>NC_000067.6:103968603-104600603 GCF_000001635.26 Mus musculus
TAATATTGCTCACTGGGCTTCAACTTAAGTCCTTTCAATACTGTTTGTCAAAATGATGTGACATGCATATTATTTTGAGAGCGAAAGGGGTTGAATTTAATCAGTGTCTTTTGTTTCCTTGCTATTTGCTTTGATTGCTACAGCTTAGCTCTTTGGTTATGTTGAGTCATTATTTATTCCTCCCATCCTTCCTTACTTTTCTTTCTTCCATTAGCATCTTTATTTTATAATTAGTTTATTGTTCAAGCAGAGGGACACTTAGTGCTTAAATGATCGTTTTCTTTCATTTCCTTTTAATCAGAAACTTTTACTTCAAAGGAAAGTAATTTGAACAAATTTGACCCAAAGTTTGGAATTATATTTTGTTATGTAGCTTTGCAAGTTAGTAGCATTGTATTGAAAGATGTGGTTAATTATGTAAATTAACATAATACCCTTCAGGTAGGACATGCTATATTGATTAGCATTAGGATATTCATGACTTTGCTATTTATCTTATCAAACAGTAGAAAGCATTTTCCTACCCCTTGGTTGTTCCTGGATCTTGTAACTTGGACTAGTCTGTAGATGAATAAAAAAACCGGTTTTGCCTGTTCTAAGACAGCAAACTCAAGGTGATATCTGGATTTTGCAAGCAATAAGAGAAAATCAACCAAAGGGAAACTGTGGACTTAACTGAAGACAAATGAATATTCTCAGTTGAGGCTCTCCTACCTCAGGCAATCCCCAAAAGAGCATCATTAAATGAGTCAAGTGCATAACGAATCAAGGTTAAGATCAGCTACATTCATCCTTGTAAGAGAGCTTCTCTATCCAAAGATTTAGAAAAAGAAAAAATGAATATATGTTTTCTACCACTGAGGTCTTGTTTTTGACACTCACCACTAAGGTGTTAAATGAATATAGCATGTTCTTTCTTTAAAGATTTATTTATTATTTTATGTATGTGAGTACACTATTGTTATCTCAAACATGCCAGAAGAGGACTGAATTGATCTCCGGACCCCAGGAAAAGCAGTCAGTGTTTGCAACCACTGAGCCATCTATCCAGTCCCATGCACCATGTTCTTATTTATTATGCTTTTCATATATACTTAGCAGGCATATATATATATATATATATATATATATATATATATATATATATATATGTGTGTGTATATATATACATATATATATATATAATTTTATTACATATAATTAACATATAATTAATACCAATTAATTTAAATACATGCTATATATCATGATGTAAATCAAAATACCATCAGGGTGAATACTAAATGAACAAATGCAAATATTGAAAATGCCTCTTTCAGTTGACATGAGTGTGAAAATGGGAAAGCTAGTCTATATCAGTACCATGTGAGTTTTTGTTACAGATGGGAATACAGATTCAGAGAACACTTAATAATTCCTTAAGTCAGGTCAAGTTGTTTTTCTGATATAGTTGTTATGTGTGGGAACCTTGAATTTAACTGAATAGAAATTTAATACATACAAAAAAGATAACAAAGAAATATTGAAAATAATTTTCTCAATTAAAGAAGATAAAATCATATGGGGTAAATGACAAATGGTTAAAACCACAAAGATGCATATATTTAAGAAAGGTTAGTCTGGGGGTTCTAAGAAAATTCATGATTAAAGCATACATCTTCTTGTATTCTAAATGCTGATTCCAATTTTGAAATTACATAAAACACTATGAAGGTGGAAAAGAAGTACAGGTAATGTGGCTATAACAAGAATTGCAATAGCTCTCTATATAGCAGCTGTATAGTGTAAGGAGAACAATCATAGACAATAGTTATGCAATAGTCAGCTGTTCAATATTTATGACCATCAAAGACAAGAATTGTTTATACTTTAAACCATGGAGACCAAGAAAATACTAAGAGCATCAATAAAGATGATGTTTTAGGAAAGGCTCTCTAAGTGTGATAGAATAGAATTTACTATATAGGATTATATTGTGTTGATTGGGCACTCCAACAATGGCCTTCTGAATGTTGGGTAGTCAGAAAACCAGATTGCCAACATAGGAAAGTGGGCAACTTCATAATGACTATCTAGTCTAAGAGTCTGAAATCTCACTGGAGAGTTACTGTTGAAATGCCAAAGAAGTGAGACTTTGATATCAGCATATAGTCAGAGATGGGGGGACGGGCGGGGGGGGGGTAGTGGGAGAGATACATTTATTCAAAACAAAGGTGCTTTTGTCTTCCTACTTCATGGAGACTTCTAGCCTACTAGAAAATCATTCATATTCAGAATGGATCTTCTCATTCACTATCTCACATGACTATATTCTCTAGATATATGCAATTCTCTGGATATGAGAGTTACATGGATTACACTAGCTCAGACATTTTATAATCCAATCAACCTGATAACCAAGATGAACCATTAGAGATGGAGAGTTAGACTAATAATATAAGCAATGTCCCGCCAAAAGACAACAAGAATTTGAAATACAGAAATGAGATATAAAGGAAGGAAAGAAGGAAGGAAGGAAGGAAGGAAGGAAGGAAGGAAGGAAATGAAGTAGTCATTACAAACCTATCTAGAAGAAAAACCAGGAATTAACTTAGTAAGTGAGATTATCTTTATTTTATCTATTATCTTTATATAAAGTAATATAAATTGTCTTATTTGGTCTTAGTGTAAGAATGGAATAGTGTATATGTAAAAGAACTATTTATAAGAAAGGTGATACAGGAGGGATCAAGTGTGGAGAGGTTGGAAGGAAAGTGAACTGGAGGAGAGAACTAGAATTCCTAGTGGTGTGGAGAATCTCTGGTATGAGCTACAAACCTAGGGAAATAGAAACTCCCAGGAATCTACAAGGATGACCCTAGCTAAGACTCCTATTAATGGAGAATATGGAGCCTGAACCAGGCATCTCCTGTTGCCGGGCAAGAATTTCAAAGAAAGACTGGGAACACCACCCCAACCACTAAAACTTCGACCTACAATGTCTACTGACTACAAAGTATGCAGAAATAAAGATGGAGCAGAAACTGAGCAAATGGCAAACCAATGACTGGCCCAAATGGAGAACCATGACATGAGAGAGAGCCCACCCTGAAACTATTAATGATATTCTGCAATACTTGTAGACAGAAACATAGCATAACTCTTATCTGAGTGACTTCCCCCAGCAACTTATGGATACAGATGCAGAGATTCACAGTAAAATAATAGGTGGAGCTTGGAAAATCTTGTAGAGGAGGGGAAGGAAGTAGTGAAGGACCCAGAAATGTCAAGGGGACAACAAGAAAACATACATAATTAACTAACTCATAAAGACTGAAGCACAAATCAAAAAAAATATGCATGAGATGGACCTACGTCCTCTGAAAACATGTAGTATATGTGCAACTTGGTCTTCATGTAAAACCTGTAAAAGCAGGAGAAGGTGCTGGCTCTGAATATATTGTCAATTTTTAGATCTCTTTCCCCTAACGTGTCTACTTTGCCTAGACTAAATAGAAGAGATACACCTAGCCCTTCTGCAACTTAATATGCCAAGTCAGGTTGTTATCCATGTAAGGCCTCCAGATTTCTGAGGAGAAATGGGAGCAGAGAAGGAGGCACTGGGGTGAGAGGCCATAGGAGAAGCTGTGGGCACATTGTAAAGTTAATTAATTGATTAATTAACTGTGATTTAATTAATTAATTAACAAAAGAAAGTAAAAAATGTGTAAGATTTTGGGTAAAATTGTTAAGAGAAAGAAAAGTTTCTAAAATGTTAAAATGAAGAAAAAACACTTCCTTATGCATATAAATCTAAATGTAATATTACTTTTAAGAAATGACCAATCTTGCAGAAAGAAATTTTCACAATGGCTAAGTTTGAAAACAACTCTAAATGCTTCAAATTAAACCTCTCACCTGTCTATGATTTTTCTCATCATAAATATTAAGTATTGCAGTCCCATAAGCAATGGGAGAGTGTTCCTCTTTCTCTATATGCTCAGCAGCATCTGCTGTCATCTGAGTTTTTGATCTTAGCCATTCTGACTGATGTAAGGTGGAATCTCAGGAGTTTTTTGATAAGCATTTCCCTGATGACTATGGATGTTGAACATAGATTTAGGTGCTTCTTGGTCATTTGAGATTTTTATAATTTAGAATCCTCTATTTAGCTAAGTACTCCACTTTTTAATAGTGTTACTTGGTTCTCTGGAGTCTACCTTCTTGATTTCTTTGTGTATTTAAGATATTAGCTCTCAATTGGATGTAGGGTTGGTAAATATCTTTCACAATCTGTTGGTTGCTGTTTTGTCCTATTTACAGTGTCCTTTGCTTTACAGAAGTTTTTCCAATTTTATGAGGTCCCATTTGTCAGTTGTTGATCTTAAAGCAAAAGCCATTCATTTTCTATTCAGAAAAATTTCTCCCATGCACAAGAACTCAAGGCTCTTCCCCACTTTCTTTTCTATTAATTTCAGTGTATCTGGTTTTATGTGGAGATCCTTGATCCACTTGGGTTTGAGCTTTGTACAGGGAGATAAGAATGGATAAATTTGCATTCTTCTGCATGCTTACCTCCAGTTGAATCAGCACCATTTGTTGAAAATGATTTTTTTCCACTAGATGGTTTTAGCTCCTTTGTTAAAGATCAAGTGACCATAGGGGTGTGGGTTCATTTCTGAGCAATTCTGTTCGATTGATCTACTTTCCTGGGTCTGTACCAATAACATGCAGGGTTGTTTTTGTTTTTGTTTTGTTTTGTTTTTATTACCATTGCTCTATAGTATAACTTGATACTATGGTGATTCCCCCATAAGTTCTTGTATTGTTGATAATAGTTTTTGCTATCCTAGCTTTTTTGTTATTGCAATGAAAGCTGGTAAAAACACTTTGGAAATCAGTGTGATGGTTCCTGAGAAAATTGTTAATAGTTCTACCTGAGGACCCAGCATTACCACTCCTGGGCATATACCCAGAAGATGGTCCAACATATAACAAGGACACATGCTCCACTATGCTCATAGCAGCCATAATTATAATAGCCAGAAGCTGGAAAGAACCCAGATGTCCCTCAACAGAAGAATGGATACAGAAAATTTGGTACATATACACAGTGGAGTAGTACTTGGCTATTAAAAACAATGACTTTATGAAATTCTCAGGCAAATGGATGGAATTAGAAAATATAATCCTGAGTGAGGTATCCCAGACACAAAAGAATACACATGATATATACTCACTAATAAGTGGAAATTAGCCCAAAAGCTCACAATGTCCAAGATATAACCCACAGACTATATGGAGCATAGAAGGAAGGAAGACCAGGGTGTAGATGTTTCAGCCGTGCATTGAGAGTATATTAGGACAATCATGGGAGGTGAAGGGAGAGGGGAACCTGGGATGGAGAGAGGAAGGAGAAGAATTAAGCAGGCAGTATCAGGCACTGGACATGTGAGAGATGCACAGAGGGATAGGAAATCAAGCAAAAGCATGTAGCATGGGGGAATAAAGAACAAGCTATAACCAATGGAGGGTCTGTAAGCCAGCCTCAATTAAGTGTAGACTTTTATTTTTTTTAATTCTTTATTATTTAAATGCATTTTATTAGATATTTCTTCATTAACATTTCAAATGCTATCCCAAAATTCCCCTATACCCTACCCCCACCATGCTCCCCAACACACCATCCTCTGCTTCATATGCAACTAGAGACCCAGTTCTGGGGGGTTACTGGTTAGTTCATAGTGTTGATCCTCCTATAGGGTTGCTGACCCCTTTAGTTCCTTGGGTATTTTCTCTAGCTCCTTCTTTAGAGGCCCTGTGTTCCCTCCAATAGATGACTGCGAACATCTACTTCTGTATTTGCCAGGGACTGGTATAGTCTCACAAGAGATAGCTATATCAGGGTCCTGTCAGCAAAAACTTGCTGGTATATGTAATAGTGTCTGGGTTTGGTGGTTGTATATGGGATGGATTCCCAGGTGGGGCAGTCTCTGGATGGTCCTTTCTTCTGCCTCACCTCTGAACTTTGTCTTTGTAACTCCTTCCATGGGTATTTTGTTCCCCAATTGGCAGGATTAACATAGCCAAAATGGCTATCTTGCTTAAAGCAATCTACAGATTCAATGCAATCCCCATCAAAATTCCAACTCAATTCTTTAACTAATTAGACAGGGCAATTTGCAAATTCATCTGGCATAACAAAAAACCTAGGAAAGCAAAATCTATTCTCAACAGTAAAGGAACGTCTAGTGGAATCACCATGCCTGACCTCAAGCTGTACTATAGAGCAATTGTGATAAAAACTGAATGGTACTGGTACAATGATAGACATGTAGATCAATGGAATAGAATTGAAGACCCAGAAATGAACCCACACTCCTATGGTCACTTGATCTTTGAAAAGGAAGCTAAAACCATCCAGTGGAAAAAAGAAGCATTTTCAACAAATGGTGCTGGCACAACCGGCGGTTAGCATGTAGAAGAATGAGAATTGATCCATTCTCATCTCCTCGTGCAAAGCTCAAGTCTAAGTGGATCAAGGAACTCCACATAAAACCAGAGACACTGAAACTTAAAGAGGAAAAGTGGGGAAAAGCTTTGAAGATATGAGCACAGGGGAAAAATTCCTGACTAGAACAGCAATGGCTTGTGCTGTAAGATCAAGAATCTACAAATGGGACCTCATCTACAAAGCTTTTGTAAGGGAAAAGTGTTGTCTTTTATAAAAGTTACCTTGGTCATTGTGTCTTTTCACAGTAACAGAAACCCTAACAAAGACAAACTAATAAATTATTTTTCAAAGGGCAATGTGGTCTATCATAAGGATACAGAATATGAAGTCAAAATATTAATTTGTCCTTTATTTTGTGATGATTTTTTTCTTTCTCATCAGGTTTAGGTCTCTGAAGTGTGTGAGTGTGAGTGCCTGTGTGAGTGTGGGTGTGTGTGTGTGAGAGAGTGGGGGGGAGGGAAAGGAGGGGAAGAGAGAGAGAGAGAGATTGAGAGAGAGAGAGAGAGAGAGAGAGAGAGAGAGAGAGAGAAGGGAGAGATTGGGAGGGAGAGACAAAGAGAGGCAGAGAAACAAAGAAACATAATATTACTTAAGGAAATGAAACACATGCCTCTGGAAATATGTGCCCTGACTGTCCAGAAGAATTCACTCATGCCCTAGTGTTTATGCTACTTTAGATATTACTGTTTCTGAAATGCAAATATATCATTAAATTATTTATTTATGAGTTATGGTAGACCTATATAGCCCTCGCTGCCTTGGGACTCTCTTTATAGATTAGACTAGCCTCAAACTCACAGTGATCCACTTTCCTCTTCTTCATGAATTCTGAGATTAAAAACATGCATCACTATGGTCAGCTCTATAATTATTTATAAATATATAGAATTAGATGCCATAAGAACTGGATTTGAATACAAAGAAAATATTGGCCTCCAAGGGATAACATTTACTATTTCAACATTGTAGAGAGGTAACAATAGCAATCTCCCAGTTATCTAGATCATGGCTCAAATAATAGATCTTTCTTGATGGAAGTTACTTAAAATATCTTTATCAAAGAAAGTGTGCATATGAGAAGTTTAAAATATATTGTGTTAGAAAAATATTAGAAAAAATAGACTTTGTGTTTCTATAAGATAAAATTCAATATGGAAAACTCAGTAGGATGAGTCTCTTGAATTTGACCTATTTCCTAGAAAAGCAAGGTAAAAACCCAAGGAACTCAGACTTATTTTTGCAAGGAGAAACAAGTTCTTCCAAGGATGGCCAGTCACAAGCAAGTATATCATGTAAACTTCAAAGCTTTCAGATATATACCAAGGAGAGCTTCAATACACCTATTATAAAAGGCATATAAAGGAATAGATTTTTAATATGAGGACCAATTGATGGGTAACAACCAATACGTTTATAACAGTATTCTAAGTATTCAATGAGGAGATGATATATGGCATTTGAAGAATATAGGAAAGCAAGTTTGGATTTTTATCGTAATGAAATTACTATGGCTTATACTTTTCATGGTGTATAGTTCTCTGGGAAGCAAAATAACTTTCTTCTAATAATTCACTGTTTTATGTTTATTACGTTGTTTTCTCTTAAATCGAAGAGAAAGATGTGTCAAAATGATGATTTCATAGAGACTATTTTCAGAAAAAACAAGGAAAGTATATCAATTCTGAATCATGCTGAAAAGTTTAAGCAACAAATGAGATTCTTGTGATATTGAAAAACGAAGCCTGAAGAAAGCACTCAGAGAAGGCAGGAAGGACAGGCTGTGAATAACTCCATACAATTGTGCAGAATTCCATAAAAATTAAAATACAGCAAAGTTGTGACAATATTTAAAAATGCGAAGGAGTAAAGTACTTTGGTTTGATATAATGAACTTGTCTTCTCATATTTGTCTCTGATTATGTTTAGGAGCTGCGGACATAAACTTTCATAATGCCATGGCATTTTGCCTTCAATGTAAGGAAGCCCAAGATCCTGAAATATGATTATATGAAAATTTACATTTTGTGAGAAATGCCGAGTGGTAGAAAAAAATTTATAGCAAATTGTTTTACTTTACATTTTTAATAAGTAAGAATGAAGCTATATTGTAAGAATCTTCTATACCAGGAACACTAAAATTTACATGAAAAATAAATTCAGGGAAGTTATTGAGAATATGAGTGTAACAGAACCAACATTTGTCCATGATAATTACTCTAGGAGGCTCCTTAGGAGAGGCAAAAATTTGCTCTGAAATAATAGTGCCACCAACAGAAAGGAGCCTGCCTTATTCACCTTTAAATTTCACACCTGCTCAGAGGACCCTTTTAAATGAGCCTAGCAGCCAGCCTTTTCATTCCTGTGGCAATCCCTGTCTTTATATGGGAACATCAGAACAATTGCTAAAATGTGGTAGTTTAATCATAGGAAGGAATGTGTGTGTGTGTGGGGGGGGGGGTTATTTGAAAGGATAAATGCTTTAGGAAGATACTATAGTGTAAGAGGTTGACCCCCCAAAATGGAGACGAATAATCTCAGTTAAATATAAAAAAATGGGCTATTTAATTGTCCAGGAAAAATTACTGGCTTTGTAACCAAATTATGAACATTGAGGACTGGGGAGATCTTTATGTCAGTTAAGTACTGTTCCCAAATAGAAGATTACCTGAATTTAGATTCCCAGAATCCACATTAATAAGTCAAGGGAGCCCCACCAGCAATGGAGGAGTGTTCCTTTTTCTCCACATCCTCACCAACAGCTGCACTCACCTGAGTTTTTAATCTTAGCCATTCTGACTGGTGTGAGGTGGAATCACAGGGTTGTTATGATTTGCATTTCCCTGATGATTAGGATGTTGAATTCTTTTTAGATGCTTCTCAGCCATTCGGTATTTCTCAGTTGAGAATTCTTTGTTTATCTTTGTACCCCATTTTTCAATAGGGTTATTTGGTTTCTGGAGTCCAACTTCTTGATATATATATATGATATTAGCCCCCAAATCTTTTCCAATCTCTTGGTTGCCTTTTGTTCTTATTGACAGTGTCCTTTGCCTTACAGAAGCTTTGCAATTTTATGAAGTCCCATTTGTCAATTCTTGATCATACAGCACAAACCATTGGTGTTCTGTTTAGGAATCTTTCCCCTGTGCCCATATCTTCGAGGTTTTTCTCCACTTTCTCTTATATAAGTTTCAGTGTCTGGTTTTATGTGAAGTTCTTTGATCCACTTAAACTTGAGCTTTGTACAAGGAGATAAGAATGTATCAATTCACATTCTTCTACATGCTAACTGCCAGTTGACCTAGCACCATTTGATGAAGGTGCTGTACTCTTTCCACTGGATGGTTTTAGCTACTTTGTTAAAGATCAAGTGACCATAGGTATGTGGGTTCATTTCTGGGTCTTCAATTCTGTTCCATTGATCTACCTGTCTGTCATTGTACCAGTACCATGCAGTTTTTATCACAATTGCTCTGTAGTACAGCTTGAGATCAGGCATGGTGACTCCACCAGACACTGTGTTATTATGGAGAATAGTTTTTGCCATCCTTGGTTTTTAATTATCCCAGATAAATTTGCAAATTGACCTTTCTAACTCTGTGAAGAATTGAGTTGGAATTTTGATAGGGATTGAATTGAATCTGTAGATTGCTTTTGGCAAAATAGCTACATTTAGTGCACTAATCCTGCCAATCCATGAGCATGGAAGGTATTTCTGTCTTCTGAGATCTTCGACTTCTTTCTTCAGGGACTTGAAGTTCTTATCATACAGATCTTTCTCTTCCTTAGGTAGAATCACACCAAGGTATTTTCTATTATTTCTGACTGTTTTGAAGGGTGTTGTTTCCCTAATTTCTTTCTCAGCCTGTTTATTGTAACCTCCCCCCACAAGCCTGAAGCAGGCTGAGCCAGACCTTGACTTTGCTTACCACTAAGGAGATCACCTAGGGTGGAGCCTGCCTCCCTGGATCACTCTATTGTTCTGTCACTGCCGCTGCTGCTACCTGCTGGGATTTGGCCTAGCTGCTCAGGAGTCTACATCTGATCCTACATGTGGTCACCTCCAGTTTGGCAGGAATGGGCCTCCCCTCTCCTTTATAAAGCGTGTCCACCATTAAAATTTTGAACCTTGAGCAGACTAGCTTGTCTTGATTCCATTATTTCTCTACCCGCCTACATTCCTTCTTCTCTTCCAGTTCCAAGATGCCTCCCAGGCTCGAACCTGGACATGAGAGCCACAGACCACCCCAACAGTTTACCCTTTGTATAGAGAAAGACCACTGATCTGGTCGAGTTAATTTTATATCCAGCTACTTCACTGAAGTTGTTTATCAGGTTTAGGAGGTCTCTGGTGGAATTTTTGGGATCACTTACATATACTATCCTCTCCTCCATTGCTGTTGGGACTGCAAGCTGATACAACCACTCTGGATATCAGTTTGACTCTCCCTCAGAAAATTGGACAAAGTTCTTCCAAATGATCCAGCAGTAGCACTCCTGGGCATATACCCAGAAGATGTTCCAACATGTAATAAGGACACATTGTCCACTATGTTCATAGCAGCCTTATTTATAATAGCCAGAAGCTAGAAAGAACACAAATGTCCCTCATCAGAGAAATGGATGCAGAAAATGTGTTACATTTACACATTGTACTACAAGCTGTTAAAAACAATGAGTTTATGAAATTCTTGGACAAATAGATGGATCTAGAGGATATCATGTTGAGTGAGGTAAGTCAATCACAAAGAACACACATGATATGCATGCACGGATTAGTAGATATTAACCCAGAAGCTCAGAATCCTTCTTAGAAGGGGGAACAAAATACTCATGGAAGGAGTTATAGAGACAAACTTCGGAGCAGAGACTGAGGTTTCGATCATCCCGAGACTGCCCACTTGGGGATCCATCCCATCAACAACCACCAATCCTGTTATAGCTGTCTCATGAGGGCCGTTGTTAGTGCCTGGCAAATACAGAAGTAGATGCTCACAATCATCCATAGGGTGGAGAATAAGATCCCCAGTGAAGGAGCTAGAGAAAGTATCCAAAGAGATGAAGGGGTCTGACACCCCATAGGAGGAACATCAATATGAACAAAACTACCAATCAAATAAAACACATGGTGGGACATGTGGCTCTAGCTCTATATGTAGATGAGGATGGCCTAGTTGGTCATCGATGGGAGGAGAGGTCCTAGGTCCTGTGAAGGTTCTATGCTCTAATATAGGGGAATGTCATGACTCGGAATGGGAGTGGGATTTTTGGAGAGAAAACTAGAAACGGGTTAACACTCGAAATGTAAATAAAGAAAATATGTAATTAAACAAAAAGAAAAAGTAAAAGGAGTGGTGGGTATAGAGAGCAGGGTATCTCATCTGGTATTCGGTGAGGGAAAAGGACTGAAGTCCTGAGGGCCAGCAGAAAGAATGGAAACAGGCCATCTCTGGAGGTAGGATGTTGAGGGGACCCTCCAGAATGTGCCCGAGACCTGGGAGGTAAGAGAGTTAGATAAAATGCCCAACAATATGGAGAGGGAACTTATAGATCCCACCTCCAGTAGGAAGATAGGGCATCATATGAGGGAGGGGGTTCTTCCCACAGTTATAACTCTGATCCATATTTGTTCCTGTCTGAAAAAATTACAGGCATGGAAATGGAGAGGAGCCTGAGGAAAAGAAGGTCCAGGGACAGGCCCAAAGAGGGATTCCAGCAGGATCCAAGGTCTGACACTAACACTGTGGTTCACAAAAGGGGATCATGACTGCCCTCCAGAATACACAACAATCAGCTGGAAGAGTCAGAGATGGATAGTTGCACCCAACCAATGGACTTCTAGAAGCAGCTGACCCCTGTTGTTGAATTAGAAAAAGACTGAGAAAAACTGAGGAGGAGGGCAACCCTGTAGGAGGACCAGAAGTCTCAATTAACCTGGACCGCTGAGATCACTCAAACACTGGACCACCAAACAGGCAGCATACACCAGCTGATAAGAGGCCTCCAACACATACACTGCAGAGACTGGAGGCCCCAGGGAGTTTAGAGGTCAAGTGGGGTGGGGTGGAGAAAGGGGGTGAGGAGGAGGTATGAGATGTGGAGTAGTAGGAACGTGAATGGAATGGGTGAGAAGGGAGTAAAATATGGAGTGTAAAATAATCAAATTCAAAAAAATAAAAAGCCACAGGAGGGGAAATAGAACATGGTGGTCTAAAGTGTTCAAGTGAAGTAATAGAACAGAAAAAGTTTAATAGATGAGGACTGAAAGGGTAGGCTAGAAGGAAGAAATATAGAAAGAGATAACTAACTCTGAAAACATAATGGGAAAATCACTTAGATATCTATTACTGTATACACTTCCAGAAATAGATACAAATACACATAAAGTTTAACTAACATGTAAGATGCCCAATGTCAGAAATAGGTTACTTCTTCTGAAAACGTTGGCCATCTTGGTCCTATAGACTCCAAACATCACAGACTTCCGTCAGTGTTCTTGGTTACCTTCCAGTACTTGATTTTAAAATCCCATTGCTGAATAATCACATACTTAAATCCTGTAAATTGAAGAATTCATACTGGTATGAACCAAAATATTTCCTTACTGGTGGCTATAATTCATATTTCTGTAAGGTGACACAAGCTACTGATGGGAAAAAAACAAAAACAGAAACAATCTCACAATCTCTCCTAGATTTAAACCTTGCACTTTACAACAAGTGGCCTCCTAAGACTATGCAATAGTGAAACAAATATTATGCAACTAAACTACAACTTTATGATTGAATTTAAAACCATTTCTACCATTGAAATCTATATTTGGCTCTGTTATCAGGACAAAGAACCTGTTGCTAGAAAGGTCATACATGTAAAAGAAACATATTACTCTTATTTTCTTAAATGGGAATAGAATTAAACCAACTCTAGTGACTTACCACTATATCCTTATGCATCTCTCAACACTCTCAAAGAAACTTGAGTTTGTAATAGATGAACATTACCACAAAATCAAAAACTGGTCAAGGTGTAGATAATTAGACTGTACACTTCTCAGTACCAAATTGGACGTCATTGCTACATCCCTTCGTCCCAAGACTCAGGAATGTTTGAAGAATTATGGATTGAAAACTTGTAAGAGCCAAAGCTAGCAAATAACTACAGACAAATAGTATGTTCCAGACAGACTAGAAGAGTTAAATAAATTAATTTATAAATGTTCAGACAAGATGCACAGGGCTCGAATATGCCAAACCAGAAATAACCCAAGTATGTACAGAGGAGGTTGGCATGAAGTCACACTTCTGGTAAGACAATACTAGTAATTGACAGTTCTTAGAAGAGTTGAATCCATTTTCTTTGATTGTTCAGCTCTCTTGAATTGATAATGCTTCAGTGAAGGCCACACGATCAAGACTATGTGAGAAATACCAACTTTACTTGATAGGTTTGAAAAGGGGGGTGGTGGGTAGGGAATGTAGGATGGACCTTTAAGGGGCTAGGGAAAAAAAAAGATTAGTATGATCAATATCTTGTATTAAATTCTCAAGAAGGAGAAAACAATTAATTCATCTACAACACAACTCCTGCACCATAGTCTCAGCAATATTACATAACGGGATGAAAATAAATAAGATCCATAAAACTAGAAAGTCCACACTGAGAGTTTGCTTCCCAGTAATATCAGAAAGTTTCATGGAGTCTAATAAACATGGTTGCTCAAATACTACCTGAACAATGACAATAGCAATAGACCAACCAAATTGTATGGGGGAAACTTCATAGGATCTCAATCCCAAACCAAGAAATATAGGCAAATAAGAAATGTTGAGATAAAGAGAGAGAAAAATAGTCCTCTCTGAGAAAGAGGAACACCATTTGGTTATTCAGTACCAAGTGGTCAACCCTGAAATAACACACACACACACACACACACACACACACACACACACACACATTTTATGCAATGTACATACTGTATTTATATATTTAGAAATATATGTAAACACACATGTATATCTATATCTACATCTAATCTGTATCTCTATCTATCTATCTATCTATCTATCTATCTATCTATCTATCTATCGTGTGTGTGTGTGTGTGTGTGTGTGTGTGTGTGTGTGTGTGTGTATTTGTGAGTATGATCAAAATTTAAAGTAAAGAAGGCCATGAATTTGAAAGAGAGTAAGGAGTTTTCATGAGAATGGTTGAAGGAAGGAAAGAGGACGGGGGGAGTATTTAATTATGTTTTAATTTAAAAAGTATTAGGATAAAATATTACAAAATTTATGGTAAGTGTGGTAGCAAATGACTGTAAGCCTAGCATTGGGAGGTATAAATAGGCAGATCCTTAGTGCTTGTTGCCAGGCCAATCTAGCTGTGTTAGTGATCTGAAATTTTTTTGTTTGTTTGTTTGTTTGTTTGTTTTTTTTTTGTTGTTTTTCCAAACAGGCTTTCTCTGTGTATCCCTGGTTGTCCTAGAACTCACTTTGTAGACCAGGCTGGCCTCAAACTCATAAATCCGCCTGCCTCTGCCTCCCAAGTGCTGGGATGCTGGGATTAAAGGTGTGTGCCACCACCACCCGGCTAATGATCTGCGTGTTTAAATGAGACACAATATCCCCCAAAAATGTGATAGATGGTTGTAGAGAAAAACACCCAATGTTGGCCTTTGGCCTCCACATGCACATGCATCAGGCACCCACATTCATTTACCCAATCACTTACATATAAATATCTACATTTACAAGAAAAAAAAAATTAACATGAAGTGTAAAGATCAATGGAGCTTTTGAAGATTATAGCTTTGAGCTGAGTGGGAGGAACAAAGCTTGGTATAAATTGATCTTTTCTTTTTGTGTTGAAAATAGGAGTTGCTTTTTGCACTGCTAAAGATACTGCTCTTAGTTAAGATGATAAAGATCCCACCGAGAGCAGCAGCCCATGCTTCAAGCAATGGGCTTGTCAGTCTTGTCTGTGTCCCTGTTCATAAATAAATAAGCATTTTATTCTGGTTATTAAAGTCTAGCTGATAGAAGTATGATTCTGGCCTTGGATCTTTTATAGACTAAGTAGTCCTAAATGGGGTCACCCCTTTTTCTCATTCAGCACTAAGCTCCAAATAACAGCATTTAGTCTAATTAGTTCTTGTGCTACTTGCTAGAAAACTTGAAGGTAAACTCTCTTATTGAGAACAGCCTTAGTCATGAGTAATCATGAACATCTTCACATATATGTAGTACCGTAGATGTCACTATATCATTAGTAAGAGTGACACCAGAGAGCATATTCATTTTAGTGATTCTACATTAGCAGTTGGTAAATGTGGTTTTACTGAAACTTAATGAAAAGCTAAACTCAGCAGTTTAATTCCCACAATGAGACACCAATTATTTTAAGGATCTTTGTACCCTCTTTGGTTATAGACTCCTATTTGCAGCTATCACTTAGTCATCATTTTCATGGCAAAGCTTCTTATTATATAAAATGTTTTTTTTCATTGGAAGTATTTAGAGTTTCAGAATGATAGCACAAAAAACTTCTATCAAAACTCCCTAAACAAATCACAATGATCTTTATCTTGCTACAAAGAGAAAATTTGAAATTATCTTTTGGGCAAATAAATACCATGCACTTTCCACTGTCTGTATTATCCCCATCAAGGATATACTCGTGTAGAAAAAACTGCCTAATGTGATTAAGATATTTGTGCAATGAAAATTAAATATGAACTTACTAGTTCAAAGCTGGAGGGGATGTCAAGTATGTTAAGTGTGTGTTTATCTTATAAATCCAAACACATTTAAATCTATCAAGTAGTTTATGACATTACAAGTCTATGAAACATATGATTTATATATAATGAACATGCAAAACTGGAGTCCACATTGTATCAAGAATAATGTCTTTTTGATAGGGAAAGATATTAAAAAATACATAATCATAAACCAGGAGGGTATTAGAATCTAGCTTCATAATGAATTCTTGTCTTTGTTGTTGAGACAGTGTCTCATTCTAGCACTGGTGAGCTGAAAAGTACTCTATTTTCTGTACTGTATTTGAACAGTGCAGTACTGTGGTATTACATTTACCTCAGCCTCCTAAGTTACCAGAGTAAAATAATGTGAAACTAGGCATGGCACTTTAAGTAACATTTTTCTTCATTGTTGTTTTGAGAAAAGGCCCTGAAGTTCGATTTGTAGACCAGGCTGGCCTTGAACTCACAAAGATCTCCCTTAACTATTTGTGGTAGGCTATATCCCAAGCTTTTAGTAAGATGAAATAAAGTAATTCCAACCTCAAATATATTTGTCAAGAGCCAATAAGCATGATTTCTTATGGATGTTAATTACCACAGTGAACATAGTCAATATCCATGTGGAATTACTTTAATGAGGGAAACAAGCAATGAATTAAAAAAAATGATTGTGTTGACAATGCGCTATAACAGCTTTTAATGGTGGTATGAGGAAAAAGCACTGTAAGTATGAAGAAAATAATAACACTGTTCTTTTACACAAAATATAAAATCTCCCTAAGGTGAAGTTAAATTAAACAATTAAAGAAATTGAGAGAGAAAAAAAACAACTTAGCAAATATCAAGGGAAAAGGCATTTCAAGTCTGTCATGGCAAACACAGTGCTCTTAGTGAGAAATCATCTCAATGGTTTCAGAGTCCTTAAGACCAGCATGACCTAGCCTCAAGGAGATGATAAAGAAGTTAAATGAAATAGAGAAGAGCAGATCTGCTCATCCTGGAATGTAGATTGTGTTTTGTGATAGGGAAACAATTTAAATTTTTGATAGATCAAAACAACCTGGAGTGGAATCAAAAGATCACTCTCAGAGCTATGTTTACATTTAGAAATAACAATGGAGTGACGTTGGTTATATCACACACATTCCAGAGCATGCTACATGCTCAAGAATAATTGGCCAACACAAAATGCACTCCATCTGTTTGTTTGGGGTTTTGTGTGTGCGTGTGCCTGTGCGCGTGCGTGTGTGTGTGTGTGTGTGTGTGTGTGTGTGTGTGTGTGTGTGTGTGTATTCTTTCTTTTTGAACATTTTGATTTTGTTTACAGAGAAAGAGGAAAAATATAAAGAGGAGTTGATGGGTAGGAATATGAGAAGAGTTTGCTGGGGAAAGGAATATAATGTCAACCCAGCTATACCAGTCTTCAGGATATAACCAAAAGACCTTCTATCCTACCACAAGAATAGTTGCTCAGTTATGCTCATAGTGGCTTTATTTAAAATAGATAGAATCTGGAAAAAAACTCATATGTCCTTCAAGTGAAGAACAGTTAAAGAGGACAAACTGAAGATATAGAAAACATGGTACATTTATACAATGGGGCATTATTCAGCTCTTAGAAAAAAATACGATGGTGAAATTGGCAGGCAAATGGATGAAACTAAAAAAAATAATTTTAAGTAAGGTAACCCAGACACAGAAAGACAAACATAGTATATACTCCCTTATCAGTAGGTACTGACTGTAAAGTAAAGGATAATCATGCTCCAGTAAGCAGACCCAGAGAAACTTTGTAATAAGGAAGGCCCTAGAGAGAATGCAGGCATCTCCATGTGAAAAGTAAACAGAACAGACTATGCGGATAGATTCAGAGCATGTTTGTGTGGTAATAAGAGGAATCAGGTTATGGGTAGAGAGTACAAGGAGAAATTAGTGGAATGGCGGTGGGCATTTAGGGTCAATGTTGAAACCTAGTAGAGTGTAAAATTCCTGGAATCTATGAGGTTGAACTTACCCAGGACTCCTAATAAAAGAAGATAGGGTGCCTGAATCAGCCATCCTTTGTAATCAGGCAAGGCTTCCAGTGGTGGGACTGGAACACCAATCCAGCTACAAAACCTTCACCCATACTTGTCCTGCATGCAAGATGTGTGAATAGTGGCTCAGCCTGTGGAAGTGGCCAAGCAATAACTGGTGTAACTTGAGACCTAAGCCACAAGAGGGAGCCTACACGCAACAATGCCTGAACAGACATTGTAAAAAGTGTAAGAGGATGGCTCAGAGAAACAAACACAATTGACAATAAATAAATAAATAAATAGATATCCTAATAATGATACTCTGCTATACTCATACCTCAGCTCCTAGTCTATATGTCACCTGTGGGGTGGTGAGCCTCACCAGAGGGGCTTCCACTTTTAGCTTGTGGGAACAAATGCATAGAACTGTAGCCAAATATTAGGCTGTGCTTGGGAACCCTGTGGAAGAGCCAGGAGGAAGGTTGGTAGAATTCAAGAACACAAGAGTACAATCCACATGATCAACTAAACAGGACTCCTAGTGGTTCACAGAGACTGAAGCAGCAATCAGGTAGCCTGCTGTTTCTGTAATAGGACCTCTGTATATATCTTGTGGTTGTTTATCTTGGAGCTTTTGTGTGACTTTTAACAGTGTGAATGGGGTGTCTGATTCTTTTGCTTACATGTGGGATCCCTTTATTCCTACTGTGTTGCCTCATTTGGCCATGATATGAGGGTTTGTGTTCAATATTAATGCATCTTGTTATGTCATGTTCAGTTGATATCACTGGGAGATCTGTTCTTTCTTGAATGATAAAGGCGGTCTTGGATGACCAGTGGATCTAGGTCCCAGGAAAGGCAAGAAGTAGACATGGAGGGCTGGGAAAAGGAGAGGTTGTTGTCAGGATGTATTGTATAAGACAAGAATAAATAAAAATTAAAAATGAATTAAATCTTTAAAAGTAAAGAGAAAAGAATTTCTAAGTTTGTCAGTGTTGTGTTTTGTTTTGCTCAAGTTCAACCAGAGCAACTAGTTATTCAAAATCACATTGTCATCTCAGAAAATATAAATGTATGAATAACATCATGCAGAATGAGCAGGTTGTTCTACATTTAGGAATATACTTACACATATATGCATATGGTTGTGTTTTCTTTGTAAAAAATCAAAGAAAAGAGGTTATCAATTGGAAGATTGTTGCTTCAGAGGGTTTAGGGGGAAGAAAGGAATGGGAGAAATGATATAATTACAATCTCAAAAGAAACTCAAAGTGTATACAAGTAACCTTATAAAGACTGAACAGGCTTTGCATATGTATCTAGAAATATGTATATATACCTATACAAACACGTGTGTGTGTGAGACTGTGTGTGTGTCTGTGTGTGTATTCAAAACAATTAAAGAAAAGAGGAAGTCATGAATCTGAAAAAAGAACAAGGGGGCTCTTTGGAAGAGTTTAAAGGTAGAAAGGGAAGGAGAAAATTTTGAAAATGAATTATAATCTCAAAAAATAATTAAATAACAAATTATGACTTTTGACCCATTGACACTAAAGTTTGATAAAGAAGCCAAAACCATACAATGGAAAAATGAAATCATTTACAACAAATGGTACTGGTCTAACTGGATGTCTACATATAGAGGAATGAAAATAGATACATACTGACCACTGAAGTGGCTATTCCTGGTTGTCAACTTGAGTATATTTGGAATGAACTATAATCCAGAATTGGAAGGCTCACCAGTGATCCTATTCTGGAGGCTGGGAGATAGAAGTTTCTGACATGAATGGAGATCTTGAAGCATAGATTCCAGAAAATTAAGACAGGGAGATCTCTGAGTTCAAGGTCATCTGGGATTAAAGGTGTGGTGGTACACACCTTTAATTTGGGCTACACCTCCTGCTGGAGACTGCATAAGGACATTGGAAGAAGGAAGGCTCTTTTTCTCTCCTTGCCTGCTTGCTGTGTGGAACTGAGCAAATGCTAGATTCTTGGACTTCCATTCACAACTGCTACTGACCATTGTTAAGAGTTGGACTGCAGACTGTAAGTCATCAATAAATTCCTTTACTATATAGAGACTATCCATAAATTCTGTGACTCTAGAGAACCCTGACTAATACAACCACCCTGCATAGAGCTTTAGTCCAAGTGGATAAAATGCATCAAAAAATTTCACATAGAACTGAATGCACTAAATCCCACAGAAGAGAAAGTGGTAAATAGCCTTGAGCACATTGGTACTAGTGACAATTTCCTGAATAGAACACCAATGGCTCAGGCTCTAAAATAAACAGTTGATGAATGTTGAAACTGAAAAGCTCCTGTAAGCCAAAGGCCACACTCAGTAGGGCAAATGGACAGTCTGCAGTTTGGGAAATGATCTGACCAACCCTCCAACTAACAGAGGACTAATAACCAAATTTTACAATGAACTAAAAAAGTTAGACTCCAATAACCTAAATAATCCAATGAAAATGGGGTAGAAAGCTAAACAGAGAATTCTCAACAGAGGAATCTTGAATGACTGAAAAGCACTTAAAGCAGTGTTCAAAGTCCTTAGTTAGCAGGAAAGTGCAAATAAAAACAATTCTGAAAACCCATCTCACATGCATCAGAATGACTAAGACCCAAATAGCACATTCTGGCAAGCATGTGGAGCATGGAGAACACTTTTCATTGCTGGAGGGAGTGTAAACTTGAACAGCCATTTTGGAAATCCAATTGATTGTTTCTTTGGAAACTGGGAATAGTTCTACTTCAAGATGCAGCTTTACCACAATCCAAAAGATGCTTCAACATCTAACAAAGACACTTGCTCAATAATATTCATAGCATATTGCACAACCATTTTGGAAATCAAATTGACTCTTTCTCTGGAAACTGGGAATAGTTCTACATCAAGATTCAGCTTTACCACAATCTAAAGCTGCTTCAACATCTGACAAAGCCACTTGCTCAATAACATTCCTCATCCCCATCAGTTGCAACAGGATGGGGGAAGGGTATAGGAAATATTTGGGATAGCATTTGAAATGTAAATGAAGAAAATATCTAATAAAAAGAAGGCTATGAGAAATTCATTTAAATATAAACAAACAAACAAACAAACAAACAAACAAATAGAAAGACAAAAAATAAAAGAATGTCTCTCAGAGGATCATATATTTGAGTAATTGGTCTCTATTTGGTGGAACTATTTGTGAAGGATTAGGTATTGTTTCGTTTGCCTTTGGAGATAGGCTTTTAGGCTTCAAAAGCCAATACCAATCCTAGTTGTTGCAGTCTGCCCGGAGGTTGTGAATCAAGATATAAATCTCAGGCGCTATTTTAACATCATGCCTGCCTGCCTGCTCCCAGGCTTTCTACCATGATGGTCATGGATTCACCCTCTGAAACTGTAATTACCAAATAAATTATTTTATAAATGTCTTGGGGAAAAAACTGTATGGTATTTGTAGAGTGACAGACAGGTAGATCAAGGGAAAAGAATTGAAGACCTAGAAATTAACCCACACACCTATCTTGATCTTTGACAAAGGAGCTAAAACTATCCAGTGGAAAAAAAGACAGCATTTTCAATAAATGGTGCTGGCTCAACTTGTGGTTAGCATATAGAAGAATGTGAATTTATTCATTCTTATCTCCTTGTACAAAGCTCAAGTCTAAGTGGATCAAGGAACTCTACATAAAACCAGAAACTCTGAAACTTATAAAGGAGAAAGTGGGAAAGAGCCTTGGAGATATAGACACATGGGAAAAATTCCTGAACAGAACAACAATGGCTTGTTCTGTAAAATCAAGAATTGACGAATGGGACCTCACAAAATTGCAAAGCTTCTGCAAGGCAAAGGACACTGTCAATAAGACAAAACAGCAACCAACAGAATTGGAAAAGATCTTTACCAATCCTATATCTGAATATCCAATATATATATATATATACAGAGCTAAAAAAAAAAAAAAAAAAGGAATTCTCAACTGAGAAATACTGCATGACTGAGAAGCCCCTAAAAATGTTCAACATCCTTAATTATCAGGAAAATGCAAATCAAAACAACCCTGAGATTCTACATCTTACCAGTCAGAATGGCTAGGATCAAAAACTCAGGTGACAGCAGATTCTGGTGAAGATGTGGAGAAAGAGGAACACTCCTCCATTGCTGGTAGAATTGCAAGCTCGTACAACCCCTCTGGAAATCAGTTTGGTGGTTCCTCAGAAAATTGGACAAATTTCTACAGGAAGACCCAGCAATATCACTCCTGTGCACATACCCAAAAGATGTTCCAACGTGTAATAAGAACACATGCTCCACTATGTTCATAGTAGCCTTATTTATAACAGTAAGAAGCTTGAAAGAACCCAGATGTCCCTCAACAGAGGAATGGATTCCTCAGCCATTAAAAACAATGAATTCATGAAATTCTTAAACAAAAGAATGAATCTGGAGGATATCATCCTAAGTGTGATAAGCCAATCTCTAAAGAACACACATGATATGCACTTACTGATAAGTGCATATTAGCCCAGAACTCAGAATACCCAAGATACCATTTGAAAAACACATAAAACTCAAGAAGAAGGAATACCAAAGTGTGGACAATTTGATCTTTCTTAGAAGGGGGAAAAATACCCATGGAAGGAGTTATAGAGACAAGGTTCGGAGCAGAGAATGAAGGCATGACCATCCAGAAAGTGCGATCCATCCCATAAACAACCACCAAACACAGACACTACTGCAGATGCCAACAAGAGCTTCATGACAGGAGCCTGATATAACTGTGTCCTGAGAGGCTCTGCCAGTGCCTGACTAATACAGAGATTTATGTTCCCAGCCATCCATTAGATGGAGCCCAGAAACTCCCCACTATAGGCCATGCTGTCCAAGGTCCCTCCCTTTGATTCCTAAAAGTCTCTCACCTCCCAGGTCTCTGGCACAGGTGGAGGGTTCCCACCACCTCTTACCACCTAAGGTTGCTTGTTTCCATTCTTTCTGCTGGCCCTCTGGGCTTCACTCCTTTCCTCCTGCCCCACATCACATCATATTCCCTTCCTCCCCCCGCCCCCACTACTGTCCACTTTCCCTCCTCGGTCCTTCCCTTCCTGTCTCCTTGTGATTGCTTTCTTCGCCCATCCAAGTGGGAGTGATGCGTCTTCACTAGGGCCCTTCAATTTGCTGACCTTTTTGAGTTCTGTGGACTGTAACTTGGGTATTTTGTACTCTATTTTTATCTAATATCCACTTATTAGTGAGTACATAACATGCATATCCTTTTGGGTCTGAGCCTCACTCAGTGATATTTTCTAGTTCCATACATTTGCCTGCAAAATTCAGGATGTCCTCATTCCTAATGGCTGCATAATATTCCATTGTATAAATGAATCACTTTTTCTGTATCTGTTCTTCTGTCATGGGACATCTGGGGATTTTCCAGCTTCTGGCTATCACAAACAAAGCTACTATGAACACAGTGGAACATGTGCCCCTGTTGCATGGTGGGGCATCTTTTGGGTATATTCCCAAGAGGGGTACTGCTGGGTCTTCAGGTAAGCCATTTCCAATTTTCTGAGACCCTCAAGATTGATTTCCAGAGTGATTGTACTGGTTTGCAATCCCACCAGCAATGGAGGAGTCTTCTTCTTTCTCCACATTTTTCCCAACATGTGTTGTCACCTGAGGTTTTAATCTTTGAGGTCTGATTGGTGTAATTGGTGTAATTCTCAAATGGAATCTCAGGGTCATTCTGTTTTTTTGTTTTGTTTTGTTTTTGTTTTTGTTTTTGTTTTCCGTTTTTTTTTAATTAGGTATTTTCCTCGTTTACATTTTCGATGCTATCCCAAAAGTCCCCCATATCCACCCCCCCCAATCCCCTACCCACCCACTCCCTCTTTTTGGCCCTGGGATTCCCCTGTACTGGGGCATATAAAGTTTGCAAGTCCAATGGGCCTCTCTTTGCAGTGATGGCCGACTAGGCCATCTTTTGATACATATGCAGCTAGAGAAAAGAGCTCCGGGGTACTGGTTAGTTCATTTGATTTGCATGTCTCTGATCACTGAGGACTTTAGACATTTCTTTAGGTGTTTCTCAGCCTTTAAAGATACCTCTGCTGTGAATTCTCACTTTAGTTCTATACCCCATTTTTTAAATTGGGTTGTTCGGTGGTTTTGGTGGTTAGCTTCTTGAATTCTTTATATATTTTTTAGATATTAGTCCTCTATCAGATATGGGCTTAGTGAAGATTTTTTTCCCCAACCTGTAGGTTGCCAATTTGTCTTATTGGCTATGTCCTTTGACTTACAAAATCTTTTCAGTTTTGTGAAGTCCCATTTATCACTTCTTGATCTGAGAGTGTGCACCATTGGAGTTCTGTTTAGAAAATGTTCCCCTTTGCCAATGAGTTCAAGGTTCTTCCCCACTTTCTCTTTTATTAGATTCAGTGTATCTGGTTTTATGTTGAGGTCCTTGATTCACTTTGACTTGAGCTTTGTGCAAGTTGAGAAATATGAGTACATTTTCATTTTTCTACATATCGACAGCCAGTTAAACCAGCCCCATTTGTTGAAGATTCTTTCTTTTTTCCATTGTATGTATTTGGCATCTTTGCAAAAAATCAAGTGCCTGTAAGTGTGTAGTTTTATTTCTGGGTCTTCAATTCTATTCAATTGCTCAATGTGTCTGTAGAGGTTTCAATACCATGGAGATTTTATGACTAGTGCTCTGAGGTAAGCTTGAAGTCAGGGATGGTGATTGTCCCAGCAATTCATTTATTGTTAAGACTTGTTTTCACTATTCTTATTGTTTTTCCCTTTCCAGATGCAGTTGAGAATTGCTCTTTTAATATCTTTGAAGAATTGTGTTGGTATTTTGAAGGGGATTGCCTTGAATCTACAGATTGCCTTTGGTAGGATGGCAATTTTTACTATGTTAACTCTGCCAATCCATGAGCAAAGGAGATCTCTCTGTTCTCTGATATCATCTTTGATTTTTTTCTTGAGAAACTTAAAGACAATAAGGTACAGATGTTTACTTGTTTGCTTAGAGTTACCCCAAGATATTTTATATTATATGTGGCTGAAGTGAAGGGAGTTGTTTCCCTAGATTCTTTCTCAGTCTGTTTACCATTTTTATAAAGGAAGGCTACTGATTTATTTGAGTTAATTTTATATATGGCCACTTTGCTGAAGTTGTTTATCAGCTGCAGAAGTTCTCTGGTAGAGTTTTTGTGGTCACTTATGTATGCTATCAATCATCAAGAAGAACGAAGACCAAAGTGTGGACACTTTGCCCCTTTTTAGGATTGGGAACAAAACACCCATGGAAGGAGTTGCAGAGACAAAGTTTGGTGCTGAAACAAAAGGATGTACCATTTGCAAAGAGTGATACCTTTATTTCTTCTTTGACAATTTGTATCCCTTTGTTCTCATTTTGTTGTCTTATTATTCTAGATAGCAAATTGATTACTTTAATGAATAGATATGGGGAGAGTGGCCATCCTTGTCTTCTCCACTATTTCAGTGGGGTTGCTTCAAGTATGTCTCCATTTAATTTGATATTCATTGTTCGTTTGTAGTAACTTGCTTTTATTATGTTTATGTATGGGCCCTGCCGTGAATCCCTAATTTCTCTAATACTTTTAACAGAAAGGGGTGATGGATTTTTGTCAAATGCTTTTTGTACATCATGGTTTTTTTTTGTTTGTTTGTTTGTTTGTTTTGTTTTGTTTCCTTTGAGTTTGTTTATATAATGGATTACCTTAATGGATTTTCGTATATAAAACCAACCGTGCATCCCTGGGATGAAGCCTACTTGATTGTGGTGAATGATGGTTCTGATGTGTTCTTGGATTCGGATTGCAAGAATTTTGTTGATTAATTTTTCATTGACATTCATTTGAGAGATTGGGCTGATGTTCTCTTTTTTTGGTTGGGTCCTTGACTGTGAGCATCCAACTTCTGTATCTTCTAGGCATTGGAATAATCTCACAAGAGACAGCTATATTGGTCCTGTCAGCAAAAACTTGCTGGCATGTGCAATAGTGTATGGGTTTGGTGTTTTTGTATGGGATGGATCCTTTAGTGGGGCAGTCTCTGGATGGTCCTTCCTTCCTTCTCAGTTCCAAACTTTGCCTCTGTAACTCCTTCCATGAGTATTTTGATCACCATTCTAAGAAGGATGTAAGTATTTACGCGTTGGTCTTCCTTCTTCTTGACTTTCATGTGTTTTGCAAATTGTTTCTTGGGTATTCTAAGTTTCTGGGCTAATATCCACTTATCAGTGAGTGCATATCCTGTGTGTTCTTTTGTCATTGGGTTACCTCACTCAGGATGAGATCCTCCAGATACATCCATCTGCCTAAG
Organism: Mus musculus; assembly: GCF_000001635.26. Classification (NCBI taxonomy): domain Eukaryota; kingdom Metazoa; phylum Chordata; class Mammalia; order Rodentia; family Muridae; genus Mus; species Mus musculus. The sequence continues at coordinate 103,995,235 of NC_000067.6, forward strand.
AATTTCATAAATTCATTGATTTTAATAGCTGAGTAGTACTCAATTATGCAAATGCACCATATTTTCGGTATGCACTCCTCTGTTGAGGGACATCTGGGTTCTTTCCAGCTTCTTGCTATTATAAATAAGGCTGCTATGAACATAGTGGAGGGTGGAACATTTTCTGGGTATGTGCCCAGGAGTGGTATTGCTGGATTTTCCGGTAGTACTGTGTCCAATTTTCTGAGGAACACCCCTACTGATTTCCAGAGTGGTTGTATCAGCTTGCAATTCTACCAGCAATGTAGGAGTGTTCCTCTTTCTCCACATCCTCACCAGCATCTGCTGTCACGTGAGTTTTTGATCTTAGCCATTCAGACTGGTGTGAGGTGGAATCTCAGGGTTGTTTTGATTTGCATTTCCCTGATGAATAAGGATGTTGAACATTTTGTCAGGTGTTTCTCAGCCATTTGATGTTCCTCAGTTGAGAATTCTTTGTTTAGCTCTGTACCCAAATTTTTAATATGGTTATTTGATTTTTTGGAGTCCAGCTTCTTGAGCTCTTTTTATTAAGGAAAAATATTTGTTGCTTCCTGTTATTTTTATTGTTAGAGTTGGGATTCTGTTCTTGCAGATATCTTCTTTTAGATTTGTTGAAGGTTTACTTTCTTGTTTTTGTTTTTTTGTTTTTTTTCCCTAGGGTGTCATTTCCCTCTTAGCGTTGGAGATTTCCCTTTATTATCCTTTGAAGGGCTGGGTTCATGGAAAGATATTGTATGAATTTGGTTTTGTCATGGAATACTGTGGTTTCTCCATCGATGGTAATTTAGAGTTTTGCTGGGTATAGTGGGCTGACATTTGTGTTCTCTTAGGGTGTGTATAAAGTCTGTCCAAGATGTTCTGGCTTTCATAGTCTCTGGTGAGAAGTTTGGTATAATTCTAATAGGTCTGGCTTATATTTTACTTGAACATTTTCCCTTACTGCTTTTAATATTCTATCTTTATTTAGTGAATTTGATATTCTGATTATTATATGTCAGAAGGAATTTCTTTTCTGGTCCAGTCTATTTGGAGCTTTGTGGGCTTCTTGTATGGTCATGGGCATCTCTTTCTTTAGGTTAGGGAAGTTTACTTCTATAATTTTGTTGAAGATAGGTGCTGGCCCTTTAAGTTGATCATTCTCATCTATGCCTATCATCCTTAGGTTTGGTCTTGCAGCCTTATGTATGATAGCCAGAAGCTGGAAAGAACACAGATGCCCCTCAACGGAGGAATGAATACAGAAAATGTGATATATTTACACAATGGAGTACTACTCAGCTATTAAAATGAATGAATTTTTGAAATTCCTAGGCAAATGAAGGGGCCTGGAGGGCATCATCCTGAGTGAGTTAACTCAAACACAAAAGAACTCTCATGATATGTACTCACTGATAAGTGGATATTAGCTCAGAAACTTAGAATAACCAAGAAACAATTTGCAAAACACATGAAACTCAAGAAGAATGAAGACCAAAGTGTGGACACTTTGCCCCTTCTTGGAATTGGGAACAAAACACCCATGGAAGGAGTTAAAGAGACAAAGTTTGGAGCTGAGACAAAAGGATGCACCATCTAGAGACCGCCTTATCCTGGGATCCATCCCATAATCAGTCTCCAAACGCTGACACCATTGCATACACTAGCAAGATTTTGCTGAAAGGACCCTGATACAGCTTTCTCTTGTGAGGCTATGCCAGGGCCTAGCAAACACAGAAATGGATGCTCATAGTCAGCTATTGGATGGATCATAGGGCTTCCAATGGAGGAGCTAGAGAAAGTACCCAAAGAGCTAAAGGGGTCTGAAATCCTATAGGTTGAACAACAATATGAACTAACCAATACCCCCCACCCCCACCCCAGGAGCTCGTGTCTCTAGCTGAATATGTATCAGAAGATGGCATAGTTGGCCATCAGTGGAAAGAGAGGCCCATTGGTCTTGCAAACTTTATATTGCTCAGTACAGGGGAATGCCAGGGCCAAGTAGTGGGAGTGGGGATGTAGAGTATGGGGGACTTTTGGGATAGCATTGGAAATGCAAATGAAGAAAATACCTAATTAAAATTAAAAAAAAAAAGTTTTGGTCTTCTCATATTGTGTCCTGAATTTCCTGCATGTTTTGGGTTAGTATCTTTGGGTTAGCATTTTGCCTTTCCTTGTTTGTGGTGTCCATGTTTTACATGAACCCTTCTGTACGTGAGATTCTCTCTTCCATCACTTGTATTCTGCTACTGATGCTCGCATCTATGGTTCCTCCTGATTTCTTTCTTAGGATTTATATCTCCAGAGTTGTCTCCCTTTGCTTTTGTTTGTTTGTTTGGTTGGTTGGTTGGTTGTTTTTTGTTTGTTTGTTTGTTTGTTTGTTTGTTTTGCTTCTACTTCAATTTTTAGATCCTGGATGGTTTTGTTCAATTTCATTGCCTCTTTGGTTGTATTTTCATGTAATTCTTTAAGGGATTTTTGTGTTTACTCTTTAAGGCCTTGTACTTGTTTAGCAGTGTTCACCTGTATTTCTTTAAGTGAGTTATTAATGCCCCTCTTAAAATCCTCTACCAGCATCATGAGACATGATTTAAATCTGAATCTTGCTTTTAGGGGTGTTGGGTTATCCAGGACTTACTGTGGTGGGAGTACTGGGTCCTGATGATGCTCAGTGGTCTTGGTTTATGTTAGTAAGATTCTTAAGTTTGCCTTTTGCCATATGGTAATCTCTGGTGTTAGATGTTCTAGCTGTCTCTGGATAGAGCTTGTTCCTCCTGTGATTCTGTTAGGCTCTGTCAGCACTCCTGGGAGTTTAACTCTCCCCTGAGTGCCATGGTCTGAGCTCTCTCCACAGGCAAGCTCTCTTCTGGCAGGGAAGGTGCACAGAGGTCTGGAGCTCAGCTCCACCTTCTGGCTGAAGATGAAGTCTCAAAGGGACTCTGTGCAAGAAGCTCTGCTGCTTTTGTGGCCTCACTCTCTCCTGTGTGGACTGGTCTCTGAGAGATCCAGAATACAAGATCTACCATACAGTTTTTATCATAACTGCTTTGTAGTACAGCTTGAGGACATGGATGGTGATTCCATCAGTGGTTCTTTTATTGTTGAGAGTAGATTTTGCTATCCAAGTTTTGCTTTTTTGTTTTTGTTTTATTTTGTTTTGTTTGTTTGTTTTTTAATTCCAGATGAATTTGCAAATTTTCCGTTCTAATTCTGTTAAGAAATGATTTGGAATTTTGATGGGGATTACATTGAATTTGTTGATTGCTTTTGAGAAAGAGCATGCGAGATCTTTCCATCTTCTGAGATCTTCTTTAATTTCTTTCTTAGGAGACTTGTTGTTCTTATCATCCAAATCTTTCACTTCCTTAGCTAGAATCACACCGAGGCATTTTCTATTATTTGTAACTATTTTGAAAGGTGTTGTTTCCCTAATTTCTTTCTAGCATGTTTATTCTTTCTGAAGAGAATGGCCACTGATTTGTTTGAGTTAATTTTATTTCCAGCTAATTCATTGAAGTTGTTTATCAGGTTTAGGAGTTTGATGGTAGAATTTTTGTAGTCACTTATATATCATCATATCATCTACAAATAGTGATATTTTGACTTCTTCCTTTCTAATTTGTATCCCCTTGATCTCCTTTTGTTGTTTAATTGCTTTAGCTAGGACTTCAAGTACTATATTGAATAGTTAGGGAGAGAGTGGGAAGGCTTGTCTAGTCCCTGATTTTTGTTGGATTGCTTCAAGTTTCTCTCCATTTAGTTTGAAGGTGGCTACTGGTTTGCTCTATATTGCCTTTATTATATTTTGTTATGGGCCTTGAATTCTTGATCTTTCCAAGACCTTTATCATGTACAGGTATTGGATTTCATCAAATGCTTTCTCAGTATCTAATGAGATGATCATGTGTTTTTTGTGTTTGAGTTTGTTTATATAGTGGATTACATTGATGGATTTCCATATATTGAACCATCCTTGCATTCCTGGGATGAAGCCTACTGGATCATGTTGGATGATCATTTTGATGTGTTCTTAGATTCAGTTTGAGAGGATTTTATTGAGTATTTTTGCTTCGATATTTACAAGCGAAATTGGTCTGAAGTTCTCTTTCTTTGTTGGATCTTTGTGTGGTTTAGTTATCAGAGTAATTGTGGCTTCATAGAATGAATTAGGTAGAGTACCTTCTGTTTCTATTTTGTGGAATAGTTTGAGGAGAATTGGAATTAGGTCCACTTAGAAGGTCTGATAGAACTCTGCAATAAACACATCAGGTCCTGTTTTTTTTTTTGTTTTGTTTTGTTTTTTTTTTGTTTTTGTTTGTTTTGTTTTGTTTTGTTTTGTTTTGTTTTGAGGCGGGGAGAGACTATTAATGAACATTTCTAATTCTTTGGAGGATGTGGGACTGTTTAGATCACTAATCTGATCCGGATTTAACTTTGGTACCTTGTATATGTCTAGAAAATTATCAATTTTATTCAGGTTTTCCAGTTGTGTTGAGTATAGACTTTTCTAGTAGAATGTGATTTTTTAAAAATTTCCTCAGATTCTGTTCTTACCAAATTTTAAAATCAACTTCAAAACTGAAATGCCAGAATTCCATTTTTAAGTTGAGTAGTATTTCATAGCCATCGTATATAATACTATATTTACACACTTATCCTTTTTTAGACAACTTGGTTGTTTTCATGTTTTTTTTCCTGTTGTTTGTAATGCTTTGTGAACTTTATTAAATAGATACACATTTAAGATAATAGCTTTCTTTGTTGTGTGTCCATAAGTGTGGTCTTATTTATCACGTGGTATCTGTCCATGTACATATTGAGGGACTGCCTTTTTTCCCATACTGCATCATTTTTACTTCTAACATTGGTGAAGTAAAAATGGGCTCTAATTGTTGTCCATCCTCACTCATAATTGTGATTTTTCATAATTGTATTATAATTATGTAATTTTCTTTCCTTTTCTCCCTCCAAAAACCACTTCATATACTATAACGTTTTCGATTTCAAATTGATGGCTTTTTATTAATTATTATCATGTTTATATATATATATATATATATATATTATATAATGAATATATAGTATGTATATACATATATTCTTATATAAATATATTTCTACATACAAACTAATCATTCAATAAAATGTTTCCTCTTTTCAATGGAAGGACTTTTTCTTATACTTAGCATTTCCTTAGTATTTGTTTAGACTTGAGACCTCATGGGATTTCCCAACACATTTTACCATGTTTAATTTTGTTTGTATTCAGCTCATAATAAGGAAGTCATGTTAGTGAGACTTAATGGGTATTGCTTCTTATGATGCTACCTATAAGATGCAATCTTACAGCAAATTCCCTTATCCTTTGGTTGTTAATTACATGTCTTAATATTCTTCCTCAATTCTCCATGGGCTTTGGGTGCAACTACTATTTTTCTTCTTTTTGTTTTTAGAATTACTGTTCAATTGAGTGTGCAGTGGTATAAAATTGAAATGATGTTTCCTCATTTTCATAATGAGCATCTCTTCATCTACTATTAGATGTTGATTTATGATCATTAGAGAAATTCTTAGTCTAGTATTTTGCTCTATTTTTATCTGTCTGTGGAAAATACTGTAAACAGAAAAAAAAATCACTGTGTCTTTTAGACTGGTCTACAACTCACGTGATATAGGTAAGGTTAACCTGAAACACAAATTGTCCTACCTCAGCTTCTATCTGCTAGGATCACAGGTGTGTGCCACCACAACCTGTTCCTTTTTCATTGTTTATGACAAGTTATTTGTACATTTTTCTCATTTGATAGAAAGAATTGCTTGATATATTGTGAATACTCATATCATCAGGTACTGATTGCAAAATTTCTCTCTGTTTCCAAGAGCTAATATTTAACTTATAAAGCTCTTTAATGCACAACATTTACATTTATTTTCATTACATGCAACTTGTTTTCCCTTCTATTTCATGTGATATCCAGTAACTATCTACCAAATCCAATGTTGTGAAAATGTTTCAATATTTTCAAGAGTTTTATATTCTTACTTCTATATTTTGGTCTTTGATCTAGTTTGTTGATTTTTTAATATCATGCAAGAGTTATTTTGCCTGTGATTATCCAATTTTCCCTGCTTTCTTTACTTAAAAAGCCTTCCATTTCCCAATGAATCATCTTGGTGCCTATGTAGAAGATAATTTAGCTATGTGTGTTAGAGCTTATTTTGTATTTCTGTATTCTATTTTATTGGTTATGTCTGTCATACCACTAACAAATGATTTTGAAGGCTAGAGTCTTATAGAAATTTTATTATTAAAATATATTAATTATTATATATTATTATTAATTTCATAGGTTTTATTTGCATGTCTTCACTAAACAATATAATGGGTTCCATAAAAATATTTATATGTAAGTAGTTATAATTTGCACTGACTTGATGGCTCAGGATTTTGTTTTATATATTTATTGGACATTGAAATATCATTGATTGAAATGTATTTTTTATTAGCTCATTTTTTATCAATTGGGTACATGGTTTCCTGGCATTACTTTAAATTGTCCATGTATTGTAGATATTTGTTCTCATTCTGTTATATATGCAGCAGAGTATGCTGTTATATATATTGTCTTTTGATTTTTTTTATCTTGCTCAGAGTCTGAATTTCAAATTTTTCATTTCCAATGTTTTGTTTCATTATGGAAACTCTAAAATAATTTTCAGACATCCCTTGATTATTTTAACACATTAAAGATTTTCCCAAGTTTCTCATGTAATCATTCTAGAATTTGGTAATTCATTAAGGTAATTGGTCAGTTTGGAGTTTATTTTCGCATCAGGGAAGAAATATAAGTGGACTTTCATTGTTCTTCAAGTACATGCACTTTCCTCAGCAACAATTGTTCATATCATATAGAAAGGTGATATAGATATAGGTATAGATAGAAGTGTAGGTATAGATGAAGATGTGAGAAATAACAAAGTTGTATCTTCACAGGTTTATATCTGTCGATGTTGGACAGTGACATCTCATAGAATCCCAAATACTATAATTTCTCTCAGTTATTCTGTACCTATTTATTTTATGATCACTTAAGCTAGTCAAGTCCTTTTGAAATGTTACATAGATATTAGTTTGGATTTAAATGAATATCCAAAATATTTTGTCTCTCTAGAACATGAGTGACAAAGCAGAATATCAAAAATTGTTGGGAACTAAAAACGGGGCCAAAGGGGATGCCCTGGGGAAGGGGACGTACACAGGGGATGCCCAGAGAAAAAGGAGACCCACACCCCACCAGAGGTTTACCTATTCTATGGTCTTTCAAATGTGGGAGAGCTGCCATATGCTTTCCACTCATCCCTGGGTGGGCATTCAAGCCTCTGACTCACTCTTTAGGGGGTGGCCAAGGGGCAGCCCTACCTGGGAACCCCAGAGCTACTTTGCTAAAGCCACCAGCATTATAGGATAAAGGGATGAGGAAAGAGGTTCCCAACACTGACCAGAAAGAGTGCAGCGAATCTTGATGAGCAGAGACTCTCTATAATTTTAGAGCTTTATTATAGAAATGCAGGGGGGAAAGAAAGAAGGTAGAAAGAGAGAGAGGAGAGAGAGAAGGGGGAAAGGCCAGAGAGAAAAAGAGTAAGAGGGAGAGAGGAGAAGAAAGAGGAGAGGAGAAGACAAAAAGGAGAGAGGAGAGAAGACAGAGAGGAGAGAGGGGGTGAGAGTGAGGGGTAAGAAGTAAGAGAGTGAGAAGTAAGAGGTATGAGAGTAAGCATGGGCTGAACAGCCCTTTTTATGATCTTCACTGTTGCTAGGTAACTGGGTAGGACTTTAGCCTGAAGGTCAGAAGCTTGGACCATTGCCTATGTGACTTTTGGCCATGCTTCTCTTGTGGGAGCTGTGGGGGTGGTAACTTAGGCAGGGGCCAGAGTTCCAGGAGCATGAGGGAATGCCTATCATGTCATAAAGGTGAATTATAACCACAGGGGTTCAGACCTCAGCTCTCCTAGAGACCAGCCTGTCTCTGCATAGCCCAATTCCCCACATTACACATTACATTTTTTACTTCCATTTACCTATCATCTATCTACTTATTATGAATATATTTATATTTGTGTATTATACAAGTACATATACATGTGTGTTTTTGAGGCAAAGAGCATTAGATCTGCAGGAGCACAAGGTATAGGTCATTGTGAACTATCTAACATGGTACTGAAAGTGAACTCCAGTCATCTTCAAGAACTGTATTAGTGTTTAACATCTGAGCCATCTTTCAAGCCCTATGTTTGAGTTTCTTATTCTTCTATTTTAGTGGTCATTTCTATAATTTTAAATTCCCCCCTCTTTTAAAATTACCTTTAATCTTTCCTCTCAGTCCAGTCACTATCCCCCTTCCGTTCTGCCCCCCAACAATTCCAAATCCCTTTCCTTCTCCTCTGTCTCCAAGAGGATGTCCCAGTGCTCCCACACACCCCCAAATACCACCTGGTCATCCTACTCCCTGGGGCCCCAAGTCTCTCAAAGAATAGGGGCATCTTCCCTCACTGAGGCCAGTCCATGTAATCCACTCCATATGTGTCATGGGCTTCAGACCAAGCATATATGCCATCTGATTGGTGCCTCAGTGTCTGAGAGATCTAGGGAGGTGGTTCCAGGTTTGTTGAGACTGCTGGTCTTCCCATTAAGTCACCCTCCTCCTCAGCCTCTTATAGCCTTTCCCCAAATCAAGCACAGGTGTCCCTGACGTCAGACCATGGCTTGGGTATAAGATCTCTGTCTGCTGCTTGTTGGGCCTCTTGGAGGGCAGCCATGCTAGGCTCCTGTATGTAAGCACAACATAGCATCAGTAATAGTGTCAGGCCATGGAGCGGAACCCTGAGGTAAGTTCATATTTGGGCTGGTCACTGGACCTCCTTTACCCAGCTTTCTCCAGTTTTGTTTCCTTCATCCTCCCAAAAAGAATAAGTCTGGGACATAATTCCTGACTGGAGAACAACCCCTTCTTCCCACCCTATGTTCTGTCTGCGAAGTCTGCTTGACTTGTGATGTGAATTTCTGATTCTTTTAGAATTTGCAGCTTTTAATCTAGTGTTAATTTGTAGAAAATTTTACTTAGACACATAACTATAGATTTTTGGAGATACAGAGCTGTGAAAATGTGTATACTGAAGCCAGAATTTCCTGAAGGCATTGTTGTAGACATTGCACTATGCATTGAAACACACAAAGATATTATAGATTTGCCTTATAATTTGTTTACTTCTAGGGTATAGAGAGGATCCATTTGTGTCACCATATAAAGATACAACATACTCACCATGTGTATGTAACTGAAAGAAAGTTTATTAAAATAATTATACTTTATACACTACCTTTATGAACTATGTGAGTGCCATATTTAAGCCATTTAATTAAATTACAGATTATGTATAAAAGGAAATGATGGGGATTATACTTTAATGTGCTATGCCTACTTTTAATATTCTGAATCCTGTATATCTCTTTTGAAAAATCAATTAAACATGAAAAATATAAATAATTTTATTTAAAGAACTGAAAATCCAGGAAATTGGATTTTTTTTTTAAGTTTCAAAAAAAAAGACCTTAAATCTATTTTAGGACCTAATACAATGCATTAAGCAATTTTAAAAAATTACATAGCTTCAATGATTCCATATCTTGAACAAAATGTCAAGGAGGCACACTCCCACCCCAACCCCAGTTGTCTTGTAAAGGCAAAATTACAGCCTACCATGAATGACATCCTTTCATTTATCAAAAGACCAACTTTAATTTATCAATGTTATATAAACAGATTTGTAAAAACATTGAATAGAGTGTAGTTTTCAAAAACGCATACATACAAATGAGGGATTTTTGTTTTGTTTTGTTTTGCTTGTTTGCTTGTTTGTTTGTTTGTTTTCTTTAATAGCAGCATCTTGGGCAGCTAGTGCTATCAAATGGTGACAAGCTCAGTATGAAATAGGACAGTCTTTCCAATTGGGCCACTTTGACCCCCTCCTGATCCCCAGTACTAGATATTTTATATAACTATAGATTGTTGTAAAAAAAATAGAAGAATTTAGCATTTTGGAACTTTGTCCCATGTGAGGTATTGTACTTTTTAACAGCCCCTTTCTGAAGTGACCCTAAATTCAGACAACAAAGCCCTCTTTCCAACTGACTTGGATACTGTGCATTGCAAAAGCACATTTGGGAAAAATAGCAGGAACTTTCTCCCAATAAAGTCAACAGGAAGACTTCTCAAACAAGTTATAGTTCATAATCAGCTTTATGATAAAGTGATTGGTTCTCCACAATGACAGCTTACAGAAACACACTCTGACTTTGCAACACTGAAAACCATCAGGTAAGCAAATCATTCAGATGGCTCCCTGACAGAGAATAGCTCCTAAAAGCAGGAACATGTCAAATGATGGACTTCTCACTTTGCTTGCTGACAATATTTAACTTTATAAGACAAAACTAAACAACAGAAAAAAATACACACACACACACACACACACACACACACACACACACACACATACACACACATACAAGACCTGTACTGGATATCTTCTTCTTATGTACTCAAACTCAACTGTGGATCTGTATGGCTGAAAGGTGCACTGGAAATAATCCATGCACATTATACATATATACAAATATCCAGGGTCATCAAATGTTGCAAAATATACTTGCTGCCAAATTACGTGGTCATTATCACTCTAGTGTGAAACCCAGGTCCCAACCCTCCAACTTCTATAGTCTAGCTCAGCCTCTCAGTAGCTTAGTGTCTAGTTGTCTCTAGGATGTAACAGTTGGTGAGAAAAACTTGATGTGGGAATGCTCATATCTCAGCCATGCAATATCTATCTGCACTAATGATCCACTCAGTGTTTCTAGAAGATGGCCTGGATGGAATCCACAGAACCTTAGTTGTCAAACTTCTCTAAGGACAAAAACAATTAAACATGAAAAATATAAATAATTTTATTTAAAGAACTGGAAATCCAGTGAATTTGTATCTTTTAACCTTCTAATCATGGGTCCGTGTAAATTCTAATCATTTTTTTAAATTAATAAAAATCTCCTAAGCTTTAATTAAAATATGTCATGAACTCTAAACAGGGGTGAGATTATAAATTGAAAATATAAACCAAATACACAACAAGGTGCATTTACTAACATTGTGAGAGTAATATACAGTTTTACAAAGAAAAAAATAGTTATTATCTCTGGTAATTTTCCAAAGACCCAAATTAGTTGTCACATTATCAATTTGAAGATAGCTCAAGAACTGAGCCAATAAGACTCTTTTTTTCAGGATCAAGGAAACCAATTTGTGTTTATGAGGAGAGTTGTTTGGTTGGTCTTGTTTTTCTGTTTTTCCTGCCTGTTGTTGATTTGAAATTTTCTAGGCTCCTATTACTATTTTAAAATGTGATGAAAGATTGTACAAAGTTTATTAGTATTAGCTTAAGCCCTAAAAATATGCTGTCACTTGAAAAAAAATCAACTTTGTAAAAAGTAGAAAAAGGTTCACTGCTGTTTTCTATCATAATTTATAATGACATTGCCTAGTATCAGACTTTTCAACATAAAAGAGAATTAGAATATTTTACCAGGCATGCTCTTGATACCTAGTAAAATGTTGAGAAATAGAAGTATAAATTAATAAGACAACATTAGGAAAATATAGATGTAACTTCATAAGCAAGCACGTATAAAATGCACAGAATTATAAAGTGTCATAAGTATTTTGCAAGATACACAGAGTGGTATATTTAGGGAGAGTTAAAGGTATATAATGGTGGATGGAAATGATAATATATACTGTAAAATTTTCAAAGACTAAAAAAATATTCTTAAAAATTCTTACTTGTTAACTTAATCCACAAGGTAACTCACATAATATTTACATGTTTTGTGGCAATCTTGAGATTTGTTTCTTTTACAATTACTCATTACTAGCATTGCTTTAAAATATATGATTATTGCTCATAAATACTTATAAGTAAACATTCTCCTCCAGTTGAGAAATGCAACCAGTAAAATTGAATCACTTAGTTTGGTTCCAACTCCTGAGGTCAACTGAAATTAATATTACTATTGATTCACTCTGCTTCCTCTTGCATGTGTATATGTAAATTGATAATACTAGAGTACATATAAGAAGTATATCATGACTGCACTTATGTTTGAATGCCTATTGTGTTAGGATGAATATTGAATATATATTATATTCAGACAGATAATATATATTAAGCAACATGATTTAATTACAGGTAAGTTTGTGAAAACAAGAAAAAATAATTAAAAAAATACAGCACCTAACAGTGGATTAAGTACACTAATAGAGACACATATATATGGAGGAAGAGTTAGTGAGGACAGGCACTGTAGTAAGTGAAGGACATGGGCAGTTCAAAGCATGTAGGAATGATAAAATAGAAAGTGTTTCAAAATAAGAGTTAAATACTGCCAGATTCCAACATGGTGACCATGCTGCTCTTGCAGGTGCTTATCCATGTGAAGATGTTCTGATTTGCTTATCAATATGACACTTTGCTAATTATCATTAACAAGAAAATGTAAGGTTGTCTGTGGACCACTTGACAATTTTATCATTCGATAATATTATTCTCTTAATGCAAACATTGATATTAGTGTTGATAACCTTTGTTGCATAGTAAAATCATTTTGTCCCTTCAAATGAGACCTTTTAGTCCTATGTAGAATTCTATTATATGTGATACTTTGACCTGTACAAAAATTGAAATGTGGGAATTCAAACAAACAAACAAACAAACAAACAAAAAAGACATTTTTCTTTCTCTTTTTACCTTTCTCCCTTCAAAAAAAAAAATTAAGCCAATTTTACAGAATACATGAAAGTTAAATTCATAGAAAAAACTCAATATTGACAAAAAAGGCTGATCTTCAATAACAAAATAAATGATAGAAAGCCAACATTCACGTGGAAACTGAACAACACTCGTCTCAATGATACCTTGGTCAAGGAAGGAATAAAGAAAGAAATTAAGGACTTTTTGGAGTTTAATGAAAATGAAGCCACAGCATACCCAAACTTATGGGACACAATGAAAGCATTCCTAAGAGGAAAACTCATAGCTCTGAGTGCCTCCAAAAAAAAAAAAAAAAAAAAAAACTAGAGAGAGCACACATTAGCAGCTTGACAACACACCTAAAAGGCCTAGAAGAAAAGGAAGCAAATTCACCCAAGAGGAGTAGAAGGCAGGAAATAATCAAACTCAGGGGTGAAATCAACCAAGTGGAAACAAGAAGAACTATTCAAAGAATTAACCAAACGAGGAGTTGGTTCTTTGAGAAAATCAACAAGATAGATAAACCCTTAGCTAGACTCACTAGAGGGCACAGGGACAAAATCCTAATTAACAAAATCAGAAATGAAAAGTGAGACATAACAACAGATCCTGAAGAAATCCAAAACACCATCAGATCCTTCTACAAAAGGCTATACTCAACAAAACTAGTTTTTTAACCCTGTAATATATCCTACATCTGTTTCTTAGGTTGGTGCATGATCAAGACTGCAAAATTTTGGCTTGGTTTTTGTCAAACAAATTTATTTTACATTTTTCTTCTCTTTTTAATACCTAGATCTTTCCCTTGCTTCATACTAAATTAAAATGATATGTAACTGATTACAGTTATGGGTGAAAGGCCAAGATTGTTGTTTGGCTATTTCACGTGGAGTGACAGTCTAAGAGAGCATAATTGCCTTTGCATGTCTTCACATCCTGTTTAATAACCTGACTTTCACCTGCTTATGTCCAATGAAGGCATAAATGATCGAGATAGATTGATTAAAATATACATAAAATACTTACTGATTAAATATGTAAAAAAAGCTTAAAACAACTCAAATCTTCAGTATTTTCAGAAAATTCTTACCTGCTAAAGGCAAAATGAATTCTCTCTTTCAGACTGTATAACAAACTAGAAATAAAGATATGATTTAAGAATATTTGGTGTAAAAGATTAGAAAGAAATCTGAATTTGGCCAGATTTGGATATCTTTCTGAGAGTCAAGGCAAGAAGTCATCCAAACCAAGTATCCTTGTGTAAGCTTATCCGTTCCATAAATAACCAGTTTTTGTTCATGTTCTTTGGAGGGTCCAGAATGGAGTCATAGACAAAACCAGACATCATAAATAATGACAGAAGACACTGGTAAAAACTCAAATCCCAAAAAGGGTTCCATATGGTTTAGGAGATACACAGAGGCCACTTTTTTTCCAAAACCACATGACTACCATAAGCTTAGTCCCCAATGATTTCTTGTACCTTTTAACAGAATAGCAAATTAGAGCTGAGAGCACAAAAAGGCACAGAACAGGTCAAAACAGTCTCATGACTCCGCTCGGAAGGAATGGACAAGACAAGCAAGTCCATGTGGTTCAGATGGTTTACTTGTCTCTATTTAAAACACGTGTGTGTGTGTGTGTGTGTGTGTGTGTGTGTGTGTGCAAGTGTGTCCAAGTGTGTGCACTCATGAACACATACTAATGTGTGCATGCCCAAATAATATACAGGTATATTGGCCTTAAACTTCTAACAATCCTCTGATTTAACTTCCACTATGAGGTTTATAGGTGTGCGCTATCGTTCCCAGTCTGATTGTACATCTCTATAGGCTACCTTGTGATGTTTTAACACCTTTAATATCATAGTAAACACCTGTGCATTAATTACTTCTTCATGATGAAAACATTGAAAAGTTTTCATTGAAGATTTTGTGATATATACAGTATATTATTATCTATAATGATTCAAATGTGCTTAGAATATTTCCATTTGTTTGTTTGTTTGTTGTTCAAATATTTATTTATCTGTGTCAGTATACTAAATGTGATATTTAAAATTACAGAACAAATGCTATAAAGGTTTTAAAATTACACCCATCTAACGCATGTATCAATAGTCTACCTTGGACAATCACTGTTTGTAGGAACTTGATATACAAGTGATCATAAGCATATGCAGTAAATTCCTTATGACATTCAAAAACAACATATGAAATATGAAGATATTATAAATTTTTGTGTCTTATATATTTAAGAAATAGTGACACATTATATATGATATATACATGCATATATAAATATATATATCATATATATAATGTGTATATATGCATGTATAAAAATGTATATATCATATATACATATTTTAAAAAAACACAAAATCCTAAGCTTACAACCAGAACTGTTGTGAATGCTATCGAATTCCTTCTTTCTCTCTCTCTCTCTCTCTCCTGAGAAGTAATTAACATTCCTGGAGTTGGCATTAGTCCAGTTTTTATATATGGTGACAACTTCATAATTGTATTATTTTTTATTTTAATGTGATATTATATATATAATTCCTTTACTTTTTAAACTGCACACAATTTTTCTTATAGTCTGTTTATTTATTACATATTCTGGGAACTACTCTGTCGTAGGATAGAAATATTCTCACTGCTCTCAAGCCTATAGCTATCCAACATGCAGACACCAAGCCTCTTCAGTTCTCTGCCCTGTGAAGTTTATATTCTGGTACAGTGAACAAGTGGCAAGTAATGTAGTATGAACTATTGCTTTCTGTTATGGAGTCATTTCTTCTGTAAGTCACAAGACATATGTGTCAGGGTTTTCTATAGGAACAGAATACACACACACACACACACACACACACCATAAATAAACAGCTAATTTGTGTTAAAACAGCAAATAACCTAAATCACATCAGAAAGGCTGAGAATATGGTAGTTGCTTGAACCTTGAGACTGAGTTGTTTCGCAGCTGCTGTTTCGCACAAGGGTGACTGACAAACAATCTTATAGTTGCTCTGTCCACGGGCTGAGTCAGCATTCCAGTTCTAGTTCTGAAAACTTGGAGGATTCATGGAAAGCTGCTAGTACACAGTCAGAGACAGAAGCCTGGGAACATGGTTCTGATGTTAGGGAAGGAACCAACATTAGCAGCTACAGAATAAATAAAATGAGCCAGCAGTTACTGAAAACATAATAATATCCTTGGTCCATTTTACTACTGAATTCTTTCCCATGCTCATTAATCATTAATGGGTTCTTATGTATGCTGAATAATTATTCTTTCTTGATTCAGGTCATTGGAAGTGAATTCTACAAATATATGGTTTATCTTTTCATTTTTATATTATCTTTTCACTTAGTTATGATCTTCAAATTTTCAGGTATAGATAATTATTGATAATAAATTAAATCACACATGGAAAATTTTCAGGTAATGACAGTTTTCCTAACTGATATTTGTTGTGTCAAATAATCAATCAGTTAATTAATGTAAATGAGCAATGAATTGAATAATTAAAATATGAAGTTGAACATCTCCAGCATGTTCCAAAGTGGAATATCACTTTACAGAGTTCTCCTGTGGGGAAGAAAGCAAATAACAGAGAAACTGAAGGAGTTCTATGCAACCTGGAGGATGACATTGGCCTAGTAGAATGTGACTTTAGAGTAATGTTTGTTTGCCTTTCTAAAGCTGAACTGAGCATCCAAAGTGAGAGGGACACAGTGCACACCGAAATAAACTGAGCATACATAGTGAAAGCCTACCAGGAACATAGAAATTTTTTTCAGCGCTTAGATTTCTAGGAGGCTAAATTATAGAGACATCCAGAGACAAGAGTACTCACATGAAACTTTGAAAGATGTGTTCAGAAAATAGCATGAAATAATGACACTGTTACCATACCAAAAATAATTGAACCCCGTCTCCAATTCTTATGTTTAAAATCTAGTTTCCTATTTTTGGTAAGAACCTTCAATGCCATGAGAATGAACAGTATCATGAGTATGGTGGACACTCACATAAAGGAATCTGTGACTACTATAGAAGAAATAGTGGTGCCAGCAAACTCCCATTCTCCCTACCCTATAACTCTACAATTCCAGGAGACCTTCATCACAAATTAACTTGTTGCACTTCTGTGTTGGACTTCTGGACTCCAGAATGTGAGAGTAGAATTTTCTGGAATATAGAGAGTCTTACTATGACATTCTTTTATGATAGTGAGAGCACACAGTAAGACATGGGGTAAGGAAAATGATCCCTCTCCAACTGACAGATCGCAGTATGAACTGCATGTCCAAGGAAGGGTAAGGCTTCTGGAGGTCTTTGGAGACAGAACCTGCGAACACAGATCAAGCTTCCCTGGAATTCAAAGCACAGAATAGACAAAGTTTCCTTCATGCTAAAATGAAGCCTTGAAATGCTGTATAATTTTTATTTTTAATTTTGTATTTCATACTACTAAAATAAAAATTAGAATATTTAAATACCATTAATCAAACATTTTTCATTTCAGAAATTTTGTACTTTTAAAGTACAATGATTCACATTTTATAGAGGTATGTCTTTGAGATTTTCATACTGTGTTGCTAAATGGCAAGATGGACATTGTATTTGTAGATATTTGTAGTTCTGAATGAGGGATAATTATGATGAAAATATTTTATATTTTGCCACTATTTTTTAAGTGATGTGAGACATCCTAATGTATAGTACAACTGGCACAATTTCTTTTTTTTTTTTTAAGTTTTTCTTTAATTAGGTATTTTCTTCATTTACATTTCCAATACTATCCCAAAAGTCCCCCCATACCCTCCCCCTACTCCTCTCCCCCCCCCCACTCCTGCTTCTTAGCCCTGGCATTCCCCTGTACTGAGGCATATAAAGTTTGCAAGACCGATGGGCCTCTCTTTTGACTTATGGCCGACTAGGCCATCTTTGATACATATGCAGCTAGAAACACGAGCTCGGGGGGTGGGGGGGGTACTGGGTAGTTCATATTGTTGTTCCACCTATAGGGTTGCAGACCTCTTTAGCTCCTTGGGTACTTTTTCTATTTCCTCCATTGGGGGCCCTGTGATCCATCCAATAGCTGACTGTGAGCATCCATTTCTGTGTTTGCTAGGCTCCAGAATAGCTTCACAAGAGACAGCTATATCTGGGTCCTTTCAGAAAATCTTGCTAGTGTATGCAATGGTGTCAGCATTTAGAGGCTGATTATGGGATGGATCCCCGGTTATGGCAGTCTCTAGATGGTCTATCCTTTCCTCTAAGCTCCAAACTTTGTCTCTGTATCTCCTTCCATGGGTGTTTTGTTCCCAATTCTAAGAAGGGGCAAA
Organism: Mus musculus; assembly: GCF_000001635.26. Classification (NCBI taxonomy): domain Eukaryota; kingdom Metazoa; phylum Chordata; class Mammalia; order Rodentia; family Muridae; genus Mus; species Mus musculus. The sequence continues at coordinate 104,013,444 of NC_000067.6, forward strand.
GTGTCCACATTTTAGTCTTTGTTATTCTTGAGTTTCAAGTGTTTGCAGATTGTATCTTGTACAATTTCTATTTCATATTATTCTGGTGAGAATCATGTTTAGAGAAAGTATTCAGACTTGTTTTAAGCCTTTAGCTAATATATATTTTGATTTAAAAACACACTTTTGTTTACTAGTCAACCAGTAATCACCGAATAAAAACACATGAATAATAGTAAACACACAGAGAACTACTAAAATCTAAATGTATGCCAAATACATGAAAATATTAGCATTCAACTTGCCAGCAAGTACTTGATTATGATTATTGGTGAAAATACTACTGATTTTGCACTAGGTGAAGAGAGCTAAAAATGACTTTATGTTTAGTGCCACAGTGTGCACTAATTCTTATCGGAACAAATGGTAGTCACAATAATGAGTCAGAATACCTAGAAATCCAAAGCCAATCTGGCATCAGCCCTCCAATTTGGTTGTGCCAGTATGTCCTTCTTTAAAGCATTATCAGAGTTCACACAATTCTGCTATAATGTGAATATCTCCATATTCTTCCTGGGATCAATCTCATTGGATTTCTGTTACATTATCTACACTAACACTACAACTCAATTCTTCTCTTTGTAATAAGGGACTTCTATTGGTTTTACCATCTCTAAGCTACCACCTTTGCAGAATGTATTTAAGTTGTACTAGATCAAGGCTTTGGATGCAGTCTCTGCATTTTATTTTTTTTTTAAAGAAAAAACTCACTTGGCTGAGTTTTACACTCAGGTGTGTCCACATTAAAGTTTCCTTCATGGAACACTCATAAGCTCTGTAGTGGTAAAAATGTAAGTCTCAACAATTTTGCATAGAGGTGTTTTTCTCATTTAAGGGTTTAACTTTGATGATCAATCACAATGTAAATGCATCTTCTATTTTAAAACACAGTTGCACAGAAGAGTTTAATATTTATCTGTCTGCCTTGTAAATAGTCATCAAAGTCAGGAGAGAAATAATGACCTAGGAAATAAATTTATTTTAGTGTGGTATTTTTATAGCATATAAAACTTAAGATTTTAAACACTAAACAAGTAAAATGTAAAAAATAGGACAGGGTAAGAAAACATAGTAAAGTTTAAATCTCATGTATAATGCACACTATTGAATATTAAAATCGTTCTTTCAAGAAAGTTGGACTTACTTTTGCAAAAGCAATATACTAGAGGAGAATAGGAAAGGTCCAACGGAAGGTACTGTGAATTGCTGCGTTTATCCAGCCAAAACCTAAATGGATAGAAAAGTATTTTGTTTTCCTTTTGGTCATTTTCTCCTCCTTCTTCCACTTGAAGCCTCATCCTTGTTCTCTTTTAACCAAACAGTACAGTTGTCATCAATGTTCATAGCTCTTCACAGCAATACCCAGACTTTTATACTCCTTTGATTTGTATTATATATCTCAGGATCCAGCAGAGATTTCTGGCATTTGTAAAAGGCCTGCCAGGAGCCAAGACAGTAAAAAAACTGAAGAGATTGGAGTCAGGGGACAAGAGCCAAATTTGTTAATGGAAGATATATGTCTGACTGACCTAGATGCTGGGGGTAGATGTAGCCAGTAACCTTAGTCGAGAGAGCACATGTCCTTTTACAGAGGCTTCAGAGACTAGAGGTCTCCTGTGGCTTTAAAAATAAACATGGGATGTCAGAGGACACCAAGCAAGCTTATGAATATTCTCATGTCTTTGACCCAGAATTTATGTGCACCCAGTGAATCATCAGATATGGTCTTTCATTTCATCATCCAGTATTATGGCTACACGAAACCAACTTTAAAGTTAGATTTCATTTTGTTCATTCAATCTATGATATTTCTATTTTTTTCTTTTTTACATAATTTCTCACACTATGTTAAAATGATACATTATTTTCTATGTATTAGAGGACAATTTCATACTATTTATGTTATATTTTTCTGAATTTCATTATTCTGAAACGATAGTTCAGTGTATTTAATGATTTGAAATTTAATTTAAAATACAAAGTATATCTGCCCTAAAATTTGTAACCACTTTATTTTCAGTGGCAAGCAGTATATTATTATACTCAGAAAAGAAATCTAGGCATTTGTCCTGATTTCTTTTAAGACCAAGAAAGAAAACAAGTAGTATGAGCTTCTAAAGTATAAACGGTATACAAATGGATATATTTCCCATGATATTGACCAATTTATCAAAATATCTAGCTTAAAAATATCCAGCTTAAAAACAAAAGTGTTAACATCTTCCTGATTGATAAACTCATCATGTGAATAAATGCCCTGAATGGACACCTAATTAAATTTAGGGTTAATTGCATGAACATACTACAGAGGACCCTTTCCAGGCACTGAGAGAATTATTAAGAGGAATTTGCATTAATTAAAATCCTATGAAGATAGTCCATTTAAAATGTGACAACTTATTTACAATCAAGGACATTACCATGAGAAAGTTTTGGCAAAATTGAGTCTTCTCCCTCATGAGCCAGTTCTTAAAATTGTAATTTCCCCATTTTAATCAAGATGACCATAGTATTTTGTGGATTTTGTATTGAATATATTTTAAAATATTTCTTTACAATTTATATGTATTTGTGTGTGTATATGCAACTTGGTAACTAAGTAATCCAGAAGAGGGCATCTAATCTCTTGAAGATGGAGTTTCAGTGTGTTGTAATCCTGATATGGTTGAAGGAGAGCCAACACAAAACAAATAAACAAACAAAACAAAATAAACAAAAACCCAAACATTATTTTCTTTTTAAAAAAAAAAATTTATTAGGTATTTTCCTCATTTACATTTCCAATGCTATCCCAAAAGTCCCCCATACCCTCCCCCCACTACCCTATCAACCCACTCCCACTTTTTGGCCCTGGCATTCCCCTATATTGGGGCATATAAAGTTTGCAAGTCCAATGGGCCTCTCTTTCCAGTGATGGCCGACTAGGCCATCTTTTGATACATATGCAGCTAGAGTCAAGAGCTCTGGGGTACTGGTTAGTTCATAATGTTGTTCCACCTATAGGGTTGCAGATCCCTTTAGCTCCTTGGCTACTTTCTCTAGCTCCTCCATTGGGAGCCCTGTGATCCATCCATTAGCTGACTGTGAGTATCCACTTCTGTGTTTGCTAGGCCCCGGCATAGTCTCACAAGAGACAGCTACATCTGGGTCCTTTCGATAAAATCTTGCTAGTGTATGCAATGGTGTCAGCGTTTGGATGCTGATTATGGGGTGGATCCCTGGATATGGAAGTCTCTACATGGACCATCCTTTCATCTCAGCTCAAAACTTTGTCTCTGTAACTCCTTCTGGTGTTTTGTTCCCAATTCTAAGGAGGGGCATAGTGTCCACACTTCAGTCTTCATTTTTCTTGAGTTTCATGTGTTTAGGAAATTGTATCTTATATCTTGGGTATCCTAGGTTTTGGGCTAATATCCACTTATCAGTGAGTACATATTGTGTGAGTTCCTTTGTGAATGTGTTACCTCACTCAGGATGATGCCCTCCAGGTCCATCCATTTGGCTAGGAATTTCATAAATTCATTCTTTTTAATAGCTGAGTAGTACTCCATTGTGTAGATGTACCACAATGGGCCTCTCTTTCCAGTGATGGCCGACTAGGCCATCTTTTGATACATATGCAGCTAGAGTCAAGAGTTCCGGGGTACTGGTTAGTTCATAATGTTGTTCCACCTATAGGGTTGCAGATCACTTAAGCTCCTTGGGTACTTTCTCTATCTCCTCCATTGGGGGCCCTGTGTTCCATCCAATAGCTGACTGTGAGCATCCACTTCTGTGTTTAGTAGGCACTGGCATAGCCACACAAAAGACAGCTATATCAGGGCCCTTTCAGCAAAATCTTGCTGGCATATGCAATAGTTTCTGCATTTGGTGGATGATTATGGGATAGATCCCTGGGTGGAGCAGTCTATGGATGGTCCATTCTTTTGTCTTAGTTCCAAACTTTGTCTCTGTAACTCCTTCCATGGGTGTTTTTTTTTTTTTTCAATTCTAAGAAGGTGCAAAGTGTCCACACTTTGGTCCTCGTTCTTCTTGAGTTTCATGTGCTTAGCAAATTGTATCTTATATCTTGGGTATCCTAAGTTTCTGGGCTAATATCCACTTATCAGTGAGTACATATTGTGTGAGTTCCTTTGTGATTGGGTTACCTCACTCAGGATGATGCCCTCCAGGTCCATCCATATGTTATTTGGCCATCATTTAGTTGTAGTCTCCCCTCCCCCAGCCTGAAACCTGCTTGCTCAGGGGTGGAGCTTCCCGCTCAATCGTTCTGCCATGCCCAGTGCTGGAACCTGCCACTTTGCTGTTCAGAGCCGTGCACTTGGTCACCCTGCTATTGGACCCCAAGATTAATTGGCGGGAATCGGTCCCTTCCCCTGCTTTATAACTGCGTGCGGAACAGTAAAATTGAGCTTTCATCAGAATGACTGTCTTAGCTGCATTTCTTTATCTCTCCACCTAGCCCCTCTTCTCTTCCAGGTTTCCAAAATGCCTTTCCAGGCTAGAACCCATGTTGTGATCTGCTGGCCGGACACAACATTTAGTAATCCCAGCTACTTTGGGCATGACTTGTTCTGCATTACTTACTATGTAGATGAAGAATCTGAGAGAGCCCTGAACATGAGCTAATGCTCCCTAAAAACAAACAAACAAACAAACAAACAACAACAAAACAGCTTAAAAACAGAAGAATTAACACCTCCCAGAATGTTACTTCATTTTCCCATATGGATGATCATGAATGTAAACCAATTGATGAGGTCCCATGCAGTATTATTCAAATCTTTATAGACTTATTACCTTTCAGAAACTGAAGTATTCTAAAGAGTAGAGAATAAAGGCTCTGTCCAATCTTGCTGTTCATGAGTAAAAATATGATTTTATACTTACGATTATTTCTTTCCACTCTTTACAGAAGAGCCAAACTTATAGGTAATCAGTTTCTGTGAAGTAAATATTGGATATGATGTTAACACATGGTAGCTAAGAATATTCCTTGTATCACAAGATTTAGATCCTGTAGAAACAAGAAGTGCCCTGAGAAAGATGATTTCCCAGAGTTTTCTTTCTCCTTTCTTATTTTACTAATACAATGAAAGATTTTGGAGATGGAAATTGACAACCTCATTATACGTCAATTTAGTTTACACCTTTAAAAAATCCAAATAGCTGGCATTAAAAAAAGGAGATAAGTGTTATGCATGCTAAATGGATGTTTGTCCACGCTTATGAAATAGGATTTTCACACAGTTCTGAAATATCCAGAGAATAAGATAGAAGGCAATGCTACATGTCCATGGGTAATGGTTAATTTTGACCTACAAGATGAAAAGAAAATAAAGATAACATCAACAATGATGTAACAGGAGCAAAGAGGCCTAGGTAAAGAAACAACAGGAAGAAATACTCAAATTATCCTAAAAGCTAGGAAACAGACAAGTTCTCAATATATAGTTAATGGTTATAGACTTCTTAAAGGATGAAAATAATTGCACAAAATCAATGATTCCCGTAAACAAACAAACAAACAAACAAACAAAAAAGTCTGTATAAATTAGAAGCTAATGAGAACATAGCATAGAATAGTTTGGGAAAATGATTTCTTATAAGATAGCAAACTAGAGATGTCAACACTGAATTATGCTGGGGAAAAGGACTAAAGTGTAAGTTGTATTCCTGCTGTAGAAAAAGAACTTACTGTGTCAGGGGAGATCCTTTTTGGGAATCAAACAAGAAAATCAACCCATATCCTGCTGAAGATCTTTCACACTGGCCTGACTTAGGCAAATAAAACTGCCAAGGAGAGACTTCGGAGGACTTGCTGTAACACACACACACACACACACACACACACACACTAGTGTTCGCAGGAGCTGGAAGCATCTGAGAACTTTACCATTTAAATCAATGAACTGAGACACTACTTCATTCTATAAGTTGGTACTATTTTCAGCCTTGGCCAGAGAAGTCTCTGCATTGGGTATCACTTAGTGCACAATATTATAACTGGTCAAGTTCTGGGAATTGAGTCATTGTTAAGTGCACAGTCCTAAATGGTATATCTGTAGCACTATCCTTATAAAAGCATAAGAAGCATTTTTGAACACATTGCATAGAGAATATAATTCTGGCAGATGGGGAGCTGTGAGAGACCAAACTGTGGGAAACTAACTCCGGTAGTTACTCTTACCCTAAAGATCCGGCTGACCCTTTGAAGGGAATTATGTCATGCCCTCCTTCATTGCCTCCACCTGGTGCCTGAGACTGCCATCTTCATTCCCTCCTTCATGTCTCCACCAGGCGCCTAGAACTGCTTAGATTAAGGCAGCTTCACCTCCTCCTCCATGTCTCCCTTTGGTACCCAGGACTGTTTCAGGGCCCACATTCCAAGATAAGCTGCAAGAAGCCTGTAATCAGCATCTGCCCCAGATGTCCATCCCTTTCTCTGTATTTTATTATGTCCCCTCGACCCCTCCCTATTTTTTTCTCATTGTGTGTTTAATTAGGCTCCTAGCCTTCATTAAACAGACCTTGACAACTCTTTGCTTGGTCTCGCTCCCCTTTTTCCGACCGCTTCTCTTTCAGGCCTCGGTCCTCCTAGACTTATGGAATAACTAGGTCCTGTTGGATGGGACAGGGAGCAAGCTGTGCTGTGAGTGTTGTAGTGCTGTGAGTGTTGTAGTCTGAATATGACTAGGTCGTTGCACTCATAACTCAGTGTGGTTGTGTATACCTGCACATGATCTGCCTAAGAGCAAGTTAAGGTCACACAGATGTCTACCAGATTGTACCTGATTGGCCTCCGTGGGTGGAGTATTTGAATGAGAAGGGACCCATGGGCTCATATATTTGAACGTTTGTATTCCAGTTGGTAGAATGATTAGGGAGTATTAGGAGTTATGAAGGAGATGTGCCACTGGCGTTGAGCTTTCACGAGCCTACTCTAGACACAGTTTTATTCACTGTGCCTTGAGCTTATGAGAGCTATTAGCTATTTCTCCATCTTCTCCATTTCTGTGCCTGCCTGCCTTCTAAATCCCAATCATGATGGTCAGTATGCTCTGAAACAGAAAATGAGCTGCCAATAAAATTCTTCTTTGTATAAGTTGCCATGGTCATAGAGGTTCTGTATAGGTATAGAACAGTAACTAAGACAAGAAGTGGAAGAGGAATGTTTTGGGTATAACAGGAAGGCTGGAAGTTTGAGTTTGGCATTTGTAAGCTCAAAATACATTCTATATATTTACAAGTTGGTCAAAGAATAAATAAGAAATATCTAAAAATATTTTAAGATAAGAAATGCTGAGAAAGAGTAATATTGGCATAATTCAATGGCAAGGAAGAACATTAAACAGTAAAACCAATTTGAAAATCTAACCAGCTTAAGAAACTTTAATTTCATTATTTTTTTTTCAGAATACTACATAAAGAAAGTAATGGAAAGAAGACAAAGATAATAGATATTTACAAAACATAATGAAAAAATAGATTTAGGCATTTTGAAAATGTATCTAATGTAAGTAAAATCTAAAGCAAACATGCAGATGACACTTAGCCCATTAAAGATAACATTACATCACAGTTGTATGAAAAAAATATTGAAAGAACACCCAGAAAAAAACTTGGCTACCTTTATTTTTTTTCCAGATTAGTAAGTGCCAGAAAACCTTGGCATGTTATCTCTAAATGTTTAAAAAGGGAAAAAAAAGCAGTAATCAAAGCATTCCTTAATTAGCTAAATCAGCCTTCATTTGTGATGGCAATAAAAACATTCTCACATAAGCAAGATCTGTAAACTTTACTGATCACGTATCCACCGTGTAAACAAATGACAAACTTGTATTTCAGATGAGAATAGAATCAGAATTGAACATTCAGCATTGTGGTAGCAGGCAATATGCCTTGTAGCTCAAGGGTGCAGTTCAATGACGGATCCTGCCACACACAGGAAAATTAGATGCTTGGTTGTAGTTCTACAACTTGGAGGCAGAAAGAGCACCTCTTTAGGGCAAGTTGCTCAGCAAGTAGAACCAAATCAGTGATCTCCAGGTTGAAAGATACAACCTGCTTGAGAATATAAGGTAGACAGTAGTCCAGAAAGACACTCAGTGCTAACCTATGGTTTCTCTGAGAGACTGTATACATGTGTGTTCACAAATTATTTATATATATATACATATATATATACACACATATATATATATATATATATATACATATACACATACACATACACATGCACATATACATATACATGTGTGTATGTGTGTTTATGCACTCTGCAGATATATGCATTCATGCATGCACAGCAGAGGCAGAAAACACTTTGTACTTATTTCCCCTTCCACTAAATATACCAAAAAGAACATAACTGAAACACAGCAAAATATTTTAGCATAAAGACATGTATTATATGAGAGAAATTGCACAGTATAGAAAAATAATAAAAATAAAAGTAAATGAAAGAAATATTCGCTGTTAAAGTGTTCTTGTCTAAAGGAAATACAGGGACAAAGAATAGAACAGAGACTGAGGGAAAGGCCACCCAAAGACTGTCCCACCTGGGGATCCATTCCATATTTAGCCACTAAATCCAGTCGCTATCACTGATGTCAAGAAGTGCTTGCTGACAGGAGCCTGTCATAGCTGTCTCCTGAGAGACTCTGGCAGAGCCTTACTGGTAGAGATGTGGATGCTTGTAGCAGTAAGGCAAGCTGAGTCAGACAAGTACTTAAATGGCAACATTTTGCAAGCTACATTTTACACTGGGGTTCAGACTTGAGTGAGAACTGGCCATTGGAATATAAGTTAAGGTTATGTGTACTTCCAAATGACTAGCCCAACCTGAGAAATGTTTCTAGTTGCTATCCTTTTCTTGTCGTGCAGTTATCTGTGCCAATCGCTGGTGGCACAGCTTGAAATGTGAAGAGAGCAAACTGATGGACTGCACCAGATAATTCAGACAAGGTATACTTACACATTATAAGACTCACTTCATTTTTCTCAAGAGCAAAGACTAAAGTTCCATAATATTAAGCCTCACCATTACTCTAATAAATAAGACATCCCATCAGCACTTGAAGCAGCGAGGTAAGGATATATGAAATCCAAATTTTGACCTAAGTATGTAGAATTAAAATACAATAGGATCCCTTGCAAAATTGCCTCAGAAGCAGAACTCTGACTCAGAGCTAAAGTGTGAACAAGATATGGCTGCTCAGCAGGCACAGAGCAAAGGTCTATCCATTTAATTTCCCTTATTTTGTCCTTTTACTCCCTTATCACCACTGACAGACTGATACCTATCTAAAACTCAAAGGGAGTGTCACATAGCATATTGCTACTGTTAAAATATGTTTTTATAAACCCCACTATATGGAAAAAAAACAAAGCTCATATACTCATTTAACAGTTCCTTCTCTTTCCTGTAGCAATCCCTTAATTTCACTACACTTCACTTAACCAGCATCAAGAGAAAGAAAATTGAGTGTTCTCATGAGTCATTTCTCAACATTCCTCCTCCTGTTCCAGTGTAGGGTCTGTTCTCATGATTGCAATTCAGCTGCCTTTCAATGATGATTAGGTCAATGGAAATTTCTCTATTCCTTTAACTAAAACTTTCACCAAGCTTCAGCAGAACTGGTCACTTTTTTCCAACTCTAAGCTTATCACAGTGATTAAAATAAAATACAGCTTGTGCTAAGCATTAGCTTCTCTGCATGAACAGGTAACTTCTTGCCTTTTCTTGTACCAAGGCATTCAGGTGCAATGGATTATAGCACAAAACTCTGACATTCAAGTTAACACCCTGGCATGCCTTAATACTGATCTATGTGAGTTGATCTCTTATTCTTTATCTCAGTTTCCTTAAATTGTAAAATTGGGAGAATTAAAGTATATTCTTTCTAGATTTGTTGTGCATGACAAATAAGAACAGTGTTTAACAAGTACTCAAATCTCTATTGTACCATTTCCTGCTTTTCATCTAAGTCACTTCCCACCACAGAGTATTACCTTCTGTTCCTTGAAGAGTCCAAGTATGGTTGATTCACATTGCTTCCAAGACCAGCTAGCACTCTCGATATATTCTCTCCCCAGTCTTTAAAGTTTAGTTCTTTAAAACCCTTCCTTTGGTTGTTCTTCCTTGCAAACAGGCTTCATCTATTTTATCAAAATCAGCTGCTCACTTCAATATTTCAATGTTCTTCAGCTCTTTTCCATAAGAATACATGAAATAGTTTATTCTTACTTTGAAAAACAGACTTCCATCATTTACAAGATTGTCTCTTATGAACTATTCATGTTCTTAAAGAGCATGTAATTTATTACTCTAGAATCAATTCCGTGTCCCAAGTATATATATTTGGTTCCCAACAAATGTTATTGTATTTATTTATGAATGAATAGATGGATGAATGAATGAATGAATGAATGAAATGTGCACATGGTTTTACATCAGAAGTTATGTCTAGGAAACTAAGAGTCAAAAACATAGCCACAGGAGAAAGGGTGCAAAAGACTTTGTTCCATGTGAAAACATTAAAAAACATAAATCTCTACTAGATTGGTAGTATTACTTAACAGAAATTAGAACAATTAGTGTTTTGATAACAAAAATGAAAAACTATGTATGTATGGAATTAAAGTTGTATCATGATGTTCACAGACTCTTTGTTAAATTTAGAAATAACTTTTGTTTCAAAAGATTAATCTATTGAATGCAAATTGGATGTAGCACCTAGGACTAAACACTGAAAAGTGTATATTCTTTAAAAAAAATCAACTGATTAATTATTTTACTAGTTGGAAGTTTCCTTGAAGTGGCCCTATGATTCTAATTGCTAAAAGTCTAAATGACTTTTTTCTGCTTCAATATTTTGATAGAAATACTCCTGCCAAGAAAAGCTGGATTCAATTTATGACCCAGTGAAGAACACTTTGATATTTTTGGCTTTTACCCAAAATATTTATAGGTTTTTTTCACCTTCAATGATTTACTATTCAATTGCAGTTCAAAAGGTTAGGAGAACCAATCTTAATATAGGCACAGAGTTGCTATCAAGGCCTTGGACACATGGTGTCACTTCAAGGGTATACCAGGCATGTCAGATGTTAATTTTATGCCAACCCTATCATTCTAAACATGTTTCACTTAGAGAAGATTATTGGCTAGATATTGCTTCAAGGCGGACTTTGGTGACATTATAGAGGAAAAGCAGGAGATAAGAAATGTGCCTCCCTAAGGTAAAAGGAACTTTTCCTTTCAGGTTTGCTGAACAGAGAGCTCAGCATGCAGACAGAGAAAAGTCAAATATATTTCAAACACACATGGTAAATATTAAATCATATTATGAATTAAACCTTTAACACTTGTCCTGGCTTCCCTCAATGATGGACTGCAATCTGTACATCCTATAGGCCCCTCTCACATTTGCAAGTTTTTTTTTTTTTTTTTTTTGGTTGGTTGCTTGGTATTTTTTTTTTTTTTTTTAGTCAGTGTTTTGTGACAGCAACAAAGTAAACAGGAACAGAAAGTTTTACTAGGAAGTAAGATAATGTTGTGGTAGATCTGGATTTGGGTGAGGGTTGTGGGGAAGCAGAGTGGGATAGATATTTAAAAAAAAAAAAAAAAAGATTTGGTCTGGAGTTGCAGATCTCTTTAGGTCCTTGGGTACTTTCTCTAGCTCCTCCAATTTTTGTGGACTTTTGAGAGGAGGTATGTTACTGATGGTGAGTTTTGAGGTTTCTATATCCCATGCCAGCAGGCAGGATCTTCACCATGATGATCATGAGTGATCATCATGGGTTTAATGTAAGCAATCAAACTCACAATTAAATGCTATCTTTTATAAAAAAAAAGATTTGGTCTGGAAAATTAATTGAGTACTCAAAGCTTAATGGACTGCTCTATGAAAGCTTGGAAGAATGTTGAGGGTATGCAAATCATAAAGGCCTGGCTTCTGAACTTTCCAAAGGAAGTCTGAGAGCCCTTTAAGGCTGTACTGGGCTGCCTTGTGATATTTTGTATTAAGAATCTGGACGTGAAATCTTTGTTTTACTGGGACCATGATCTTTGGCTAACTAGAGGTGAAAAATGACTGTGACTGAGAAGAGGCTAAATCTCCTGGGAAGCTTTTCCTTAGTATCAGCACACAAAAGCTGTCATTTAGAGTGGACCAAGCAAGGACACATCTCAAGCTATCAGCTGAATTTCATAACATGTCAGAGTCCCTCACATGGACCAGGGTCCAGAGAGTAGTTGAGTTTTGGCACTATGTGGCAGGGTCAAAGTATCCCTGACGCCGGGCATGGTGGCACACACCTTTAATTCCAACACTCAAGAGGCAGAGACAGCAGATTTCTGAGTTCGAGGCCATCCTGGTCTACAAAGTGAGTTCCAGGACAGCCAGGGCTATACAGAGAAACCCTGAATCGGGGGGGGGGGATCCCTAAAGGAAACCCAGGCAGGAGATGGTAAAGGTGCACCTTCGTTTGTAGACTCAGAGTTAGCCTGAGTCTACTAAAGAAGTTGATTTGCTACAAATGACAGATCTTCTACATGTGGTTACCAAGTCCTTTGGATAATGTGTCTCAAGCATGAGAGCAATCTATGCTATTGGATCTTGGTTCTGCCTTGATCTAATTGTAACTGCACTAACTCTTTCCTCTAAAAATAAAAAAGTTACACAATTTATTTTGGAATTTGCAGGAGCTTGGAGTTAAGGGAGTTTGGGATTTTACTGAGAGCTTATACTTTTAAATTATTGGAATATTTTAAAAGACTGATATATATTATATATTGAAAGCAAGACTGTAATATGTTATAGAATTAACATGAAATACTGAATCTAACAAGTGAAAAAGGTATGGATTAAAGTGCTATGCCTGAATGTTAAAGTTGATGAGAAGAATATCATATTTTTGTAAACTCAACACAAACCTAGACATGACTGAGAAGAGCTGCTCTCAGTTGAGGAACCCCCTTAATCTGATTGGCTTACATGGATGTCTGTGAGACATTTTCTTGATTGCTAATACATAGTAATTGGCTCAGCCCATTGTAGCTGAAGCCATTGCTGGACAGATAGACCTAATTTATTTTTAAAAGGTAGGAGAGCAAGCCAGATAAAGCAAGCTACTAAGCAGTATTCCTCTGAGGGGTCCACATCAGCTCTGAGTTCCTACCATTGTCTTTAGCTTTGTCTTCCTTCAGTGATGGACTGTTATTGGTAATCCAAATAAACTCTTCCATTCTCAAGTTGTTTTTCTTTTTATCAGTATTTACTCATAGTAACAGAAAGCAAAGAAGGACACCTTTATAGGATAAGTGTCTTGATTGTGAAGCTAAATTTAGTGGCCCACTTGTTCTTGTAGCAAAGCTAAGAAGTGGATCTGAGGGAGAGGAGACATGGAGAGGGACTGTGAGAAGACAAAGGGTGGAAATTGAGGTCAGGGTATAATATATGAGAGAAGAATCAATCAGTTAATCAAACAAATAAACAAACATTGAAGCAACTAAGCAAAAAATAAAAAAGATAAGTGCCTCGAGATTAGGATCAATTTTTTAACCTCTCACTACAATAATCTTTGAAGGAGGGCTGGGGAGACAAGTCAATAAATGCACTCCTGCACAAGCTTATAAGGACAAGAGTAGAGATCCTAATACCTAAAAGTGACTCACTTGTCAATCAGTGTTCAGGAGACAAAGATAGAGGATCCCCAGGCTAAGCTTTATAGTAAATCAGATGAATCAAATTTGGGGGTTCAGAACAGGGAGTATCTCAGAAGGAAAAATGTGGGGAGCAATCAGAAAAGATACCTGACATAAAACTCATGTATTCATACACATATGAACACACACACAGACACACACACAAACACACATACACACACACACACACACACAAACATACACACATATACACACACACCATACCACACAGACATCAAATACACATAAAACAGGAACAAATTTTCAGAAGAATTAACATCCAATTTAATACTGAGGAGACTGGTTAACAGATCCTGTGCTTATGAAAATTCAGAATATTGCATATTAAGAACATTGAGCTACATAGATAGCTTAGATGTCTTTGTTTTTTGGGGTTTTTGTTTGTTTGTTTGTTTTCTGTTATTCACTCAGTAGTTATCATTATTGGTCATTCAGGGCAATTTGAATCTATGTGTGAGCGCATGGCTACTCAGATTTGGATCAAATTTATTTCTTTGAGAACAAAAAAAAAAATGTGTTTTGCATAGTCAGGTGCCAAAGCTCTATTCTTTTGGAAAATTGTATGTACAACATCTGATATAAAGAGTCCCAAGAAGGATGGCTGCCATAACTATTAGTGCAGCTGCTTTATTAAGGTATCTTGGACAATGTTCTTTACCTATTTCTGTCACCCATTAGGTTCCAAGGCTCCAAAGATCCCTATTTAATAAGAGACTAAAAAAATAATTTGACCTTACAGACATTGAAACTGTATGAAGAAGTGAAGACCTGGTTCTTACTCCCAGCCCAATGCTTCCAAAATTGAGACTCACACTCTCAATATATTTACAAATACGTTGGTCATATAGCTAGGCTTTTTATTTCTTGGAACACAACTTGAATTATCCTATTTTGCAAGGGCTGGTTCTGATGCTTTGATTGGGAATCTTCACGTGAATGCTGAGGGTTCTATCCAGAATGGTTCTTAATTGATCAATAAAATTGCTAGCAGCCAATGGTTGGTTGGAATAGGCTGGACTTCCAGGATCCTGCAGGCAGGCTAGCAGATGAAGGAGAGATGAAAAATTTACCATGCTTCAGAGGGAGAAAGAACCCCCAGCCAAGTGTGATCTAGACTGGTGTGGTCCACGTCACCAACTGTGCCCATGTTAACAGGTAGGAAATTAGAAACATAACTAAGCTGAGGGCAGATTTAGGGTGTTGAGCTAAGAGTAAAGGTAACTAAGCAACCAAAACAGACAACTAAGTGAAGGGCAGAATTCGAAGTGTTGACCTGGGAGTGAGGAAAAGGACACATTACCCTCTGGAGGCTTAGTAGTGTCCAACAATTGAACTAAAATGCAAATAACAATAAGCTAGTGTGTGTGTGTGTGTGTGTGTGTGTGTCTGTCTGTCTGTCTGTCTGTCTGTCTGTCTTTCTGTCTGTCTTTGATCAGTGAATCCCATGGAACCTGGGTGGGGCTGGTAGTGCAGTCTGCCTGGAGCTTCAAGTGGGGTAGTAGGGATTATACGTTACATTGTTTATTTTAATCTATATTCTACAATGTGGATGACTACCTGTGCTCAGGTACCATGCATCTGTCTTGTCACATCTTCTCAGACAGAGGTGGAGGAGGCTTCCATGAGAGAAGATAGACTATGAGCATGTGGACAGGAGAAATATCAAGTAAGAAGGAAGTTGATAGCTGGTGAATCAGTTAGTCTAGCTTTACACTTGCCCAATCTAGGCTTATGGTTTGTAAATAAAATACCTGGGTTCTATGTTTTTTATAAGTGTGAGCTAGGATTATGAATTATTTCCACAAACATAATTCAGTCTGTTCTCAACATATTTTAGATCTCAAGGTTCCCTACTCTCTTAAAAACTGTAGCCAACAGCTCATTTCATTGACTCCTTAGTTTATAAATGTGGAATTGTATATATAGCAAGAACAGAGATTTCTCTGTTTACCATCTCTAAGTTTTTCTTTAATTCTCTATTTAAATAATGGTCAGTTCCTGCTCCTTCTCTTCCTCCTACTGTTCCTCCTCCTCTTCTTCCTCCTCCCTTTCCCCTCCTCCTCTCTCTCTCCTCCTCCCCACTCATACCCCCTCCCTCCTCCTCCTTGTGTTCCTCCCCCTCCTCCTCTATACTTTTATAGAGTTTAGAGATTCAATTTAACCTTTAAGTTTATAAACACTAGAAATGGATATATTTTATGTTTTTCCTTTTTATTTATTTTTTTCATATATTTCATCCAGTGTGCAGTTTCCACTTCTCCATCCCCAGTTTCTCTCTGATTTCTTCCTTCTTTCTTCCAGAATCACCCCACATGACTTTAACTTCCCTCAGAAAAAAAGTCAGCCTTTTAAGGACCCAACCAAGTACAGCATAACAGTTTAAAATAAGGCCAGGCACATATTTTTACATCAAGGTTGGTTGAATGAGGCTACTCAGTAGGAAGAAAGGAGTCTCAAAGGCAGGCCTAAGTGTCAGAGATAGCCTATGATCCCACTGTTAGGAATCACACAAAAACACTGATCTAGACAACAATAACATATATGCAGAGGACATAAGTCAGTCCCACATAGGCTCCTTAATCTCTGTGAGCCCACTTGAATCCTGGTTAGTGAATCATATGGGCTCTGTTCTATGACATAATTTATTCCTCTGGGTATTCATTTTCTTTTTTTCCTATGCTTTGTATTCCTCCTTAAGCTCCACTTAATATTTGGCTTTGGGAGTCTGCATCTGCTCCTATTAGTTGCTGGATGAAGTCTCTCTGGTCTTTGTGATGGTAATTATGCTAGTCTCTAGTCAAAACACATCCTGGAGGCATAAAAAATTGAATGTTGGAGGATTTGTGGCTAGTTTGAATTCCCAGTTCCTCCATTTGAAGTGTTGCTTGATTAGAGAGGATGGGCAGTCCCATGTTCACCACTACCAGAAGTTTTTTTTGTTTTTTTTTTTTTGTTTTTTTTTTTAGTGTCACACTCAGATTCTATTAAGTTTCTGTTACATTGGGTTTCTACCCACAGTTCAAAATGTCCCTCAACTCCAGACATCGCTCTCAATATTCTCTTCCACCACAACTTCAGCTTGATTCCCGCTTTTCTTATCTCTACCATCAGCCAGTCCACTTGAGAAATCTATTCTGCTTTGTGCCTTTCCCTCAGCCTTGAGCAGGCTAACCACACCTTAATTGTTTGCCACAGTTGGTCTTCCACTGACCTAGCCCACCTAGGGTGGAGTCTTCTATCCTAAGTGGAAGTCTCCTCTCTTGCCACATCTATAGCTTCTTGCAAGAGCAGACTGCCAGCTGAGGTTACTTTGCGACTCATTTCAGCTGAAACAAGGGATGCATTTTTGAGGTTTGCCTATGTAAACGCACAGCTGAAAATTAAAATTTGAGCCTTGATCAGAGAACTTTGTCTTGGCTCTATATTTCCCTCATTCACCCATTCTATTCCATCCCCAGCTCTCCTTCCAGGTGTACCCAGTTCTCCATGGCTGCTAAATGCCTACCTCTCCCCAGGAAGATCTTTGTGTCCATCTTTATGCTCCTGCTTGTTACTTAGCCTCACTAAGTTTGTGGATTATAGCCGACTTACCCTTTCCTTTACAGGTAAAAGTCATTTAAAAATGAATACATGCAATGTTTGTCCTTTTGAGTCCCAGTTAATTCACTCCAGTTGACTTTTTTTTTTTTTTTTTTTTTTTTAGTTCTATCCATTTTCCAGGAAATTTCATGTCATTTTTTAAACACCCGAGTGATACTCTGTTGAGTAAATGTACCAGATTTTTTAACCCATTTTTTTATTTGAGGGACATATAGCTTATTTCAAGTTTCTGGTTATTATGAATAAACCTTCTATGAACCAAGTTGATCAATTTTACTTGTGGTAGGTATTTTTTTGGTATATGTCCAGGAGTGATATAGCTGGGTGTTGAAGTAGAACAATTAAAAATTTTAGGAGAAACTAACAAATTAATTTCCTAGTAGTTGTACAATTTGCATTCCCATAAGGAATGGAGGAGTATTCCTCTTGTTCCACACCCTTCCCAGCATAAAGATGCTTGTGGATTGGTAAGACCAACATAATATAAATGGCAATTTTACCAAAAGCAATTTATGCATTCAAGAAAATCCTCATCAAAATTCCAACACAATACTTACGGACCTTGAAAGAACAATAATAAAATTCATATGGAAAAAGGAGAAATTAAAGTCAGGCAGTGGTGGCACATGCCTTTAATCCCAGAACTTGGGAGGCAGAGACAGGTGGATTTCTAAGTTCAGGGCCAGCCTGGTCTACAGAGAGAGTTCCAGGACAGCCAGGGTTACACAGAGAAACGATGTCTTGAAAAACAAACAAAAAACAAAGAAGTAAAGAAAATAAGAGAAAAGGAAAAGAAAGAGAAAAGAAAGAAAAGGAGAAATTAAAAACAAAACAAAACTCAGGATAGCTAAAATAATCCTATACATTTAAAAATATCCAAAATTATCACCATCCCTGATTTCATGTTATACTATAGAGAAACAGCAATAAAAACTGAATGGTATTAACATTAAAACAGACATATTGGTCAATGGAAGATTCAAAGCTAAAAAAATAAATCTATTCACCTATAGATACCTGATTTTTTTAAAATAAAGAACCCATAAGTACACAGTGGAAAATCTGAAACCACCATTCATAAATGGTGCTAATCTAACTGGGTGTCTGTATGTAAAAGAATGCAAATATGGTCTATATATATTATACTACACAAAACTTATGTTCAAGTGGCCCAAAAAGATCAACATAAACCAAAAATACTTAATCTGATAGAAAAGAATGTAGGGAATACCCTTGAATGCATTGGCACAGGAGACAACTTCACTAACAACTAAGACACTAAATTCAACAGTTAATAAATGAGATTTCATGAAACTAAAAATATTCTGTAAGGCAAAATGCACTGTCAATGGGAAAAAATGGCAGCTTACAGAATAAGAAAAAGTTTTCATCAGCTCCAGCTCTGGCAGATGGATATATCAAAAATGTAGAGGGAAGAGGGAACACAAAAAACTAGACCCTAACAAACTAAATAATTCAATTAAAAATGGGTTATAGTTGTAAACAGAGAATTCTCAACAGAGAAATCTCAAATGGCTCAGAAATATTTATATAAATGTTCAACATTCTTAGCCATTAGGGAATATCATATCAAAACAACTTTGAGATTTCATCTTATACCTGTCAGAATGGCTATGATCAAAGCCACAAGGAATTTATGATATGTTTCTACTAAATTAATTGAATTTTCCATTTCAAAGTTATAGTCTGATCAATGCTAGTCCTTCTCATAATTTCCATTTACCTTCTGATTTATTCGTTTGTCATCTCTTTGTCAATTGCTTATCCCAAACTAAAGTTTTTAGATAAATTTTCTGAAAATAGGTGAAATTTCTCTTCCTTTATTCTTTAAATAAATATTGAACATTGGTGTGAATCTAGATATGATCTTGCATGGTGATAGAGAACATAAGCTGAATCTCTAAAACAATGAATAGTAGCTTCCACACAGACCTTTATGCTGTGGCAGAGTCCTAGTTGGTCTGCTCCCATGAAGACTCCGTATCACAATCCATCCTAGAAGACAGACTGAACTCAGAGCATTTGGTAAGAACCCCCAACCCCCAGCTCTAATCCCAGAGCTGCTGGTGGAAGCCCATTAGACTCAATACCCATCATCTGCCAAAACCTCCACCCCACTGAATACCACTACTCTTCCACCCCTTCCATCCCTTCTGCCAGGTACTTTCTGCTGGGACAGACTCATAGTTGGTCTGCTTCCATGAAGCAACCATATCCTGATCCATCCTAGAGAACCTGCTGTACTCAGGAAAGTTAGACAACTGCACTCAGAGCAGTTGAGGAGTTGAGGACCCTCTGCACTCAGAGCAGTTGAGGATTGGTTGAACTCAGGGAAGTGAGACAACAACTTGACTGCTCCAATGAAGACCCAAGAGTCTGAACGTCTTCAAGGAGATCTACTGCAGCCAGGGCAACAGATCAGCAGCTTTTCTGGCCCTGTGAACAGCCCCCACTTGGAAGGCCTCATAAGTTGTTTGATACAACCAGGGCCATAGGCCTACCAGTAGATCTGAAGCAACCCAAGGGAAAAGAGGCAGACCCCATACAGTCACCCAGACCAACAAATACTAGGGATATCCAGACGGTGAAAGACAAGAGCAAAACCATAAGCAACAGAAGCCAAAATACATGGGCATCATAAGAACCCTGTTCTCCCAACACAGCAAGCCCTGAATACACCTGAAAATCAGGAATATGTCCTAAAAACCTATCTCATCAAGATAATACAGTACTTTAAGTAGGGTATCAGTAACTCACAGAAAGAAATACAGAAAAACATAGGTAAACAGGTGAAGGAATTGAATAAAGCAATCCAAGATCTAAAAGTGGAATTAGAAACAATAAAGAAAACACAAATGGAGGTAAACATGGAAATGGAAAACCTAAGAAAGGTCAGAAATTACAGATGTAAGTATTAAAAACAGAATACGAGAGAGAGAAGAAAGAATCTGAGGTGTAGAAGATATGGTAGAAGAGATTGACACAACCATCAAAGAAATTTCAAAACACAAACACTTCTAGCCCGAAGCATCTGGGAAATTTGGGACACAATAAAATGACCAAATCTAAGAATTATCAGAATAGAGGAGAACAAAGATTCCCAGATCAAAAGACCTGAAAATGTTTTCAACAAAATCATAGAAGAAAACTTCCCCAACCTAAAGAAACAGATGGCCAAAAAGGTACAAGAAGACTATAGAACACCAAATAAATGAAACCAGAAAAGAAAATCTTGTTACATAATTATCAAAACACTAAATGCACAAAGCAAAGAAAGAATATTAAAAGCTGCAAGGGAAAAAAAGCCCAGTAACATACAAAGTAGACATACCAGAATTACACCAAACTTCTCAACAGAGACTGTGAAAGCCAAAAGAGCCTGATCAAAGGTCATGAGACTCTAAGAGAACACAAATGCCAGCCCAGATTACTATATCCAGCAAAACTCTCAATCAACATAGATGGAGAAAACAAAATATTCACCAACAAAACCAAATTCAAACAGTATCTTTCTACCAACCTAGCCCTACAGACGATCCTGGAAGGAAAATTTCAACACAAGGAAGTGCCTGCACCAAAGAAAGGACAGGATATTAAGCATTACACAAGTCAAAAGCAGAGAGCCACAAGCATATAAAGCCAGCTACAAAAACAAACATATCAGAAGCCAACAGTTATCTCTCTTTAATATTTCTCAACATTAATGGACTCAACTCACCTATAGCAGACTGGATATGCAAACAAGATCAAGCATTTTGCTGCATACAAAAAACACACTTCAATAACAAAGAGAGACAATATCTCAGAGTAAAAGGATAGAAAAAGGTCTTCCAAGCAAATGGTCCCAGGAAACAAGCAGGAGTTGCCATCCTAATATCCAATAAAATAGGGTTTCAACCAAAAGTTATCAAGCATGATGAAGGATACTTCATTCTCATCAAGGGGAAAATCCAACAAGAGAAAGTCTCAATTCTGAACAAATGTGCCCCAAATGCAAGAGCACCCAAATTCATAAAAGAAACTTTACTAAACCTCAAAACACACATTGAACCCCACAAAATAATAGTGGGGGATTTCAATACCCTACTCACACCAATGGACAGGGCATTGAAACAGAAACTAAATAGACACAGTGAAACTAAGAGAGGTTATGAAACAAATGGATTTAACAAATATTTACAGAACATTTCACCCTAAAACAAAAGAATACACCTTCTTCTTAGCACCTCATGATATCTTCTCCAAAATCAACCATATACTTGCTCACAAAACAACCCTCAGCTGATACAAGAAGATTGAAATAATACCATGCATCCTATCAGATCACCATGGCATATGGCTGGTCTTGAATAACAGCAAAAACTACAGAAAGCCAATGTACATGGGGAAACTAATCAACTCTTAACTCCATGATAACTTGGTCAGAGAAGAAATGAAGAAAGAAATTAAAGCCTTCCTAGAATTTAATGAAAATGTTGACACATCATACCCAAACTTATAGGACAAAATGAAAGTAGTGCTAAAAGGAAAATTCATAGCAGTAAGTGCCCTGGTAAAGAAACTGGAGAGATATTACACTAACAGCTTAACAGCACACCTGAGAGCTCTAGAATAAAAAGAAGCAAACTCACCTAAGAGGAGTAGAAGGCAGAAAATAATCAAACTCAGGGCAGAAATCAATCAAATAGAAACAACAACAACAACAACAAAACAACAACACAAAGAATCAGCAAAACCCAAAGATGGTTCTTTAAGACAATCAATAAGATAGATAAAGCCCTAGTCAAACTGACTAAAGGGCCAAGAGACAGTATTCAAATTAATAAAATCAGAAATGAAAGGGGAGACCTAGCAACAGAAATGGAGGAACTTTAAAAAATCATCATAACCTACTATAAAAGTCTATACTCAACAAAACTGGAAAATCTAGATGAAATGGATGGTTTTCTAGACATATGCCACATACTAAAGTTAAATCAAGAGTAGGTAAACTACCTAAACAGGCCCATATCACACATGGAAATAGAAGTCATTAAAAACCTCTCAAATCAAACAAGGCCCAGGGCCAGTTGGATTTAGTGCAGAATTCTACCAGACCTTCAAAGAAGACCTAATACCAATTTTTCTCAAATTATTCCATAAAATAGAAACAGAAGGACACTACCTAATTCATTCTCTGAAGCCACCATTACTATGATACCTAAACCACATAAGACCCCAACCAAAAAATAGAACTTCAAACCAATCTTGCTTATCAATGTCATTCTGATATGTGAGGTGGAATCTCAGGGTTGTTTTGATTTGCATTTCCCTGATGATTAAGGATGTTGGACTTTTTTTTTTTTTTTTTAGGTACTTCTCAGCCATTGAGTATTCCTCAGTTGAGAATTTTTTGTTTAGCTCTATACCCCATTTTCAATAGGGTTATTTGGTTTTCTGGAGTATAACTTCTTGAGTTCTTTGTATATATTAGATATCAGCCCTGTATCAGATTTAGGATTAAAAAAGTATCTTTTCCCAATCTGTTGGTTACCTTGACAAATGATGTTGGCAAAGACGTGGAGAAAGAGGAACATCCTTCAATTGCTGGTGGGATTGAAAG
Organism: Mus musculus; assembly: GCF_000001635.26. Classification (NCBI taxonomy): domain Eukaryota; kingdom Metazoa; phylum Chordata; class Mammalia; order Rodentia; family Muridae; genus Mus; species Mus musculus. The sequence goes on from NC_000067.6 coordinate 104,036,438, forward strand.
CTGGTACAAACATACTGGAAATCAGTTTGGTGGTTCCTCAGAAAACTGAATAGACTATTATCAGATGATCCAGCAATACCACTCCGGGCCATATACCCAGAAGTTGCTCCAACTTGTAATAAGGACATATCCTCCACTATGTTCATAGCAGCTTTATTTATAATAGCCAGAAGCTGGAAAGAACCTGTTAGGAGCGGGTGTGGCGGCAGTCCCAAAGGCGCCAGAGACTGCAGCTAAGTCATATGACTTGCACCTGACTTCCTCATATAAGACACAAACATCTTGAGTGCTGCACAGGTGTACCAGGATACAGGTGAATCCAATTTGGTGGAGATTTGCCCCTGCTGCCCTGATTAGCTGAAGCTGCGTGCCTGGTGAGGTGGTGTGGCCTGCTGTGCGTGGATGGGAACTGAGAGTATAAAAGAGTGAGAGGCCCAGGGTTCGGGGGAGATATAAACAAGGGGGATATAAACAAGGGAGATATAAACAAGAAGAAACAGGACTGAATAAACGTGTGCAGAAGGATCCTGTTGCAGTGTCGTTCTTCCTGGCCAGAGTGGGCGCGCGCAAGAAGAACCCAGGTGTCCCTCAACAGAGGAACGGATACAGAAAGTGTGGTACAGTTATACAATGGAATATTACACAACTATTAAAATCAATGAATTTATGAAATTCTTGGACAAATGGATGGATCTGGAGAATATCATCCTAAGTGAAGTAACACAGTCAGAAAAGAACATACTCACTGATAAGTGGATATTAGCTCAAAAGCTCAGAATACCCAAGATACAATTTGCAAAACATGAAACTCAAGAAGAAGGAAGACCAATGTTTGGATACTATGATCCTTCTTAGAAAAGGGAACAAAATACTCATGGAAGGAATTATAGAGACAAAGTTCAGATCAGAGACTGAAGAAATGACCATCCAGATACTGCCACATCTGGTGATCCATCCAATAAACAACAACCAAACACAGACACTATTGAAGATGCCAACAAGAGCTAGCCTATAGGTGCCTGATAAAGCTGTCTCATGAGAGGTTCTGCCAGTGCCTGACAAATACAGAAGTGGATGCTCAGAATCATCCATTGAACGGAGCACAGGGTCCCCAATGAAGGAACTAGAGAAAGTACCCAGGGAGCTGAAGAGATTTGGAGCTTCCTAGGAGGAACAACAATATGAACTAGCCAGTACACAGGGAGCTCCTTGGGACTAAACCACCAATTAACGAAAACACTTGGTGGAACTCATGGCCCTATCTGCATTTGTAGCAGAGGATGGCTAAGTAGGTCATCAATGGGAGAAGAGTCCCTTGGTCCTGTGAAGGTTGTATTCCCCAGAATAGGGGAATGCCAGGGCCAGGAAGCAGGAGTGGGTAGGTTGGTCAGCAGGGGGAGGGCAAGTGGATAGGGGATTTTTAGAGGGAAAACTAAGAAAGGGTATAATGATTGAAATGTCAATAAAGAAAATATCTAATAAAAATGATTATAGATGCGAAAATACTCAATAAAGTTTTTTCAAACCAAATCTAAGAACATATCAAAACTGTCATTCACCACAATCAAGTAGGCTTCATCCCAGGGATGCAAGGTTGGCTTAATATATGAAAATCCATTAACGTAATCCACTATGTAGAAAAACTCAAAGAAAAAAAAAGATCATTACCTTAGAAGCAAAAAAGCATTTGACAAAATTCAACATTAATTCCTGTTAAAAATATTCGAGAAATCAGGAATTCACTGCCCATACATAAAGATAGTAAAAGCAAGTTACTGCAAAACAACAGCCAATATAAAATTAAATGGAGACATACTTGAAGCATTCCCTTCAAAACCCAGGACAAGACAAGAATGTCTACTCTCTCTTATATATTCAATATAGTACTCAAAGTGCTAGCAAGAACAATAAGACAGTGAAAGGAGGTCAAAGGGATACAAATTGGCAAAGAATAAATAAAGGCATCACTATTTGCAGATGATATGATATTATATATAAGCGACCACAAAATCTCTACCAGAGAACTTCTTCAGCTGATAAACAACTTCAGCAAAGTGGCCATATACAAAATTAACTCTAATAAATCAGCCTTCCTATATACAAATGATATACAGGCTGAGAAAGAAATTAGGGAAACAACTCCCTTCACAATAGCTTCATATAACATGAAATATCTTGATTAACTCTAAACAAACAAGTGAAAGATCTGTACAACCATAACCTCAAGTCTCTCAAGAAAGAAATAGAATATCTCAGAATATAGAGAGATCTCCTGTTGGGGACTAAATAAACGGGGGTCACTGGGGGCCCTGGGGAAAAGTGGGGAGGAAAAATATGCCATGTCCAGCCAGAGTTCCTGTACTCTGGGCAGGCAGATGCAGGGAAACTGACAGGAGCTTTTCTACTAGGCCCCAGATGAGCATGCCTGACCCATACAGCAGGGGTGGAGAAAGGAGCAGCCTTCCACAGGAGGACCCCCCCCCCCCCAGCTGCCTTGTTAAAGCCCCAAGGTTGCAGTAGAGAATAGGGGAAGAAGTTCCCAATACTGACCAGAGTACAGAGCCGGTCTTGAAGGAGCAGAGACACTCTATGGTTTAAGAGCTGTATTATAGAAATGCAGGGCAGAGAAGGGAGAGAGAGGGTAAGGAGGGGCTAGAGAAAAAGAGAGAGAGAGGAGAAAGAGGAGAGAAGACAAAGAGAAAGGGAAGAGGAGAGAGAAATGAGAAAATGAGAGGTGAGAAGAACAAAGGAGTAAGAGTAAAGAGCAAGGTGGGGGCCCCTTTTATGGTCTTTACTGTTGCTAGGTAACTGGAGAGGAGTTTAGCCTGAAGGTCAGAAGCTTGGGCCATTGCTTACCTGACTAAGGACCATGTTTCTATTGTGGGGGCTGTGGGAGGTGGTACCTCAGGCAGGGGCTTGAGTTCCAGGAGTATGAGGGAACACCTACCATGTCATGAAGGTAAATTATGACCATCGTGGTTTAGACGTCAGCTCAGCTGGATACCAGCCTGCAATTACCCACAATCTCCCATGCTCATGGATTGGTAGAATTAACATTGTAAAGATGGCCATCCTACTGAAAGCAATCTATAGATTCAATGCAATCCCCATCAAAATCCCAACAAAATTTTTCAGAGACGTGAAAAGATCAATTCTCAAATTCATCTGGAAAGGCAATAAAATATAATAATAATAATAATAATAATAATAATAATAATAATAACCAGAATAGTGAAAACAATTCTTAACAATAAAATATCAGCTTGGGAAATCACCATCCCTGACCTCAAGCATTTCTATAGAGCAAAAGTGATAAAAACTGTATGGTCTGTTACAGAGAAAGACATATCGATCAATGAAATAAAATTGAAGATTCAGAAATGAAACCACACACTTATGGTCACTTGAACTGTAAAAAAGATGCCAAAAATATACAATGGGAAAGGAAAGCATCTTCAATAATTGGTGCTGGTCTAACTGACTGTCTGTATGTTGAAGAATAAAAATTGACCCATATTTGTCACCTTTACGAAGCTCAGGTCCAAGTGAATCAAGGACCTCAACATAAAACCAGATACACTGAATCTAATAGAAGAGAAACTGGGAAAGAGCCTTGAACTCTTTGGCACAGGGGGAAATTTCCTAAACAGAACTCGTATGGCTCATGCTCTAAGATCAAGAATTTATAATTGTGACCTCATGAAACTGGAAATCTTCTGTAAGGAAAAGGACATAGTCAATAAGAGAAATCAGCAACCTAAAGATTGTGAGAAAAAAACTTCACTAACCCAACATCTGATAGAAGCTTAATATAGAGTTTAAGAAAGTAATCACCAAAAAACCTAAATAGCCCAATCCAAAAATGAATAAAACTAAACAAAGAATTCACAGCTGAGGAATCTCAAATGCCTGAGAAGTACCTAAAGAAGTGTTCAAATTCCTTAGTGATCAAAGAAATGCAAATCAAGATGATCATGAGATTCTACCTTACACTAGTCAGAATGGCTAAGATCAAAACCTCATGTGACATCACATGTTGGCGAGGATGTGAAGAAAGGAACACTCCACCATTGCTGGTGGGATTACAAAACTGTTACAACCACTCTGGAAATCAATCTGGAGGTTCCTCAGAAAGCTAAAAATAGATCTACTTGAAGACCCAGGTAAACCACTCTTAGGAATATACCCAAAAGATGCTCCACTATGCAAAAGGGACATGTGTTCCACTATGTTCATAGCAGCCTTATTTTTGATAGCCAGGAGTTGGAAACAACATAGATGTCTCACAACAGAAGAATGGATACAGAAAATGTGGTTCATTTACACAGTGGAATACTACTATGCTATTAAGAATGAGGACATCCTGAGTTTTGCAGGCAAAATGGATGGAACTAGAAAATATCACCCTGAGTGAGGTAACGCAGACCCAAAAGGATATGCATGGTATATACTCACTACTAAGTGGATATTATTGAAAAAAAGGTACAGAATACCCAAAATACACTCCACAGAACTCAAAAAGTTCAACAAGGTGAAGTGCCCAAGTGAGGACCCTCAGTCCCACTTGAGAGAGTAAAGAAAGCAATCACAAGTGGGGAGGGAGGAATGGACCTAGGAGGAAAAGTGAGTACAGGGGAAGAGTGGGGTAGTGGTGAGAGGGGAACCTGATCTGGTATTGGGTGATGGAAAAGTACTGAAGCCCTGAGGACTCGCAGAAAGAATGGAAACAAGCAACCTCAGGAAATAGGAGATTATGGGGACCCTCCAGAATGTACCAGAGACCAGAGAGGTAAGAGACTCTCAGGACTCAAAGGGGAGGGCCTTAGATGAAATGCCTGACAGTATGGAAAGGGAATTTATGGAGCCCTTCTCCAGCAAGGAGACAGCACATCAAGTGAGGGATGGGTTACCATCCCAGAGTCACATCTCTGACCCAAATTTGTTCTTGTCTGAAAGAATTACAGGGATGGAAAAGGAGAGGATCCTGAGGAAAAGAAGCTCCAGCCACAGGCCCAAAATGTGATCCAGCTCAAGGGGAGGTCCCAAAGCCTGACTGAGGTATGGAGTGCTCACAGCATGGGACTTATCATGACTGCCCTCCAAAAGACACATCTAGTAGCTTAAAGAGTCAGATGCAGATATTTGCACCCAACCTGGACAGAAGCAGCTGACCCCTGTTGTTATTAGGGAAGGCTGATAGAAGCTGAGGAGATGTGTGATCCTATAGGAGGACCACCAGTCTCAATTAATCTGGACCCCTGAGATCTCTCAAGCACTGGACCACCAAACAGACAGCATACACCAGCTGATATGAGGCCCCCAACACACATACAGGACTTCTATGTCTGTGTTCTTTCAGCGGTGATATACCTAACCCTCTGGAGACTGGAGGTCCCAGGGAGTTTAGAGATCAGGTGGGGTGGCAGGTGGGGATCTAAATGGGGACAGCAGGGTGGCGAAGAGGTATGGGATGTGAAACAGTCGAAAGGTGTAAGGGGGATAAAATATGGAGTGTAAAATATAAATCAATTGTTTTAAAAAAAGAATGAATAGTACAGATGAGAAAACAATATTGGCTTGGTCTGAGATTTATCTAAAACCAATTATAATGCCAAAACACATATTTATCCCTTAACAAAGGCACAAAGTGTGCAATGTAGAATATATTTAATCTCATTCAGGGGCTTCTAATCTTCCTTTGATTATTCAGTTCCTGGATAAAAGAAACATGCTCTTATTATTTACAATAAGCCTTTATAAACACTGAAGCTAGGCAAATACTTACCCTCTATACAAGTAGAATCTACTTTTCTATCAATATCCCTTAGTTATTCCTTACAATGCTTCATCTATGCTGCTCTTAACTCCAATTGACCTGCCTTTATGGTCATGATTTTAATATTCTTACCCCATGGCATCTTCTCTCAACCTTCTTCCCTCTCCATGTGGTCTCCTCCAAACAGAAGCTTGGGAAGCCAAGACTCTTCTATATCAGTTCTGCAAAGCTATTGGCTGTAAGAATCTTTATTTACTGATCAGTGATAATTTGGGGGCAAGGTTACATAACATTACTTGGGTTTGTCACTTGGGTACATGCAGATTCTCTTCCATGTATGCAAAGAGGCCTTGAGGGCCAGCATTTAGCATTACAGTATAAACAAAAGACCAAACCTCAATAGGTACTTGATAATTTTCCATGACAGATCAGTCATATAAGCCAATTGGTGCACAGCCTGACTTTAGAGTTTGCTTTCTTTACTAGTAGGCTATGATGAAACAAACAAACAAACAAACAAACAAACAAACAGCAACTGTGAATTTTCTGCTTTCTAAGGAAATATCTAGTATTCTGTTCTAGTATATAACTTATGGTGGATCTTATAATTGGAATTCTAATGAACCTCTCTCATTGAGACTCTGCAGACTCATTGAATTCAGAAGCGTGTACTCTCAAGGTTCCAAGCAGAAATTGAAATTCTCCCTAAAGCCCTGGTGCTACACAGCAAACTCATCTGAAGTCGTGGCCCTTTAACCATGCTCTCCTGATGACACTTGCAGTATGCCTCTGTGAGCCTCCAAGCAACCTCTATTGCAGAAGCCAGGGACTCAGTATGAGGGACTAGAGTAGCAAGCTCAAAGAAGCTATTGCCAAGCTCTGTAGGAAATGATCAGAGGTTGATGGTGAGCATGATTTTTCCAGGCATGCAGAAGAGTTTTCGCAACACAGGTGGAATTACCACTTAGAAAAGAATCATCACCCTCTTACTGAATTTAGAACACAAAATGAGGCAAGCTAGTGGACAAATTGCGGTGCATGTCCCTGCTGTGGCAGTGACCTATATTTACTTTCTAATCTTGGTGTGAAGCTCTGTTTCTAGAGCTAGTGATTGTGTAGAGAGTGGTAAGAAAAATAATGCAGTCAAGGGAGGCGCAGGGAACATTCATCCATAAGATACCAAAAGGTAATCTGGGTTAGAGCCATCAAGCTCTGTCACTTACTAATACTCAGAGAAGCCAAGTTCACAAGATTGTGTGCACATAATATCAAGTCCCAGTAGGAGGACAAGAAGAAAGAGATCAGCACAGAGCTGAAATATCATTAAAAATAAGTAGGCAGAAAATCTATATATCCAACATAGAAAATGGAATGCCAGGTCTCCAAGGCTTTGACTTACATAATTGCTCTAAAGACTATGGTGCCTAGACTGAATCGAGGGTCAAAAATCAAAAGAAAACAAAAGCAAACAAAGCTTCTCAAGTGCTAATCCATATCTAATTTAAATTATAGATGTGGCTAAGTGATTTCTAAAAATAAGAGTGAGATTTAGCTCTAAGAAATGATTAGCATAAAATGACTTCTGCCCCTCACATATGTTCTTACCGTCTGTAATACTTGCTTTCTTGGTTTATAATTTGGAGGGGTATTTTCATAACTAATATGTATGGACATGGGTAAGTATAAAGAGGAAACACAGATTAACATATCTTTAAGTTCACATCTAATTGGAAATATTTTTAAAATATACTGACAAAAATTCTTAAAGTAGGAAATTCTAGTAACTAAAAATAATCTTCATAAATGGATGCTAATCTAGTTTCCAGAACATGGGACAATATTAAAACTTACATAATAAATAGTTTCATTCTATTTAATAAATATTTAGTAAGCACAATTAGAGAAATTTTAGAGGTCATTTAAAATTTTATCTCCCTGCATCCCTTGCCTAGTAAAAACTCCTTCAGAAAAAAAGATAGAGATGTGAACAAAAGTAGAGACGTGAACAAAAGAGTGTACATGAGCTGTATTAGGAATTGGAAGATTTCGTTTCAGATCATAGTATTTGAGGATTAAGTACTAAGCTTTGATAAAACAATTTTATACCCAAGGGTGTTACATGTACTGAGAAAGTAGAGCTGAAAGAAATAAAACATATTAAGCACCATTAAAAAAAAAAAAAACAAAAAAAAAAAAAAAAAAAAAAAAACAAGACACAGGCAGAAAATTGAGAAGATATTTAATCAGTTTAGCTATTAGAAAATTTGTGGAGTGGCAAATGTGGACATAAATTTAGGGATCTTAAAAATCTGTGAAATATATCAAACATAAAGGACAGGTAGTGAGAGCAGAAGATTTGAACTCATATATATAGCCAACGGCAGAGTTCTACCTAGTTTAATGGAGGGTTTGCATTTGATTACTCTACAAACATACTTCAGGGATGTGTGTGTGTGTGTGTGTGTGTGTGTGTGTGCACCTTCATGGGCAAAACTGTCTCTGTGTATACATGGGGTAATTCTACTTTTTTAGTTTCTTTAATTTTAAACATGAAGTTTTGACATGTGAATATATAACAAGGAGAGAGAATATGATAAAAGGGAAGATATTAGAAATACAATTAAAAGTAGAAATAATTTAAACTGCAAAGCCCTGGAAGAGCAGAGAAGCAAAACTACCAATATCAGAGTTGAAATAGTCTTGGTCTAGGGTAAAATATCCTTTCATGAGTCTTGGGTATACCTTGTTCAGCAACAATAATTTACCTGTACTTGTGAGGGTGGTGAGTGGCCTCAAGAGCTCAGGTCAGAACCCCAAAATTTTGTATAGATTGCCAGTTTGGTGGAAAAATGTGGAATAGAAGCAAAGGAGTTTCAGAGGTTCATATGCAGTGATCAGATATAAGATCATTTTAGGATATAAAGAAGGGATGAAGAAAGGGAGAGAGGAAGAGAGAGAAAGAGAAGTTTGTTAGCTAGAAATAACTTACTTGAGAAGATATATATAAATATATATAATTATACTTTATTGATTTATATGAATTTAAAATCACAAAAAAGAAACAGATCTTGGGAGATGTATTAGTATTTTCCCTATTGCAAGGAATTTTTTCCTTACTTTTGCTAATTATGTCAAAAATATGACATATTGTTTAATCAGTTTCCTTGGCCTGAGTCATGGAGGTTTCACTTGGCCATCAGAAGTTTCCCAGATAGACCTATATAGTTATTATATTTTTAAACAATATTTACTTGGAAACTGAGTGTGATGCTAGGTGAGTGGAATGCAAACAGTAACACAAATTCCCTATTTTCAGTAGGCATGTGCCTGGCTCAAGAAACAGAAACTATTTAATTCTGTAAATTTTGTAAACTATTCAGTACAAACTGTAAGATGACTGGAAAGACAATGTAAATGAAATAAATATCTTATCAGGGCTGATTCCTTTTAGAAGGAAAAAAAAGAGCTGCTGATACTAAATTTCTGTTTCTGTATTAAAATAAAAGATCAATTTTGATTAAAAAGTATATATAAAAAAGACAAGTCCTTAGTTGCAATGTTTTACTGAGAGAAAAACATTACAAAACATTTACTGTTTAGCTTAAGCTTAGAATTTTTTCTATTATTCTATTCTACATTCTTTCTTGACATATGTTGCAAAACTCTACTTGATATTTCAAATCTTCCTCTATCTTTTAACAGCTTCCATAGTATCTGTATTTGTTTTAGAGTATAAATCATGTTGTATGTAGAAAATACATTTAAATCAATTTTGCAAGAAACCTCCTCAAATATTAAAGTGAAAGGAGAATAAGAAAGATGTTATCATTTATTGCTTGTTTCAGTGAGACGAAATTATAATCCAAATCAAAATGAGAAAATATAACGAATAAAAATCAAATTTATGGAATATATAAATGATTGAAAAAATATTCTGCTCAAAAATCTGACTATCGTGGATTATAACTGGCTGAGTAATAGTTCTCAGGGTTGATATTTTTCATATGCAAGCAATACCATTTCATTAAATACTCTTATTTATAGCTTAGATAAAATTATATGTACCCTAAAATGCAATCCCAAACAGTGACATTTCTTCTAAAACTTCATTCTGAGAAAAAAGTTCAGAGTTTGATGAATAGTAAACACATCTTTCAAAACATTTGAAGCTTATGTTACATGATTCAAGTATTTGCTACTGGAAATTTTCAATGAAGAAAATGCTGCCATCCTTATGTACCAGTACTAATATAGGCTAATTAGAAAAGGTAATTATTTAAAATTTTTTATAGGTTTGGAGAAATGTTTAATTTCTAAAGGGGACTTATGGCTCTTGCAAGGTCCAGGGTTTGGTTTCTAAAACCCACATCAGGTAACTCATAACCAATTTGTTAATCCAGATAGAGGAGTTCCAATCCCCTCTTTAGCCTCCATGAACATCCACATTCACATGAGTGTACACAGACACACACACACAGAGACACACACACACACACACACACACACACACACACACACACACACACACAAATCTTAAACTATTTTAAAACATTAAAAGTAAAAATAAATAATATTTTTGTTGCCACTATTTGCTTTATTTTTTGATAAGATCTTGTTATGAAGCATATACCATATAGTTTGATCTTAAACTATCATTTCTCTTACATTTTGGGAAGCTATACACACATGGTGTTTGTAGTTTATCCTTTAGTCCTTGATATATCCATTCAACATGAACCTCATTTTCAATGATTATCATATTATTTGGAAATATGTGTGCTTTCTTTCTCAAGAAAAATGTTTGTCACAGACTTTTGTAATGGTGTCATAAACTCACTCCATCACTTGCAGAGAGGTTGTCAACCTATAGTTGTGACTAAGTGGCAAGAAATCAGTCATGGGAGAATGAAAGGGAGGATGGAAAGGGATGCCAGTAAAATTCTCAAAATTAACGAAAGTATAGGTGTATACATGTTCAGTGTGTAGTTCAGGCTCCTTCTGAACTTTTAAAACATTGTAAGGAAAGTTTATGTCTTTAAAATGCTTTCAAAGATCCCTTTAGCTCCTTGGGTACTTTCTCTAGCTCCTTCATTGGGGGCCCTGTGATCTATCCAGTAGCTGATTGTGCCACTTCTGTGTTTGCTAGGCCCAAGAATTGCCTCACAAGAGACAGCTATATCAGGGTCCTTTCAGCAAAATCTTGCTAGTGTATGCAATGGTGTCAGCGTTTGGAGGCTGATTATGGGATGGATCCCTGGGTATGGCAGTCTCTAGATGGTCCATCCTTTCGTCTCAGCTCCAAACTTTGTCTCTGTAACTCCTTCCATGGGTGTTTTGTTCCCAATTCTAAGAAGGGGCAACGTGTCCACACTTTGGTTTTAATTCTTCTTGAGCTTCATGTGTTTTGCAAATTGTATCTTATATCTTGGGTATTCTAAGTTTCTGGGCTAATATCCACTTATCAGTGAATACATATCATGTGAGTTCTTTTGTGATTGGGTAACCTCACTCAGGATGATGTCCTCCAGGTCCATCCATTTGCCTAGGAATTTCATAAGATGGCCTAGTCCGCCATCAGTGGAAAGAGTGGCCTACTGGTTTTGCAAACTTTATATGCCTCAGTACAGGGGAACACCACGGCCAAGAAGTGGGAGTGGGTGGGTAGGGGAGGGGGCGGGGGCATGAAGGACTTTTGGGATAGCATTGGAAATGTAAATGAAGAAAATATACCTAATTTTTAAAAAGGCTTTCAAAGAGGGCACGAAAGATGATTCAACATCAAAAGTGATGGGTGCTCTTTCACAGGACATAGGTTCAGTTCCTGTCACTTAGATGGTGGTTAATAGAAATCTGAAACTTCAGTTTCTAGGGAGTCAAATAATTTCTCTGGACCTCATGGGCAATAGCCTTGCACATGATCAAAACGCATATATGAAGATAAAACATTTATATACACCAAATACAATTTTAAAAATAGAAATAAAAATCTAAGTAAAAATTAAATATAAACGCCTTTAGAGCATGTATGGAGATGGTTCAGTGTACAAGTTTGGCCTTAAACTAACATTTCTCTCACATTTTGACAGTCTATCCACACCTGATGTGTCTAATATATCCTCTAGTCCCCAAGCACTTATTTGAAGGATGATTACCTGACTTGAAGTCCATAGAACTTATGTAAAAAGTTGTATTTGGTGCCCTATGACCCACATAATACTCTTTAGGGGGTGGAAACAGAGGTGTCACTGGGACTCTCAGTTCCAACACTAGGTCACCAAGAGACCTTACCTGAAAGTTACAAAGGGAGAAGTAATAGTGCTGAGTACCCTATATCCTTTATAATGCACATACACACATATAGACCACACACACACACACACACACACACACACACACATACGGGGGTGGGGGTGGGGCAGGAAACAGGGTGCAGGGGACAAGGGAGAGGAGGGAGATAGAGTGTGTATGGTGATGGTGCCCCTGGGCAGTAAAATAAGATGGCAGGTGCTAATGATATGAGTGATAGTATAAGATCAGGAAACAGCTGCCTTTTTCATAATCAAAGGCCTTGTTTGCAGGAAAGGATTCCAACCAAAGGGTAAAGCTGAGAAAAAAAGTTCCAAAGTCAGAAAACTGGAAATGGAGATGAGAGCCGCTGAGGTGTTTGTGGAGAAACTACAAAAAAAAAAAAAAAAAAAAAAACTATATGTAGAATGTAGGTACATTTCTGCTTCATTTAATTTATAATTTTTCTTATCTCTGCATATTAATTTATAAATATTTTATTAATTTATTTCAATATATGTAAACATACATATGTCTATACATGCACAGATTTTATCAAATGCAAACAAATGAATTTTATTGTCATGCTATAATAAATAGACTTCTAAAAAAAACTGCTCACCCTGCAGATTCTCCTCTGCAAGATTTCTGTGCTCTATGTTGTAAACAAAAGATGAAAACCCTAAGCTCACTAACAGGAATTAAAAGCAGCCTATTGGTTCAGATTCTGAAAGTGTTGCTTAATGCGTTAGTAATTTCCAATGACCCTAACTCTAACTGCTAATCAATGTAAGTGAGTTCCACGTTAACTAGGAATAAAAGAAAGAAAAGAAACAAAAACCAAATAAGCAAATAAGTGTGACAGTTCACAATGAGACTCTGCAAAGCTTTTTCCTGCAGAGAACCTAGAAATTGAATTCCAAGAACCTCTTTACAAGTTTTAATGAGCCACCTGCCTCCAGCTATAAAAGCCACAGAGAAAGGAAAAGAAATGTGTAGAACAGCAAGAGGCAACTTCCAGGCTTTGGCAGCAGGGTCTCTACTACACTCATCTTTTGTATACAGTCCCTAGCCTTTCAGGAAAGAAGAAGTTAGCTTTTGGGTTGGAAAAATATTCAATTATTCTTTTAAATGTTTAATTTACTGTTTTTCTGTGTCTGTAACTTAAACAGCAACAAAGCGGTATGGTTTCCTTTGTCATCAATCATTAAATGTCATTTATGTTACTCAATAGTACTGAGTAGAGTGGAGCCCACCCTTGACTTCAGTCCTGGGAAAACTGAGGCAGGAGCATTGAGAGTGAAAGACCCACGTAGGCTGCCTGAGGAGCCCTTATGTAATATATGAAAAACAGAAGAAAAAGAAAGAAAAGATAAATATATAATGCACAAAATATAAAATAACCAGATACACTATCTAGTTGATACTTCTTTTTATTTGTTATACCTAAAAAGCAAATTTGACTAAATATCAACAACCCTTTTAGAACAGGAAAACATAAAAGAGAGATCAGGCTTGCCTCCTGTAATAATAACTCCACCTTGGTCTCCAGAGTCTGCACTTGATATTTTCTTTCTTTCTTTCTTTCTTTCTTTCTTTCTTTCTTTCTTTCTTTCTTTCTTTCTTTCTTCCTTCCTTCCTTCCTTCCTTCCTTCCTTCCTTCCTTCCTTTCTTTCTTTCTTTCTTTCTTTCTTTCTTTCTTCTTTCTTCTTTTTATTCTCCTTCTCAGAATTACATGAGCAACTTTCCCACCCTCTACATTCACCATGATAGGCACCTTTTAACATCACATTTGTGCTTTTATTGAGTTGAACAACTTGAAGTTTCTCATGGTAAAAAGTGACATATTTATTATTCGCTTTGACTTAGACCACCAGTGAAGTGGAACCATTTTCTTACTAATATAAGTGGTAAGATTTCTTGCTTTTGGTTTTGTTTTGTTTTTTCATTTTATTTTATTGCTTTTGACTTAAGTATGTTTTCCTCTGCCTGGGTTTAGAAAAATTATAGAATATGGGGATTCTTTGTTGATAAGTTTGATAATGTTGGGGAGAAATTGAAAATCATAGAACTCTTAGGTGCATAGGTGTCAAGAGAGTTCCAGCTAGGTAAGTAACAATGAGAGAGGTTTTTTTTTTTTTAATGCAAACACATAGGAGAATGTGACAGGAATTACAGATCATAATTTTTTTATACTATTCAATTTCTAAAGAACCTAAGCAAAATTGAGAAATCTCTGGTGTCTCAGACAGATATTTTACGAAGATTGCCTGGTAGAGTAAAGATAAAGTGCCTCTGTTTCTGAGTGAACGAGTTGGCATTTATAGGATGTCAGAAGGTAGCAACCATAAGACAATAATAAAATAAACTGATTTGTATAGGCTGAATGACTTCTGGCACTAGGAGTGATGGTTAGAGAAAGTCCATCTGAGAGGACTGATCTACAGTGATTCGTGTTGAGAATCTAGGTGTGTTCCCAGTTCTGTGAGTGCGACACAAAAATCACAGTCTGGACAAGGCACTTGGGTGTATTTATTCACATGTAATACTGTGCAGAATCAGTCATGAGATTTCCCAATGAAGCTGCAAAGAAAAAAAATAAGATTTTAAAAATATCTATGTGTATATGCAAAGATAAGTGGATATTAGCCATAAGGTACAGGGTAACCACACTACAAGCCATGGAAGCAAAGAAGCCAGAAAACAATGAGGGACCAAGGGAAAATGTTTGACTCTTACTCAAAATCGGTAGTAAAATAGACATCAAGGTGGAAGAAGAGAAGGAACTGGATGGAAGAGGTGATGGGGAGGGGAAAGGTAAAGTTGTAGCAAGAATATAGAAGAGAGAGCAAAACCTTTGGGGGCAGGGATGGCATCTCTAGGACATGCCAGAGACCTAGGATGCAGTGGGTAGGAAGTCTATGTGGATGACTCTAGTTGAGCCTTCCATTAGTGAAGGATATGGAGCCTGAAGTCGCCACCTCCTATACCAAGCAGGACTCTCAATGAAGGGATAAGGACACCAACTCACTCAAAAGACCTTCAACTGAAAATGTGTCCTGCCTACAAGATGTGCAGGAACAAAATGGAGCAGAGACTGATGGAATGGTCAACCAATGACTGACCCAACTTGAGACCCATCCCATGGACACCAGCCAATACATGACACTATTAATGATATTTTTATGCTTGCAGGCAGGAGCCTAGTAACTGTCCTCTGAGAGGTTCCACTCAGCAGCTGTCTGTGGATCCTGTTTTCTTAACTGGGATTCCTAATCTGACCTCAGTAGGAGAGGATGAACCTAGAACTGCAGTGACTTGAGGTGCCACTGAGTATTGATTTATAGGGGTATTACCCTCTTTCAATGAAAAAGGGGAAGGAAGCACTGGAGCAAGGGCCTGTGTGATGTGGGAGGAGAGGGGGCTGTGATTGAGATGTAAAGTCAACAAATAATAAGTTAATGAAAAGGAAAAGGAAAAGGAAAAGGAAAAGGAAAAGGAAAAGGAAAAGGAAAGGAAGGGAAGGGAAGGGAAGGGAAGGGAAGGGAAGGGAAGGGAAGGAAAGGAAAGGAAAGGAAAGGAAAGGAAAGGAAAGGAAAGGAAAGGAAGAAATGGGAAGGAATAGAAGCAATAGAAAACTGAAGGACAGTAGTGAGCCCTGTGAGTATCTGCTAACACTGACAAGACCCAGTTAAACATTTACAGTAGATCTGAAGCATCAAGGGAAATAGAAACCTTTTTCCAATATGAAATTTCCTACTAGTAACCCTTCCTTCCCTTCTCATATATTTTCTCCAGTACGTCTCATTTGTATAAATCAGAAATTTCTGAGTTAGTCAGAAGATGTCTTTGTATGGTAAATGAGAGAGAAGTATCAAAGAAATTCAACATGTTACACGGAGTAGTTAAATAAAGTTTACCATAAACATACTTTCTATGAAGATTATTTGTTTACTCATTTGATTAGAAATCACTTTCTATAATAACACATGCTCAAATTTGTGTCTTAAATTGTTAGTGGCAGTATGCAGTTCAGGTCTCTCTAAACTACCTTTGATTTATTTTTTTAAACAAAAGGTAAAAATACATAAAGATGCACATAGATGCACACACACAGATATAGTATGAATATATATGTATGTATATATATATATATATATATACACATATATATGTAATAGATTCTTCATACATATAATTATACTATCTAAATATATGGATATGTGTATGTATGTGTGTGCATGTGTGTATGTGTATATTTATGTATTTTACACTTTGTTTTATATATCTAAATCTAGAGATAGAGATAGAGATTTATATGATTCTAGTTTAGTAGATTATTATTTAGGGAATTATTGCAATGAAATATTGAAGATTTTATTTGTTAAGCATGTGTATACTAGAAAAATAATACACATTAAAATTCATAGTTTTCATCTTATTTTCACATGCACAGGAAGATAATCTGATAAAAGTATAAAGTGAAACTATTAGGAGAATTTCTCAAGGAACTTACATATTAAAATATAAAACCTTTGAAGGCATACAAAGCCCTCATTAGTATGTGGAGAAAAAGTGTTGAATGGGATAAATACCAACAGAAAAGCCAACCTGAAATGCTGCTCTGGTACAGCTTATAATAGGCCTCTGTGCCCCTTCACCACATTTTTAAAGTTCTGAATAATGCCCATTCTCTGCTTGTATTTTGTCTTTTATAATTATTTTCAAAGTTATTAACCTGGATTTAATGTCACTGATTCAATTATCTGTGGCATGCATGGGTCATGGAGGTGAATAGTGTTTAAAGAACCAACTACAGAGAAGGAGGTCCTGATACCTCATTCTTTGTTCCAACAAGACAAAGCAATGTAAGAGGGAATATTTCCTTCTTCACTATATTTACTACAATAGTTTTGTGGATGAACCTTCAGAATGCTAAATAGCTTACTAAAGTCCCCAAGCATGTTAACTGAGCAAGAATTGTGGCTTTCTTGGCATGTGTGAAGCGGTCTGAGGAAGAATTAGAGCTGGTGAAAGGAAGGAACTAAGGATTACAAGTGATAAATGCTGTGCAGTACAACTTTCAAATTAAACAGAGAAGAGAAACTGAAGAAAACTGTTCCCCTAAACGCTCCAAACCTTTGGAATTCAAGCTCAGTATTGTTTCCATGGAATCTCATTTCTCAGACAGTAACAATATAATCAAAGTCCTATTCACTTCTGTGAGATTTACATTCTGATGTTACCATTAGAATTTTAAACTGTATTGTAAAAGTCTTACATAATGCAGTGTATTTTCAAAATCCCAAATTTTCTAGGAGCAGAATAAGGTCTATACCACTTATATACTTCTCATTCCCATTCTGGTTCCTCTGGTGTTAGGATATTCAGTAGGTACTGGAGTCTCCTGCTTTTGATGTAGATAGAGTCTTCATGTAGAGAAAGGATATTCAGGCAATAGTGAAAAAGCAGGAGTATTAAAGCTATGTATATATTAACCCATTTGTAATATACAATAGCCTTATAAGTTCAAAGTTAATATGAATCTCATCATTCCCATGTGGAAACTGAAGCAGAGAGACTGTATTGCTTAATAGAATCATGTGTCTAAGAAGTAACATACTGTGATTAAAATTCAGACAGTATGACTGTCATATACTAACAAACTCAACCTCTGACAAAAACACGCAGTTTTCACAGTCCAAGTAACTGCTTGCTCCCATGAATTTGTGGTATAGAACAGGTATAACTTTAGCATGTGAATTTTAAATTCCTGAATATTAGAGTTCAGATACACTATAGAAAATACATCCAGCCTTTAACCCCAGTACTCAGGAGGCATAGACCTGAGAATTCTGAGTTTGAGATTAACTGGGTACATAATAAGTTACAGGCTTGTTGACTACTTGTTGAGTCTCTTCCCACCTTCTGACTATATAATGAGAGAGAGAATAATAGATATACATTCAGATGCACATTTCTCTCTATTTAAGAGCTAAGATAGCAAGAATGTAGTATATTAAGAAGCTACTGGGGGACAGTGGATGGAATGCAAATAGATAAAATAATTACTTAAATAAATAAAAAGCAGTTCAGAGAATCAAAAGTTGAACTCATTCCATTAAGCAACTTCCATGATCTTGCATTGACTCTTGGAGTATTTCTGAGAGTCCTTTATTTCTTAGAGCATGCTCGAAGCATTTTAATTTATTTTATTAGAGCCCTCTAGACTAAAATTTTGAAATCCCAATGTTAGAAAAATGATCCCACTGTCTGCCTCTCTGAAGGCTATCCTTGAGTTCCATCAGTGTTTCCAGACATTCCTTGACATGGAGAAGCAGCATTCTAGATGCTGTCTCCATGTAAACAGGACTAGCTTTAAGTAGCTCTCACTGCTTTCCCTTTTCTTACAAAAATACAAGCTATTGATTCAGAACAATTTCAAAGTGATATTCTTTATAATATCTGAAAGTTTTTTTTCTCAAAATGCTATCATGTTCTGAGGTTCAGCATGGATAAAAGTTGCAGAGATACATTTAGTAACTTACATGAATAGGTGAGTTTTCATTTTCATACCCTTTATATTTGACTATTGCAATAACTTAACATCCCATCTCACCCATCCTTGTGCCTATTCAGATTGTGGTCAGTTTTCAACCTGATCCTATCCTCTAATAGAGTGCCTTACCAGATACCTGCTTATCATTTAATCATTATATAAGTATTTGATATGTACTTTTGTATAGATCTATTAAACTTATTTTAATGTTTGATTATTAAGTTTTATTTTAAATTTTTGGGTTTCTTTTGGGAATTCATATGAGAGCAGTATTTACACAATTTCTACTTTTCCTCCTCTTCCATCTCCTGTGTCAACCTACAACTTCCCAAATTCATGACCTTTTCTTCTATAATGACTAGCCTTACATGCGAAGTCATACTTATTTTATAATTTTATCAACATTATTTGAAACAAAATTTTACTTCAAAGTTGGCACAAAGATATTTCTCTGGACTGACAGAAGACAGGTAGAAACAACAGGATCCAGCTCCCAGTTAGCGAGACAAACACCATGATAAATAAAATACTCCAAGGGTAATTTGTTGCTAGCATATCCTGATCCCTGGTTTAGCTGATTTCCTAGTTCACAGTTTCTTATCAAATTCTATTAGATATTTATTATTCAGATGATTTTTCACAAGTCTAGCCTAATATGAGTACCTAGAGAATGATTATGGTAGGGCATGCTGAGTAGGCAGTGCCTTTGGGGATGACGTTGGTCACAGAGGTGAAAATCCATTCCACACCTGAAACCAGGGATAGGTGACACTCTACTGTAAATCCCACATTGAAACCCTGGTAAGTTAAAAGTCATCTACTGATGTTCTGGCATTTTAAGGCAAAAACAACCTAGTGGGCTGATGTCCAATAGCACTAAATGATCGCTCCCTCTCTAAAAGGGAGAGTTAGTAAACTGGTTTGGTTCCCTGGTCTTTAGTGCTATGCCAACCCTTGGACAGTTGGATAGTACTATCTGCACTGAAAGCCAACTTGCTCTGTGTTCTGCATTGTGTGCCAGTCTCTCTCAGAAGCACTCTAGCAGACATTCCCAGGAATAATGCCATACCAGCCACTTGTTTATCTCTTAATCAGTTCAGTTGACACTGAAACTAACCATCAGAGGTATAACATGAAGGCACATCTTAGAAACAAGCCACTAGAGCACAATACCCCAGGTCTTCAGTACTGTCTACATGCATATGGATTTTTAATTCACTGTTTAAAGATAAAATATTTCAAAAGGTTTGTACAAGGAAAACTTATTAACAAGTTTCAGGTTACTGTAATGTATCTTTCGCGGTCAGGTAGCTTTGTGAAACAAATTGAAGTCGATGCTTGTCAGCTTGGACATATTTTCATAATTCTTA
Organism: Mus musculus; assembly: GCF_000001635.26. Lineage (NCBI taxonomy): Eukaryota > Metazoa > Chordata > Mammalia > Rodentia > Muridae > Mus > Mus musculus. The sequence continues at coordinate 104,056,428 of NC_000067.6, forward strand.
TTTTCTACTCATTGTTCTTTGTTAATCTCCAAAATGCCAAAGTCTGACAGCAGTTGCCCTAGTAATCATTTTAATTATTATCACACAGAATATTACATAAAATGTAATATAGTTGCTCAGCACAGCAATTCTTTATGAAGGCATTGAGATTTCAGAAGGGCAAAAGTGCGTTACAGAATGGAAAATTGCCCCCAAATTCCCTTCTTTTCTTCTCTGGTGTGGATTATAATTGATTTTCATGTTTAAAATGTATCTTGTTTGGTAGATGATTTTGTATATGTAAGTCTATCTGATATTGTTTGCCTTCCTGCTATAACCTTCTGATCAGTATTGTTCCTCACCCACTAAAAATCCTCAGCCAAGAGCTCATATTCCAACCTTGAAAAATGCTGATTTCAGTTGGACCACACAGTCAGTATTACTCTGAGTTGGGCTGTACTTACAAACTGTAACAAGTGAGACAGTTTCAAGAGGAAAGTACAGAATTGATCCAAGAGGATGTAATCACCAAAGACAATGCATGATTTTACAGAGATCATTTAAATGTGGATGGACTAAGTACAGATGTAGTGAACTGAATCTTATGACCTCAGATTCATGTGATCAGCCCCTAATATACAAGAGACTGTATTTGTGGCCTGTATAAAGCTAATTTCAGTGAAAGGGGGGTGAACAGTTTGGATCCATCATCTCATAGGAGCAGTGTAGCAGAGAGAGAGAGAGAGAGAGAGAGAGAGAGAGAGAGAGAGAGAGAGAGAGGCATCCACATTTATGCACAGGTAGAAGAAAGGCTGTGGAGAGTTCCAGCCAGAAAGAAGCCCAATGCAGTCTAAGGAGGAAAAGGTTCAGGGGAACATAACCTAGATTTTTAGCCTCCAGAATGGTGAGGAAATTCATTTTTGTGAGTTAAGACATCCAATCTGCAATATTTTGCTAAAGAAGTCCTAGCAAATAGCATTCTATGGTTGTTTAAACTTTTGACTGTGCATTCTGCTGACTGGATGGAAAGTGGGTGATAAAAGAATATCCCCACACAGTCATGAATACACATAACATCATAAACACATAGCCCCGTGTGTATACCATTTATAGGCACAGCACTCCTACTTTTAAAATGAGCTAGATGAGTGTTATAGTGCAAGCCACTCTGAAGGAAAGACTTGCTTTTCATCTACCTTTTACTCTGGATCACTAGTGAATACTCACTCATAAAAGCAGACCTTTCTCAAGAGAATATAGCACACAATTGCTAAACTTCTGCAATCCAGCACAGATCTTATCAGTACAATGATGTATGTATGATCTGATATAACTGATTTTGGGACCCTAAGATCAGGGCATTCATTGTAGTAGACAGGTCTAAGTAATATACATGTCAACTTTGTCACTTCTGACATTTTCCCTAAAATCAAATGAAGTGCTATCATATATATAAGTTGCCCTGGCAACACAGGCAACATATTAACTTTCACTTATATACATGCTTTTTATTTGTTAATTCCGGTTATTTGTCTCACTTCAGAATACTGCTACTGGAGCAATATAGGATTTCCCTTCACATGCATCCCTTGTGCCTGAATATTTGTCTCAGAGTCATTTAAGGAACTACAGACCAGAATTCTCTCAGGGTGCTATGAGATTTAAAGGAAATTTGTATGAAAAGTATTTATGTCAGAGTTGAGCTCAATAGCAATACCTTAGCTTCACTGCTTGTTATAGCAAGAAACTCAGCATTGACGAGACTGGTTTTACTATTTCAGACCCAAGTCTTTGAGAAATTCTGCTCTTTTTCATGTCTCTGTTTTTCCTATCATTATTTAGCTCCAATGGTCTCCATTTTTTAGAAGAAATAAAGGTGAAGAAAGGGACAAAACTATATCAGCAATAGATTCCCCTGCTTTCGTGGAGGCAATGTGTCTGAGTCAGCAATTCTTGGCTACTTGTAGTGGTTAAAATTTATCAACTTGTCAGGATATAGAATCAACACATAGGACAAAATGCCTGGGTATGTCCATGAGGGTATTTCTGTACTGTACTATTTCTTTCTATGGAAGGAGAAAGACTCACCCTGATTGTGAATGGAATCATTTAATGGGATGGGCCTCAGGTATGAGTTAAAGGGAGAAATCAAACAATACCAACATTTACCTCTCCTGTTTCCTGTCTGAGGATGCAGTGTGACCAGCAGTCCTGTGTTCCTGCAGGCATGTCAACCACAGCCTGATGGACTATACCCCTAGAACACGAGTCAAACTAGACCTTACATTTTCCAAGCATCTTCTGTCAGATAATGATCATAGCAATGAAAAACCAATGGATACAGTAGCTTGTCATATAGAATAAATTGTTGAGCATGGCAATGATTTGTCAAACTTCAAAGAGTTATCTGCTCTTTCATAGACTAGAAAATACCATGAGCTTTGCTGGAGTCTTCTGGTGACAGTATCACTCTATACATAAAACTTCCAGACTAAGAGAAGCTGTGGTTTAAAATTTTAATCTGTTTGTAACAAAATTTTTCACTAATTAATTGGATAATAAAGATGACAAGAAGCCAAAGACTGGGTGATGAGGAGGTGGGCTTTCTGGCTCTGAGAGTGGGAAAGGAAATGTAGGAGGAATGAACAGTTCTTCTGGATGGTGAGTTGGAGTGAAAGGAGGCACCATGTAGACTGGGAACTGTTAGATCTGATGGAAGAGTCCACCAGAATCTCCCACCAGAAGATTTCTAACATATATTATTCCAAGAGTTTGGGACAATAGATTCCATGAGCAGTGATTGTGTTATCTGTTGACTCTAAATTAAGATTGTCTGGTGTTTTCCATTTCGCTGTGACTCAACTGAGCACCAGTGATAGGTAACCTGAGAGGAGAGTACATTGACAAGAGTGCACACCCAGGTAGCCACAGAAATTTGGGAGTTCAGAGCAGTTTGACAACAGCTAGTCCCAAGGACAAGGAGATCCACTTCAGAGCACAAGGGAGGCACTGGCAAGGGGAAACATGCGGTCATGGTCTCAGGCTATGTACCGGGCTGGAAACAGACCTAGACCACAGGCTCGTACCAAGCAGGCAAAAGTGTGGATTGAACCACATGTGGAGATGATTTCTTTCAGATGGTCTTGAAAACTTTCCAAAGCTTCAAAAGCATATGATGTATACAGTCTATGAATGTGTTTCCATACAAATTTACCTGCATAGACATAAAAGCAAAAAGTCACTGATTCAGAGTAAGTGTGAGGCAACTTGAAAAAACTTAATGAGACCTTGAAAATTTGAAGGTTTTTAAAATCATGGCTTTGGATACTTTCCTGAATGCATACTTTTGTTTACTTCACTTTTCACTTTCTTATTTCTGTCATGCACTGACATTACCTGTCTTCCCTATAGATATCTTCCCTATGTTCATTTCTTTTTCTTTCATTCTGTAACCCACTGATTTTAACCAGAAACTTGTGCATTACTACAGATTTGAAACTATCCTTAGGAATTATACTGGCCACCAGTCAGCATACAACTGAAGAAAATAACTATCCATCTCCCAGAATGCATTAGTAACCAGTAGCTCATCAGAAATGGACCCTTCCTTATTCCATGGTTAACTTTTAACAGGCCTAGTGTTGAATTAGTACACTCACTATGAAATTCATAATTGAAGTTATTTTTAAAAAGTAGAAATGGAAATACTGTAAGACCCAGCTGTACCAGTTCTGAACATAAACCCAAATGCCTCTGTATCACACTACAGGACACTTTCTAATCCATGTTGACTGCTGTTCTATTCACAATAGCGAGACAATGGAACCATCCTACAGGCCCACAACCTAGTGGATGAATAATGAAAATGTGGTACATGTATACAATTGGATTTTAATCAGCTGTAAAGAAAAATAAAGTTATGAAATTGGGAGATAAATACATGGAACCTGAAAATTGGTAGTTAAAGAGTCCATACATATGCAAAATACATAGTATCTCAACATTTATTTTAAAAGTATTCTAAGTTATAGTAATTGTCATTTGAATTTGTGATTTTATCAGTCTTGTCATAGAGTCACTGAGCTATTGCTTTGTCCAGCAAATTTGTTTCAAGGAGATCCAAGAGCTACAGGAGATGCTATGTGCAACAGAAGAAAATATACACAAAATTAATTGCTTGTGCATGAAAATACAAACCTAAGCTAACAGAAGATTAAAAAAAACAAACTCATTTATTAATTAATTCTGATTAATGTAATTAGAAACAAAATGTATGCAAGAAAATATAAAATGAGAAGAAAATATGGTCTATTCCATATCCATTTCGCTAAGTCCTATTGTCATAGTCTGTGGTGCCTTTAGCAGTAGAATCTTAACCATCATGTTCTGGGAGGCAATCAGGATCTACAGAAATAGCTTATATTGTTTTGAAAATCTTGTGTATTCATATTCTTCTAACTGGAAAATTGAAGGGATTTTCTCGTGCATGGAATTAGGAGTCTTATTAGATATTATATGGTTTCTGTCCGGGCCACAACCTTACAAATGGCATAACTCCATGTACATATATGTACATATATTTATTTTTAAGTACCCTGTAAAATAATGTTATTCTTAGACTTTTTCATGCATCCTACTATTATTCATCTCTCCTTCCTTCTCCTGGTCTATTATCTCTCCACAGGAATCTTTATTTAATGTCCCTTGCTCATAATCCTTGCCTCCTACCATCCCATTCTCTACCCCTCCTCTCGCTGTGCCACCCTCTCCTTTTCTTTGCCCTCTTTCTCTCTTCATCTCTCTTCCTTTACTTCTCACTATGTCTTTTTAGTCGTCTTACTTTCCCATATCCTGCAATCAAGTTTTAAATTGTGTAGCTAGGATCCACAGATAATAAACAACGTGGTTCTCTTTCTGAGTCCCCTCTACATCCCTCAGACTAAATTTTTCCCATAGCAAATTCCTTCTGCATAGAAGATAGAAGGTGGAACAACAATATGAACTAACCAGTAACCTGCCCCGAGCTTGTGTCTCTAGCTGCATATGTATCAGAAGATAGCCTAGTTGGCCATCAGTGGAAAGAGAGGCCCATTGGTCATGCAAACTTTATATGCCTCAGTACAGGGGAATGCCAGTGCAAAGAAGTGGGAGTGGGTAGGTGGGTGGGTGGGGGAGTGGGTAGGGGGAGGGTGTGGGGGACATTTGGGATAGTATTGTAAATGTAAATGAAATAAGTACCTAATTAAAAAAAATAACCTGTTCTTTCAATAAACCTTCCCTTTTCAAATCACCACTAAACTTATGGGAGAGGAGAATCAATGTCTGAGAATAGTTTTAATTATAGTGTAAAATTAATAAATGATAATAATAAACAACAAATATCTGTCAGACATCCAATATAATGATGAATTTTTGCATGTTTTATTCTCTAAACTTGGCATCTCATTTAAGTTGGCAAGGCTAGACTGCTATGTTTTATAATTAAAAGAGAATTTTAACTCTGAAGTTTGATAAATTTAATGTTCCCTAAATTTTGTTCTTTCTCTTTTGCTTATTTTTATTTTCTATTAATTACTTTATTTATTTACGTTTTAAATGATGCCCCCGTTCCTGATCTCCCCTTTGCAGATCCTTTACCTCTACAACCTTCCACTTTACCTCTAAGAGATTGCTTCCCTAATCACTCATCCACTTCTGCCTCACCCCTATACCATGCCCCTTTGCTGACCAACAAGTCTTCACAAAAACAAGTCAGATAAGGCAGTCCTCTGCTACATATATAAGAAGAGCCATGGACCTACTCATGTATACTCTTTGGTTGGTGGTTTTGTCTCTAGAAGCTCGGGGAGGCCTGGTTACTTGATATTGTTTTACTTCCTATGGGGTTGCAATTGATTTCAGATCCTTCAGTCCTTCCCTTACCTCTTCCATTGGGGTCCCTGGGCTCAATCCAATGGTTGAATCTGCATCTGTCTTAGTAAGGTCCTAGCAAAGTCTCTCAGAGGATAGTTATACCAGGCTCCTAAATGCAAGCACTTCTAGGCATCAAAAGTAGTGTCAGGGTTTGGTGTTTGCATATAGGTTAGGTGGGGTGGTATCTAGATGGCCTTTCCTTCAGACTTGGCTCCAGTTTTTGTCACTGAATTTCCTTTAGAAAGGAACAATTAGGCACTCATATTCACCAATTTTGGGGAGTAGTTTCACAGATGATTTACCTCCTCATGAATTGGTTTTAAAGTGATACAATCTCTCTCTCTCTCTCTCTCTCTCTATATATATATATATATATATATATATATGTATATATATGTATGTATATATATATATATATAATATTTTTATTAGGTATTTTCCTCATTTACATTTCCAATGCTATCCGAAAAGTCCCCCATACCCTCCACCCACTCCCCTACCCACCCACTCCCACTTTTTTGCCCTGGCGTTCCCCTGTACTGGGGCATATAAAGTTTGCATGTCCAATGGGCCTCTCTTTCCAGTGATGGCCGACTAGGGCATCTTCTGATACATATGCAGCTATAGTCAAGAGCTCTGATTAGTTCATAATGTTGTTCCACCTATAGGGTTGCAGATCCCTTGGGTACTTTCTCTAGCTCCTCCATTAGAGGCCCTGTGATCCATCCAATAGCTGACTGTGAGCATCTACTTATGTGTTTGCTAGGCCCGAGCATAGTCTCACAAGAGACAGATATATCAGGGTCCTTTCAGCAAAATCTTGATAGTGTATGCAATGGTGTCAGCGTTTGGAGGCTAATTATGGGATGGATCCCTGGATATGGCCATCTCTAGATGGTCCATCCTTTTGTCTCAGCTCCAAACTTTGTCTCTGTAACTCCTTCCATGGGTGTTTTGTTCCCAATTCTAAGAAGGGGCAAAGTGTTCACACTTTGGTCTTCATTCTTCTTGAGTTTCATGTGTTTTGCAAATTGTATCGTATATCTTGGGTATTCTAAGTTTCCGGACAAATATTCACTTATAAATTATAAACTATGGAATGTTTCTAAACATACATTTACTTAAAGACTCAGAAGCTATACTTATTGAACAATTCATATGAAATGCATAGCAAATTCATGGAAGTGGGGAAAGCATGAAAAATCATTGGTATGTGTGCATATTTCTGTATGAATGTGTTGTATGAGTGTATGTGGTTGGAAAATGTGTGTAGGTGTGATATAGGAGTGTGTGTGTGTGTGTGTGTGTGTGTGTGTGTGTGTGTGTGTGCGTGCGTGCTTTGTCATGCCAGGTAGACCTCTACTACTTAGCAGTGACCTAATAAGATTTTTTTTCCAATAAACATTACTATGCTGTTGGGTTGTTAGGAAACTCTAAATTTTCTCGAGGTACACTATAAACTCAATAATAAATACATATCTCAGTAATCTTATTCATAGCTGTATTCAATAGTGTGTTTTTCAATATTATAATATAGAACTTTGTGAAATATGTATACATAGATTATTTTTATAAAAATCAGTCAATTATAGACTATTGTTTTATTTGCATCCTGCCATCAACTTCTTAGGAACTTTACCTGAAAAGATGGTAATATTATGTACAATAGCATTATTTTATTTTCAATCATACTTTAGAGTATTTTCTACATGATTAAAACATAAATAGCTTTTTCTGTAAGCTCTTCTGATCAGCATTTATTATAAACTCTGAAATGATCACAATGAAAGAGAATATGAAAAATTCAGATGCAACTCATTAATCTACATACATACACCCATACAAATACACACACACAAAACAAAACAAACTCACAGAGACAATACACATAATACATATCAGCACATACAATCACAGACACACACACACACAAACTACAGGCAACAATTACTTAAATAAGTTTTCATTGAGTTCTCACATGGGAAGAGATGGCCATTTCAAGCAGAGCAAGGAGAAACTACAGCTGAAGTCCTCTCTGAACAAATGGTTGTATATCATACCAGTCTCATTTGGCACTCCATTTAATTAACAGAGAATTCCCTCTATCTATAAATCACTAATTCAATTCATTTTGAATTAAATTTTCTCAGTTTCAATATTCACACATTAGAAGTCATTACCACAGAGCTTCTGCTGCTGATCTGGTGGAATCAATAATACCTCAAATATAGTATCATTCCACATGTCCTCTGAACCTTAGGACAATTCACTACATTTCTCAAGTAGAATGGTACCTTTCTATTATTAACCTGGTGACACTGTTGAAAGTGAATACTTTAAGTAAATGGATCACATATGCCTGTATATGCAAGGCTAGTTTTTCTCTCTGTACTATGTATCTAGCAGTGGTTTACTTCATTCAAGCAGCTCCATATGCTTGGAGGGTGTTTTGCTTTGTTTTGTTTTGCTTTGCTTTGCTTCTTTTAGGCCTTTAAACATTAATGCTTATTTGTCCCTTGAATAATTTAATTATTTTTCTCTATTAAAATTACACTTATTATTTATGCTATGTGAGGGACTGTGTTTGAATGAGTGTGAGTATGTTTGTGTGTGTGTGTGTGTTTGTGTGTGTGTGTGTGTCTGTGTGTTAGTATTTTATTTTCATTATGTGAGGCTATGAGCACCTGGGATTAAATTTAGATTATCAGGCTCAGCAACAGTGTCTGCAGTCACTAAACCATACTATAGGACCCTTATTCTCTTACCCATACATTTTTAAGGTTTTGAAAATGATAAGATAGAATTATAATAAGCAGAGCTCAAAATATGAATTTAAAAGTCCAGCAATGACAACTCCTTGATAGAGTACTTGTGTTATAGTTCAGAGGAGACTTGAATTCCAAAAAGTCTCTGACTTATTCATTGGTGTTAAGCCTGCTTCCTTTATCATATACAATCTGATATGTCTTCATTTTTAAGACCTTTCCAGAATAATTTGACATTTACCAAAGTACAAAAAGAAATGAGAAAATGAGAAGGAGGTCCAGAAGGAAATAAGGACCATTATTTCCTCTTCATGTTCATGTAGATTCTCTCTTGTTTTCTGACATCTCGATTAGATATTCACACTGGCAAGCATAAGAAATGTAAATATTGTAGATTCTCAGTCCTCTGAAGCACAGACCTAAGGCAGATCTGTTGTGGAATATAGCTACTACTTTCCAGACTGTATCACCAGATGAGGCATTTATGTCATAAGAACTTTATTAGAGGCAAGGGGCTGTGCCATAGATAAGGAATTGCATTTGATGCTTTACATTCATGACCACTATAGTAAGCAGTTTCAATTACCCATCAGAATTAATAATAATAATAATAATAATAATGATAATAATAGCTTTTTAGGCTTTCACCTTTCTTACTCTCCTATCTAGCCCTCCTTCTCTCTCTCCTTTACCCCCTCTCTCCACATGGCCATGGCCAGCCTCTCTCTCTCTTTCTAACTTCTCTCTTTCCCCCTGCCTTTCTACAATAGAGCTCTAAAACATTAATAATAATAATAATAATAATAATAAATAAATAATAATAATAATAATAATAATAATAATAATAATTAATAATAAACCACCAATAACGACTCTGGCCATATCCAGAAATTCTTAGAAATCTTGTAACTGTTCAAAGATTGCTTTGAATATGTGACTTCTTGTTACATAATCTTTCAAATTTATTTGACAAGAGTAAAGATTTTCTGTCTGGCTATGAAACACAAAATAGAAAATGGATAGATCTGGTGTTTTAATAACGAACAAATATGTTACAATGTCATTTTAAATACATGACCATTTTAGAATAAATATTTCTTAAAAATGTCAATAATCCTTTTTTAGATATTTGCTAAAATTTGCATATTTGATGGTAAGAAAATAAACTACCAAAGCCAAAATGAAATATTTGTGTTTAATTGGAATATTGTGGAGGTTACTAAAACCAAATGACCTTGAAGGGATGTTGATGATGGTCAGTACACCACATTGAATATTTAGATAAATATTTAAAGAAGGTGTCCTCTCATTCATTGCTGTTTATTCCAATAGTCCAACTAAGCAAAACTCCTGGGACATATTAGATAGGCAAATTAAAACACCATATGGACTTGCAGTTGTTGCATAAGAATGAATGTCTTTTCACAAAGCTCCTGACAGTCTCAAAAATTCTAAGGTGTTCTATTTAATTTCAAATAAACAAGCTAAATATTTTGCTCCTACCAGACTGTCAGTCTCTAAGGGCTCCACAGAAAATGATTAGAAAACACAATGGAAATGTGTTCTTCGGCATTTTATAAGACACATCTTGTAAGATAGGTTTAAGACTGACTGTTTTAATTTAAAATGAAGAAAAGTACATAGGCAAATTCTAGCTCTCCAAATATAAATCTTCAGTTTGGACATTGTGAGAGATATTACTTTTTATGGAATAAAAACTTACCATGAGCTTTAAAGATAAAATAACAAATTTTTAGCCATTATGCAACATAATTAAAAGATTTTCTTCCTGGATCAGTGATTAGATCAAATTATTCAAAGCTTGTTTGTGCTAACATGTGCAGCCCTCTGAGATTTTCCTTTAGAGTAAGAGAGTTACAGATTTATACGTTTATATTTTTGAAGGTGTTTTAGTTACTTAAACTTTTAAGAAAATTTATAAGAAAACATCTTGTGTTCTCCCACACAAAGACACACACACATGCACCTATGAATATATCCACAATGTGTCCACCCAAATTATACAGTGGTTGCCCTACTGAGGAATGTGTTCAATTTCTAAGCATTTATATTGCACTAATTATATGTACATTCAGGTAAAGAATAATTGACATTTACGAATGTGCATTATAGATTTCTGCTTCCAAAAAAAAGTATGATGCATCCAGGTATTTCTTTCTCTGAAAAGTATAAAGACTAATTTAAATTTCTCTGAAATTGTCACAGAGGGAAAAAGAAGCCAATGGAATCCAAATCCCAGAAGGAGGAAAGCTTTCACAGAAAAGTTGTGAAATTTTGTCATCACTTTTCTTTTTGAATGACTTCTAATATTTGAAAATGGTGGACTAAGCAGCTGCACAATACTTCACATGACTGTCCCAACATGAAACAAGGAACTCATAAACTGTGAAGGCTCTTAGGACCTAGAGAGTGTGACTAACAGTGTATTAGGTATGAGAATCATTACTGGTCAGCCCTCCATGAGGATGTTTTCTTTTTCTCAGAAAATGTTAGTGTTTATGGAATCGTACCTATAGCCCCCAGAGGAATTTCACTTTGTGTTTGTCATGATTAAGCTGCTATGACCACAAACTCAGCTTATAATCATTGATAGAAATTTGCTCCTATGCACTCTGGGAGACCACCCTGCAAGCATATAGCTAGCTCCTGAACCTAGCAACCCTAAAATACTAGGATCAATAAAACTTGAAGTGCTTACACTAAGATATTTTTTGCTGTTTGATGCTCTGTAAGGTTTTGGCTCTTCCACAATCATTTTCAAAGTAGGAGCATACACTGAACAAATAGTGGGCATATTTCTTAATTTCTTTTATATAAGATGTTATCACCAGCATCTAGAGGAAGATTGATCATTCTATGACATTCTTACACTGGCTACCAATTAATTGACTGCTGCCATACTGCATAGTTTACATATGGCATTCTTAGTTTTCATAGAAACATTTCAAAGCATCATGCTCTGTTTCAACTGAAGAGCTACTTAAGAGTATGATGATGTCACTTACTTGTCAATAAGAAAGTGAGTTGAATTGGTCATGTCTGTCTGTTCTCTATGTCTATCTGCATGTCTATTTCTACACTAAAATTTGATAAACATATGTATCATTTCCCCAGAGAACACTACTGCAACAGAAGGGAAATAACAGGCATTTACATTATGTATTCATGAAATGGTAGAATAAAATTCCCAAACAAAACCCAAAGCAGAGCAGACAAAGTTGTGGCGAGAATTGAATAACAGAGAGTTGTTACCTACTATGATTTATATCATACGTGAGTTGCAAGTCTCTGTCTCCGTCTCTCTGTCTATGTTTCTCTCTCAACAAATACTTGTAAGTAGGAATGATCATGCATCTATTTAACTCACTTTTCAAGAAAAACAAACAAACAAATAAACAAACAAACAAACAACAACCTGTTTATTTCATGGCAATATTTTCACTTTCAAATAAAGTTTCCTGATACACACTAGGATTGTGGGAAAGAGCAAATATCAATTGAGAATATTCCTTAATCAGATATGCTTGTGGGAAAATACATGTGACATTTTTTTTTTTGATGTGGAGGTATCAAAACCACTGTGGGGAGTGACACACCTGGGCAGGTGGATTGCATAGAAGAGATGGTTGAACTTGCTATGAGAAGCAAGCAGGTCAGCTCTCATCCCTCTATAACTTCTGCTTCAGTTCCTACCTCCAGGTGCCTTCCTTCAGTTCTTGCCTTTACTTCTGTCAGTGAAGAACTGTTCCTTAGGAGTTTAAAAAATTGACATGACATTTTTCACACCAAGCTGCTTTTGGCCACATCAAGAGAAAAGTAAAAAAGTCACCAGTGTCATTACAGATATCTGACTAGGAGGTAGAGAGAAAATGCAGAGTCATCACCAAGGAAAGGTAATGGACAGTGCAAGAAGCTGCAGTCATTACATATTCATACTCATATTATCATTCTGTTGTTTACTTTCAAAACAAATTCCAAGTAAGTATGAGACCATTTGATCTAATTACAATAACGATACAAAATTATATTTATTGGGAGATGAAAAAAAAAATAACCTCTTCAAGGATAACTAAGGAGCAGTCAATCAAAAATATCAGTGAGCACCTAGGTCACATGACTGGGCTTCAGTTAGAAGAACGTACTTTAAAAAGGAGCAGGTATATATTCCTCTGTGAGTGTGTGTGTGTGTGTGTGTGTGTGTGTGTGTGTGTGTGTGTGTATGTGTATATGTGTATGTCCTTGTAGGTATTCAGATGCATATGTGTATGTGCATTAAAGAGGACAACCATCAAGTGTTGTTCCTCAAATGGACATCCACTTGCAATTTTGAGATGTGAATTCTCATTGCCTTCAACCACATTAATTGGGCTGATATGGCAGGCCAGTGAGTCCTAGGGATCTTCCTGCTTCCAAGTGCTCTAGTCCTGAGATTATAATCACACACCTCCAACTCTAGCTTTTTTAACATAGGATTTGAAGATCAAACTAAGACCCTCATTCTTGGTATATATGCATGTTACTGACCACAGTATTTCCTCAGCTCAGTCAATTGCATATGTACACATATAAACACATGCTTGCATTCATACACAAATACATACATAAATACATATGCATGTTTATATTTTATAGGTTTATTTATTTATAAGAACATAATGTTTGACTACATACAAATATATATATTTCTGGTTCCTCTGAAAGCTACATGTATGTGTACCATGCATATTTCTGTTTCCTGTGGAGGCTAAGACATCATAGACCCTGTAACTATATTGTGAGTCAATATATGAGTTCAGATAATTGAACAAAAAGATTCTCTGCAACATCAGCAAGTGCTCTTAAGAACTGAGACATCTTTGATTTCTTTCTTCAGGGACTTGAAGTTCTTATCATACAGATCTTTCACTTCCTTAGTTGGAGTCACACCAAGGTATTTTATATTATTTGTGACTATTGTGAAGGGTGTTTTTCCCTAATTTCTTTCTCAGCCTGTTTATCCTTTGTGTAAAGAAAGGCCATTGATTTGTTTGAATTAATTTTATATCCAGCTACTTCACTGAAGCTGTTTATCAGGTTTAGGAGTTCTCTGGTGGAATTTTTAGAGTCGTATATATATAATCATATCATCTGCAAATAGTGATATTTTGACTTCTTCCTTTCCCATTTGTATACCCTTGATCTTTTGTTGTCGAATTGCTCTAGCTGGGACTTCAAGTACAATGTTGAATAGGTAGGGAGAAAGTGGGCAGCCTTTTCTAGTCCCTGATTTTAGTGGGATTGCTGCCAGCTTCTCTCCATTTACTTTGATGTTGGCTACTGGTTTGCTGTAGATTGCTTTTATTACGTTTAGGTATGGCCTTGAATTCCTGATCTTCCCAAGACTTGTCCTAGGCAAATGGATGGATTTGGAGGGTATCATCCTGAGTGAGGTAACTCAATCACAAGAGAACTCACATGATATGTACTCACTGATAACTGGATATTAGCCCAGAAACTTAGAATACCCAAGAAACAATTTGCAAAACACATGAAACTTAAGAACAAAGACCAAAGTGTGGACACTTTGCCCCTTCTTAGAACTGGGAACAAAACACCAATGGAAGGAGTTACAGAGACAAAGTTTGGAACTAAGACAAAAGGATGGACCATCCAGAGACTGCTCCACCCGGGAATCTATCCCATAATCATTCACCAAATGCAGAAACTATTGTATATGCCACCAAGATTTTGCTGAAAGGACCCTGATATACCTGTCTCTTGTGAGGCTATGCCAGTGCCTACCAAACACAGAAGTGGATCCTCACAGTCAGCTATTGGATGGAACACAGGGCTCCCCAATGGAGGAGCTAGAGAAAGTACCCAAGGAGCAAAAGGGATCTGCAACCCTATAGGTGGAACAAAAATATGAACTAACCAGTACCCCCCGGAGCTAGTCTCTAGCTGTATATGTAGCAGAAGATGGCCTAGTCGGCCATCACTGGAAAGAGAGGCCCATTGGTCGTGCAAACTTTATATGTCCCCTTACAGAGGAACACCAGGGCCAAGAAGTGGAGTTGGTGGATGGTGGGAGTAGAGGATGGGGGACTTTCAGGATAGCATTGGAAAGTAAATGAACTAAATACCTAATAGACAATTGGAAAAAAAAGAACCGAGACATACCTCTAGCACCATATTCTTAATACAAATATTCCCTGAAAGTTATAGGATATGTTTTATGCTAATCTTATTTTTACTTGCTTAATACACAAGTGTGTCAATGTGTAATTGAATATACTATATGGCTTCAAATGCTATATGTATTAATGCAGTTTTCCATGAAGCTTGGTCTTTTTCAAAGTAAAGGATACTTATTAAAGGAGAAGGTGCAAAACTCAAGTTCTCAGTAGAAGAAAGGAATTGCAATATTAAGGATAGTTTTGTGATCTAAAAGTAAGTGTTTGAATTGAAATTCAATTAATTCAAATAAAAAATGTGGTATTACTGCGGTGCATTTTCAATTGCTGATTTTTTTGCCAATATTTGATTCTTTTATTTGCCATTTTAGAAAGCAGTGAAAATAACTGTTTTCTCATATATCAAATATTGGCATATTCCTCTAAAACTTTAATTTAATTTACAATTTCCTGTATTCTACTTATTTACTTTCATTCAAAAAATCTTCATGGCATGTAGTGTTCAGTAAATTCCATTGAATGATCATTTAATTATAAACAAATATTAAAATAGCATAGTGTGAAATACAAAGCTGTATCATACATTTGCACTGGGTGCTCTCAAAAAAACTTATGTAACTTTATTGGTCTTCAGATTCATCCTTTATTAATAAAACCTTCTGCTAGGAGTATTGTTAAAATGCAGGACAACAACAAGGAAGCATGCAGTACATACTCCTTTTCTGGAAGTGAAGATAGAATGCATATTTACCCATTTTATTAGGTGCCTCCTCTTTTCTTTCCTCATTAGTAAGTAAGCAGCAAGAGCTCAACCTCAATGGTATATTGCAACAACTTATCTCATTTACTTATTGTACACTATATGCTTTATCAGATTGGTTTATAATTTTTTTAAAAAGTTTGATGAAGCTAACAGTCACTACTACAAGCTTACTATATAGAAATATAGAATTACATAGAGAATAAGAAAGATTTAGAATTGGATTGTTACTTTAATAGTCTAGAAGAATGTCACACATAGATAAATCATCGAGTGTAGATGAAGAAATAATATTTCATGAATATGACACTATCTCAGGAATTTAGGATGAGACACTTAGACTCTACATAAGCCCTTTAAGACTACTCTTGCCTAGTCTCCTCTTTCACTTTATTCATCCCCAGTATTGTAGAGATTTCCATGATCATCCCTAACCCACAATTGCTTAAATATAGTTGTTCTATAAGCAACATTTATGTCTCTTAATTTCAAATATCTGTCCATTACTGATTGCAATATGTATGGATTGAGATGCTAGTAGGACTAATTTGAATGGCTTAACAGAACACAATATAAAGTTTGTCTTGTACAATGTCTAGTCCAGGCTCATATTTGAACAACTCTCAGAAAATGTAAAGTCATGTGTCATAATCATAACAGAAATCCAGCATGATAGACAAATCTAAGATTAATAGATTCCAAATATAGCAATAATTCATTTGAAACATGTACCTTTATCCTTTATACTGTTCTAGAATGTATAATGGGTATTATTTAAATATTTAGGACTGAAAAGCAATGGCACACTCAACTCTGAACCTCAAAGTAGTGAGCAAAGTTGGGGAATATCTGGTACTCTGACCCCTGGAAATTCCTGATCCATTCTCAGAAGAACCATAAAATTGTGATTGTCCATGAAATTGCTTTGAAGTGTCAAACAAATTTTATTTTAAAGCTCTGGATTCTATAATGAAAAATGTCTAAGACTTTTCTGCCTTAGAAGAAAACTAAAGACAGAACATTGTTTTCTGCAAGTCAAGATCAGTGAGTGACAAAGCTCTAATCATCTAATCAAAGATTCTGTTTATACTGAGCACAGACACTAGTTCTGCATTTCAAGGGGGCGGGGGTGATAAGAGTCAGCCTGGGTCTTTCCAAGGAAAAGGTTGTTAGATATGACAGGAACGCAGCTTTCCACTCATGTACTCTTTAAGAAACTGATGTCTTAGACAAGCATTTTCTCTGATTCGTACATTCAGGAAGACATGCTTCATCCCCCAAAACTGTACTACAACCATGGATTTCCAACGTTTTGTGCAAAATGTGAAAATAATTATTTCTTGTCAGTCTTACAAAATTGATTCAGTTATCTTGTAGCAGCATGAATATATCTGAATAGGCATCATGTTTTAGGTTTATGTTTCTTGAACAGTATTCATACAAAATGAAGCTGAAGATCATTACACGAAGTGTTAAATGCTCACCTCCCATCTCTCAAAATTTGTCATGGTTGTAATTCAAAATTTTTCTTAAATTTTTACTGTGTGTATATGAGAAAGAGAGAGATATGTGAGTTAACATGTATAAGTGTGTGTGTGTTTGTACACACATCTGCTGGTGTGGGCATGAATGTTACAGAGTGAGAAAGCCAAAGGACAATCTTTGGGTCAGCCCTACCTCCAGTTCCCATTTCTCTGGATGAAAGGACTGGGCTTATAGATCTTTACTACTGCATCAAGCTTTTATGTAGGTTCTGGGATAGGCTATTGAGATTGTCTAGAAAAATTTGACACAGAAGACGTCCCTTCAGTATTGAAATAGTACTTTTAAACTAATAAAAGGACTCTAAAATATGCTACAAGAATGAAGAATATAGGATTGGAGACATGGCTCAGTGGTTAAGGGCACTGACTGCTCTTCCAAAGGTCCTGAGTTCAAATCCCAGCAACCATATGGTAGATCATAACCATCCGTAAATGAGATCTGACATGCTCCTCCGGTGCATTTGAAGACAGCTACAGTGTACTAAGATGGAATAATAAATAAATCTTTAAAAAAGAATGAAGAATATATTATCTCCAAAAATGTTTAGTCAGAATATTAATGATTATATATTAATGTGATATGTGATCTCAGATATGGTTGTTTTGTCTGAATTCCCCTACATGGAACAATTAATAAAATGTTTTGCACAGAATATTCATATGAAAAATAAGATAAAAGTGAGCTATACCAATTTGAATAAACAAATTACTTGAAACAATTCATAAAAAATTTACCCTACAAGGCAAGTATCTCTGTGCCATTTTTTGGATTTCACTAACGTAATACAGACACCCAATTTTTCTACAGTTTCTTTACAATTTATTTCTATTACTATTCATTACAAGTGTATCCAAAACATACATAAAATCATGCTTATATTTTCTTTTTTTCTTTTACTTCACCCATATATATGTATGTATATGTATATATGTGTGTGTGCACACACGTGTGTGTATAATCAATAATATTTTATGTTTTTTCTCTGTTAATCAGCTCTTGTATTAATTGTGCTTCTAGATCCAACAAAAGAAACTCACATAAGAACTAATGATAGATGGAGAGGATCTTTCAAAATCAGACACAAATTAAATATTAATTTAACTTAAAATATAATTCTCTGTGTTTTAGGTAACTACTGTGTAGATTATTAACAAAATGAACCAATAAACTAAGCAAAAATGCATCTTCCAGCTATTATGGTTTCTCCACAAACCACAAATGTAAAATCATTTTTGCAAGACACTGTTCAAAATGTACCTTAGCAGTTTTATAGGAATATCACAAAGCTACCATCTAACTGTTAAATTCTTCCAGATGTGCCTTTGACAGTAAAAAGAAAATAAACTTTCAGATATGCATAGGCATGCTTCCCTGCCTTCCAATCAGAGTATGCAATTGCTTGGCTAAAAAATCAGGGACCTGTAAAGCAGAATAATTGATCGAGTGTGACTACAGGCATTGCCAAAATTTTTGAAGCCTCTTCAGGCTCCAAAATAAAACACATATAACAATGGCTGGGCACAAAGCTAACACTCAACAATTAGGTTTCATGAACTAACTGAGAAGTGCAATGCTCTGGTTTCGATATTATAGTTCAGCTCTGACAGATGGAGTAGGGAGAAAATAACACATGTAATTAAAATCAATGAAGTTATATCAAGCTCAAACACATATACAAAAGGAAGTAAAACACAAGTAAGGAAAAAATTCCAATCACATATTTTCCATATCTGTAGTCCAGTTTAAAAATCTGTAAGAAATGATTAGGAGCCTCCAACAAATCTCATCTGGGTTGCAAAATACTTCTGACAACTTGTATCAGGAAAATCCACACAAAAGGATGCAATGATTAAGCAAAGAATCGTAGTACTAACTGTTGAAACAAACCAGAGTGGTTATTTGGGCAATGGAAACAACAGGGGGAACTTGCAGAGGTAAAGTTGAAATAAGGAAGTGAATGCAACTATAGCAAGAAAATGTTAGCAGAATCCTAGCAGGCACAACATACCAGGCAGCCTCACAAGACCTTATTTACTTCTTCTTAGGGAGATGACTTGTTCACTGAGCTATGTCACTACTCTGAAATATTAAAAGTGTAGTTTGAATTTGCAAATGAACCATAACAGATAGAAAAGAAAGCTTTCCTTACAGGTATCAAATGACAAGGAAAGTGCATGATAAGATAAATCAGCATACCCATATGGATAGGCTCTATATCTATATAAAATCAGAGGTATTTTAATAAGAAGTTGCAAAAGATTTTAGTTCCAAGGAAGCACACAATTTTTCATCCTGCTCCGCACATGCAGCACTTTTATAAGTTGTTTTATAGTATTTCATTGAAATATTTATATAGGTATATTTAATGAATAAGTGGAATGGTAGTAGCTGATGAAAATAATAAGAAATTTATGAAAAACCTGGAACAGAACAAAGGTAATATAGTTACAGAGTAACAGGAGATCAGAGTATAAAAAGAAGGTAAGGGAAAAAAATCATAAAATAACAACAGGCTATGTGTGTTTGTAAACATTAGAAAGACAAAGCATCGAGGAAAGACTGACAGTAGAAAATAGACACTGTAAGCTAAATAAAACCAAATGAAGCTAACAGGACAGGATAAAGAGATGCAGCATAAGCAAGCCTATAGTTTCAGAAAGACAGCTTTCCTTAAGACTAGAAACCACAGCACAGTTGGCAATGCAAACAAGCATCTATCTACTCATCCATTTGTCTACATAATAATGAAAAGAAGACTGTGTAGATATACATTTAAAAGTATAGTTCTAAGAAAATGCAGATAACTTTAGGGTTTCAGAAGGAAAGGAGAGACAAAATATTCATAGAAAATATTTTTGCTGAGATGAATTAAACCATGATGTAGAAATGCAGAGCCTGTCCATCAAGCAAGATAAATCTTAGAAAATGGAAGAAAAGAAGAGACAAACAACCTCATATTTATAGGTGACTACAAACTCTAATATAGCAATGATCAGATAAATTTTGAGGCTCTAATAATAAAAATTAAAACACTTGAAAAGTTTAATGTTACCCATAAAATAGTGTTCAGAGCAAGTGGGTTCCTTGAGTAGGATATTGTACATACAATGATGTCAGATGATAAGGATGACAAAATCACTATCAGGTAAATCAGGAGACACTTACTTGCCCTAGGGCACCACAGTGCTGTGTAAGCACTTTTTTTTCTTTTCTTCTCTTCTTCTTTATTATTACTTTTATTTTTATATTTTACAGACCTGCTGTTGCCCCTTTCCTGGTTCCCACAGTTCCTCAATCCATTCCTCCTCCCCTCTGTCTCCAAGAGGATGTCTCTCTTTAATCCCACTACCTACCACTACCTACCACCCACAGCCACAGCTTCTGACTCCCTGGGGCCTCAAGTCTCTCAATGGTTAGACAGAGAAGTGGTGGAAAATGCTGTTAAGCTCTTCTAAATCTACTTGAGACTATTTCTTTTATTCTCAGCTTTATTTAAGCATCCTATGATAAGATATATTTCTGTGAATGAATGAAATCATATGGGAACATGATTTTGGTCTCTGAGTGGCATGGGTAGAACCCTTCCTTCTTCCTGGGACCACAGAGTATAGAATTCTTATAGGAGCCCCATTGTTTCAAGAAAGTCTAAGGCAGTCAGGATTGCTGCAGCAAGATACATTCCAGATAATCAAACCGACCTTGAAAGCCATTTTTGAGGTAAGGAAGGAGGTACAATTATTTTTACATAAAGTTGGGGTGCCTCCTGCCTAACTCAGCAAGAAGTAATTGATTCAGGATAGGATTTGTAGCTGGTCTGAATGTGAACATTTTCATTGATCCTTATCCTATTTGGCCTACTCCATGGTATATGTAACACTACTCATAGCAGTAGTCACTAGACAATGCTTCTTTAACCTGATGCCTGAAATTGGCCTGTATATGATCTCACTGTCCCAAGCAAGTTATTGTTTTATTTAATGTCTTTGGCGTGGAGACAATATATAGGACTGAATATATTTGATGCAAAATCTAGAAAACAAAATTTATATTATATTCTCTGTAACACCTTTTTGATTTCTAAAAATGATAAGACAAAACTTTCACCACAGCAAGATATCAAAGTCAAGATCGAGTCTACAGATAAATACATTAGATTCTTCACTGAAGGAAACTAAACAAAAACAATCCATATTTAATCCTAGGACATTTATACAGGTGGAGTTTGTGATGGTTGTCTATGCTAAACTCTGATTTGTAGTTAATAGCAAATATTAAAATAATCATGGATTTATGTATCATGTTTATGAATTAATTACTAACTGTAAACATTTTCAAAGAGTACAGTTCAATCTTTAAGTTGCTGTTCAAATTTAGTGCAACATTTTACGTATCATTTTCATATAAAATTTGTACTTATAGAACTAAAAATATTACAGTCCATGGTTGGCACTGCAATGACTCTCTTAAATCAACATTATATTAAAAGTATTTAAACTTTGATGAAGTTTTACTGTATTAACTTTAAGCACAACTGAAATTGCAAATTGCTGCCTAGGATGATAAAATTGCAGTAAGCCACCTTGTTTCCTCTTACAGTTATTAAACTATTAGTATTTATTTTATATCTACTCTTTCAATATAGGTAAATGTACTGACACATGAGTCAGGGATAGAAATTACATCCAAAGAGAGTTGGAAGAAATTAAACTATAACAAACTTATCAAGAAATGAAGCAAAGAACTGTGACCACATATCTAGGGAAGAACTTGTATAATCCAAACTATTTCTGCTTGGCTTATTTGAAGAATTCAAATGTTATTAAAATTGGTAACAAAAATGTGCTGAATGGACTCTTTTAATAGTAAAGTAGCAAGTTAATTACTTCAGAATTCAATAATACAGTGCTTTGAGAGGAAAATTGTCTCTGGCAACAAGATCAGCTTCTTCTGACAGTTACGAGTATAGGAGAGATGTTATACTCATTACTTTTCTGCCCATGTGATGAAATAACATGATCCATACAACTGTTCAAAGAAGAGTTCATTTTGACATATGATTCAAGAGGGAGATTAGTTAACTGCAGGGAAGCATGGCAACAGGCAGACGGAGCAGGAAGATGAGACATCAGATTTTTAACTACAGGCATAAAGCAGTCAGGGACAACATGTACCAAGAGTTTGACCTCTCAAACGCCTCGATATGAGACATAATTTCTTCAGCAAGATCACAACTCCTAAAGGCATCATCATTCCTACAAACTGGGATATCAACTAGGGACCAAGTATTCAAATACCTGAAGAACTGGAAGACATGTTTCATTCAACATACCACACATGTTATTGCAAAATTTGAGGGACATGATCTTTGACTTCTCTAAACACTAAAGTTAAGCAAGGTCAGAGAAGCAGCATTTGGATCTGGGCAGAGCTAAGGAAGTGAGTGTGATCGATAATATGTTGCATGAATTTATAAAGAATTAATAAAAAATATTTTTCAAAAGACTGTATGTAGGTACAGGATAAGAAAGGACTGTAATAGGTGTTGATTTATGCATATTATTCATGTATATTATTTGCTTAGGCTTATTAAATATTAAATAAATTGTAAAGAACTTAAATGAAAGAAGCATTTTTCAATATCATAAAAGTAACTCCAGAGGTCTCTGGGAGTAAACCACCAATCAAAGAAAACACGTGGTGGGACTCATGTCTCTATCTTCATATGTATCAGAGGATGGCCTACTCGGCCATCAGTGGGAGGAGAGTCTCTTGTTCTGGGCAAGATTCTATGCCCCAGTGTAGGGAAATGCCAGGGAAAGGAAGCAGGAGTAGTGGAGTTGGTGAGCAGGCAGAGGGGGAAAGGGATAGAGGATTTTCAGTGATGAAACTAGGAAAGGGGATAGCATTTGAAATGTAAATAAAGAAAATACCTAATAAAAATGAAAAAGAAGAAAAAGTTAAAAAATAAATGTAAGTAAAGAAAATAATTAAAAAAGACATTTAAAAAAGAAAGCATAATCTCAAAAATATTAAAGATAAAAATATTATTTAACATTTTCTGTGTCACAGATTGTAAAAGAAAACATGAATAAAACCATTAATTACAAATATATATATATATATATATATATATATATATATATATATATATATATACCGACACACACAAGACCTTCTCAAAGAATCTTTGCTTTTGGGCATCATTTCATACCCTTCAACCACATTCTTACAGATTTACCAGATACACTTCTAAAGACCTCAGATTTTACTGAAGACCAGTATTACAGCAGATCAAAATGTTACAAACTAAATGCAGGCTCTCACTTGTTAAATGCAACACACATAATTAAGGGCTTTTGAAAATTTCTTTTCAAGACTATTTTTTTTGTCGGAGATACATGATATATACATATGAATAAAATGTTTCCTGACAATTAGTCATAAAGGAATTTAAAATACTTCTTTGGTATATGTGTAATCTTACCCTTCATCCAAGATAAAAGCAAATTATTGTACAATTGAAATGTTTGTGCTTATTTATTTTTACAAGAAGAATTAATCATGGATGAATATTTCATGCTGCAGGATGTAGAGCAGCATAGATACTTGGACTTTTATTTGCCAATGCTGAAAGCACTTACTAAATAGAGAGTGTAATATGACAGAAGTATATTTAGGACATTTGGGAAAAATATGTCTTGCTCTCAAGATAAAACCTAGTTAACAGTTTTTAATGATAGTCATCATCCACTTAAATAACAATTTTAAAAAGCAAGCATTTTAATACTATATAATTTAGAGATCTAGTAATTACATAACAATAAGAAATTAGTAGATCTCTAAATTATATAGTATTAAAATGGTATATTTTTAAAAAAATCATTAACTATTATGTTTCTATAAAATAGAACAGTTGCTAAATATAGTAGCAGCATGAAATTCATAGCCTAGAACAGTCTGGATTGAGCAAAGTATGTCCAGAAGGTTATTAGTTGTTGTGCCTCATGGCTTAATGTGCATGGTAAAGTATACCTGTGCTCACAACCAAAGCTGCAGTGAAGTCCTATAAAGGATACACAGGCCACAAAGCTGCCATAAACACATGGATTTCTTTTCTTTTGTTTTGTTTTTCTCTTCTTTCCTTTCATTTCTTTCTTTTTTCCTTTTATTTCATTTTGTTGTTTTGGTTTTTGTTTTGTTTTGTTTTGTTTGTTTGTTTTGGCTTTTTTATTTTTTCTTTTGTTCTTTATTATTTCAAGACAGGGTTTCCTCTATTTATCATTGGCTGTCCTGGAACTGACTGGGCAAACCAAGTTGGCCTCAAACTCAGAGATTTGCTGCCTGTGCTTCTTGAGTGCTGGGTTTGAAGGCATGCCTCACCACCACGAGTACTTGGATTTCTTATGTGGTTCACTTAGAATTAATGTCTGGCCTCTTTAGTTAAGAACCTCTTAGATATCCCTTATACCCCTGCACATGGTGTCAGCCTTAAGTTCAGGAAGCTAGAGCTTAGTTCATAATGCAGTGACAGTTCCTCTTTTCCCCTAAATATCATGTGCCACGGGAAGGGGAGTGGGGGGGGGAGGGTATGGGGGACTTTTAGGGTAGCATTGGAAATGTAAATGAAGAAAATACCTAATTAAAAAAAAGGAAAAAAGAAAGAAAGCAATTTACTTAAGCATCCTTTACAGTTCCCAATAATCAGATGATTAACTTACTACTCTTTATTTTTTATTAGTTGTTTTGTCTTATTTCTAACATTTAAATTATTAAGTTGACTTCCAATTTAGAAGGCTTTTTTTTAACCTTACTTTTTATCTAAATACCTTGATATGCTCAAAGTATGTCAGTCTCACAATCATTAGCCTTTCTCATTCAGACTGTTAATGCTATTGTATTTTTAGCTGGCAAGAATAGGGAATTGTAGAAAGTAAAGGGGCAGAGATTAGAGAGAATGGTACAGGAAAAGGAGAATGAAGCAAGATAGAAGAGATAGAACAAATTCAGCTACCAATATCACCTCATACACTGGATGTTTTTAGAATTGTACGTGATAATTAAGCATTACCAATGAGAGAAGAACTATGAATATACATTTAATAGTATTACAAATATTCACCTTAAATTTTTAATTTTCATAACTAAAAGTAAATAATCAGTGCCCTTATTATCAAAAGCAGACTCAAATATGAATTGCAATGTTAATTATTGCTGATGCTAAGAAGTGTTTGCTGATAGGAGCTTGATACAGCTATCTCTTGAGAGTCTCTGCCAGAGCCTGAACAATACAGATGTGGATGCTTGAAGCCAATCACTAGACTGAGCACAGGTATCCCAATGGAGAAATTAGCGGAAGGACTGAAGGAGCTGAAGAGTTTTGCAACCCCATAGGAAGAACAACAATATCAATCAACCAGACATCCCAGAGCTCCCAGGGACTAAACCACCAACTAAAGAATACACATAGAGGGACCCATGGATGCAGCTGCATATGTTACAAAGGATGGGCTTCTCTGCCATCAATGGGAGGGGAGGCCCTTGGTCCTATGAAGGCTTGATGCCACAGTGTAGGGGAATGCTAGAGTGGTGAGGCGGGAGTTGGGGAGTAAGTGGGGGAGCATTTTCATAGAAGCAGGAGGGAGGGGTATAAGACAGAGGATTTACAGAGGGGAAACCAGGAAGGGGGATAACATTTGAAATGTAAATAAATAAAATAACCAATAAAAATTGAAAACAATAAAGGCATTTGGGTGAATTATGGTATTTTATACTATTTTGGCATCATGTAAATACAAGTAAAGGACAAATATGACCAAAACAATATAAAATTCATCCAAATCTTTATAATTGTATCAGCAGTCTCAAAGCAATAGTCTATTTACATCTATATTCTATATTTTAAAAGAACTAACTCAAAAGTACACTTGGTTATAATTTATTCTGTAAAAATTTTACACTCAAGTTAAATTTGATACTTTCCTCTTTATAAAATAACTTTAGAGTTTTACTCACTTGTAGAGTTTTTTTTTATTATTTTTAAAACAAAATAGGAAAGATAACAAAAGTTAGCCTTTGCTAAGTTCATAAATTCATGGATTCTTATGTAGATTAGAATGTCAACACCCAGGATACAAATGTGCCATATATGTATTAAGAATATTATGTGGCATTCTTATTTAGATCTGAATGACTTAGAATTAGCATTACCCTTCTATATACTGTACAGAAGAAATTCCACTCTAGATCCATTGCCATGTTCAAGGATATCTTTAATAGCCAGACCCAGGTCCTTGTCTTATAGGTACTAAACTAATTGGCATTCATCGGAAATAGATGCTAAATACAGAATCCAGAAAGCTTCATGTAAGACCTTAAGATCTCCTTTTAAAATCTTTCCTTCCAGTGTTGAAAGATTATTTCCTAATGCAACCTACTCTACGGGGGATGAAACAGACTTAACAGCTGAGAATCCCTCATCTATTTCCACTGCTATTAACCTGGTTATCTGAGAAAAACATTGTTTTGAATTGAATTAAAATTGTCACTAATTTAGAACAATAAAAGAATTGAGGAAAGTCTCACCATTCCTGATCTCAAGTTATATTATAAATCAATAGTAATAAATATAATAGGTACTGGCATAAAAATTGCTATAGTGATCAATGGAATTAAATTAGAGACCAAGACATAAACTCACACACTTATAAAAACTTGATTTTTTATATAAAAACCAAAAATATGTCACATTCAAAAATAAAGAAACTTCAACAAATGTTGCTGGGTAAACTGTATGGCTGCACATAACAGATCCATATGAATTACCCTGCATAAAACTCAATTCCAATTATTCAAAGACTTCAACATAAAAGTATGTACTCTAAAGTTAATAGAGGAGAAAATGCGGAATAGCCTAGGATGCACTGTAGACCAAGAAAGTTCAGGAATAAAGGAAGGGATGAGTGGGAACACAAGGATGCCTGTTGCAGGGAGATATAGACTAATTTTTATTGGTAAACTGGAGCTGGGAGATTTGTGGGACAGCAACAGAAAGACTAAGTTGGAAAGGAGAGGGAAGATGGGATTCAGGAAAGGAATTGAGAAACAGAATTGAGGAGCATTTGAGGGGTGGTATGGAACCCTAATGCAGTGGAAATATCACTAGCAAAACAAACCTCGTTGGAGTATGCAAGTGATCTCTGATTTGAATTAAGGCTCACTCAATATAATTCATCCCATAGAGGACACTGCGTGGTGATCAAGAACTAGAGTCTAGGTAACTTAGCATAGGGATAATCTTTTTGTGCACTGTGTGAAGATCATCTTTGTATTATTTTTGTAGGGGTAGAGATCCGATTACAAACAATTGTATTATTATTCAAATTATTAAGCAACATCTGTATCATAGTTTGTAAACATTCCCTCTCTTAATTTCTGATTGGTTAAATAAAAAGCTGATGGTTTTCAGCAGAGGCAGTATATCAAGGCCAGCCTTCTGGGGACAAGGGAACTCTGGAAGACAGTCAGATGCAGGGATTTGTCAGCCACATGCTAAGGAAGAAGCAAGCCACAAGCCAGAACTAAATGAGAGGTAACTAATGAGCCAAGTGGCAGAATTTAGATTAGCATGAAATAGTTAGGTTAGTTTAAACTAGTTGGGATCAACCTTAGCTATAAAGCCTAGGCATTCATAAATATATATAAATCTCCATATCATTATTCAGGACCTGATGGTTCCAAAGAAAGCCCCATTTTAGTGTAGGCTAAAACCAAATACTAGTGGTATAATAATAATAATAAATTAACAATAAAATGACTTCTAAATATATTCTACTATAGCAAGGATTGCTGCCTTATTAGGCCATCATCCAAGAAGCTTCTTCCTGCGGCAGACTAGAGCAAGTACAGAGACTCACAGCCAGACCTTATGCAGAGAGAGAGAGACCTTAGAAAATACAGCAATAAGTGAGATATCTCCTTCAAATTTCCCCCAAAGTTCAGGGAACCTCTCCAGAAGAGGAGAGAGAAGGAGACAGGTAGACTGAATGAATGGAATAGGAATGATGGGAGGGATGGGGGACATCCAGATAATAAACCCCTGTGAAACAACTGATCAAAGCTCATATGAACTCACAGAGACTGAAGCCACCTCTACAGGGCCTACAGGGTTCTGCACCAGGTCCTCTGCATATGTATTATAGCTTTCCATTTAATCCTTTTATAGGACTCCTGAGTGTGTGAATGTGTGGGTCCCTTGGAGCACTTTTATTTTTCTGTTGGCATAACCCTGTCCAATTAAATCAAATACTAGTGCAGCAGGAGGCCTGTGATTGGACAGGGAAAAGGGAGTCTACGTGAAGGGTTGCAGAGACTGGGACAGGGGAGACAGTAAGGGCGAGGAAGAAAGATGGAGCAAGAGGAAGATGATTCAGATTCCATGTGGCTTTAAATAGTCACAGGTAGCTATAAATATCATAAAGGATAGAATACCTGAAATAACTTGTATATGCTGCGTGGGCAGCTTGTATCATTATCTATTTAGATCTGAAATCATTGTGTGGGAATATTGAGAATTGAGAATTTATTGATATATAAATCTGACTGGTTACTTTTAAGCTTCAAGAGTTTTGATTTACTGGGTCATTGGAAGGTGGGACTGCTGACCATTGGTCGCTGTGGGGCTTGCTTAGAGACAGGTGGTGAGATGGCTTACAGAGCAGATAGTAGCTGGCTCAAGTAAGGGCACTTGTTGGTTCTTTTTTATATTTCCGGTAACAGATGGTGCCAAACATGGGACTCAAAACTTTGGTTTTTTTTTTCATAATTAGCAACATCCAACCTCAGTATGATTGTTTTGTTTTATTAAATAGTATTTTCTTATATTTTGTTGTTATTTCCTAAAGAACTGTTTCTAATAAGAGATAGAAACAGAGTCGATTCAGATGGGAGAGGAGATGGGAAGCAACTAGGAGAAACATTAAAATATATAAGAAAAGATCATTTAGGGGTGAAATCAACCAATTGGAAACAAGAAGAACTATTCAAAGAATTAACCAAACGGTGAGTTGGTTCTTTGAGAAAATCAACAAGATAGATAAACCCTTAGCTAGACTCACTAAAGGGCACAGGGACAAAATCCTAATTAACATAATCAGAAATGAAAAGGGAGACATAACAACAGATCCTGAAGAAATCCAAAACACCATCAGATCCTTCTACAAAAGGCTATACTCAACAAAACTGGAAAACATGGACGAAATGGACAAATTTCTGGACAGATACCAGGTACCAAAGTTGAATCAGGATCAAGTTGACCATCTAAACAGTCCCATATCACCTAAAGAAATAGAAGCAGTTATTAATAGTCTCCCAGCCAAAAAAAGCCCAGGACCAGACGGGTTTAGTGCAGAGTTCTCTCAGACCTTCAAAGAAGATCTAATTCCAGTTCTGCACAAACTATTTCACAAAATAGAAGTAGAAGGTACTCTACCCAACTCATTTTATGAAGCCACTATTACTGATACCTAAACCACAGAAAGACCCAACAAAGATAGAGAACTTCAGACCAATTTCTCTTATGAATATCGATGCAAAAATCCTCAATAAAATTCTCGCTAACCGAATCCAAGAACACATTAAAGCAATCATCCATCCTGACCAAGTAGGTTTTATTCCAGGGATGCAGGGATGGTTTAATATACAAAAATCCATCAATGTAATCCATTATATAAACAAACTCAAAGACAAAAACCACATGATCATATCGTTAGATGCAGAAAAAGCATTTGACAAGATCCAACACCCATTCATGATAAAAGTTTTGGAAAGATCAGGAATTCAAGGCCCATACCTAAACATGATAAAAGCAATCTACAGCAAACCAGTAGCCAACATCAAAGTAAATGGAGAGAAGCTGGAAGCAATCCCACTAAAATCAGGGACTAGAAAAGGCTGCCCACTTTCTCCCTACCTTTTCAACATAGTACTTGAAGTATTAGCCAGAGCAATTCGACAACAAAAGGAGATCAGGGGGATAAAATTGGAAAAGAAGAAGTCAAAATATCACTTTTTGCAGATGATATGATAGTGTATATAAGTGACCCTAAAGATTCTACCAGAGAACTCCTAAACCTGATAAACAGCTTCGGTGAAGTAGCTGGATATAAAATAAACTCAAACATGTCAATGGCCTTTCTCTATACAAAGAATAAACAGGCTGAGAAAGAAATTAGGGAAACAACACCCTTCTCAATAGTCACAAATAATATAAAATATCTTGTCGTGACTCTAACTAAGGAGGTGAAAGATCTGTTTGATAAAAACTTCAAATCTCTGACGAAAAAATTAAAGAAGATCTCAGAAGATGGAAAGATCTCCCATGCTCATGGATTGGCAGGAATCAACATTGTAAAAATGGCTATCTTGCCAAAAGCAATCTACAAATTCAATGCAATCCCCATCAAAATTTCAACTCAATTCTTCAACGAATTAGAAGGAGCAATTTGCAAATTCATCTGGAATAACAAAAAACCTAGGATAGCAAAAAGTCTTCTCAAGGATAAAATAAGCTATGGTGGAATCACCATGCCTGACCTAAAGCTTTACTACAAAAGCAATTGTGATAAAAACTGCATGGTACTGGTATAGAGACAGACAAGTAGACCAATGGAATAGAATTGAAGACCCAGAAATGAACCCACACACCTATGGTCACTTGATCTTCAACAAGGGAGCTAAAACCATCCAGTGGAAGAAAGACAGCATTTTCAACAATTGGTGCTGGCACAACTGGTTGTTATCATGTAGAAGAATGCGAATCAATACATACTTATCTCCTTGTACTAAGGTCAAATCTAAGTGGATCAAGGAACTTCACATAAAACCAGAGACACTGAAACTTATAGAGAAGAAAGTGGGGAAAAGCCTTGAAGATATGGGCACAGGGGAAAAATTCCTGAACAGAACAGCAATGGCTTGTGCTGTAAGATCGAGAATTGACAAATGGGACCTAATGAAACTCCAAAGTTTCTGCAAGGCAAAAGACACCGTCAATAATACAAAAAGACCACCAACAGATTGGGAAAGGATCTTTACCGATCCTAATTCAGATAGGGGACCAATATCCAACATATATAAAGAACTCAAGAAGGTGGACTTCAGAAAATCAAATAACCCCATTAAAAAATGGGGCTCAGAACTGAACAAAGAATTCTCACCTGAGGAATACCGAATGGCAGAGAAGCACCTGAAAAAATGTTCAACATCCTTAATCATTAGGGAAATGCAAATCAAAACAACCCTGAGATTCCACCTCACACCAGTCAGAATGGCTAAGATCAAAAATTCAGGTGACAGCAGATGCTGGCGTGGATGTGGAGAAAGAGGAACACTCCTCCATTGTTGATGGGATTGCAGGCTTGTACAACCACTCTGGAAATCAGTCTGGCGGTTCCTCAGAAAATTGGACATAGTACTACCGGAGGATCCAACAATACCTCTCCTGGGCATATATCCAGAGGATGCCCCAACTTGTAAGAAGGACACATGCTCCACTATGCTCATAGCAGCCTTATTTATAATAGCCAAAAGCTGGAAAGAACCCAGATGCCCCTCAACAGAGGAATGGATACAGAAAATGTGGTACATCTACACAATGGAGTACTACTCAGCTATTAAAAAGAATGAATTTATGAAATTCCTAGCCAAATGGATGGACCTGGAGGGCATCATCCTTAGTGAGGTAACACATTCACAAAGGAACTCACACAATATGTACTCACTGATAAGTGGATATTAGCCCAAAACCTAGGATACCCAAGATATAAGATACAATTTGCTAAACACATGAAACTCAAGAATGAAGACTGAAGTGTGGACACTATGCCCCTCCTTAGAAGTGGGAACAAAACACCCATGGAAGGAGTTACAGAGACAAAGTTTGGAGCTGAGATGAAAGGATGGACCATGTAGAGACTGCCATATCCAGGGATCCACCCCATAATCAGCATCCAAACGCTGACACCATTGCATACACTAGCAAGATTTTATCGGAAGGACCCAGATATAGCTGTCTTTTGTGAGACTATGCCGGGGCCTAGCAAACACAGAAGTGGATGCTCACAGTCAGCTAATGGATGGATCACAGGTCTCCCAATAGAGGAGCTAGAGAAAGTACCCAAGGAGCTAAAGGGATCTGCAACCCTATAGGTGGAACAACATTATGAACTAACCAGTACCCCGGAGCTCTTGACTCTAGCTGCATATGTATCAAAAGATGGCCTAGTCGGCCATCACTGGAAAGAGAGGCCCATTGGACACACAAACTTTATATGCCCCAGTACAGGGGAACACCTGGGCCAAAAAGGGGGAGTCGGTGGGTAGAGGAGTGGGGATGGGTGGGTATGGGGGACTTTTGGTATAGCATTGGAAATGTAAATGAGCTAAATACCTAATAAAAATGGAAAAAAAAGAAAAGAAAAGAAATTCCAAGACTAAAATTAACATTAAATACTTCTTGATAGATTTGCTATAGTTATTTTTGACACTGGTTTTCTTACAACTAAAAGAAAATATCATGAAATTAAAAAATAAAAATTTCATTTTAAAACTTTAACAAAAAAAGAAAAGATCATTTAATAAATATATAAATGAAGATCATTTAAGTTAATAAACAACAAAAATAAAATTGTTACTGTGAATCTTTATTTTATATTTCTGCATGCTTTGACAAAGTATGGGGTGAATTTGCACATTTTAAAACTTTGTACATGCATAATATTTAATCTTTCCTTTGTCTCTAATGATATATTCACTTAAGTTTTCTGTTAATGTGAAATTTAATTATTTTCACTACAGTGTAATATTACATGGATTTAACAATCTACAGTTTATTTCTTCTCTCTAATTGGAAGACTTTGATTTTTCTATTATAAACAACATCATTATAAAATTTATCTTGCATTTTTGGGCATATTTAGGATGTCTTTTTGTTATAAATAATAATGATTTGCTAGTTAATATTCACTGTTTCTAAATCAGTTTTTAAATATACTCTCCATATAATAACTTTTTGAAGACTTCATTTTTGTCCCAATTTTTCAATGTCAAATAACTATTAAGTTCTTCTGTAAAATTTATGGACTCTTAATGATATTAATATCTTTATTTAAAGATATATCTTATATATCCTTATTTTAAACTATTTCATGTGTCCAAGTATATGATTTTCCTCCAGATTTGTTCTTAGGTAAGTTGTATTTGAAACAGTTCTATTTACTTTCTGAGCTTAAGTTTTAAACATTTTCCTGGGCACAAAGACTGTGGTTAAGAGCACTTGATGTTCTTCCAGGGAACATAGTTTAGTTCTTAGCATCTTCATTGGAGGACTCATAACTGTCTCTAAGTCCTCATCCAGAATATCTAATAATTGTGGCCTCTGAGGGAACCTACACCTACATGCACATACACACTTACAGGCAAACATCCTACATATAATTAAAACTAATTTAAAAATTCTTTTATATGTAGCTCAAAAATACCTATTATCAATAAAAATGGGTAGTTTTATGTGCTGTATTATTTCTCTTTCCATAATTCTATCATTCTATATCTCTATTTACCTACATCTATTTTCATCTATCTATCTATCTATCTATCTATCTATCTATCTATCTATCTATCTATCTATCTATCTATCTATCTATGTATCTATCCATCCATCCATCCATCCATCCATCCATCCATCCATCCATCCATCCATCTATCTATCTATCTATCTATCTATCTATCTATCTATCTATCTATCTATCTATCTATCTATGTATCTATCTATCTATGTATCTATCTATCTATGTATGTATGTATCTATCTATCTATCTATCTATCTATCTATCTATCTATCTATCTATCTATCATGACTCTTTATTCAGATGAATCTCCTTAGGTGATTCTAATTTATTAAAAGCTGGCATTAGAAACAAATCAGTACACCATCTCCCTACCTACTGGATATATGCTCACATCTTTGCCTACATTTTTGGTAAATTGTTTGAAAGAAAAATTTAGATATTATAAAAACTCATATCCATAGACTTCATAACATATTTCTCTCTAGAATTTTCAAAGAATTAATAAGACTATTGTATTAAAAATAACTGACCAGATATTTTTTATGTTTTTTAAACATGGTAACCAAGTCAGAAATACATTACTTAATATTCTCTAATATAAAATTATGATAAATTACCTTCCATTAGTATTTAATATTCCTTTTCAAAAATTCAGGAAGAATATATTCACAGATTCATCATCTTATACCTTTTTACGTGTATTTTAAAATAGTCTCATTGATTTTTTAAATTGTCTACATGCATATATGCCTCTGTGTGTGTGTGTGTGTGTGTGTATGTGTGTATGTGTGTATGTGTGTGTGTGTATGCATGTGTCTGTGTATTTGTGTGTGACATGTGATATGATAAACCTACATGCAGGTCAGAGGTCAACTTTTCAGTAGTGTTAATCTTCACCTTGTTTGAAAAAAGTATCTTCCTTGTTTCTACCAGCTTCCAGTCAACCCTCTTGTCTGCTTCTCATCTTATTGTAGAACTGTTAGGATCACATATGTATGGTACCACACGTTGTTTTCTTAGGTTCCAGGGATTGAACTCAAGTCAGCTGACTTAGATGGCAAGTGTTGTTACTTCTTTGTCTATGTCTTTTCAAATCTAAAATGATTAGTGCTTAAGAATGAAGTGCAATCTAAACTGGCTGATTCCTCACAGTCAGATTCAGTATAAGTTTGGGTCAGGGGTAATTTGGACTGCCCATTGAGCTGCTTTGTTTACTCTTTCCTATATTACCAAGAAAATACTTTGAGATTTTCTGTATCAGTACAAGTTATAGCAACATGTGTAGCAAATGGCATTAAAGATGTTTGGTAAGGTTTGAAAATGTGGATTGCTGTACCTTTATTGTCATCACAAAAGCAATGTAAGTCAAAACCCTCTGTTTAATTTCATTGGAAATACTGTTTTCCCACTGACAATTTGAACAATCTATGCATTTTACTCTGCCTTAGTCACTGATCTATAGCTCTGAAGAGAGATCATAACAAAGACAAATCTTATAAAGTTTTTAATTGGCTCATTGGCTTAAATTATCAACATGACAGGAAACATGGTATCAGGCATTGTGCTACAAGCATCAGGCAGAAAGGGACAGTGGGCCTGACATGTAATATTTATACCTCAAAACTCAACATGTATGACACAACTCCTCTAGCAATGCCACATCTCCTGGTTGTTTCCAAACAGTCCATCAACTGGAAACCAATAATTCAAACATGCAAGCCTTTGAGACTCATAAGGGCTATTCTCATTCAAACCACTATATCCATCCTGGTGTCTTAAACATTCATCACTTTTATATTAATATAAGAGGTTTGTCCTTTATGTGTGATCTATGTTGCAAATGGCATCTGAAAATAATTTCTCACAGTATATATGTAGCCTTCTGAAACTTATGTCATTATAGCCTCAATTATGCTCACCTTTCCCAATCCCCTAAATAATTCCTCTATCCTCAGGGTTTTCTAAGGTAATGAGCAGTTGCATTGAGGGTGCAGAATATATGCCTATAATAGATAATATTCAAATAAAGGGGCATGAAAAGTGTACAAATAATGGTGCTTCTATACCTTAAAATACAGGCTGAAATTTGTTGCTGAATTTAGAGTTCTGTTTGGTTCTTACAGGTCCTGACACCAGGATCTAAACTGCCTTTCCCTCAGGGGGAGGGAAAAGATAGAAAAGTAACAATAATTTAATAAGTAAAAACAAGCAACAAGACAAACAAACACACACACACACACACAAATGGAGATTTAAATGACCCCAATTAGTAAAATCATTCACCAGGACAAAACGAAAGAAATAAAATTCACAACGTAAAATTCTCAGAATCCCTCACCTTCTTAAAAGAAAATTTTGAACCTGTAAACTAAAGAGAAAAGTACACATTAGGACAGTTACAGACAGCAGTGTAAAAGCCTGAGCAACTGATGTGAATGGGCTTATCATGATAGGACTCAAAACTGAAGTGAAAGCTAAAAACAGAAATGAAAAGTTTCCAATTATAAATTACTCAGCAGCAGATTCCCTGTCCAACCAGAGACACTTGTGCTTCCCTGTTCAACCTGTGACAACTGGAAACTGAGCTCCAGAGCTGGGTTTGATTCCACACAGTCCACACCCCAGTTGCAGATCACCTCCCCAGGTATTCTCACACATACAGCTTCACAGAATCACAGGATCACAGGCTCATAGGCTCACAGGAAGGACAGGCTCCAGTCAGAGACAGGGAGGCCAGATAGAGAGAAAACTAAATGGCAAGAGGCAAGCTTAAGAACATAAGCAACAGAAACCAATTTGACTTCCAAACTTCAGAACTTTGTTCTCCCAACACAGCAAATTCTGGATACCCCAACACGCCTAAAAGCAAGATTCAGATCTAAACTCTCATTTCATAAAGATGATAGAGGACTTTAAAAAGGATATAAATAACTCCCTTAGAGAAATACAGAAGAACATAAGTAAACAAGTAGAAGCCCTTAAATCTCTTAAAGAACAAACATGATCCCACCACTAACAACAACAACAAAAAATAACAGGAACCAACAATCATTAGTCCCTAATATCTCTCAACATCAATGGATTCAATTCCCCAGTAAAAGATATAGGATAAAAGACTGGATACATAAACAGGATCCAGCATTTTGTTGTATATAGGAATCACACCTCAGAGATTACTTCAAAGTAAAAAGATGGGAATTTTTTCCAAGCAAACAGTCACAAGAAACCAGTGGGAGTAGACATTCTAATATGCAACAAAATAGACTTTTAACCAAAAGTTATCAAAACAAGATGGGGCAGGACACTACAAAACCATCAAAAGAAAACTCCACCAAGATGAACTCTCAATTCTGAACTTCTATGTGCCAAATGCAAGGATACCCACGTTTGTAAAAGAAATGTTACTAAAGCTCAAAACATACTTTTAACCTCACACAATAATACTAGGAGATTTCAACATTTCACTCTCATCAGTGGAAAGATCATGGAAACAGAAACTTAAGAGAGACATAGTGAAACTAAAAGAAGTTATGAACCAAATGACTTTAACAGATATCTATAGAAAATTTCACCCTATAACAAAAGAATTTACCTTCTTGTCAGCAACTCATGGTGCCTTCTCAAAAACTGACCATAAACTTGGACACAAAACAAATCTTAGCAGATACAAGAACATTGAATGAATCCCAATATTCTGTCTATTAACATGGACTAAGGCTGGTCTTCAATAGCAACAAAAAAAAAAAAAAAACAACAACAACAACAACAACAAAAAACCCACATACTCGTGGAAGCTGAACAATCTACTCAATGATTATTCGGTCAGGGAAGAAATAAAGAAAGAAATTAAAGACTTTTTAAATTTCTATGAAAATGTGATCACAACATATCCAAATTTATTAGACACAATAAAGGCAGTGGTAAGAGGAAAACTTATAGCTCCAAGTGCCTCCATAACGAGATCAGAGGAATCATACAGTTGCAGCATAACAGCTCATCTGAACACTGTAGAAGAAAAGGAAGCAAATACACACAAAAGGAGTAGAAGGCAGGAATTAATCAAACTCAGGACTGAAATCAACCTAGAAGAAATAAAAAGAATTATACAAAGAATCAACAAAACTAAGAGCTGGTTCTATGAAAAAAAAAAAAAAAAAGTAATCCTTAGCCAGACTAAAAGAGGGCACAGAAACTGTACCCAAATTAAGAAAATCAGAAATGAAAGGGAGATATAACAGCAGAAACAGAGGAAATTCCAAAAATAATCAGATCCTACTACAAAATCTATATTCAACAAACTAGAAAACCTAGATGAAATGAATGATTTTCTAGACAGATAACAGGTACCCAAATTAAATCAGGATCAGATACTCCATCAAAACAGCCACACAACCCACAAGGAAATAGAAGAAGTCATTACATTCTCCAGCCCCCCCCCCCAAAAAAAAAAACAAAAGTCCAGGGCCGGATGGTTTTAATGCAGAATTCTACCAGACCGTCAAAGAAGATCTAATATCAATACTTCTCAAACAATTCCATAAAATTTTCTATTAGAGGGAACACCATCCAATTTTTTCTATGAATCCAAAGTCAAACTAATACCTAAACCATAAACGACCCAACAAATAAAGATAACTAAAGATTAATTTCGCTTAAGAATATCAATGCAAAAATACTCAATAAAATTCTTGCAATCCAAATCCAAGAACACATCAAAATGACCATCCACCATAATCAAGTAGATTTCATTCCAGAATTGCAGGGATCATTCAATATATGGAAAACCATAAATGTAATCCACTATATAAACGACTCAAAAAGTAAAACTATATGATCATTTCAATAGATGCTGAAAAAGTTTATTTTTTTACTTTTTATTAGGTATTTTCCTCATTTACATTTCTAATGCTAGCCCAAAAGTCCCCCATACCCACCCCCCATTCCCCTACCCTCCCACTCCCCCTTTTGGCCTTGGCGTTCCCCTGTACTGGGGCATATAAAGTTTGCAAGTCCAATGGGCCTCTCTTTCCAATGATGGTCGACTAGGCCATCTTTTGATACATATGCAGCTAGAGTCAAGAGCTCCAGGGTACTGGTTAGTTCATAATGTTGTTCCACCTATAGGGTTGCAGATCCCTTTAGCTCCTTGGGTACTTTCACTAGCTCCTCCATTGGGGGCCTTGTGATCCATCCAATAGCCTGACTGTGAGCATCCACTTCTGTGTTTCCTAGGCCCGGCATAGTTTCACAAGAGACAGCTATATCTGGGTCCTTTCAGCAAAATCTTGCTAGTGTATGCAATGGTGTCAGTGTTTGGAAGCTGATTATGGGATGGATCCCTGGATATGGCAATCACTAGATGGTCCATCCTTTCGTCACAGCTCCAAATTTTGTCTCTATAACTCCTTCCATGGGTGTTTTGTTCCCAATTCTAAAGTTTTTGACAAAATAAAATATTCATTCCTTTTAAAAGTATTTGGAGAGATCAGGAATTCAAGATGCATACCTAATTATAATAAAAGCAATGTGCAGCAAACCAGTAGCTAACGTCAACCTAAATGGAGAGAATCTCAAAGCAATTTAATGAAAATCAGGGAAAAGACAAGACTATCCATTCTAGACATACCTATTCAACATAGTACTAGAAGTTCTAGTCAGAGCAATTAGACAACAAATAGTGAGCAAAGATATACAAATTGGGAGGAAGGAAGTAAAGATATCACTATTTGCAGATGGTATGATAGTATACATAAGGAACCCCCAAAATTCTACCAGAGAGCTCCTACAGCTGATAAATAACTTCAGCAAAGTTGCTGGATAATATTAACTCAAATACATCAGTAGCCTTGCTCTACATAAAGGATAAAAGGGTTGAGAAAGAAATTAGGGAAATCACAGCCTTCACAAGAATCACAAATAATATAAAATACCTTGGTATGACTCTAACCAAGCACGTGAAAAATCTGTATGACAAGAACTTCAAATCTTTGAAGAAAAAGAAATCAAAGAAGACTTCAGAAAATGAAAATGTCTCCCATGCCCATAAATTGGTCAGGTTTATATAGTAAAATGGCCAACTTATCAAAAGCTGTCTACAAATTCAATGCAATCCCCATCAAAATTCCAACTCAGTTCTCCATAGAGGTAGAAACAGAAATTCTCAAATTCATTTGGAATAACAAAACCCGTAGTAGAGTGAAAACTATGCTCAACAATAAAAGAACTTCTGGGAGAATCACCATCCCCCAACTCAAGTTATAGTATAGAGCAATAGTGATTAAAAACAAAACAAAACAAAACAAAACAAAACAAAACAAAACAAAACAAAACAAAACTGCATGGTATTAGTACAGAAACAGACAAGTAGATCAGTGGAATAGAATTAAAGACCCATAAATGAACCACACACCTATGGTAACTTGGTCTTTGACAAAGAAGCTAAAACTATCCAGTAAACAAAAAGACACCATTTTCAACAATTGTGCTGTTTCAACTAGTGGTCTGCATGTAGAAGAATGCAAATTGACACATTCTTTTTTAAATTCATTTTTAATTAGGTATTTTCTTCATTTACATTTCAAATGCTATTCCCAAAGTCCCCCAGACCCTCCACCCCACTCCCCTACCCACCCACTCCCACTTCTTGGCCCTGGCGATCCCCCGTACTGAGGCATATAAAGTGTGCAAGACCAAGGGGCCTCTCTTCCCAATGATGGCCGACTAGGCCATCTTCTGATACATGTGCAGCAGGAAACACGAGCTCAGGGGGTACTGGTTAGTTCATATTGTAGTTCCACCTATAGGGTTGCTGACCCCTTTAGCTCCTTGGGTACACTTGCTAGCTCCACCATTGGGGGCCCTGTGTTCCATCCAATAGCTGACTGTGAGCATCCACTTCTGTGTTTGCTAGGCCCCAGCACAGCCTCACAAGAAACAGCTATATCAGCTTCCTTTCAGCAAAATCTTGCTGGCATGTGCAATGGTGTCAGCATTTGGAGGCTGGATATGAGATGGATACCCGGGTATGGCAGTCTCTAGATGGTCCATCCTTTTGTCTCAGCTCTAAAATTGTCTCTGTAACTCCTTCCATGGGTGTTTTGTTCCCAATTCTAAGAAGGGGCAAAGTGTCCACACTTTGGTTTCTTTCTTCTTGAATTTCATGTGTTTTGCACATTGTATATTGTATCTTGGGTATCCTAAGTTTCTGGGCTAATATCCACTTATCAGTGAGTACAAGTCATGTGAGTTCTTTTGTGATTGGGTTACCTCACTCAGGATGATACCCTCCAGGTCCATCTATTTGCCTAGGAATTTCATAAATTCATTCTTTTTAATAGCTGAGTAGTACTCCATTGTGTAAATGTATCACATTTTCTGTATCCATTCCTCTGTTGAGGGACATCTGGGTTCTTTCCAGCTTCTGGCTATTATAAATAAGGCTGCTATGAACATAGAGGAGCCTATGTTCTTACCAGTTGGAACATCGTCTGGATATATGCCCAGGAGAGGTATTGCGGAATCCTCTAGCAGTACTATGTCCAATTTTCTGAGGAACCGCCAGACTGATTTCCAGAGTGGTTGTACAAGCTTGCAATCCCACCAACAATGGAGGAGTGTTCCTCTTTCTCCACATCCTCGCCAGCATCTACTGTCATCTGAATTTTTTATCTTAGCCATTCTGACTGGTGTGATGTGGAATCTCAGGGTTGTTTTGATTTGTATTTCCCTGATGATTAAGAATGTTGAACATTTTTTTTCAGGTGCTTCTCAGCCATTCGGCATTCCTCAGGTAAGAATTCTTTGTTGGCGCCATCTTGGTTCCGGGACTCCACCAAACATAGGAAATTAGTCTGAATAGGTGAGAGGGTGCACCACAGAACCGGACAGCTTCCGGGACAGGCAGAGCCACAGAGCTAATGAGGCAGCACCCGTTTCGGGCCGCAGACAGCCAGCCACTGTCCCGACCAGAGGACGGATGTCCGCCTGGCTCGGAAGGCCTCAGCCTCAGGAGCAGCGGGCGCCACCTTGGTTCCTAGACTCCACTGAACTTAGGAATTTAGTATGCACAGGTGAGAGTCTGCACCACAGAAGCTGACAGCTTCTGGGACCTGCCAAAGCAACACAGCTTCTGGGAAAGGTCCTGTTTTGGGCCTTCTTCTTTGGCCAGGAGGAGGTCCAAACACAAGATATCTGTGCACCTTCCCTATAAGAAAGCTTGCCAGCAGAGAGTGCTCTGAGCGCTGAAACTCAGAGGAGAGAATCTGTCTCCTAGGTCTGATGATAGACAGTAATAGAATCACCAGAAGAACAATCTCTAAACAGAGTCAAGTATAGCAACTAACTCCAGAGATTACCAGATGGTGAAAGGTAAACGTAGGAATCTTACTAACAGGAACCAAGACCACCCACCATCATCAGAACCCAGCACTCCCACTTTGACCAGTCCAGGGCACCCCAACACACCCGAACATCTAGACCCAGATTTAAAAGCATATCTCATGATGATGGTAGAGGACATCAAGAAGGACTTTAATAGCTCACTTAAAGAAATACAGGAGAACACTGCTAAAGAGTTACAAGTCCTTAAAGAAAAACAGGAAAACACAATCAAGCAAGTAGAAGTCCTTACAGAAAAAGAGGAAAAAACATCCAAACAGGTGATGGAAATGAACAAAAACATACTAGACCTAAAAAGGGAAGTAGACACAATAAAGAAAACTCAAGGTGAGGCAACACTGGAGATAGAAATCCTAGGAAAGAAATCTGGAAGCATAGATTCGAGCATCAGCAACAGAATACAAGAAATGGAAGAGAGAATCTCAGGTGCAGAAGATTACATAGAGATCATCAGCACAACAATCAAAGAAAATGGAAAATGCAAAAAGATCCTAACTCAAAATATCCAGGAAATCCAGGAAACAATGAGAAGACAAAACATACGGATAATAGGAGTGGGTGAGAATGAAGATTTTCAACTCAAAGGACCAGCAAACATCTTCAACAAAATTATTGAAGAAAACTTCCCAAATCTAAAGAAAGAGATGCCCATGAACATACAAGAAGCCTACAGAACTCAGAACTCCAAATAGACTGGACCACAAAAGAAATTCCTCCCGACACATGACACATAATAATCAGAACAACAAATGCATTAAATAAAGATAGAATACTAAAAGCAGTAAGGGAAAAAGGTCAAGTAACATCAGCAGGCAAGCCTATCAGAATTACACCAGATTTTTCACCAGAGACTATGAAAGCCAGAAGAGCCTGGACAGATTTTATACAGACACTAAGAGAACACAAATTCCAGCCCAGGCTACTATACCCAGCCAAACTCTCAATTACCATAGATGGAGAAACCAAAGTATTCCACGACAAAACCAAATTCACACATTATCTTTCCATAAATCTAGCTCTTCAAAGGATAATAACAGAAAAAAACCAATACAAGGATGGGAACAACGCCCTAGAAAATACAAGAAGGTAATCCTTCAACAAACCTAAAAGAAGACAGCCACAAGAACAGAATGCCAACTTTAACAACAAAAATAACAGGAAGCAACAATTACTTTTCCTTAATATCTCTTAATATCAATGGTCTCAACTCCCCAATAAAAAGACATAGACTAACAGACTGGCTACACAAACAAGACCCAACATTCTGCTGCTTACAGGAAATTCATCTCAGAGAAAAAGATAGACACTACCTTAGAATGAAAGGCTGGAAAACTATTTTCCAAGCAAACGGTATTAAGAAACAAGCTGGAGTAGCCATCCTAATATCTGATAAGATTGACTTCCAACCAAAAGTCATCAAAAAAGACAAGGAGGGGCACTTCATTCTCATCAAAGTTAAAACCCTCCAAGAGGAACTATCAATTCTGAATATCTATGCTCCAAATACAAGGGCAGCCACATTCATTAAAGAAACTTAGTAAATCTCAAAGCACACATTGCACCTCACACAATAATACTTTCACCAAGGGACAGATCATGGAAACAGAAACTAAACAAGGACACAGTGAAACTAACAGAAGTGACGAAACAAATGGACCTGACAGATATCTACAGAACATTTTATCCTAAAACTAAAGGATATACCTTCTTCTCAGCACCTCATGGT
Source organism: Mus musculus (assembly GCF_000001635.26). Taxonomy (NCBI): domain Eukaryota; kingdom Metazoa; phylum Chordata; class Mammalia; order Rodentia; family Muridae; genus Mus; species Mus musculus. Next base: position 104,100,332 of record NC_000067.6, read on the forward strand.
ACCTTCTCCAAAATTGACCACATAATAGGTCACAAAACAGGCCTCAACAGATTCAAAAATATTGAAATTGTCCCATGCTTCCTATCAGATCACCATGCACTAAGGTTGATCTTCAATAACAAAATAAATAATAGAAAGCCAACATTCACATGGAAACTGAACAACACTCTTCTCAATGATAACTTGGTCAAGGAAGGTATAAAGAAAGAAATTAAGGACTTCTTAGAGTTCAACGAAAATGAAGCCACTTCATACCCAAACTTATGGGACAGAATGAAAGCATTTCTAAGAGGAAAACTCATAGCTCTGAGTGCCTCCAAAAAGAAACTAGAGAGAGCATACATTAGCAGCTTGACAACACACCTAAAAGCTCTAGAACAAAAGGAAGCAAATTCACCCAAGAGGAGTAGATGGCAGGAAATAATCAAACTCAGGGGTGAAATCAACCAAGTGGAAACAAGAAGAACTATTCAGAGAATCAACCAATCAAGGAGCTGGTTCTTTGAGAAAATCAACAAGATAGACAAACCCTTAGCCAGACTCACTAGAGGGCACAGGGAAAGCATTCTAATTAACAAAATCAGAAATGAAAAGGGAGACATAACAACAGATACTGAAGAAATCCAAAACACCATCAGATCCTTCTACAAAAGGCTATACTCAACAAAACTGGAGAACCTGGATGAAATGGACAAGTTTCTAGACAGATACCAGGTACCAAAGTTGAATCAAGATCAGGTTAATGGTCTAAACAGCCCGATATATCCCAAAGAAATAGAAGCAGTCCTTAATAGTCTCCCAACCAAAAAAAAAGCCCAGGACCAGATGGGTTTAGTGCAGAGTTCTATCAGACCTTCAAAGAAGATCTAATCCCAGCTCTTCACAAACTCTTCCACAAAATAGAAACAGAAGGTACTCTACCCAACTCATTCTATGAAGCCACAATTACTCAGATACCTAAACCACAAATAGACCGCAAAAAGATAGAGAAGTTCAGACCAATATCCCTTATGAATATTGATGCAAAAATCCTCAATAAAATTCTTGCTAACCGAATCCAAGAACACATCAAAACAATCATCCATCCTGACCAAGTAGGTTTCATCCCAAGGATGCAGGGATGGTTCAATGTATGGAAATCCATCAACGTAATCCAGTATATAAACAAACTCAAAGACAAAAACCACATGATCATCTCGTTAGATGCTGAGAAAGCATTTGACAAAATCCAACACCCATTCATGATAAAAGTCTTAGAAAGATCAGTAATTCAAGGCCCATACCTAAACATGATAAAAGCAATCTACAGCAAACCAGTAGCCAGCATCAAAGTAAATGGTGAGAAGCTTGAAGCAATCCCACTAAAATCAGGGACTAGAAAAGGCTGTCCACTCTCTCCCTACCTATTCAACATTGTACTTGAAGTCCCAGCCAGAGCATTTCGACAACAAAAGGAGATCAAGGGGATACAAATTGGAAAGGAAGAAGTCAAAATATCACTTTTTGCAGATGATATGATAGTATATATAAGTGACCCTAAAAATTCCACCAGAGAACTCCTTAGCGTGATAAACAGCTTCAGTGAAGTAGCTGAATATAAAATTAACTCAAACAAGTCAATGGCCTTTCTCTACACAAAGGACAAACAGGCTGAGAAAGAAATTAGGGAAACAACACCCTTCTCAATAGCCACAAATAATATGAAATACCTAGGCATGACTCTAACTAAGGAAGTGAAAGATCTGTATAAAAAGAACTTCATGTCTCTGAAGAAAGAAATTAAAGAAGATCTCAGAAGATTGAAAGATCTCCCATGGATTGGCAGGATCAATATATTAAAAATGGCTATATTGCCAAAAGCAATCTACAGATTCAATGCAATCCCCATCAAAATTCCAACTCAATTCTTCAACGAATTAGAAAGGGCAATCAGCAGATTCAGCTGGAATAACAAAAAACCTAGGATAGCAACAACTCTTCTCAAGGATAAAAGAACCTCTGGTGGAATAACCATGCCCGACATAAAGCTGTACTACAGAGCAAATGTGATAAAAACTGCGTGGTACTGGTATAGTGACAGACAAGTAGACCAATGGAACAGAATTGAAGACCCAGAGATGATCCCACACACCTATGGTCACTTGAACTTTGACAAGGGAGCTAAAACCATCCAGTGGAAAAAAGACAGCGTTTTCAACAAATGATGCTGGCACAACTGGCTGTTATCATGTAGAAGATTGTGAATTGATCCATTACTATCTCCTTGTACTCAGGTCAAATATAAGTGGATTAAGGAACTCCACATAAAACCAGAGACACTGAAACTTATAGAGGAGAAAGTGGGGAAAAGCCTCGAAGATATGGGTACAGGGGAAAAATTCTTAAATAGAACAGCAATGGCTTGTGCTTTAAGATCGAGAATCAATAAATGGGACCTCATAAAATTGCAAATCTTCTGCAAGGCAAAAGACACCGTCAATAAGACAAAAAGATCACCAACAGATTGGGAAAGTATCTTTACCTATCGCAAATCGGACAGGGGACTAATATCCAATATATATAAAGATCTCAAGAAAGTAGACTCCATAAAATCAAATAACCCCTTTAAAAATGGGGCTCAGAACTGAACAAAGAATTTTCACCCGAGGAATACCAAATGGCAGAGAAGTACCTGAAAAAATGTTCAACATCCTTAATCATCAGGGAAATGCAAATCAAAACAACCCTTAGATTCCACCTCACACCAGTCAGAATGGCTGAGATGAAAAATTCAGGTGAAAGTAGATGCTGGCGAGGATGTGGAGAAAGAAGAACACTCCTCCATTGTTTGTGGGATTGCAAGCTTGTACAACCTCTCTGGAAATCAGTCTGGCGGTTCCTCAGAAAATTGGACATAGTACTACCGGAAGATCCAGCAATACCTCTTCTGGGCATATATCCAGAAGATGCCCCAACCGGTAAGAAGGACACATGCTCCACTATGTTCATAGCAGCCTTATTTATAATAGCCAGAAGCTGGAAAGAACCCAGATGCCCCTCAACAGAGGAATGAATACAGAAAATGTGGTACATTTACACAATGAGTACTACTCAGCTATTAAAAAGAATGAATTTATGAAATTCCTAGCCAAATGGATGAAACTGAAGGGCATCATCCTGAGTGAGGTAACCCAATCACAAAGGAACTCTCACAATATGTACTCACTGATAAGTGGATATTAGCCCAAGACATAAGATATAATTTGCTAAAAACATTAAACTCAAGAGAACGAAGACCAAAGTGTGGACACTTTGTCCCTTCTTAGAATAGGAAACAAAACACCCATGGAAGGAGTTACAGAGACAAAATTTGGAAGTGTGACGAAAGGATGGACCATCTAGTGATTGCCATATCCAGAGATCCAGCCCATGATCAGCTTCCAAACGCTGACACCATTGCATACACTAGCAAGATTTTGCTGCAAGGACCCAGATATAGCTGTCTCTTGTGAGACTATGCCAGGGCCTAGCAAACGCAGAAGTGGATGCTCACAGTCAGCTATTGAATGGACCACAGGGCCCCCAATGGAGGAATTAGAGAAAGCACCCAAGGAGCTACAGGGAACTCCAACCCTATAGGTGAAACAACAATATGAACTAACCAGTACCCCGGAGCTCTTTTCTCTAGATGCATATGTATCAAAAGATGGCCTAGTTGGCCATCACTGGAAAGAGAGGCCCATTGGACTTGCAAACTTTATATGCCCCAGTATGGAGGAACGCCAGGGCCAAAAAGGGGGAGTGGGTGGGTAGGGGAGTAGGGGGTGGGGGTGGGTATGGGGGACTTTTGGTTTAGCATTGGAAATGTAAATGAGCTAAATACCTAATAAAAATGGGGAAAAAAAGAATTCTTTTTTAGCTCTGAATTCCATTTTTAATGGGGTTATATGATTTTCTGGAGTCTACCTTCTTGAGTTCTTTATATATATTTGATATTAGTCCCCTATCTGATATAGGATTGGAAAAGATCCTTTTCCAATCTGTCATGGCCTTTTTGTCTTATTGATGTTGTCTTTTGTCTTACAGACACATTCTTTTCTCCTTATAAAATGCTCAATTTCAAGTGGATCAAGGACCTCCACATAAAACCAGATACATTGAATCTAATAGAAGGGAAACGGGGGAAGAGCCTGGAATACTCATGGAAGAACTTCCTGAACAGAATGCCAATGACTTGTGCTTCAAGAGCAACAATCGACAAATGGGACCTTATAAAATTGAAATGTTTTTGTAAAGCAAAGGACACTGAAAATAGGACAAAAGGCCAACCCATAGATTGGAAATATGTATATATTTATTAACCCTAAATCAGATTAAGGGCTAATATGGAACATATACAAAGAACTCAAGAAAGTAGACCCCAGAGTAACATATAGAGCAAAATATAGAATTCTAAACTGAGAAATCTTAAATGATTGAATGAGAAGCACTTAAAGGAATGTTCAATATTCTTAATCTTCAGGGAAATGCAAATCAAATTGACCCTGAGATCCCACCTCACTCCAATAGAAATGGCTAACATCATAAACACAGGTGACAGCAGAGGTTGACAAGGATGTGTAGAAAGAGAAACAGTCTGCCATTGCTGGTGGGACTGCAAGCTGGTAAAACCGATTTGGAAATCAATATGGCAGTTCTTGAGATAATTGGAAATAATATTACCTGAGGACCCAGCTATACTACTCCTGAGCATATACCCAAAAGCTGCTCCAATACATAACAAGGACACATGCTCCTCTATGTTCATAGCAGCCTTATTTATGATATACTGAAGCTGGAAACAACCAAACATCCCTCAGCAGCAGAATGGATGCAGAAAATGTGTTACATATACACAATGGAGAACTACATAGAGATTAAACACAAATCAGTCTAGAAGTTACTCAGAAAATTAGACATAGTACTACCTGAGGAACCTACTTTACTGCTCATGGAAATATACCAAAAAGATCCTCCAACATATACCAAGGATACATGCTATACTATCTTCATATCAGCCTTATTTATAATAACCAGAATCTGAAAAGAACCCAGATGTCCTTCAACAGAGAAATGGCTACAAAAAAAAAAAAAAAAAAAAAAAGAAAAAGAAAAACACCAAAACAAAACAACAACAACAACAACAAAATGTGGTGTATTTACACAATGGAGTGTTACTCAGCTATTAAAAACAATGACTTCATGAAATTCTTAGCCAAATGGATGGAACCAGAAAATATCATCCTGAGTGAGGTAACCCAATCACAATGGAACACATATGACATGTACTCGCTGGTAAGTGGATATTAGCCCCAAAGCTCAGAATTCCCAAGATACTATTCACAGACCACATGAAGCTCAAAGTGTGGATGATTCATTCCTTAAAAGGATGCACAAAGTATTCGTGGGAGGAAATATGTAGACAAAGTGTGAAGCAGAGACTGAAGGAAAGGCCATTCAGAAACTGCCCCACCTGTGGATCCATCCCATATATAGACACCAAACCTAGATACTATTGCAGATGCCACGAATTACTTGCTGAAAGCAGCCTGATATAACTGTCTTCTGAGGAGCTCTGTCAGAACCATACAAATACAGAGGCTTGTAGCTAACCATTAGATTGAGCACGGGCTCCTCAATGGAAGAGTTAGGTAAAGGAGTGAAGGAGCTGAAAGGGTCTGCCAGCCCATAGGAAGAAGTAGAATATCAACCAACCAGACCCATACCCTCCCCTCTAGAGCTCCTAAGGACTAAACCACCAACCAAAGAGTGCACATGGAGTGACCCACTGATTCAGCAGCATATGTAACAAAGAATGGACTTTTAGGGCATCAGTGTGCAGAGATGCCACTGGTCCTGTGGAGGCTAGATGCCCCAGGTTAAGGGAATGCCAGGACATGGAAGTACGAATGGACAGATGGGAGGGGGAACACCCACATAGTAGGAGGGGGCAGAGGGATGGGATGGGGGATTCTGGAGAGGAAACTTGGAAAGGGGATAACATTTGAAATGTAAATAAAGAAAATACCCAATAAAAGAAAAGAAAAATGTAAACAATGAGTACATGAATTTCACATGCAAATGGATGGAATGAGAAAATATCATCTTGAGTGAGATAACCAAGACACAAAAGAATACACATGGCATGTACTTACTAATAAGTGGATACTAGCCCAAAAGCTCACAATGCCCACAACCCACAGACCATATGAAGCATGGAAGTAAAGAAAACTAGGTTGTGGATGCTTCAGTTTTGCATTAGGGAGAAACAGGATAATTGTGGGAGGTGGAGGGACAGGGGATCCTGGGAGGGAGACAGGAGGGTAGGAATAAGGGTGGCAAAATCAGGGACTGGATGAGATGGGAGAGAGGTACAGAGGATAATTAAATCAAGCAATAATATGTCGCAGGGGGGATGAGGAGCAGGGGATAGCCACTTGAAGGTCCCAGACTCCAGGGAATGTGAGACTCCCAGGACCCAATTGGGATGGCTTTAGCTGAAATGCTCAGAGAAGGGGCAAATAGAACCTGTTGACTTCACCTCCAGTAAATAGGCACAGCCCCTTGGTTGAGGGATGGGACTACCCTCCCATCTCACAGTTTTTAACCTAGAAATGTTCCTGTCCAAAGGATGAACAGGGACAAAAAATGGAGCAAAGACTGAAGGAAGGGTCAAACAGGGACTGCCCCACCTGGGGCATCCATCATGTCTGCATATACCAAACCCAACACTGTTCCCATGGTCAAGAGGTCCTTTTTGACAGGAACCTAGTGTGCCGGTTTCTTGAGAGATCTGGTCAGCAATTGACAAATGCAGATGTGGAAGCTGGGAGCCAAGCATCAGACAGAGTTCAGAGAACCTAGTGAGGGAGTTGACAGAAAGACTGGAGGAGTATAGGGTGATTGCAACCCCATTGGAAGAGCAACATAGGCTGTCATGACCACCCAGTTCTCTCAAAGTGTAGAGCACCTAACATGGAATATACCTACAGGGATCCATGGCTCCAGTTACAAAAGTAGCAGAAGATGGCCTTGACTGATAGCAACCGGAGGGAAGGCCCTTGGTCCTCAGGAGGTTTGATGCCTCATGGTAGGGTGATGCTTGAGTGGTGGGGATGGAAAGTTTGGGTTGGTGGGGGAGCACACTTGTAAAGGTAAAGGGAAGAGGGAAGGGCAGATATGGGATGGGGATTGGTGTAGGGGTAACCATGAAGTGGGATATCATGGGATGTAGAATTGGTGGAGGGCGTAACAAGGAAGAGGTATATCACTTGTGATATAAAGAAATGGAATCATTAATTTTAAAAAACAGAAGTTTTAGGCGAAAAAATAAATAAATGAGCAATATAAGGAAGTATGTTGTATGTCTGGAGATGTTATACACAAAAACTGTTAGTGTACTTAATAAAAGTCAGCTTCTCCTTGTTCACAATAAATAAATGAATGAATGAATGAATAAATAAATAAATAAATAAATAAATAAAATAAAATAAAATAAAATTTGTCCAGCATATCCAGGGCTATTCCTGGGAGCTTTAAAATGTTAGACACCAACAAAATATAAGTCTCTTTAGTCAAATTAACAGATGTTTCTACCAGCAAGGAGATCAGAGAGTTCTGTGTACAGAAGACTGAAAGAAAGAAATGTCCCATTCTGAATAAGGAGTCATGTGGAATCTTGTCAATCAAGCCCAACGTCACTCTGAGTCACCAATATAACTATAGTCCCCAGCCACTTTCCTTGTTCTAATCCTAGTTATAAAATGGTGGACATTTTGCAACAGCCTTAATGTTTCCACCATGATTCTGATGATTATACTCCTTCTATAGAGATTCAGGCCTATCAAAGCAAAATTTTAAAGAAGTTTTAAAAAGAGAAGGGAGAAAATTTGACTTATATTTAAAACACAGAAAGCGGGAGTAGGTGAGAAAGAGGAGGAGATAAAATGTATTCTAAAATATAAGTGAGGATTATGCCACATTGCAGAAAAGGCTAAAAATAATGAGTATTGTAACCTTCTGGCAAAAGAAAAGTTGGGGTCAAATTTCATTTACTAAACCCATTCAGACACAAGAAATTCCTAGCTATCATATTTTTGTAACACAAATCTGTGCCTTTATTTTTACTACTTTATTAAAAGAATATTTGTGACTTTGCTGTTACATCATTTGTACAATTTTTTGAGATATGCACTGCATTCTAAGTAGAACTGGCAGAAGAACCATATTGCCTGGGAATTATTTTAGAATTTATCGAATTTACATACACTTTCACAGTATGACTTCTCTACGTACCTCCACTGTTTGTGACTTAAAAAAAACCCACTAAAGCGTTAAAGACCATCAAAGTATGTCTATAGAGAATGACCAAGAAGAACCAGGAGCTTTAATGTTAGAAGGGCACATTATTGTTCATATATAATAAATGCAGAAGATGGAAGAAAATTTTATCCTCAAATTTCTGGATGTAGTATTTGGAAGAAGAGTGTTTGCATGGGTAATTAAATGACCAGGTGTGCAAAAGCAATTTCTCATAAAAAATAATGGAAGTATCACAACCCATACAACACTTAAAATTATCTTTGATGACTTTTCTTCATAATATTTTTTAAAATCATTTTGTTTAGATTTCAAACGTTATTCCTCCTCCTGGTCTTCCCTCCATGAACTCCCCCTTTCACCCTCCCCTTTGCCTCCAAGAGAGTGCTTCCCCACCCACACACCTACCCATGACTCTTTCACCCCTCTAGCATCTCCCTCAATGGGTCATCAAAGTGCCTCCCTTCCCACTGATGCCAGATGAGGCACTCCTCTGCTACATATATAGCAGTAAGCCATGGACCAGCCTTGAATAGTTTTTGGTTAGTGGTTTAGTCCCTGGGAGCTCTGAGCTGTCCAGTTAATTGTTACTGTTTTTCTTCCTATGGGGTTGCATTCCCCTTCAGCTCCTTCAGTCCTTCCCCTAACTCTTTCATTGGGGTCCTGCGCTCAGATTCCTGTGAGTATCTGCATCTGTATTAGTCAGGTACTAGCACAGCCACTCAGATGACAGGTATACCAGGCTCCTGTCTGCAGGAACATTTTGGCATCAGCAATAATATTGGTGTTTTATATCTGCAGATGGAATTGATCACACAGTGGAGCGGTCTCTGGATCGCCTTTCCTTCAGCATCTGCTCCATTTTTGACCCTGCATTTTTTTAGACAGGTACAATTTCAGGTTAAAAATTTTAAATGTGTGAGTGGCCCCATCCCTCTACTGGGGGGAATGTCTGTTTTCTGGAGGTAGTCTCCCTGTTGTTGGGCATTTTGGCAAATGATATCTCCATTGTGATCTGGAAGCCTCTAGAATCCCTGGCACCTGGGACTTTCTAGTGGTTCCCCCTGAACCCCCTGCTCTATATTTCTAGTTGTCCTCCTGCCCCTCTGGACTTCTCTCCTATCTTTTCCCATACATTGTCCTGCCCCATTTTATCTCTCCCTCCCTTCTCTCATCCACATCTTTCCTTCCCTAGGCCTCCCATAATTATTTGATTTCCCCTTCTAAGTGTGTTTGAAGTATCTAAACTTTGACCTTTCTTCTTGTTAAGCTTCATATGGTCTTTGAGTTGTATCCTGGGTATTCTGAGCTTTTGAGCTAATATCCACTTATCATTGAGTATATACCTTGTATGTTCTTTTGGGTCTGTGTTACCTCACTCAGGATGATATTTTCTAGTTGACTCCATGTGCCTACAAAGTTCATGAAATCTTCATTTTTTTAAAAAAAAATTATTACATATTTTCCTCAATTACATTTCCAATGCTATCCCAAAAGCCTCCCACACCCCCACCTCCCCTACCCACCCATTCCCATTTTTTGGCCCTGGCGTTCCCCTGTACTGGTGCATATAAAGTTTGCCTGTCCAGTGGGCCTCTCTTTCCAGTGATGGCCGACTAGGCCATCTTTTGATATGTATGCAGCTACAGACAAGAGCTCCGGGGTACTGGTTAGTTCATAATGTTGTTCTACCTATAGGGTTGCAGATCCCTTTAGCTCCTTGGGTACTTTCTCTAGCTCCTCCATTGGGGGCCCTGTGATCCATCCAATAGTTGACTGTGAGCATCCACTTCTGTGTTTGTTAGGCCCCGGCATAGTCTCACAAGAGACAGCTATATCACGGTCCTTGCACCAAATGCTTGCTAGTGTATGCAATGGTGTCATCATTTGGAGGCTAATTATGGGATGGATCCCTGGATATGGCAGTCTCTTGATGGTCCATCCTTTTGTCTCAGCTCCAAACTTTGTCTCTGTAACTCCTTCCATGGGTGTTTTGTTTCCAATTCTAAGAAGGGGCAAAGTGTCCACACTTTGGTCTTCGTTCTTCTTCAGTTTCATGTGTTTTGCAAATTGTACCTTATATCTCAATATATTAAGTTTCAGGGCTAATATCCACTTATCAGTGAGTACATATTATTTGAGTTCTTTTGTGAAGATCAAAAATTCAGGTGACAGCAAATGCTGGTGAAGATGTGGAGAAAGAGGAACACTCCTCCATTGATGGTGGGATTGCAAGCTTGTACAACCACTCTGGAAATCAGTCTGGTGGTTCCTCAGAAAATTGGACATAGTAATACCGGAAGATCCCGAAATCTTCATTTTTAATGGCTGAGTTTTATCCCATTGTGTAAATGTACCACATTTTCTAGATCCATACTTCAGTTGAAAGACATCTGGGTTGTTTGCATCTTCTGGCTATTATAAATAAGGCTGCTGTGAACATAGTGTATCATGTGACCTAGTTAAATAAAATTTCTTGTTGCTATCCTGGTGTTTTTTGTATGTTTGGTTGGTTGGTTTGTTTTGTTTTCTAGTCCTGATAAAGTAAAGAATTACTCTTTCTATCTCTATGGGGAATTGAGTTGGTATTTTGATGGGGATTGCATTGAATCAGAAGATTACTTTTGGTAAGATTGCCAGCTTTATATGTTATTTCTACCAGTTCATGAACATAAGAGATCTTTCTACCTTCTGGAGTCTTCTTCTTATTTCTTTCTTCAGAGACTTAAAATTCTTATCATAAATTTTTTTTCACTTTCATGGTGAGAGTTACACCAAGATATTATATATTATTTGTGATTATTGTGAAGGATGTTATTGCCTTAATCTCTTTCTCAGTCCATTTATCTTTTGTGTAGTGAAAGGTTATTGATTTGTTTGAGTTAATTTTATAACCAGCCACTTAGAAGAAGTTGTTTATCAAGTGTAGGAGTTTTCTGGTAGAATTTTGGGGTCCTTATGTATACTATTATATCATCTTCAAATAGTTGACCTCCTTTTTGTTGTCTAGTTACTCTAGGTAGAACTTGGAGTACTATATTAAATAAATAGGGAGAGAATAGGCAGTTGTGACTTGTCCCTGATTTTTGGATTGTTTCAAGTTTTTTCCATTTAATTAGCTGTTGGCTGTTGACTTGTTTTACATTGCTTTTACTATGTTTAAGTGTGGGACTTGAATTCCTGATTTTTCCAAACCTTTTAACATGAAAGGTTGTGATATTTTGTTGAAGGCTTTCTCTACATCTAATGATATGTTCATGTGATGTTTTTCTTTGATTTTTTTTTAATATAGTGGATTATATTGATGGATTTTCTTATTGAACCATCCCTCCATCCTTGGGATGACTCATATTTCATCATGATGTTTGATCATTTTGATGTGTTCTTTGTTTCAGTATGCAAGAATTTTATTCAGCTTTTTTGCATTGACATTCTTAAGCAAAATTAGTCAGACATTCTCTTTCTTTGTTGGTCCTTGTGTTGTGTAAGTATCAGTATAACTATGGCTACATAGAGAGAAATAGGTAGTATTCCTTCAGTTTCTATTTTGTTGAGTAGTTTGAAGATTATTGGCATCAGGTCTTCTTTGAAGGTCTAATAGAATTCTGCACTAAAACCATCTGGCCCTGCACTTTATTTTTCCCCATTGGGAGACTTTCAATGACTCTTCTATTTCCTTACAAGTTATAAGATTGTTTAGATACATTATCTGGTACTGATTTAACTTTGATACCTGTTATCATTCTTGAAAAATCACCCATTTCATCAAGATTGTCCAGGTTTTCAGAGTATAGGCTGTAGTAGTAGCATCTGATGATTTTTTTTTTTTTAAATTTCTTCAGTTTCCGTTGTTATGTATCTCTTTTCATGTCTGATTTTGTTAACTTGGATACTTTCTCTGTGCCATGTTGTTAGTTTGGCTAATGGTTTATCTATCTTGTTGATTTTTCTCAACAAACCATCCCTTCGTTTTGTTGATTCTTTGTATAGTTTTCTTTGTTTCTAATTGGTTGATTTCAACTCTGAGTTGATTTCATCTCTGAGTTTATTTCCTGCCATTTATTCCTCTTGGTGTCCTTGCTTCTTTCTGTCCTAGAGCTTTCAGATGTGCTATTACGTTGCTACTGTAGGATCTCTCCAATTTTGTTTTGTTTTGTTTTTTGTTTGTTAGTTTGTTTTTTTTCTAGACAGGGTTTCTCTGTGTAGCCCTGGCTGACCTGGAACTTATTCTGTAGATCAGGCTGCCTCTGAAACCTGCCTGCCTCTGCCTCCTAATCCAACTTCTTTATCAAGGTACTCAGTGCTATGAATTTTCCTCTTATCACTGCTTTCATTGTGTCCCATAAGTTTGAGTATGCTATGCTTTTCCTTTCCTTGAATTCTAGGAAGTCGTTAATTTTTTCCTTTATTTCTTCCCTGACCCAGTTATCACTGTGTAGAGAGTTATTCAGTTTCTAGGCATTTTTGAGCTTTCTGTTGTTTTTCTTGTTATTGAAGACCAGCCTTAGTCTGTTGTATTCTGATAGAATCCATGGGCTTATTTCAATCTTCTTTTGCCAGATGAGGCTTTTTTTCTGTCTGATATTATGGTCAATATTGGAGAAGATAACATGTGTGTGTGTGTGTGTGTGTGTGTGTGTGTGTTTAAGTATAAATAAATAATTGTGGAGTTGATGAGACAGGTAACTGGACCTGACCAGTGTGTGTGTGTTTATGAATGTGTGTGTTACCAGCATGAGAGTTGTCCTTTCTGCGACCGTGGCTTGCTTTTCTTGGCTCACAAAAAGTTAATAGAACTCTCATTCTCTCATTGGCCCCTGAGAAAAAAGAACAAAGAGCCAGAAAATCACTCCTTTACTTAATCACTCTACTGTTAACAGCAGGTATTAATAATTAAAAGCCAGTAATTTCTGGCCCCAGTATGTCAAAGAGTTGAGAAAGATAAATATTATTGCTAGTAAGCAACTTTTAATCTTGAAAGACTTGGTTTTGCCACACAAACACACCCACAATATCCACCAACCGGACACCCCAGTCACTACATTTAAGAAAGAGAACTTGTGCTGGGCAGGATTCTGGCAGAATATTAATATCATCATATGGAGGGTAAGTGCCAAAGTTAATATGTAGGCAGTTATAAGAAAATAAAAACTCAGAAAATGTCATCAGAGAATATAACTGATAAAATGTATCAGATGTCATATTTGTTAAAAATCTGGTCACTGTTACAAAACATCTGACAAAGACAATTTAAAAATGGAAAGATTTTGGCTTATGGTCTCAGAGAGTTCAGCCTATGGTAGTTACTTGTCCCAGGCAGTTAGTTATAACATCATTGTTATGATAGGTAACATCATTGCAGTGGACAGAAAACAGAGATGAGATTGTGTGGGGCAGAAGGCATTGAAAGGATGCCTGTTAATGTTGAGCTGAGCTTGTAGCCCTGAGGACACAGAAGGGACCATAGAAGCTGTGCCTGTTCCTGGCACCAGGGCCCTGTCACACAGACACAACTCCCTGTAGAGAGAATTGTGGCCATCCATCACACATGTCCATGCATACATGTTAATGTTGTGTATATAGTCAATGCTATGTGTTAGTTTTAATTACCAGCTTGAGAAATGCACTAATATAAAGTCAATGACTTTCACTATTACTAAATTCTGCTGAGCACTATATTGAGTTTCCTATTAATATGTCAAAATTAATATGAGACAGCATTAACAGAGTAATATATGTGATTTGTACACAATATATTGATATATAAGAAATATAAGGAAGGTTCATATTAGAACTAATATGAATTTGGAAGTAATTCCTTATGCTATGAGTTACTAACTTCAAAGGCAGTATATTAGAAACGGAGAATATTATTCACAGTAGATGAGTTGTAATGGAAACAAAATATAATAGTTAAAATATACAATACCTTTTCATAGTTAGATTTCTATTTCATAATAAACCTCCTGACCAAAATCAACATAGGGGGAGTAGGTAGTAGGACTATTTGGCTTATAGATCTCAATAAGAATGCATCACTGAGGGAAGTCAAGGGAAAATCGCCAGCAGAGTCAAGATCAATGTAGAATTATGCTTACTAGTTTGCTCTCCATGGATTTTTTAACTTTCTTTCTTGTATAATCCAAGACCACCTGCCCAGATGTGGCAGTAATCAAAGTAACCTCAGCCTGTCCATATCATTAATTAAATATTATTTAAGAAAATCTCCTGTAGGCATGCTTCTAAGCCATCCTGATGAAGGCAATTCCTGAATTGAGGTTCCATATTCTCATGCAATTCCAATTTATCTCAAGTTGACAAAACTACCCAGAGTACCCTCTATTGTAAGATGCAAATGCTTTACATTGTAAGAGGAAGGAGGCCACATCCCACAGGATCAACTAAGCAGGGATCATAGAGGCTGATAGAGAGTGAAGTGGCAATTATAAAGCCTGCATGGGTCTGAGGTAGGTCCTCTGAATATGCCATGGTGGTTATTTTGGTGATTTTGTGAGACTCCTAACAGTGGAAGTGTAGCTGTCTCTGACTCTTGTGCCTGTTGTTGGGACCTTTTCCCTCCTACTTGGTTGCCTCTTCTAGTATTGATATGAAGATTTGTGCCTAGTTTTATTGTATCTTGTTATGCCATATTCGGTTGATGTCCTAGGAGGCCTGCCCCTTTCTAAAGAGATACAGCGGAGTGAATCTGGGAGAGGGAAAATGAGGGAAGTTCTAGGAGGAGGTGAAGGAGGGGAAACTGTAGTGAGGATGTAATGTATGAAAGAATAATATATATATATTTAAAAATATATAAAGCATACCCATTTGTTTAAAATCCAGGAGCAGTCTTAGCAATGGCAACTGGGGATACTGAGATGAGGAGATTTACTATCATCAGTGAGGTGTATGTCCTTGCAAAAGATACATGCAGAAGACAAACACCACAGAAGGTCATAGAGTCCTGAAGACAGTAACCCAGATACAAGACTACACGTAAAGGTGTCCTAAAGTTGAGAACTCCAGGAACGTAGCAGACAAACCTCAATCCTCAAAAGGAAGGGAAGTTAGCCACTACTCATTTTGTTCCTCAGTGTTTGATATACTTCCAAAAATGAGAGAGGTTCTGTTTCCGTAAGGATGAGGCAAAATGTTTGAACTTTTCTAGAGTAGCTATAGAAATTGTACACCAAAAAATTAAGAAGACAAAAATGAGTTACATTGATGGGATGAAATTGATATATTGCTACAATGTGTGGCTATGTCTGAATGTCACTTCAGCTGTAATTATTTCATAAATGTGCTATTCCTATAATTATAAATACTCAAGAGAAAATAAGTTGATTAAATAATAATTAAAAAAATAATGTTCCTGAGGTTGTGAGAAGGGGATTTACCTCTCCAAGTATTAAATGAAAATTGCTGCAATAGTGAAAGAACATTTGTGAAAGAATTGGGTAACCAGTCAATATTGAAACAGAATATAAAAGACATTATTGTTTGGATATGGATAAAACATTATGGCCAGAAAATATATTAAGAAATGATGGCTGTTATTCATAGAAAACAGAAATAGATTCTTACCTTAGACATCAGAGAGCTGGTGAGCTTCCCTAAACTCTTCACTTCTGTATTTAGTGCTTTGTTTTATATAGCCTTTTATACACACAGTTCTCAAAAAATGCAAGAATTACCAATAGTAAACATACCAGTGAAATTTTATTTACTAGTAAATTAAACACTTAATTGAATCAATTGATATAACTGAACTGAAATTGTGTATTCATTCTTATAGAGCTCAATACTGCTTTATACTTAAAGCAGTGATCCAACAGATATTCCATTGTTTGGGTATATTTACTTCTTGTGGGAAAGCTATCAAACAATTAAAAAAATTAACTGAGGGGTTGTGATATAGCCTTGGAGTAAAAGGAAGGGTTTGTTTCTCTACCAAAGGACCTTTCTATGGATCCCAGAACCCATGTTTGACAACTTACACCCATAATTATACCTTTATAGAACCTGTCTGGCTTCTACTGCTACTCACAGATATGCTGCAAATAACATGCATACATCGCACAATACAAATAAAAAATTCTTCTTACACTTAAACCCAGTGTTTCATGGGTTCCAAATGTGCTACATTTCAGCTTTAAAGTACTTTAAAAATGTTTTATCTGTTACTGCTATGAAAAGCAAAAGAAATAGATCTCCATGTGTGGTGATGAATACATAATTTACTTTACTATGATAACCAACTTACTAATGTTGTGCATACCATAACATGTACATTTTACACAATAAAATTGATCTTTAAAGGAGACTGCAGGAAAGAGAATTAAAAGTATCCTAGGAATATTTAATCATTGGGCTGCCTTGTCTCTAGCCTTGGAAGAAGTGAGATAATGTAAGGTAGGCAGGCCAGACTCAGTTTCCTTCTGAATCCTGGCAGAATTTTAAGTTCTGTGATGACTACACGGAGAACAATATTTAATTGTTCATGTGAACATTTCTTTAAATTCTCAGTAAGTCCCAACAGAGCACTGTTGTGACTTTTCCATGGAAATACAACATATATTTCTACTTCTCCCAGATAGGAAACCTACAACACACCAAACTACTGATACCACCAAAGTCCAAACTGTCGAATCACTAGTTTTATTTAGGTTCCTTCCTGGAACATGGATGGGGCATCATAAACAGGAGCAGAAATGACTCAAAGAAAGTTACAATTCCAACTTCCAGACAAGCATGGATGACAGCTAACAAAAATGGAATCCTAGGTAATACAGTACAGTCTGCATGCAGCTTGTTGAATAAGGAAAGGATGAAAGAAGTTGAAGAGAGGGGCGATCTTGTAGGAGAACCAGCAGTGTCAATTAATGTAAATTCCTGAGATCTCTCAAACACTGGACCACAAAATAGACAACATACATCAGATGATGTGAGGTCCCAAACACAAAAACAGTGGAGGACTTCTGGGTCTGTGTTCATTCAGTGGTGATTCATCAACCCTCAAGAAACTGGAGGCCCAGAGAGTTTAGAGGTCAAGTGGGGCAGGGGGCATCCACATGGAGACAAGGTGGATTGGGGAGGAGGTGTGGGATGTGGAGCAATAGGAGGGTGAATAGGGGCTGGGAATGGAGTATAGAGTGTAAGAATTTTATAATAATAATTTTATATTAAAAATAAAATTAAATTTAAAAAGTTTCAATGCAGAATGGAATGGGTCAATCACAGAAAAACAAAACAGAAACAAAACAGGCACATGTAGAACTTCACATTAAAACAGAGAATGTAATATTATGGAGACCATTAAATCAGAGATAAATTCATGGGGAAAATACACAGCAATTACAAGTTGATAGTGAGTATTGAGTATGAAATAATGGAGAGACAGGAAGCAGTGTTAGGATGTGATACAACATAAAATGAAAACTCCAACACAAGGACAGAAATGACTCCCTCGAAAAGACAAGAAAGCAATCCTTCAACAAACCTAAAAGAAGACACCTGCAAGAACAGAACCCCAAATCTAACAACAAAAATAACAGGAAGCAATAATTACTTTTCCTTAATATCTCTTAATATCAATGGACTCAATTCTCCAATAAAAAGACATAGACTGACAAACTGACTATATCTACAAAACCCAGCATTTTGCTGCATACAGGAAAATGACTGCAGGGACAAATAACAGACACTACCTTAGAATAAAAGACTGGAAAACAATTTTCCAAGCATATGTTCCCAAGAAACAAGCTGGAGTAGACATTCTAATATTTAATGAAATCGACTTTCAAACTAAAGTTCTCAAAAAAGATAAGGTGATAAACTTCTGACTCATCAAAGATAAAATTTAACAAGATAAACTCTCAGTTCTGAATATCTATGCACCAAATGCAAGGACATCCACGTTCATTAAGAAACTTTGCTAAAACTCAAAGCATGCATTACACTTCACACAATAATAGTGGGAGATTTCAACACTCCACTCTCATCAATGATCAGATGCTGGAAACAGAAACTAAACAGAGACACAGTGAAACTAACAGAAGTTATGAAACAAATCGATTTAACATATATCTATAGAAAATTCCATCCTAAAACAAAAGTATATACATTCTTCTCAGCACCTCATGGTATCTTCTCCAAAATTGGCCATATAATCTGTCACCAAACAGGCCTCAGCATACACAAAAATATTGAAAAAATTCCATGAATCCTATCAGATCACCACAAGCTAAGACTGGTCTTCAATAATAACATAAATAATAGAAAGCCAACATTCACTTGGAAGCTGAACAACTCTCTACTCAATGATAACTTGGTCAAGAAAGAAATAAGAAAGAGATTAAAGACTTTTTAGAGATTAATGAAAATGAAGCAACAACATACCGAAACTTATGGGACACAATGAAAGCAGTCCTAAGAGGAAAACTCAGCTCTGAGTACCACCAAAACTAGAATGAGAATACACTAGCAGCATGACATCACACCTAAAAGCTCTAGAACAAAAGGAAGCAAATTCACAAACAAGGAGTAGACAGCAGGAAATAATCAAACTTAGTGCTGAAATCAACCAAGTAGGAAAAAAAAAAAAAAAAAAAAAAAAAAAGGGTCAACCAAACCAGGAGCTGGTTCTTTGAGAAAATCAACAAGATAGATAAACCCTTAGCCAGACTAACTAGAGGGCAAAGGGACAGTATCCAATTAACAAAATCAGAAATGAAAAAGGAGATATAACAACAGATCCTGAGGAAATCTAAAACACCATCAGAACCTACTACAAAAGGCTATAGTCACCAAAACTGGAAAACCTGGATGAAATGGACAATTTCCTAGAAAGATAACAGGTATCAAACCTAACTCAGGATCAGATTAACAATCTAAACAGTCCCATTTCCCCTAGAGAAATAGAAGCATTTAATAATAGTCTCAGACCAAAAAAAGGCCCAGGACAGCGTAGGTTTAGTGGAGAGTTCAATCAGACCTTAAAAGAAGACTTAATTCCAATACTCCTCAAACTATTTCAGAAAATAGAAACAGAAGGTACTCTTACCAATACATTCTATGAAGCCACAATTACTCTGATACCTAAACCACACAAAGACCCTACAAAGAAAGATAACTTAAAAGTAATATCCCTTATGATATTTATGCAAAAAATACTCAATAAAATCCTCGCAAAGCAAATCCAAGAACACATCAAAACGATCATCCATCATGATCAAGTAAACTTCATCCCAGGGACGCAGGGATGGTTTAATATATGGAAATTCATCAGAGTAATCTACTATAGAAACAAACTCAAAGACAAAAACATGTGATCATCTCGTTAGATGCTGAGAAAGTATTTGACAAAATCCAACACCCATTCATGATAAAAGTCTTAGAAAGATCAGGAATTCAAGGCCCATACCTAAACATGATAAAAGCAATCTACAGCAAACCAGTAGCCAGCATCAAAGTAAATGGTGAGAAGCTTGAAGCAATCCCACTAAAATCAGGGACTAGAAAAGGCTGTCCACTCTCTCCCTACCTATTCAACATTGTACTTGAAGTCCCAGCCAGAGCATTTCGACAACAAAAGGAGATCAAGGGGATACAAATTGGAAAGGAAGAAGTCAAAATATCACTTTTTGCAGATGATATGATAGTATATATAAGTGACCCTAAAAATATCACCAGAGAACTCCTAAACCTGATAAACAGCTTCGGTGAAGTAGCTGGATATAAAATAAACTCAAACAAGTCAATGGCCTTTCTCTACACAAAGAATAAACAGGCTGAGAAAGAAATTAGGGAAACTGAAAGACTCCCGAAGGGAGACCCTCACTCAAGCACTCAAGCCCCGGGACAGCCGTGGACCCAAGAAGACACTGAGACCGTACTCAAAATGTAGAAGGCAAGATTTAATAGAACAACAGCAAGAAAGCACATGGAACATAGACCAGAGCTCTGGGGTCGAAACTCATGCACCTAGTGGTGTAGAGGAGAATCGACAGCCAGCATACATTTGAGTGTTAGTCCCTTCAAACCTGTTACATCGTTTTTAGTTTTCTCTATAAACACTTCTTTCCAAGAAGGTATTATCACATTATGCTTTATTTGAATTTCTTTGGTTTTTCTTGAGATAATATTTTTCTTTATAACACTTCCTTCTTGGAACTCATTTTATGAACCAAACTGGTTTTCAACTCATAGAGGTCTTCCTGTCTCTGCCTCTAGAGTGCTGGGATTAAGGTACCCAACACCACTACTAGGCTTACATTTTCTTCTTTTCTCTTCTCTTCTCTTCTCTTCTCTTCTCTTCTCTTCTCTTCTCTTCTCCTCTCCTCTCCTCTCCTCTCCTCTCCTCTCCTCTCCTCTCCTCTCCTCTCCTCTCCTCTCCTCTCCTCTCCTCTCCTCTCCTCTCCTCTCCTCTCCTCTCCTCTCCTCTCCTCTCCTCTCCTCTCTTCTCTCTTCTCTTCTCTTTCTTTCCTTCTTTTATTAGATATTTTACTTATTTAAATTTCAAATGTTATCCCTTTTGTTGCTTCCAGACCAACCCCCCCCACCATCCCATTCTCCCTCCCACTGCTCACCAACCCATCCACTCCTGCTTCCTTGTCCTGGCATTCCACTACACTGTGGCATTGAGCCTTACAGGACCAAGGGCCTCTTCTCTCATTAATGTTCAACAACTTCATCCTCTGCTACATATGCAGCTAGAGCTATGGGTCCCTCCACGTGCACTCTTTGGTTGGTAGTTTATTTCCTCGGAGCTCTGGGGTTACTGGTTGGTTCATATTGTTGTTCCTCCTATGGGGCTGCAAATCCCTTCAGCTCCTTGGGTCCTTCCTCTGAAGAAAGTCCTTAAAATTTTTGATAAAGAAGCTGAAGTGCAGCTCTTCACAGTTGATGGCTTCTAATGGGAGAATGGGAAAAGACTCAGATATCTTTAAGAATCTAGACATGAGAGTTTGACTATTTTCCAATGAGAATTTGTTCAACAAACATTGAACTTCATGTATTTTTAAAGGGTCAAGGGTGTGAGGGAGGACCTAAGATGAATGGGAAGAAAGTGTGATAGGGGTACATTGTATGAGGTTCCCAAAAAATAAAAATATTATTTTGGAAAAAACAAAACAAGAAAACAACAAAACAAAACAAATAAAATAGACATATTGCTCC
Source organism: Mus musculus (assembly GCF_000001635.26). Classification (NCBI taxonomy): domain Eukaryota; kingdom Metazoa; phylum Chordata; class Mammalia; order Rodentia; family Muridae; genus Mus; species Mus musculus. The sequence goes on from NC_000067.6 coordinate 104,121,842, forward strand.
ATGGAATCACATTGAAGACCCTGGCATAACCACACATTTATAGAAACCTGATTTTTGGTTAAACAAACAAACAAACAAAATCAAAAACAAAATAACCCACCACAGACATGAAGAAAAACATCATCTTCAGCAAATGGTCAAACTGGAAAACTTCCTGTAGGAGAATCCAAGTAGATCCATAGCCATTGCCTTGTACAAAACTCAATTCCAAATGGATCAAATCCTCAACATAAGACCAGATATTGGAATCTGATAGAATGCAATGTTGGTAATACTCTTGAACTCTGGAGCAGAAAAAAGGGCTTTCTTTACAAAGTACCCATAGCACAGGCATTAAAACACATAATTACTAAATGGGACTTTGTAAAACTGAAATGTTTCTGTATGACCAAAATCAGCCCTTGTTGGACTAACATAGCTGGAACTACAATTGCTTAACAAGTATACATCTTCTAGAGGGCTAGTAACTAAAATAGATTGATGAGAAGATACATATTTTTAAAAACTTTAAAATGTCACACAGAACTAAACAAAGAATTCTCAAATTAGGAAACACAAATGGCTAATAATGGCTTAAAGAACTGTTCATCATCCTTAATTACCAGGAAAATACAAACAAAAACTACTTCCAGATTTAATCTTATTCCAGTTAAAATGGTAGCTTTATATCATTTTTTTTTACTTCTAATGCTTTGTTTGTGCCTGTTTTTCAGTCTACTAGTCTTTTACTTGTGCAGTAAAGTTTAAGATTTTATGTTTTTATGGTTTCTGTGTACATATGTGTTTCATGTGTTTGGTCTTTGACTTTGGTTGACTTGATTTTTGTTTTCCTGTTTGTTTGTTTTCTGGGGAGTTCAAGAGAATCTGGAAGGAGCTGGAGAAGTTGAAATGGTGACCTGTATATATTGCCCAAAACTTTTTTGAAAACTAAAATAAAGAGAAAAGAAAACATGTATGTCCCTGGATGAGCTTCTTTTATTTGGAGCTAGTGAACCATACTTAAATATCTTCATAATTGTCACAAGCAGAGAATTGTATTGCTAAAAGAATATTTTTAAAGAGGATACATTCTTACATGTATTTAAAATGTATTACATCACCCCTCCTTTAAACACCTCCCATGTTCTACCCCTATCCTTTCACCTTTCAAATTCATAATCTCGTATTCTTTAATTACTATTGTTATATTGAAAAAATCATTTATAAATAATTATAATAAATATATTAAATTTACAGGGTTTTATTTCTTCCTCTTTGTTTATAATTATTTTTCTGCAGTAGGCACATCAAATCTGTGAATAATAGGAAATCACATTTGATTGTCCACATAGCTCATAAATTCTGATTATGCAGCTTACCCAATAGTTTTATGTTGTATTTATTCTCATGGATGTTTTGAGAGAAGGATCAAAGTTTAAGATGTTTTCAGACACAAAGGAAATAAAGTCACCAAAAGGTCTCAGGAAGTAAATGTGAGAGACAAGAGACAGTTGCTAAAGAAGAGCTTCATTTAAGCACAGTCATTTGAAAACAAACACAACAGGAAACAATCCATATTATCTTTTATTTGTTCAATCTTTTTGGTTTTAGTACTGCCAATTCCACCCCTGCAGTTCAGAACTGGCAGCAAAATCTTCACTGTTTTCCAGCAGCTCTCACAAGCTGATAAGAAAGCAAACTTGAAGGAATTTTTAAAAGAAAGGAAGGAAGGAAGGAGGGAGGAAGGGAGGGAGGGAGGGAGGGAGGGAGGGAGGGAGGGAGGGAGGGAGGGAGGGAGGGAGGGAGAGGGGAAGGGAGGGAGGGAGAGAGCGAAGGGGGGAGGGAGGGAGGGAAGGGGAAGGGAGGGAGGGAGGAAAAGAAATGAACTATAATGATCAATTTTCCCATTTCCTCTATGTGCATCATATTTCTTAGTTTTATCTAGAACAAAGCAAAGCTTGACAATGGGAATTCAAGCCTGACCTAGAAGCACCTCCACAAATGATTACCATAAACTGTCTTCTTAGTGGTTTTATGCATCCTTTTAAAATCTTCAGTGGTAAGGCACACATCTCAGAAGCTTAACAACTGTTAGTCCATTCTTGTGCCCTCAGAAAGAGAAATCTTTTGATCATACGAGCTGCAGAAATATATATTTTTACTGTGAGAATCACCCTGCAACTAGGATCTTTGGTACATTTATTTATTTAAGTAAGCCATCTGCCAAATTTTGGGGGGAAATTGCATACTCAAGATGGATTTAAAAATGTACTGTTGCCATGCCTTGGTTGACAATGGTTTATTTTCCAGATGGGAACAGTATTCTCTCTCATTTCCCATGTTAATTATAAAAACAACAACAAACTAGAGTGTTTTTAAGTAGCTTATTGTGATTCACTCTGGGACACTTGGGACATTTGGGACAACTTTCAGCAGAAGCTCTGACATAGTCTGTTTGAACCTGGTTCATAATTGAAGCTGTTTTAGACATAAGGAAGTGTATTTTCTTGTTGGTCATAAGTTTTCTTAGTGAGACAGGTTATGGCTCTCTGCCATTCTTTTTAACCTTAGTTTGTTCACAGTATTTTTGAATGAGACCTTTCAAAAAGAGTAACTGGTTGTTTTCATTATGACTCTAACACCTCTGCTTTTGCTTATGTTCCTTCCCAGTAAATTTTTTTCTTAGAGTCTGCATTTCAGCTTCTCCTTAACCTATTTATTTGTCATGGGACTTGTGAGTTGTTACTTCTTTAACCTTAGCCTGTTGTGTCAGTGATAAATTCTAAAATGGAACACTAGATTCAGAAGTGTCTGTGGCATCCCTAATGAACTATACTAAAACCAATCCAGGAAAATGAAATATTGACTGGCTTGTGCCAAAGACCACTGTGTCATTTTACGTTTTCTGGAGAGTGTTGCCATTTTTAAATACACAAAGCTATTCACAGCCCTTTGCTGAGTTCCTGTCATCAGGAGTTGGATCTGTTGCAGCAAAGCCTCCTCAACTTAGCACTGCTGAGACCTAGGTTGACAAGAAGGCCCCAGTTTTCTTCTGTGGATATAATAGGAACATAAGACCTTAATTTTAGTCTTCTTCTACATCCTCACCAGCATCTGGTGTCACCAGAATTTTTGAACTTATACATTCTGAGTGGTGTGAAGTAAAATCTCAGGGTTCTTTGATTTAAATTTTGCTGATGATTAAGGATGTTGAACATTTTTTTAGGTGCTTCACAACCATTTGGTATCCCTCACTTGTGAATTCTTTGTTTACCTCTGTACCCCATTTTAAAATAGGATTATTTGGCTTTCTGAATTCCAACTTCTTTTTTTTTTCAATTTTTTTTTTAGATATTTTCTTTATTTACATTTCAAATGCTATCCTGAAAGTCCCCTATACCCTCCCCCTCCCCCTGCCCTGCTCTCCTACCTACCCACTCCCACTTCTTGGCCCTGGTGTTTCCCCTGTACTGGGACATATAAAGTTTGTAAGACCAAAGGGCCTCTCTTCCTAATGATAACTGACTAGGCCATCTTCTGCTACATAAGCAGCTAGAGACACAAGCTTTGGGGGTACTGGTTAGTTCATATTTGTTGTTCCACCTATAGGGTTGCAGACTCCTTCAACTCCTTGGGTACTTTCTCTAGCTCATCCATTGGGGGCACTGTGTTCCATCCAATAGATGACTGTGAGCATCCAGCTCTGTATTTGCCAGGTACTGGCATAGCCTCACAAGAGATAGCTAAATCAGGGACCTTTTAGGAAAATCATGTTAGCATATGCCATACTGTCTACGTTTGGTGGCTGATTATGGAAAGGGTCCCCTGGTGGGGCAGTCTCTGGATGGTCCATCCATCCATCCATCTCCGCTCCAAACTTTGACTCTGTAACTCCTTCCATGTGTACTTTGTTCCTTATTCTAAGGATGGATGAAGTATCCACACGTTTGTCTTTCTTTTTCTTGATTTTCTTGTGTTTTGCAAATTGTATCTTGGGTATTCTAAGTTTCTGGGCTAATAACTACTTATTAGTGAGTGTATATCAAGTGAGTTCTTTTGTGATTGGGTTACCTCACTAAGGATGATATCCTCCAAATCCATCCATTTGCCTAACAATTTCATAAATTCATTGTTATTCATTGCTGAGTAGTACTCCAGTGTGTAAATGTATCACATTTTATGTATCCATTCCTCTGCTGAGGGACATCTGGTTTCTTTCCAGCTTCTGGCTATTATAAATAAGGCTGCTATGAACATAGTGTAGCATGTGTCTTTATTATCTGTTGGAACATCTTCTGGGCATATGCCCAGGATAGGTATTGCTGGATAATCTGGTAGTACTATGCCCAAATTTCTTAGGAACCACCAGACTGATTTCCAGAGTGTTTGTACAAGCTTGCAATCCCACCAGCAATGAAAGAGTGTTCCTCTTTCTCAAAATTCTTGCCAGGATCTGCTGTCACCTGAATTTTTTATCTTAGCCATTCTGACTGGTGTGAGGTGGAATTTCAGGGTTGTTTTGATTTGCATTTTCCTGATGAATAAGGATGTTGAACATATTTTTTTTCAGGTGATTCTCAGCTCTCCCGAATTCCTCACTTGAGAATTCTTTGTTTAGCTCTGTACTCGATTTTTTAATGGGGTTATTTGAATTTCTTGAGTCCAACTTCTTGAGTTCTTTATATATATTGAATATTAGACCCTATCAGATTTAGAATTGGCAAAGATCTTTTTCCAGTCTGTTGGTTGCAATTTTGTCTTATTTTCAGTGTCCTTTACCTTATAGTACACTCTTCCATTGCTGGTGGGATTGCAAGCCTGTACATTAATTCAGGAAATCAACTTGGCAGCTCCTCAGAAAATTGGACATAGTACTACCGGAAGATCCAGCAATACCACTCCTGTGCACATACCAAGAAGATGTTCCAACTTATAGTAAGCACACATTCTCCCGTATATTTATAGCAGCCTTATTCATAATAGCTAGAAGCTGTAAAAAACTCAGATATCCCTCAACAGAGGAATGGATACAGAAAATGTGGTACATTTATACAATAGAGTACTACTGAGGTATTAAAAACAATGAATTCATGAAACTCTTAGACAAATGGGTGGATCTGGAAGATATTATCCTAAGTGAGGTCACCCAACCACAAAAGAACACACATGATATCCACTCACTGATAAGTGGATATTAGCCCAGAAGCTCGGGAGATCCAAGATACAATTTTCAAAACACATGAAAATCAAGATTAAAGAAGACCAAAGTGTGGATACCTCAAACCTTCTTAGAAGGGAGAACAAAATATCCATGGAAGGAGTTACAGAGATAAAATTCAGAGCATATATTGAAGGAATGGCCATCTAAAGACTGACCTATCTGGGTTTTCATCCCATAAACAACAGCCAAACCCAGACACTATTGCAGATACCAACAAGAGCTTGCTGACAGGAGCCTGATATAGCTGTCTCTTGTGAGGCTATGCCAGTGCCTGGCAAATACAGAAGTGAATGCTCACAATCATCTATTGGATGGAACACAGGGTCTCCAATGAAGGAGCTAGAGAAAGTACCCAAGGAGCTGAAAGAATTTGTAGCCCTGTAGGAGGAACAACAATATGAACAAACCAGTAACCTTAGGGCTCCCTGGGACTAAACCACCAATCTAATAATAGACATGGAGGGACTCTTTATCTAGCTGCATATGTAGGAGAGGATGACCTAGTTGGTCATCAATGGGAGGAGAGGCCTTTGGTCCTGTAAAGGTTCTATGCCCCAGTATAGGCAAATGCCTAGGCCAAAAAGCAGGAGTCGTAGGTTAGGGAGCAAAGGGAGAGAGGAAAGGATAGGGCACTTTCAGAGGTGAAACTAGGAAAGGGGATAACATTTGAAATGTAAGTAAAGAAAATATCTCATAAAACAAACAAACAAACAAAAATAATTTAATGTTATTCTCATATTTAACACAACAACTAAAATCAAGACTCAATACTTTCTATGACCAGAGCCTACATTTGCAGCTATGCACTTGCAAGGAAGTGATAAAACTAGGTTAATCCAAATAGGATGATGTAAATAAACAGGTAATAATGGATAAGTATCATACCAGAATTTCTGAAAAGGGTATGTTTTAAATATTTAAGTTAGAATGTACAATTAGGTGCAGATTACCTTGCCACTTAAAGTGATATTTGTTGTAATACTGTCTCATCTTAGGTAAATACATACTAAGTATTCAATACTTGGAATGCTCTAATAATAAATAAGATCTTGTTGCATGCTTCATTAGACTGTCATTCATTCCAGAAGCACATAATTTAGTTGTATGCCACATTTTCTCATTCTCCATTAAGATATAATCATACATGAACTAAACAATACTACAGAAAAACACAGGAAAAACAGAGATGTAGGCTTAAGCAGTTAGTGTCTGAGTAAGATTCCAATAATTTTAGAAATATTACCAAGAGTTAACAGAAGATTAAATTAAATGTAAAGACTTATTTGGTACAAAAAATAATTAATAAATAAAAATTGTACAGAGTGAGTCTATTCATGTGACTAATAATTAATATCCCGGATGTATAGCTCTGTATCTGTATATGTATATAGCTCTCTCTCTCTCTTTCTCTCTCTCTCTCTCTCTCTCTTTCTCACACACACACACATACATACATACACACATACACTCTCTCTATAGATATGTCTGTATGTCTATATAGATATATATCTATATGTCTAAATATTTCTATACATATATATCAACTCTATATTTCTATATCTCTATGTATCATTTATATATCTATATATGTATATATGTATATATCTATATACCTACATATTTATACATCTATATATCTATTAATCTATATATCTATAAATACCTATATATTTGCATATCTCTATGTCTATATGGATATATTATCTTTATATCTGTATATCTATATATCTATATATCTATCTATCTAGCCTTACATATCTTTGTATCTATTTATTTATGTATATATCTATATCCTTATGAATATTTTCTTCTATTTATTTATAAGTCTTTTCATTTATATATCTATACATATTTACATATGTATAGATATCTCTACATATACATCTGCATATCTATACATCTACACATGTACATATCTCTATAGTCACATAAATATGCCTATACACACATACACACATATTTTATATAATAAAGAAGTAGAATTTATCCAGTCAATGACTGGACAAATAACTGCATACAATGGTATTAAGTGGATAAGTTCAATTTCTCCAAAACATATTAAAATTTTTATTATCTTTAGATAAAGAAAATGAAAATAAAATATGACTGAAATGCTATATCATGTCTTTTTAATTTTTACTAGATATTTTCTTTATTTACATTTCAAATGCTATCCCAAAGCCCCCTTTATCCTCTCCCGGCCCTGCTCCCCACCCACCCACATACACTTCCTGGCCCTGGCATTCCCCTTTACTGGGGCATATGATCTTTGCAATACCAAAGGACTCTCCTCCCATTGATGGCCAACTAGGCAATCCTCTGCTACATATGCAACTAGAGACACAGCTCTGGGGGGTACTGGTTAGTTCATATCGTTGTTCCTCCTACAGGGTTGCAGACCCTTTTAGCTCCTTGGGTACTTTCTCTAGCTCCTTCATTAGGCCCCTGTGTTCCATCCAATAGATGACTCTGAGCATCCACTTCTGTATTTGCCAGACACTGGCATAGACTCACAAGAGAGAGCTATGCCATAGTCCTGTCAGCAAAATCTTTCTGCCATATGCAATAGTGTCTGGGTTTGGTGGTGGTATATGGGATGGACAAATAAAAATGCTTGCCATATATTTCTGGTAGGTAACCAAAAGTAATGATTATAGCCTATATTATTTTGGAATCTTCTGGGATCTCTTTGACCAACAAATCCTACGCATAATGGTAATACTCAATTACTGAAGAAATTGCATACTTTGATCACAAAATATAGAAAAATGGACCAAAAGCTTTTACCTTATTGGCTAGTATCCATAGTGTCAAAAGATGGTATGAAATTGCTCAGCTGTGAATTTTGAGAGCCATGAAAATTTCTTGTCCATCAAGATTCTATGATGGTGCCTTTCCCATCAAGATGTGCCCTTTAATTCATGAGTGTTTTAGGGTAGTCAATTGCTTTCTGATTAGATTTGAGGCTGGCTCCAGGGGAAAGAGATATTGGCACATCAATATTTCCTTAAGAGGAATCAGGGACACATGACTTTGCAACCCTCCCTGAGGAACTCTTGTCAGATCAAGCTTACAGGAGGATGGACTGTCACTTTCTCAGTGGTATGCCCACTGATGAGCTGTTTGTGCTCTAGGAAATCACCTCATACACACTCTGGCAAGAAAGTCTAATTAAATTTAGTTGGTCAAATAAAAAAACAAAAACATTATAGTTTAAGAGTGACTGTCGAAAAAATTCAGTGGTGTCAGGAGGGGACTTAAAGGAGAATGGGACAAGAAAGTGTTTAAAATTTATTCCATGCATGTATTAGGCAGAAACAATAAAAGCTTAGATTATTAAAATCAAGGTGTTTATCATTTAAAGAAACAATTGAACAAAAATAAAACAGCAGTTGTGAGACATATGTAGAGAATAAAAAAAATTTGGTGAAATATAAATTAGTCCAGTAAATATTCAAGTAAATATGAATAGGTACTCCAAAATTAAAAGTACAACTGCTGTATAAACCAGCAATTCTCTCTTTTGAAATATAGCCCAACAAATAAAATCAGTTTATTATCTAAATTCTTAATTCTCTATGGTTACTACTATGCCATTTATATTAGCCAACTTATGATACCAGCTTAGTTGATCATCAATGTATGGATGTTTGCATGCGATATTTTTCTTGCTCATAACATAGAAACAAAATTAGGTAATTTCTAAGGCAGAAGATGGAACTGGAGATCATCATGCTAAGAAAAATAAGCCTGTCTTACAAAGATAAGTTACATGTTTCCCCCTCATATAAGCAGATTTACTAGGGGAAATGGATATGAAAGTAAAATAATTTTGGCAGTATGAAAAGGAAGGGGGGGTATAGTTAGGAAAGAGTCACAAAGAAAGTCAGTGTGGTCAAAATATATGGTGTATTTATGAAATATGGATGTACTGTGGAGAAGTGGAAATGGCTAGCTTAGTTGGCATTACATACTGGACAGAATGAAGACTTGTACTTGAATCCTTGCAGCCCGTGCTATAGCTGGGAGTGGCATCACACATCTTTATCCATTGGTCTGGGGAGGCAGATTACTGGGACTTACAGAACAGACTGAATAGCTTAGGAAATGAGCCACAGTAGCATTTAGAGAAACCTATTTTAAATATCATGAACATAAGCTGAAAGAAATACATGACATTTCATTTTTTTATCCAAAAGCATTCACACACACATACATAGATGCTCACACACAAGCACCTGCAAGTACATGTCCACACATATGAATATATACACATGTATATCACACACAGACACACGCACATGCACACACACACATGTACTTCAAATGAAAGAAAAACCTAAATGAAATCAATTACATTACACAATTTGTTAAAACAAAATATAGAAACAATTTAAAGTTTATATTTGAATAAAACTACTCAGATACTGTTCTTAGGTGAGTGCCCGATTTCTGTGTCTTCACTCATAGACAAAAGTATGCTAGAGTCCATGACCTGGAATATCTTGCAATCTATTCTTGTATGAAGGATTTTTAAACCAGAATAATAATAAGAAAAAATAGAGCTTTCAAAGATCCCCAAGTTTCTGGAGAAGTGAAACCATTTCTGGAGCAGGAAGTTCATTCCTATGGTATTAGTCCTCTAAAAGCAAGGCAACAGCTTGTCTTTCCACTCATTCAGCCATTAAATTATTCATTTACTCAGTAGTATCTAATGGTTTAAATTTTAATTCACTTAACAAATAAGTGTCTTTTGTCGGCTATCAATAATCGTAAAGAGATGAGATTTTAAAAAAAAAAAATCTGCAGGCCTGGAGCGTTGGCTCAGTGTTTTAGATTGCTCACTGTTCACACAAAGGACCTGGCTTCCCAGTACTCACATGGCAGCTCACAACCAACATCTTGTAACTCCAATTCTAATATACCTACCTCCCTCTTCTGGATATTAAGTGAATCTATGCATTCCAACCTTTAAATATATTCATAATTAAAATAAAACAAAACTGCCTTCAATGAATTGATAGCTATAGAAAACATATTTATAAGTGTTTAAATATATCTCAGAAATGGTAGAGAACTATAGTGGCAAGCACACCATAGTTTTTAGACTGGGAAGAGAATCAGAGGAGTACTATGAGCAAGTAAATATAAGTAAGTATGTGTAAGTCAGAAAGCTGTAAGTACAGCATACACCAGCTGATATGAGGCCCCCAAGACATATAGCAGAGGACTTCCAGGTCTTGGCTGAGAGAGAGAGATGTGTTCAACCTTCAAGAGACTTGAGTCTCCAGGGTGTGGGGAAGTCTGTTGGGGTGGGGGTGGGGTGGTGAAGACATGCTCTTGGAAATGGCAGGGAAGAGGTATGGGATGTGGAATAGTCAGAGGGCAGACTAGGTGGAGGGGGATAAAGATTGAAATATGAAAAAAGATATCACAGGCACAAAAGATGTAGAGATATTTAGGTTTGTATTCATGAAGATTTCATGATTAACACAATATGTAGAATATATGTTTTATATACAAAGTGTTTATTGCTCCTCATTGTATTAGAGACAAAAGTAGATGTTGCTCCAAGAAGACTAGGTAAAAACTCTATGGGAATAGTATTTGAAATGTAAATGAAGAAAATTCCTAATATATATATATATATATATATATATGTGTGTGTGTGTGTGTGTGTGTGTGTGTGTGTGTGTGTGTGTGTGTAAACAAAAGGGAGGAGGCTAAAAATCTCTATACTTATAACACCATTATAATTGAAGTCTCTTGGTTGCATGGGTAACGCATATGCTCATGTCTTTCTACTTTCTCAAAAGGCTTCACCTAAGTTGTCTTCACCCTTGCTTGTTTTCTCCATCTTATATACTTTCAGAAATGAAGTATATAAAAATATTAAAACATTCATCCATGCCCCATCTTCAAATATAAAGAATTACTTCTAAATGTCAATCACAAACTGACCTTATAGTAACACTTGTCATCCATGCTGACACAAAATCAGCTTACCTTGTAATATTGTATATCTCTCATTTCCAAACTCATGAAACATACAGTTTCTAGAAAAATCAACTGTGTGGAATTCAGTTACTATGATTTTAGAGATATCCTGAGTGTTGTTCTGCCTCTCTCCCAGGAGTTGGTTCGGTGGAAGTGTCTGGAGGCCAATGGCATGGAGAAGTCAAAGCAAAGGCCCAAATGGCCACAGCACAGGTCTACTTTCAGGTCGCTGGTGTAATAAATACCTGAAGAGGATGTCAAGAACAGGGGTGCACAAGACCCAAGATGAGCAGGGTCTGTGTGATTGGGAGGGGTGAGAGAAGAGAAAAGCCTTCCTTAGGAGTCATAGGCATAGCTCTTTAGGGGAAGGCCTTCCCCATGGTGATCTCTAATGAAGCAGCTCTCTGAGACAACCCTTGCTTGTTCATATTGCTTTATTGGGGTTGAATGGTGGTACATAAAATTTATTCTATTCAAGATGAATTGGGGATTATAAAACTCTCAGGGAGAAGATATGAGAATGTCCTGGAAAGGAAGTTCATTGGCTAAAGTTTCAAGGCTATCTAGATACCTCACTATAATGGAGAGGACTTCAGGTGCTATGCTACATGACTGAATGCCTGTGATCCTCTCAGTTGGGTATCCTCCTCACATGTTCCAGACAAGGTATAAAGACAGGAGGAAATTGGCTCTACTCCTGCTGTTCTCAAATATCTGAGATTCCCAGGGTTTGAGCTCATTGAACCTTACCAGTTCTTATACCTGTCTCATAGCACATTGTCACATTCCCTATAACTGAGCTTTATGAAAACACTAAAAAGATATTATTATCATTGCTTGTATATATATTATTATGATTGCTACTGTGTGTGTGTGTGTTGTACGTGCATGTCAACATTAGGTTACAATGTTCAGATATTTGAAATGTATAGTGAAATTTATGTTAACCAGCATACTAACCCTATAAGACAATTTACCTGTATAGGTTAGCTCTCCTTTAGAAATGCACTCAGAATAAAGTAAGTTGGTGGTGTGTACAGTTTGTGTTTTCTCAATCTACAATGAATTTTCTTTTCACTTCTGTATCAAATAATTTGTATACAAGGTACAACATAGTTCTAATGACTTTTAAAAATTTAGGTCAGCAGACAATTTAGGTCATATCATTCAAATTTTCAAATTGCTCTGTTCCCAACATGCCTATCTTCATGCATCAATGTAGACTGTTAATACTTAAGGCTGGATCAAATCAAAAAACAAAAAAACAAAAAAACTTTTCTTCACAAATTTCTAGATTTTTTTCCTGATGTTGCTGATTTTCATCCCACCCACCCTCCTAATCCTGTTTCATATCATGTACACATTGAGGAAAGCCTTGGTGAACTGGTACAAAGGAGGCAGCTATGGAGAAATCCCTCAATACAATCATCAACAGATCCTTAGAAGTTCCAGAGATTTTCAGTATTATGGAGTCTGGTTTTCACTATTCTCCTGTCTTTAGTAAACTTCTGCAAATATGTGCATAGGGAAGAATGTCTATGAACCACCTTCTGCCTAAATCTTCTCACCTGTGCTCACCATTTCTAGAGGAGACCAAATTTGCCATGTGTTTAAGTAGTCTTCTGCATGAGCATGACTGTTCTAACTTTGAATACCCATATGGGTCCAGAAGTATTATCTCCACCTGTGCATTAGCATAACAAAATGCCATGGATTATACACATTATAAATATGTCAGGTCTGGAATGGCTCCATAAGTGGAAGTGTGGCACAGTTCCTGTGCATGGGTCATCACCAGGCAGTTGATCCCCATGATTTCCACATGTGCTGATGGTTACTATCACACTGAAACTGATCTGTCATCTCCTCTATTTTACTTTCAATTTCTTTTCTGGGGAGTACACTTCCCCAGTTACTCAGAGTTAATCACTCCATAATAAATAAATCAGATGTAGTTCTTGGGAATGAAGAATGGAGGTGGCCATGAGGCTGTTGGGGATGGGGAACAAATGTTCCAATTGGACTTTAGGGCAATGGGAAAGGATTTAGATAACATAACCTCAGAGGCCATAAATGCCAACATGGTCCTTTGTAGAAATAATTCACTGCCAGACTGGGCTGTGAATTTGGAACACTAAGGACATACATGTACCCTTCTGTCCTGTGAATGCTCCATTAATTTGCTGGGGTTAATTTAGCAACATCAAGGATAGAGAGTTAAAGTGGTCTCCAGAAGAAAAGGCATGGATAGAAACACAAGGGAATCTATAAAATATAAGTAAATGATAGATGTGTTTATTTTATGGGAGAAAGACATATATTATTTAGAAATAAATGTTATTTGGAGAGTACCTGAAGCCATGGAATTGCTAGGATGATGAAACAGAGATTAGTGGATTAAAAAGTGATGTAGAAGCATAAAAAATTTAGCATTTCATTTTTCTAGTTACTTCAAGAATTGAAGATGACAATGCCTAAAGTGAGAGACAGTTGTGTTACTTGCATAAATTTAAAAAGTTTGTAAGAAATCATTTTAACCTTAGTAGTCTGTCACCTTTTTGATCTTACATTTAAATAGTTACCAAAGACTGCTCTCTGCTGTATGAGGTAACCAGCAGAGCTGTGCCCAGCTACCCAGGGAGAACATGCTATATAACTTTTAGGAAATGTGTTTTCATGTTGTGTTTAGTTCCTATTTTGAGGAAGCAGAGGTTATAACTAATGATTCGGAATTCATAGCATTTATGTAGTTTAAGAATTTCTAAAAAATAAAATTAACAATGATCAAAACCTTGATTGTGTAGTTTTAGAAAATAAAAGATTGGGTTCTGGTTCTCTGGTTGAGAGAAGTCAGAAGAATGAGAAAGGAGAAGGCAAAAGAATGGGAAGGGAGAAGGAAGATAAAAGAGGAAGGACGAATTATGAGAATTCTTGGGTAAAGAGAGCATTTAAACTGACAGCTTGCATCTACTACTGACTCTGAGTCATTATTACATTAGCATGTCACTCATTCCCACCTTTCTCAGGAACCTGCTCATGCTGAGGCTGGACCTCAGCATAAATGAAAGTAAAACCTTATTTCTTACAGGTTTGTAGGTTGGTAAGTCCCAAATCAAAACATTATCAAATTTAATGTTGTGATCCTTTTTTCTTAAAAGTAGTAACTTCTGCCTTTGCAAGCCTCTTCTAATGATACCAATCCTATTCATATGGGTGGGGCTTTTCCTATATAATCAGTGCCCTAATGCCTCAACATTGGTTTCAATAAACAGTCTTTGGAGATCAAATGTGATTCTAACAATGGTTCAATCCATTAAGAACAGTGTCCCTGTATCTCAGACCACAAGTCCTCAGAATTATATAGATTCAATAAATTTCCAAAGTTAATTAATGCAGCTGTCACTTGGACATTAGTAAAACATTTTCTGTTTATCATTTCAATAACATTGAAGATGAATTTCATTATATAACAGACAAAAGTCAGACTAATATCTTCTTCTGACTATAATTCCTGCCAGAGTCAGGTTCTGAACAGAGGATTGTCTCTTTCCAAGACAATTTTTTTCAAATCCACTTGAATACTTTGACTTCCACATTTAGACATCTTAAATATTTCAACCTTCTCTCTCACTAATCACTGAGTGAGAGCAATGACATATCAGTTTTCCATGATTTGTTTTTGTGGAATTAATCACATATTTAAAACATTTCCTTATCTCATTCATATGTTTCCAAATTTTCCAGGTCTTATACGATTAGACTAACAAAAAGTTGTAATTATTTTATCACTATACATAAAAATATCAAGGAACTTCATGTTTAATAGTAACACATTTTGTGGTAGTAGAATATTGAATTCCTTTTTACTGTTTGACATTGACCTTAATGTTGATGGCTATCAGCCTTGAAGCATACCATAGACCTGTGAAAACTGACATTTTATGAACAAATTTATTGTTTGTTGATTGGCTATTTCGTTTATTACAAATATACCACATAGTTGCTCATTTTTTTGTCTTTTTGTCTAAAGTAAAATGCAGTAAGTCCCTGCTTACAGCTCTGCCTGAACACTGCCATGATGATCTACAAGGCAGCTTCCATCTCTCATTTCAATATGTGAGAGCACCATTTGCATTTTAGGTGAAAAATTGCTTGCAGCATGAAGTTTCCTAAAACAAATTAGAGAATGTGATAGCCATGCTGTTAGGGCATTCCTGCTGTCTAGCAAACAGCAGAGTTTAAAATCAATTGGATTATATAAAATGCATTTTTCGGCTTCAGCTCATGTTTCTCTTTTACACAATAAGTCAGGAAATTGAAAGCAACTTGGATCTGAATCATAACCAGAAATCACAAATTGTCAAAGTCTCAAATAAATGACATTCTTATCATTTAAGATGTAACATGCCAGAAGTTTCTTAGTGTCACAGGTGTTGCAGTTAAACAAATGCACAGGAAAAGCTTCTTGTATTTCCCCAGGACAAAAACTAGATATTAGATACAAGGAAGTATCTTTAACAAGAACATTAGTGTGTATAAAGTAAAATATTTTTTTCTGGTCCTTCCTTGGCTTTCTTTGCCACATCCATCTGTCTGGAATTTGATAGGCAGTTTTATCCCTGGAATTGCCATGACTGCCACTCAGCTCCTACTCCAGTGATATGGGACTTTCTTTCAAATCATTATTCTGTAAAACTTTTATTATTATGTATCTTGTATTTAATTTTTCTTCATAGGTGGGTGCCTGTAGTCACAGCATTGTATGATGTGGATGTAAAAGAAGAATTTGGGACGTTAGATTTATGTTTCATCAATGTGCATATCTGGATTCCATCTCAGGATATGAGGTTTATTAGCAAATATCTATACACAGTGAAGTGTCTCAACCACCGAATACCATTATTCCTATTTAACTAGTAGACATTAACTTCTATCTTTTAATGCTGACATAATTTTCACATGAATATTACTTTTATTGGATTTAATTTTAGTTATTGTGCTACTATGCTTCTAGACACACAGAACTATCTAAGATTATGCCCGACACAATTTATATTCATTCCCTACATTAGTGAATCGTTAGTCTTACTAAATTTTTTTCTTTTTGCTTTTTAATTTTTTTTTGTTTTTGATGTTTTTTAAATAAAAGTAAGTCTTTACTTTTTACCTTTTTCATTTCGAGCACTCTATTTTCTCTTTCTTTCAGCAATGTTATAATACCCATAGTTGTCTTCATTTTCCCCTTATTTTGCAGGTTTTTCCACTTCAATATATGAAGGTAATCATGTATATATATGTTCCTTGAAAACAAATAAACTAGTGTCCTAGTCCGAACTAGGAAGAGAATATTTCCTATTTGTCTTTTCCATCCTACCTTTCAGAACTTCTCTTACACCACTCCTTACTGTCCTATGTCTTAGGCACATGGACTGTCATTAATAAAAGGCTAATATATGTCTCTGTGTTGTAAAGAGAAGGATATTTTTTTATTTTTAACCTCACATGATAGCTGGTGTTATAAATATATTAGTTATAACAGTTAATCTTGTTTTTCAATTTGAAGCATATGGGAGAATCCCTGTAGGTTTTGCCTCAGGTAGAGAAAAACGCTCAGGGTAAAGTAGAATGAAACTTGTATCAGACGATTTTGGTGCTGGTGCTAGACCATGACTTCTAGAGTCGTACTCAGATTAGTTTCTTTAGTCATATTTAAGCACAGCACAATTGTGGGAACAATATTTTCAGATAATAGTTCACTCAACCCCATGTTCAGGTAAATGTTCACTCAACAAAGCTTAAGACATGTTTACATTGAAACTCTCTACAAAGATAGGATCTTGTTGACATAGAAATAGTGTTCAAGAACACTCATAGAGGCAGGGAGAGGAGGGATGAGAAAGGGAGTTGCCAGAGGGGGAACTGGGAAAGGGGATAACATTTGAAATGTACATAAATAAAATATCCAAAAAAAGAAAAAATATTGCAGAACCAAAGGAGGTCTAGGGAAAACAAAAGTTTATGAAAATTTATTGGAATAAGCTAGAGATATAGCTCAGTTGATAAAGCATTTAGCCTGGCACAAAACAAAACAAAACAAAAACAAACAAACAAACCCTGTATTTTATAGTCACCCCTACCCAAAATCAGGCCTGGTGACACATGTCTTTAA
Source organism: Mus musculus (assembly GCF_000001635.26). NCBI lineage: Eukaryota > Metazoa > Chordata > Mammalia > Rodentia > Muridae > Mus > Mus musculus. The sequence goes on from NC_000067.6 coordinate 104,139,208, forward strand.
TCCTAAATCTTGAGGATAAAGACAGGAAGAACAGAAGCCCTTGGCTACATAAATAACTCAAAGTCAATGGGCAATACATGAGACAGTGTCTATTTTTTTTAAAATTGTGTTAGGGAAATGGACCAGATTGGCAAGTGGAGGATATGGCTTATGTTGAAGTCTGGTCAGATTAGTGCCAAATAATGAGTAAATAATGAATAAAATAGATGTAGTGCCTCACACTTGAAAACATCCCAAGTGTTCACTACAAATAAATATAATAACAAGCCAATGAAATTGTTCACTGCACAACCATGTAAGAGATTAATACCAATTAAAAGCTCACAGGTAGATTTCTACATATTCTGTTAGTTAACACCAAATTTATGCCAGGCAGTGGTGGCGCATGCCTTTAATCTGAGCCCTTGGGAGGCAGAGGCAGGAGGATTTCTGAGTTCAAGGCCAGCCTGGTCTACAGAGTGAGTTTCAGGACAGCCAAGGCTATATTGAGAAACCTTGCCTCGAAAAATCAAAAAACAAACAAACAAACAAAAACCCCAAGTTTATATATACTCTGCTTATGTTGAAATGAAACCCTAAAAAGTAGGCATTTTAATAAGAAAAATAATTGTTCTTCTTTGTAAGAATTGACAAGAGGAACTAGGTGTGCTGTAATGGCTTGTATATTGGCATAGTTTTGATTAATTAGGTCTTCATAAATACAAAATATTGAGTTGTGCATTTGAAATTATTCTTTTTACTAATCACAATTAAGTTATAAAGTCAACATAAAATGATCATTCTAAGTAATAAAATATACTATACAAGTCTTGCATTTCTATTATATAATTTTACTTTTTATAGATTCATACAGATTTAAATATCTTGTCTCTCTCTAACAGACCTCTTGCATTCTTCCTAGCTAGTATTCCTCCCTTTCATTTCCCTTCTTTTCTTTCTTTCTCTCTTTCTTTCTTTCTTCCTTTCTTTCTTTCTCTCTCTCTCTCTCTCTCTCTCTCTCTCTCTCTCTCTCTCTCTCTTTCTTTCTTTCTTTCTTTCTTTCCTTTGGAGGTGGCCACAGCTAAGTGTTTTCACAATTGCAATAGCCACATGTTTTCCCCAAAACAGTGCATCACAGTATTCCTCCTGGTCCTCTATCTTCTACTTTTCTTCCTTCTCTTCTATTATAATATTTCTGGGTCCCAGAGAGAATGAAACTTTTGCCATATTTTGGGTTAAGCTTCTAAATGTTGAATTATTTTATGGACTTTGACCAGTGATCTCTGTTGTGGCTGCTGTTACCTTGTCCTTTTCCCTATCTTCCTTTTCCTTCTTCTCTTCCCCAGTCTGCATCACTTCCTCCTTATCCCTGCCATCTTTCTCTGCTTCCTTCTCATTTTTATTTTGCTTAAAAAAAATGAGACTTACACTTTCTTTGTCCTCAAAGCCATGCAGATCTACCTGTTTCTTCCACCAGAATCCTGAGATTGAAAGTATGTATGACCACCCCTGGCTAAAGTGATAGGTTCCTGTATGACCGTTTAGAACATTCTTAATTTGTGTTTCCCTTCTTTGCCACTTCTTCCTTTCCACCCTACCTCATTTAAATATTCTCTCTCTTAATATCCTAATATTCCTCTTTCTTCTAATTTTATGCCTCATTTTTTATTATAATGTTGAAACAGAACAACCCCAACTTCTTTTTTTTTCTTGTTTATTTCTTTTTTTTTTCCATTTTTTATTAGGTATTTAGCTCATTTACATTTCCAATGCTATACCAAAAGTCCCCCATACCCACCGACCCCCAGTCCCCTACCCACCCACTCCCCCTTTTTGGCCCTGGCGTTCCCCTGTACTGGGGCATATAAAGTTTGCGTATCCAATGGGCCTCTCTTTCCAGTGATCTTTCTTGGCAATTCCCTTGCTTCCTGGTCTCTTCATATGCTTAGTCCAACTAAAGTTCATACTCTAAAAATGAAAATCTAAGATCTAAATAAGAGAATATATGGTGTTTGACTTCCGGGGTCTGGCTTAACTCATACAGGTTAAGAATTTCCAGATCAATCTATTTACCTGCATATTTTATACTATTATTTCATATCATCTGGAAAATATTTATGCTCATCTATACTTCCTTTTCAGTTTTCATCAATCAGTTGATGAACAGACTCAATAAAATGATTCCAATTCCTAGGTTTGAATAGAGCAGCAGGGAGCACAAATGTATAGGTATATCTGCCCTAGGGTATAAAATGACCAGAAGCTTAAAACTATGCTATATGGTTGTACTTTAGTTTTTAAGAAACCTCCACACTGATTAAATAGTGGTAGCACCAGTTAACACTGCCACGAGGATTGAAACTTAAAAGTATATAAAAACAAAACAAAACAACTCTTTTATATATTTCACACATTTAAATGTTCCAGTACAAGTCAGGAGTTAGGTATATTTTTGTACTAGGTGGTTTATCTATAGCTATTAGTTAATATTGATTAGACACATAAGACTGGGGAATTCAAACTACACTATAAGTATATAGTTAGGTCCACTATTGATGCAGTGACTTACACCCTAAATGATTTGGAAAGATATTCCTGTCAACCTCAGCATCATCAGAGGTTTTCAATGCATTATAAATATTGTTTTCTACTAAGCACAATATAATTATACATTCTAAGTATGTTTCTCCTCTATCTCTTTCATATGCTTTATAATCTTTTATTTTTCAAATTTTTTTTCTCATTTTTCTTTTTTGGTTTTTCGAGACAGGGTTTTTCTGTGTAGTCCTGGATATCCTTGAAGTCACTCTGTATACCAGTCTGGCCTCGAACTCAGAAATCCACCTGAATATGCCTCTGCCTCCCAAGTGCTGGGAGTAAAGGTGTGTGCCACCACTGCCCGGCTTAAAATTTATTTTATTTATGTTTATGTGTATCTGTTTGTGTTAGTATGCACACTTGTATGTACATACACACCAGTACGAAACTTTGTGGTCATTAATTCTTTGAGCTGAAGTCATAAGCATTTGTGAGCCACCCAAATAGCTTCTTTGTTCTAAGCTCTGAATCTCAGAGTCATTCCTCTAATACAGAATCTTCACTGTTAATATGAGTCTACCAAGGTTGATCATGTTTCCCATTAGTGTAGGTGGAAAGTGATAGACCTAGCACACAATAATATCAATTTGAGGGCAAACAGGGTTAAATTGTCTCAGAATTCTTGGAAATTAGAGCAAACAAAAATGGAGTGCTCCAGGAATACATGCTAAGATAACAGGGTGTTATGCTTCTCTATTATTTTTACTCTTTGCATGGAATGAGATATAGAATGGTGATTCTACTATATTTATAAAATGAATGGATACATAAACTTAATATGTAAAGGTTACAAAGAAGGTATTTACTCTTATATCGTTACTAGGGAAACAATCTTATACTGGAAAAGGGCAAAGCCCATAAAGAAACCCTCAATCTATGAAAATAGAGAACTGTGGAGCCCAATCTCCATGGCTATATGTACAATGCAATCCCACACTCATTGAGGATGAGAGGACAAGAGGATTGTAAGAGACAGAGGATCAAGGTGTTTTGTGTGATAATGTGTCTTCTAGTAGTGTCTAAATTTATACCCATAAAATCTCATCAATGTGACTGACTAATCAAGCACTAAACAAAGACAACAAAAATAGACACACCAAAGTGGAAGTAGGAAAGCCCATTAAGCCTCAATTTTACATATACAAAGAACTACTGGACTTAAGGAATGCTGAAACTGAGAGGCATAATCTTCTCTGGGAAAGGACAAAGTTATTAGTTATTCTATACCTAATGGTCATCCTTGAAAATATACATAAAAGTAACATTATGTAAACTGAGCAGGTTAAATTTAGGAATCTGAATGTATATGCATATACACATATATAGACATACACACATATGTGCATGTAATAACAATTCATGTAAAAGGAGCCTATGAATTTGACAGAGATCAAGTAGAGGATTATGGGAAGGTTTGGAAGGAAGAGAAGGAATGGCAAAATGTTGTAATTATATTAATCTTGAAATCTAAAAAGAATAAACTAGATTATTACTGTTATTATCAATACTTTTAAATATTCCACATGACCCCTTTCCATTTCTTTTTGACTGCAAAATGACATCATGGGCTAAATTCTTTCTGACATATGTTATTGATTGTATTCTAGATAATAAGATGTGAATCAATGTTCTCAGAAAGTACTCCATAACACTTCATGCCTGGGTGCTTCCAAAATCATCTATACAGGGGCTCTGTGAAAGATAATCAGGATCACTCAAAAAAACTTACTTCCATTTTATTCATTATTACACATTGTGCTATAACATACATATATTGTATGCCTATACATTATATGAATGTAAATTAATATATCCATAAATTGTAAAGCCTTACAGTCTAGAAATTCCTCAAAATTTAGTGGAGTAATGATGTGATTCTACAGTGTTTTGTTTGGTTCATATTGCAAAGAAATGAAATCAATAACACTGAGATTTATCTGAACTCTACTTCTAACTGCATCATTATTCACAGTGGCCAAAATTTTGAAACAACCACTGATAAATGGCTAAAGAAATTGTGGTCTATAGATACAATAGATGTAACAGAACATTGTTAGCCTTCAAAAAGAAGTGTTATTTGGGTGTAACGTAGTAGATTAATCTGATGGAGATTGTATAGAACAAAGTGAGTCAGGCACAAGAGGATAAGTACAAAATTATCTTACTTATAAATAAAACCAAGGCAGTTGAATTCAGATGGGCAGGAATGTTCTTCAAGTATTGCAGGAATGATGTGAGTGAAAAGATAACAACTGTTTTCTGACTGTTTTTAAGTGTCACTCCACAAGAAGAAACATATATTGTTTCCATTGTTACTCGAAGAACCTATGACTAGACAGTTCACAGTAGGCCATATGGGAGAACCTTCTACTATTATGCTGCTAAATAGACATACTGTTAAGCCAATTCCTAATGATTTATTGTTATACCCAGATTAACACATCTCTCAAGCCTCACACAAAACCCTATAACTGGCCAAGCTGCTGAAAAGAAAAGACTACAAAATGGTTTGCCCTGAAAGCAGCATCTTTACCAGCATCTATAAACATCTATTTCTCATAGCTTAGTCACCATTGTGGAAGAAGGACTGAAAGAGTGTAAGAGATAGAGAAATTAGATAATTCTAGGAAACCACTGTCTTCATGACTCAGCAAAGCATATGCACGTGTGAAATCATAGAAATTGAGACCCTCTGCATAAAATTTGCACAATACCAAGCCCAAGTAAATACTTGCATTGAAAGCAGAATTTGGCACCCAATCTTACCCCAAGCCCTGGAACTTGTTAGCTTGTAAATGTTATCTGCTGAGATAGTGAGAGGGAATTTTCTTCAAGAATGTAGCCACTGGTCAGTTGATAATGCTCCAGTATAGGATCACACACATCCAAGAATACTTGAGCCACCAAAATTGGCTTTGAAAGATTAAAAACTAAAAAGGACACTAAGTCGAGTGAGTATGGAAGGCAGAAAGCACTTTTAGAAAAGTTAGGACGTATTCATAGAATCAAAATATGTTGTATGAAACACTAAAAGAATCGATTTAAAAATACAAAATTTATATCAAAGGAGGAAATTCAACAATCTACCACACAAAGTACTGAGTGTAGTTAATGAGAGTATATTGTATTCCTATAGATTAATTCCCACCAGGAAAAAATAAAACAAACACTCTCATATAATGCTCATATTCATTATCTATAGATTGTCATTGTACAATATATCTATATAATGTATACCATTTGGCCTATTTAAATTAACCAGTGTGTGTTTTTTTTTTTTTTAATCTTTCTGTTGTTGTTGTTGTTGTTGTTTTTTTGGTTTTTGTTTATTTTTTGTTTTTTGTTTTTCAAGACAGGGTTAGTTACTCTGTATAGCCCTGGATGTCCTGGAACTCACTTTGTAGACCAGGCTACCTCAAACTCAGAAATCTGCCTGCCTCTGACTCCCAAGTCCAAATTTATTGAAAATGCTGTCTTTTTCCCCACTTGATGGTTTTAGCTACCTTATAACCATAGATGTGTGAGTTCATTTCTGGGTCTTCAATTCTATTCCATTTTCTACCTGTCTGTTCATGTACCAGTACCATGCAGTTTTTATTACAATTGCTTGAGGTCAGGCATGGTGATTCCACCAGAGGTTCTTTTATTGTCGAGAATTCTTTTTTTCTACTCTAGTTTTTTGTTTGTTTGTTTGTTTGTTTGTTTGTTGGATTTGTTTTTGTTTTTTGTTTTTTTGTTATTCCAGATGAATTTGCAAATCACCCATTCTAACTCAGTGAAGAATTGAGTTGGAATTTTGATGGGGATTGCATTGAATCTGTAGATTGCTTTTACCAAGGTAACCATTTTTACAATGTTAATCCTGCCAATCCATGGGAGATCTTTCCATCTTCTGAGATCTTTTTTTTTTTTTATTTCTTTCTTCACAGACTTGAAGTTCCTATCATACAAATCTTTCACTTCCTTAGAGTCACACCAAGGTATTTTATATTATTTGTGACTATTGTGAAAGGTGTTGTTTCCCTAATTTCGTTATCAGCCTGTTTATCCTTTGTGTAGAGAACAGCCACTGATTTGTTTGAGCTAATTTTATATCCAGATACTTTGTTAATTAGGTTTAGGACTTCTTTGGTGGAATTTTTAGGGTCACACACACACACACACACACACACACACACACACACACACACATATATATATATATATATATATATGTATTCATATCATCTGCAAATAGTGATATTTTGACTTCTTCCTTTCCAATTTGTATCGCCTTGATCTCTATTGGTTTTCTCTGGCTAGGACTTTGAGTACTATATTAAATAGGTAAGGAAACACTGGACAGCCTTGTCTAGTCCTTGATTTTAGTGGGATTTCCTCAAGTTTCTCTCAATTTAGTTTGATGTTGGCTACTGGTTTGTTGCATATTGCTTTTATTATGTTTAGGTATGGACTTAGAGTTCCTGATCTTTCCAAGATTTGTATCATGAATGGGTGCTGGATTTTATTAAATACTTTCTTAGCTTCTAAAGAGATGATCATGTGGTTTTTGTCTTTGAGTTTGTTTATGTAGTGGATTATGTTGACAGATTTCCATATATTAAACCATTCCTAAATCCCTGGAATTAAGCCTACTTGATGAAAATGGATGATCATTTTGATGTGTTCTTGGATACAGTTAGCGAGAATTTTATTGAGTATTTTTGCATCAATATTCATAAGGGAAATTGGTCTGAAGTTCTCTTTCTTTGTTGGATCTTTGTGTGCCTTAGGTAGAAGAGTAATTGTGGCTACATAGAATGAATTAAGTAGAGTAATTTCTGCTTCTATTTGTGGTATATTTTGAGGAAAATTGGAATTGGGTCTTCTTTGAAGGTCTGATAAAACTCTGCACTAATTCCATCTGGTCCTGGGCTTTTTTGATTGGGAGACTGTTAATGACTACTTCTATTTCTTTAGGAAATATGGGACTTTTTAGATAATAAATCTGATTCTGATTTAAATTTTGTACCTGATATATGTCTAGAAATTTGTCCATTTCATCCAGGTTTTCCAGTTTTGTTGAGTATAGCCTTTTGTAGTAGGATCTGATGATATTTTATATTTTCTCAGGTTTGGCTGTTATGTCTCCCTTTTCATTTCTGATTTTGTTAATTAGGATGCTGTCCCTGTGCCCTCTACTGAGTGTAGCTAAGGGTTTATCTATCTTGTTGATTTTCTCAAAGAACCATCTCCTGGTTTGGTGGATTCTTTGGATAGTTCTTTTTGTTTCTACTTGGTTGATTTTGGCCCTGAGTTTGATTATTTCCTGACATCTACTCTTCTTACATAAATGTGCTTCCTTATGTTCTAGAGCTTTTAGGTGTGCTGGCAAGCTGCTAATGTATGCTCTCTCTAGTTTCTTTTTGAAGTCACTCAGAGCTTTGTATTTTCCTCTTAGAACTTCTTTCATTGTGTTCCATAAATTTGGCTTCATTTTCATTAAACTCTAAAAAGTCTTTAATCTCTTTCTTTTTTTATTATTTTTTAAAATTATTATTAGGTATTTTCCTCGTTTACATTTTCAATGCTATCCCAAAGGTCCCCCATACCCACCATCCAATCCCCTACCCCCCCCCCCACTCCCCCTTTTTGGCCCTGGCGTTCCCCTGTACTGGGGCAAAGAAAGTTTGCAAGTCCAATGGGCCTCTCTTTGCAGTGATGGCCGACTAGGCCATCTTTTGATACATATGCAGCTAAAGACAAGAGCTCCTGGGTATTGATTAGTTCATATTGTTGTTCCACCTATAGGGTTGCAGTTCCCTTTAGCTCCTTGGGTAATTTCTCTAGCTCCCCCATTGGGGGCCGTGTAACCCATCCAATAGCTGACTGTGATCATCCACTTCTGTGTTTGCTAGGACCTGGCATAGTCTCACAAGAGAGAGCTATATCTGGGTCCTTTCAGCAAAATCTTGCTAGTGTATGCAATGGTGTAAGCATTTGGAAATTGATTATGGGATGGATCCCTGCATATGGCAACCACTAGATGGTCCATCCTTTCGTCACAGCTCCAAATTTTGTCTCTGTAACTCCTTCCATGGGTGTTTTGTTCCCATTTCTAAGAAAGGGTAAAGTGTCCACACTTTGGTCTTCGTTCTTCTTGAATTTCATGCGTTTGGCAAGTTGTATCTTATATCTTGGGTATCCTAAGTTTCTGGGCTAATATCCACTTATCAGTGAGTACATATTGTGTGAGTTCCTTTGTGATTGGGTTACTTCACTCAGCATGATACCCACCAGGTCCATCCATTTGCCTAGGAATTTCATAAATTCATTTTTTAATAGCTGAGTAGTATTCCATTGGGTAAATGTACCACATTTTCTGTATCCATTCCTCTGTTGAGGGGCATCTGGGTTCTTTCCAGCTTCTGGCTATTATAAATAAGGCTGCTATGAACATAGTTGAGCATGTGTTCTTCTTACCAGTTGGGACATCTTCTGGATATATGCCCAGGAGAGGTATTGCGGGATCCTCCGGTAGTACTATGTCCAATTTTCTGAGGAACCGCCAGAATGATTTCCAGAGTGGTTGTACAAGCTTGCAATCCCACCAACAATGGAGGAGCGTTCCTCTTTCTCCACATCCTCGCCAGCATGTGCTGTCACCTGAGTTTTTGATCTTAGCCATTCTGACTGGAGTGAAGTGGCATCTCAGGGTTGTTTTGATTTGCATTTCCCTGATGATTAAGGATGTTGAACATTTTTTCAGGTGTTTCTCTGCCATTCGGTATTCCTCAGGTGAGAATTCTTTGTTCAGATCTGAGCCCCATTTTAAAATGGGGTTATTTGATTTTCTGGAGTCCACATTCTTGAGTTCTTTATATATATTGGATATTAGTCCCCTGTCCGATTTGGGATAGGTAAAGATCCTTTCCCAATCTGTTGGTGGCCTTTTTGTCTTATTGACAGTTTCTTTTGCTTTGCAGAATCTTTGCAATTTTATGAGGTCCCATTTATTGATTCTTGATCTTACAGCACAAGCCATTGCTGTTCTATTCAGGAATTTTTCCCCTGTACCCATATCTTCGAGGCTTTTCCCTACTTTCTCCTCTATAAGTTTGTGTCTCTGGTTTTATGTGGAGTTCCTTAATCCACTTAGATTTGACCTAAGTACAAGGAGAGAGAAATGGATCAATTCGCATTCTTCTACATGATAACAGCCAGTTGTGCCAGCACCATTTGTTGAAAATGCTGTCTTTTTTCCACTGGATGGTTTTAGCTCCCTTGTCAAAGATCAAGTGACCATAGGTGTGTGGGTTCATCTCTGGGTCTTCAATTCTGTTCTATTGGTCTACTTGTCTGTCACTATACCAGTACCACGCAGTTTTGATCACAATTGCTCTGTAGTACAGTTTTAGATCCGGCATGGTGATTCCACCAGAGGTTCTTTTCTTCTTGAGAAGAGTTTTTGCTATCCTCGGTTATTTGTTATTCCAGATGAATCTGCCGATTGCCTTTTCTAATTCGTTGAAGAATTGAGTTGGAATTTTGATGGGGATTGCATTGAATCTGTAGATTGCTTTTGGCAAGATAGCAATTTTTACAATGTTGATCCTGCCAATCCATGAGCATGGGAGATCTTTCCATCTTCTGACATGTCTTTAATTTCTTTCTTTAGAGACTTGAAGTTCTTATCATACAGATCTTTCACTTCCTTAGTTAGAGTCACACCAAGGTATTTTATATTATTTGTGACTATTGAGAAGGGTGTTGTTTCCCTAATTTCTTTCTCAGCCTGTTTATCCTTTGTGTACAGAAAGGCCATTGACTTGTTTGAGTTACTTTTATATCCAGATACTTCATTGAAGCTGTTTATCAGGCTTAGGAGTTCTCTGGTGGAATTTTTAGGGTCACTTATATTATATACTATCATATCATCTGCAAAAAGTGATATTTTGACTTCTTCCTTTCCAATTTGTATCCCCTTGATCTCCTTTTGTTGTCGACTTGCTCTGGCTAGGACTTCAAGTACAATGTTGAATAGGTAGGGCGAGAGTGGACAGCCTTGTCTAGTCCCTGATTTTAGTGGGATTGCTTCCAGCTTCTCACCATTTAATTTGATTTTGGCTATTGGTTTGCTGTAGATTGCTTTTATCATTTTTAGGTATGGGCCTTGAATTCCTGATTTTTCCAAGACTTTTATCATGAATGGGTGTTGGATTTTGTCAAATGCTTTCTCAGCATCTAACGAGATGATCATGTGGTTTTTGTCTTTGAGTTTGTTTATATAATGGATTACATTGATGGATTTCCGTATATTGAACCATCCCTGCATCCCTGGGATGAAACCTACTTGATCAGGATGGATGATTGTTTTGATGTGTTCTTGGATTCGGTTAGCAAGAACTTTATTGAGGATTTTTGCATCGATATTCATAAGGGAAATTGGTCTGAAGTTCTCTATCTTTGTTGGGTCTTTTTGTGGTTTAGGTATCAGAGTAATTGTGGCTTCATAGAAGAAAAGGAAGCAAATTCACCTAATCTCTTTCTTTATTTCTTCCTTGACCAAGGTATCTTGAGTAGAGTGTTGTTCAGCTATCATGAGAATATTGGCTTTCTATTATTTATATTGTTATTGAAGATCAACCTTAGTCCATGGTCTGATAGGATGTGTGGGATTAATTCAACATTATATTGTCTGTTGATGTGTACTTTGTGACCAATTATATGGTCAATTTTGGAAAAGGTACCATAATGTGCTGAGAAGATTGTATATCCTTTTGTTTTAGGATAAAATGTTCTGTAGATATCTATTAAATCCATTTATTTCATAACTTCTGTTAATTGCAATGTGCCTTTGTTTAGTTTCTGTTTTCAGGATCTTTCCATTGATGAAGGTGTTGTATTGAAGTCTCCCACTATTATTGTGTGAGGTGCAATGTATGCTTTGAGCTTTACTAAAATTTCTTTAATGAATGTGGCTGCCCTTGCATTTGGAGCATACATATTCAGAATTGAGAGTTCATATTGGAAGATTTTTTACCATTGATGAGTATGAAGTGTCCCTCCTTGTCTTTTTTGATAACTTTGGGTTGGAAGTCAATTTTATTCAATATTAGAATGGCTACTTCAGCTTGTTTTATCGGACCACTTGCTTGGAAAATTGTTTTTTAGCCTTTCACTCTGAGGTAGTGTCTGTCTTTTTCCCTGAGGTGGGTATCCTGTAAGCAGCAAAATGTTGGGTCCTGTTTGTGTAGCCATTCTGTTATCTATGTCTTTTTATTGGGGGAATTGAGTCCATTGACATTAAGAGATTTAAGGAAAAGTATTGTTGCTTCCTGTTATTTTTGTTCTTAGAATTGGGATCCTGTTCTTGCCGCTGTCTTCTTTTAGGTTTGTTGAAGGATTACTTTCTTTCTTTTTCTAGGGTATAGTTTCCTTCCTTGTGTTGGTGTTTTCCTTTTATTACCCTTTGAAGGACTGGTTTCTGGAAAGGTATTGTATGAATTTGGTTTTGTCATAGAATACCTTGGTTTCTCCATCTATGGTAACTGAGAGTTTTGGTGGGTATAATATCCTGGGCTGGCATTTGTGTTCTCTTAGGGTCTGTATGACAATTGTCCGGGATTTCTGAATTTCATTGTCTCCAATTAGACGTCTCATTTAATTCTAATAGGTCTGCCTTCATATGTTACTTGACTTTTTTTCCTAACTTGTTTGTTTGTTTGTTTGTTTGTTTGATTGTTTTCAAGACAGAGTTTCTCTGTGTATTCCTGAGTGTCCTGGAACTCACTCTGTAGAACAGACTGGCCTCGAATTCAGAAATCAGCCTGCTTCTGCATCCCAAGTGCTGGGATTAAAGCTGTGTGCCACCAAGCCTGGCTTCCCTAACTGCTTTAATATTCTATCTATATTTACTGCATTTGTTGTTCTGATTATGTGTCATGAGAAATTTCACTTCTGTTCCAGTCCATATTGAGTTCTATAGGCTTCTTGTATGTTCAAGGACATCTCTTTCTTAAGGTTAGGGAAGTTTTCTTCTTTAATATTGTTGAAGATATTTACTGGCCCTTAATGTTGAAAATCTTCATTCTCATCTACTCCTATTATCCACAGGTTTGGTCTACTCATTGTGTCCTGGCCTTCATGGATGGTTTGAGTTAGGAACGATTTGCATTTTACATTTTCATTTACTGCTGTGTCCACGTTTTCTATGGAATCTTCTTGACCAGTAATTCTCTTGTCCATCTCTTATATTCTGTTGCTGATGCTCACATCTATGGTTCCTGATTTCTTTCCTAGAGTTTCTATCTTCAGAGTTGTCTCCCTTTGGGTTTTCTTTATTGTTTCTACTTCCCTTTTTTAGATCTTGGATGGTTTTGTTCAGTTCCATCACCTGTTTGGTTGTGTTTTCCCATAATTCTTTAAGGAATTTTTGTGCTTCTTCTTTAAGGCCTTCTACCTGTTTAGCCGTGTTCTCCAATCTTTCTTTAAGTGAGTTATTAATGTCCTTCTTTAAATCCTCTACCAGCATTATTAGATATGATTTTAAATCTGAATCTTGCTTTTCAGGTGTTTTGGGGTATCCAAGATTCATTGTGGTGGTAGTGCTGAGTTTTGATGATGCTGAGTGGTCTTGGTTTCTGTTAGTAAGATTCTTATGTTTGCCTTTTGCCATCTGGTAATCTCTAGAGTTAATTGTTTTAGCTGTCTCTGGCTGGAACTTGATCCTCCTATGATTCTGTTAGCCTCTGTCAGCACTCCTGGGCATCCAACTCTCTCCTGAGCCTTAGTGATCAGAGTACTCTCTGCAGGCAAGCTCTCCTCTTGCATGAAAGGTGCAGCACTTGGGAGGCAGAAGCAGGCAGATTTCTTAGTTTGAGGCTGTATGACTCTATTGGAACCTTCAGTTGTCTGGACTTTACATCTGTAAAATATAAATATATAATTAGTTTATGTATGATGTCCTCATGAGTTCCATTTCCTGAAAATATCAGAGGAGAGAATGAATTTCTCAGTGTTCAGTTTTGCAAGGTCCTAAAACCAGGTTTTTAAAGTGAAGGCTATACACTGACCTAAAATACAAAATGACAGTTTGGGAATATAGTCTGTCTTCTCCTCAGTCTGCTTTAGAAACTCAGGTTTCCCTTGAAACTAAATATTAAAATTATTTTCTCAGAGTTATCAGTAAATATTTATTTTTCAAATATCAATATAAAGAAAACAAGCCTAGTTACACATTTGGAAATATAGAAAAGAATATAAGTAACAAAACTTGGAAAAGATTAGGATACATTAATAATAAAAACAATATTGAATCACATATAAAATGGCCCAATCAAATGTATTGGCATACAATTGAAAACAATTAAAGCCTAATGAATTTGACTTTGATTCATTTGAAATTGAAGATTTTATATCAGCAGCAGTCATAGAGCTGCATACTGCACCGTACCTTATACCTCTGCCTGCCTCCCAAGAGAATGGCACTGACAAGTAAGACACACACACACACACACACACTAATCACTATCTCAATAACCCAAACCCTGCACCTGTGGGGACCCCCGCAAGATATTCTGGACAGAATCTATAAGCATAACAGTTGCATATCAGCACAGTATGCCCTTGCTAACTCACTCTGTTCTAACTGCTTCCCAGGAGGCCTGCAAAAAACCAGAGACCTATAGTTCTACCTACCTCCTGGGAGGCCTGCCCTAAAGCAGGTCACTCAGGCCAACTAACTCCCTAAACAACTAAATGATGAAAAGCAAGCACAAGAATACAATCAGCAGAAGCCAATCCAATATGGTACCAGCTCTCCTGAATATCCTAATACCCCTGAAGAGCAAGGTGGTGACCTTCAATCCCATCTCATAAAGATGATGAAAAGCCTTTAAGAGGATATAAATAATTTCCTTAAAGAAATACAGGAAAAACACTTTCAAATGAGTAAAAGCCCTTAAAGAAGAAACAAAAAATCTCTTAAAGAAATACAGAAAAATACAATGAAACAGGAAAAGGAATTGAATAAAATGGTCTGATTTCTAAAAATGGAAATAGAATCAACAACAAAAACAAAAAAATAAATTAGGCAACTCTGGGTACGGAAATACTAGTAAAGAGAACAAAGAACTACAGATCCAAATATCACCAACTGAATAAAAGAGTTAGAAGACACATTCTCAGGCATAGAAGATACCAAACAAAAAATGGGTACATTGATCAATAAAAATGCCAAATATATTTTTTTCTAACTCAAAACATCCAGAAAATTTGTAATCCCATGAAAGACAAAGAAAAATTGGAAAAGTATGTAGAGGGTGAAGAATTCCAATTCAAAGGGTCAGAAAACATTAACAAAATTGTAGAAAAAAAATTTGCCTAGCCTAAAGAAAGAGATGGGCATAAATGTACAAGAAGCTTACAGTACACAAAATAGATGGGACCATAAAAAAATTCACCTGCCTATAATAATCAAAAGTACATTAAATATGCAGAACAAAGGAAGGATATTAAAATCTGCAAGGGAAAATGTCAAGCATCATGAAGGTAAACCCATCAGAATTATACCTGACTTCTCAACAGAGACTCTAAAAACTAAAAGATCCTGGACAGATGCCTCACAGATGCTAACAGACCATAGATGCCAGCCCAGACTTCTATAGCAAACAAAATTCTAATTATAGATTGAGCAAACAAGGTTATTTCATGACAGGAAAAAATTTATACAATATATTTGTACAAATCCAGTCTTGCACAGGCTACTACAAGGAAAACTCTAATACAAGGACAGTAACTACACCTAAGAAACTTAAGAAATTAACACAGCAAAATGAAAGGAAGAGAAACACACACATACACACAGGGAGGGGGGAGGACACAAAAGACTAGAGAGAGACATCCAACAGATAAAATAATAGTAACTACAAATCATTGCTCATTAATATATCTCAACACCATTGGGCTCAAGTCACCAGTAAAAAGGCACAGACTAACAAATGGATACATAAACAGGATCCATCATTCTGTTGCTTACAAGAAACACCTCAGCAAAAAATGACAGACATTATCTCAGAGTAAAGAGCTGGTAAAAAGGTTTTTCAAGCAAACGGACAAAAGACAAAATCTAGAGTAGCCAACCTAATACCTAATAAAAGATTTTCTACCATTTTTTTTTTCAGAAAAAGACAGGGAAGTGCACTTCAGACTCATTAAAGGAAAACTCTAGCAAGATGACATCTGATTTCTGAACATCTACGCCACAAATGCAAAAGCATTTGTAAAAGAGACTTTAATAAAGCTCAGATCACACATTGAATCACACAAAATAATTGTAGTATATTTCAATATCCTATTTTCACCAATGGACAGGTCATCAAACCAGAAAATAATTAAACTAACAGATGTAAGAACGAAATGGATTTTAAATTATCTACAGAAACTTTCACAGTAAATCAAAAGACATATACTTTCATCTCAACACCGCATAGTACCTTCTCCAAAATTGATTAATAGGCACAAAGCCAGCCTCAACATATACAAGAAAATTGAAATAACACCTTCCATTCTATCAGATATCCACATATTAATGCTGGACTTCAACAATGATAGACAAGAGAAAGCACACATAGTCATGAAAACTGAACACCTACTCAATAATTATGTAAGAAGAAATAAAGAAAGAAATTAAAGGATTTATACAATTCAATGAAATTTAAGAATTATTATACCAAAAGTGTGGTATAATAATTAGTTATTATTATTATTTAATTAGTGCCGCAATGAAAGTGGTACTAATAGGAAAATTCATACCAATAAGTGCATGCATAAAGAAATTGGAGAGTTCTCATACTAATAACTTAACACTATACCTAGAAACTCTAGAACAATACAAACAAACAAATAAACAAAATGAACATACCCAAGAAGATTGAATGGCAGTAAATGGTAAAACTCTGTGTTGAAGGCAAATAGAAACAAAGTAAACAATAAAAAATTCCAAAACACAAGAGCTGTTTTTTTTTTTCAGAAGATCAACAAGAGAAACGAACCCATAATCTAATTAAAATGCATCTAGAGACTGCCATATCCAGGGATCCATCCCATAATCGGCCTCCAAACGCTGACACCATTGCATACACTAGCAAGATTTTGCTGAAAGGACCCTGATATAGCTGTCTCTTGTGAGACTATGCCAGGGCCTAGCAAACACAGAAGTGGATGTGCTCACATTCAGCTATTGGATGGATCACAGGGCCCCCAATGGAGGAACTAGAGAAAGCACCCAAGGAACTAAAGGGAACTGCAACCCTATAGGTGGAACAACAATATGAACTAAGCAGTACCCCGGAGCTCTTGTCTCTAGCTGCATATGTATCAAAAGATGGCCTAGTCGGCCATCACTGGAAAGAGAGGCCCATTGGTCATGCAAACTTTATATGCCCCAGTAGAGGGGAATGCCAGGGCCAAAAAGTGGGAGTGGGTGGGTAGAGGAGTTGGGGGGAAGGGTATGGGGGACTTTTGGGATAGCATTGGAAATATAAATGAGAAAAATACCTAATAAAATATTTAAAAAATGCACAGAGACAGAATCTAAATTAATAAAATCATAAATTAAAAGGGATAAATCTACAAATAAAAACCAAGGAAATAAAATAAAAATCTGTAGTCTTACTTCAAGAGTATGTGAAAATGTCAGTGAAATGGATGACTTGCTAGACCAATACCACATACTGAAGCTAAATCAAGATGAGGTAAACTAAACAGTCTCATAATACCTAAGTAAATGGAAGCAGTCATTAAAATATAATAACCAAAGAAAATTCCAGGAGAGATGATTTTACTGAAGAAATTCTACCAGACTTGCAAAGAAACGCTAATACAATGGTGAATTAAATATTTCTAAAATATCTTTAACAATTATATATCTAATAGATATATACATGTACTGGCCAATTTTGTGTCAACTTGTGTCACAGGAAAAGGAGTTTCAGTTGAGGAAATGCCTCCATGAGATCCAACTGTAAGGCATTTTCTCAATTAGTGATCAAGGAGGAAAGGCCCCTTGTGGGTGGGACCATCTCTGGGCTGATAATCTTGGTTCTATAAGAGAGAAGGCTGGGCAAGCCAGTGGAAGCAAGCCAGTAAACGATACTCTCCATGGCCTCTGCATCAGCTCCTGCTTCTTGACCTGCTTGAGTTCCAGTCCTGACTTCCTTGGTGATAAACAGCAGTATGAAATTGTAAGCTGAATAAACCTTTTCCTCCCCAACTTGCTTCTTGGTCATGATGTTTGTGCAGGAATAGAAACCTGACTAAGACAAATTGGTTCCAGCATAGTGGTGTATTCCTGTGTCAACCTGACCATGTTTTGGGGAGGACTGTGGAAGAACTTTGGAACTTTGGGCTTGAAGATCCATTTATCGTTAAGAGGTTTGTCAGATGATGTGTAGGAGCTTGGAAGATAATGTTGAGAACAATGCAGAAGATGGACATCTGCCTTGTGAAATTTCAGAGGGAAAATTAAAGACCCTTTTCAGGGCCATTGTTATTTTGATTGGAAAGATTCTGTGGTTCTGGTTAGCTGGGGCTGAAGAATTAGCTGTGATTAACAAGATACCACAACTACTAAAGTGGAACTTTTGCATTACTGGAACTATTGATGCTGGTTAGCTGGAGCTAAGAAATTAGTGGTGATTAAGAAGAGACCAGCATCATTGAAGTGACATCTTCTGGGAAGTGTTTTCTGAAAGCACAAAGACGCTGTGTTCCAGAGAGAGCCAAGGTTGTACTCCTGCTGCAGTGGGACTTAGTAATGTGTAAGGGTCACCCAGGTGGTACTGGTTTTGAAGGCATGAAGGGGTCACGCAGAGCAGCTGAGGCTCAGCACTGAGAGGCCATGGAAGGCCATTGGTGAAGGTGCAGCCTCAGTTGCAATTGACGGCTCAGGACTGAAGGGGTCATGCAGTGTTTTGGAAATGCCAGTATCATGAGATGACCAAGAGCAACAGCAGTGGAGTACAGGCATCTGGAGCCTAGAGGACAATGTGTGTGCCCCAAAGGGCATGGCTGGAGAAGTGATCCAAGCCCTTGGAGGAGCCCAGAAGATCATTAGTTGGATCCCAGACATTGGATGGTTGGAGATTGATTTTTGCTTTTGATTGTGACTGTGCCCTGATATTTTCCCTCTTGAAGGAAGAAACTATTTTAGTGGAGCCCACAGTTAAGAGACTTTTAATTGTAAAAAGACTTTGGATTTTTAAAAGAGATGGATATTTTAAAGAGATTGAAATTTTAAGAATATGTAAAGTCTGTGGGACATTTAAAGTTATTTAGACCTTGGGGATGAATAAGAATGTAAGGGTTGAGGCTTACTAGTGATGTGTTTGTGTGTTAAGTTGACAAGGGGTGAGTTGTATTGGCTAGTTTTGTGTCAACTTGACACAGCTGGAGTTATCACAGAGAAAGGAGCTTCAGTTGAGGAAATGCCTCCATGAGATACAACTGTCAGGCATTTTCTCAATTAGTGATCAAAGGGGAAAGGTACCTTGTGGGTGGGACCATCTCTGGGCTGGTAGTCTTGGTTCTACAAGAGAGCAGGCTGAGCAAGCCAGGGGAGGCAAGCCAGTAAAGAACATCACTCCATGACCTCTGCATCAGCTCCTGCTCCCTGACCTGCTTGAATTCCAGTCCTGACTTCCTTTGGTGATGAAGAGCAGCATGGAAGTTTAAGCCGAATAAACCCTTTCCTCCCCAACTTGCTTCTTGGTCATGATGTTTGTTCGGGAATAGAAACCCCGACTAAGACAATACCACACATAAAAAATAGCAACAACAAAAACAATGAACATCAAGGCAACAAATAACCCAATTTAAAGGAGAATATAAAAGTAAACAGAGATTTATCTTCTTCGTTGTGGGTAGGACTTCAAACTTATATAGCCCCTATGGAAATCAGGTTGACAGTTCCTCAAAAGACTTAAAATTGATATGCCTCGGAGCCTCTGCCTGTCTCCACCAGGGTAGCCGTATTTTTCCCACTAAGACTCGGGGGTACTCCGCCTCGAGTGCCAGGGCCACAGAGCTGCCGCTTGACATCGTGGAGGCACACTGTTAATGACTGCGGACTCCGCTGAGGGCAGGCTGCACGGGTGACGGTGTGGAATACAGAGGCCAGCCGTTTCTGGGAAGGCGAGAGCCAGAGAGCTTCTGAGGCGGCGCCATCTTCGGCTCCAGACAACCGGCCACCTTCCTGGCGGGAGCCACAGAGCTTCTGAGACAGCGCCACCTTCGGCTCCAGACAACCGGCCACCTTCCTGGCGAGAGCCACAGAGCTTCTGAGGCGGCACCATCTTCGGCTGCAGACAACCGGCCACCTTCCTGACAACCGACCACCTTCCTGGCGAGAGCCACAGAGCTTCTTAGGCGGCACCATCTTCGGCTCCAGACAACCGGCCACCTTCCTGCCGAGAGCCACAGAGCTTCTGAGGCAGCACCATCTTCGGCTCCAGACATCCGGCCACCTTCCTGGCCAAAGCAACACAGCTTCTGGGAAAGATCCTGTTTTGGGCCTTCATCTTCAGCCAGGAGGAGGTCCAAACACCAGATAACTGTGCACCTTCTCTGAAAGAGGAGAGCTTGCCTGCAGAGACTGCTCTGACCACTGAAACTCAGAGGAGAGAGCTAGTCTCCCACGTCTGCTGATACAGGGTAACAAAAGCAACAGAGGAACAATCTCTAAACAAAGACAACTATAACAACTAACTCCAGAGATTTCCAGATGGTGAAAGGTAAACGTAAGAATCCTACTAACAGGAACCAAGACCACCCACCATCATCAGAACCTAGCACTCCCACTTCGCCCATTCCAGGACATCCTAACACACCTGAAAAGGTAGACCTGGATTTAAAAGCATTTCTCATGATGATGGTAGAGGACATAAAGAAGGAATTTAATAACTCACTTAAGGAAATACAGGAGAACACTGCTAAAGAGTTACAAGTCCTTAAAGAAAAACAGGAAAACACAACCAAACAGGTAGAAGTCCTTATAGAAAAACAGGAAAATACATCGAAACAGGTGATGGAAATGAACAAAACCATACTAGACCTAAAAAGGGAAGTAGACACAAGAAAGAAAACCCAAAGTGAGGCAACGCTGGAGATAGAAAACCTAGGAAAGAAATCTGGAACCATAGATGCCAGCATCAGCAACAGAATACAAGAGATGGAAGAGAGAATCTCAGGTGCAGAAGACACCATAGAGAACATCGGCACAACAATCAAAGAAAATGGAAAATGCAAAAAGATCCTAACTAAAAACATCCAGGAAATCCAGGACACAATGAGAAGACCAAACCTACGCATAATAGGAGTGGATGAGAATGAAAATTTTTTCAACTCAAAGGACCAGCAAACATCTTCAACAAAATTATTGAAGAAAACTTCCCAAATCTAAAGAAAGAGATGCCCATGAACATACAAGAAGCCTACAGAACTCCAAATAGACTGGACCAGAAAAGAAATTCCTCCCGACACATAATAATCAGAACATCAAATGCACTAAATAAAGATAGAATACTAAAAGCAGTAAGGGAAAAAGGTCAAGTAACATATAAAGGCAAGCCTATAAGAATTACACCAGATTTTTCACCAGAGACTATGAAAGCCAGAAGAGCCTGGACAGATGTTATACAGATACTAAGAGAACACAAATTCCAGCCCAGGCTACTATACCCAGCCAAACTCTCAATTACCATAGATGGAGAAACCAAAGTATTCCACGACAAAACTAAATTCACCCATTATCTCTCCACGAATCCAGCCCTTCAAAGGATAATAACAGAAAAAAACCAATACAAGGACGGGAACCACGCCCTAGAAAAGACAAGAAGATAATCCCTCAACAAAACTAAAAGAAGATAGCCACAAGAACAGAATGCCAACTTTAACAACAAAAATAACAGGAAGCAACAATTACTTTTCCTTAATATCTCTTAATATCAATGGTCTCAACTCCCCAATAAAAAGACATAGACTAACAGACTGGCTACACAAACAGGACCCAACATTCTGCTACTTTCAGGAAACCCATATCAGGGAAAAAGACAGACACTACCTCAGAGTGAAAGGCTGGAAAACAATTTTCCAAGCAAGTGGTCCGATAAAACAAGCTGAAGTAGCCATTTTAATATCGGATAAAATCGACTTCCAACCCAAAGTTATCAAAAAAGACAAGGAGGGACACTTCATACTCATAAAAGGTAAAATCCTCCAAGAGGAACTCACAATTCTGAATATCTACGCTCCAAATGCAAGGGCAGTCACATTCATTAAAGACAGCTTATTAAAGCTCAAAGCACACATTGCACCTCACACAATAATAGTGGGAGACTTCAACA
Organism: Mus musculus; assembly: GCF_000001635.26. NCBI lineage: Eukaryota > Metazoa > Chordata > Mammalia > Rodentia > Muridae > Mus > Mus musculus. The sequence goes on from NC_000067.6 coordinate 104,161,167, forward strand.
CACCACTTTCATCAATGGGCAGATCGTGGAAACAGAAACTAAACAGGGACACAGTGAAAATAACAGAAGTTATGAAACAAATGGACCTGACAGATATCTACAGAACATTTTATCATAAAACAAAAGGATATACGATCTTCTCAGCACATTATGGTACCTTTTCCAAAATTGACCATATAATTGGTCACAAAACAGGCCTCAAAAGATACAAAAATATTGAAATTGTCCCATGTATCCTATCAGACCACCATGGCCTAAGACTGATCTTCAATAACAACATAAATAACGGAAAGCCAACGTTCACGTGGTAACTGAACAACACTCTTCTCAATGATACCTTGGTCTAGGAAGGAATAAAGAAAGAAATTAAAGACTTTTTAGAGTTTAATGAAAATGAAGCCACAACGTACCCAAACCTATGGGACACAATGAAAGCATTTCTAAGAGGGAAACTCATAGCTCTGAGTGCCTCCAAGAAGAAACGGGAGAGAGCACATACTAGCAGCTTGACAACACATCTAAAAGCTCTAGAAAAAAAGGAAGCAAATTCACCCAAGAGGAGTTGATGGCAGGAAATAATCAAACTCAGGGGTGAAATCAACCAAGTGGAAACAAGAAGAACTATTCAAAGAATTAACCAAACGAGGAGTTGGTTATTTGAGAAAATCAACAAGATAGATAAACCCTTAGCTAGACTCACTAAAGGGCACAGGGATAAAATCCTAATTAACAAAATTGGAAATGAAAAGGGAGACATAACAACAGATCCTGAAGAAATCCAAAACACCATCAGATCCTTCTACAAAAGGCTATACTCAACAAAACTGGAAAACCTGGACGAAATGGACAAATTTCTGGACAGATACCAGGTACCAAAGTTGAATCAGGATCAAGTTGACCATCTAAACAGTCCCATATCACCTAAAGAAATAGAAGTAGTTATTAATAGTCTCCCAGCCAAAAAAAGCCCAGGACCAGACGGGTTTAGTGCAGAGTTCTATCAGACCTTCAAAGAAGATCTAATTCCAGTTCTGCAGAAACTATTTCACAAAATAAAAGTAGCAGGTACTCTACCCAACTCATTTTATGAAGCCACTATTACTCTGATACCTAAACCACAGAAAGACCCAACAAAGATAGAGAACTTCAGACCAACTTCTCTTATGAATATCGATGCAAAAATCCTCAATAAAATTCTCACTAACCGAATCCAAGAACATATTAAAGCAATCATCCATCCTGACCAAGTAGGTTTTATTCCAGGGATGCAGGGATGGTTTAATATATGAAAATCCATCAATGTAATCCATCACATAAACAAACTCAAAGACAAAAACCACATGATCATCTCGTTAGATGCAGAAAAAGCATTTGACAAGATCCAACACCCATTCATGATAAAAGTGTTGGAAAGATCAGGAATTCAAGGCCCATACCTAAACATGATAAAAGCAATCTACAGCAAACCAGTAGCCAACATCAAAGTAAATGGAGAGAAGCTGGAAGCAATCCCACTAAAATCAGGGACTAGACAAGGCTGCCCACTTTCTCCCTACCTTTTCTACATAGTACTTGAAGTATTAGCCAGAGCAATTCGACAACAAAAGGAGATCAAGGGAATACAAATTGGAAAAGAGGAAGTCAAAATATCACTTTTTGCAGATGATATGATAGTATATATAAGTGACCCTAAAAATTCTACCAGAGAACTCCTAAGCCTGATAAACAGCTTCGGTGAAGTAGCTGGATATAAAATAAACTCAAACAAGTCAATGGCCTTTCTCTATGCAAAGAATAAACAGGCTGAGAATGAAATTAGGGAAACAACACCCTTCTCAATAGTCACAAATAATATAAAATACCTTGTCGTGACTCTAACTAAGGAAGTGAAAGATCTGTATGATAAAAACTTCAAATCTCTGAAGAAGAAATTAAAGTAGATCTCAGAAGATGGAAAGATCTCCCATGCTCATGGATTGGCAGGATCAACATTTTAAAAATGGCTATCTTGCCAAAAGCAATCTACAGATTCAATGCAATCCCAATCAAAATTCCAACTCAATTCTTCAACTAATTAGAAGGAGCAATTTGCAAATTCATCTGGAATAACAAAAAATCTAGGATAGCAAAAAGTCTTCTCAAGGATAAAAGAACATCTGGTGGAATCACCATGCCTGACCTAAAGCTTTAGTACAGAGCAATTGTGATAAAAACTGCATGGTACTGGTATAGAGACAGACAAGTAGACCAATGGAATAGAATTGAAGACCCAGAAATGAACCCACACACCTATGGTCACTTGATCTTCGACAAGGGAGCTAAAACCATCCAGTGGAAGAAAGACAGCATTTTCAACAATTGGTGCTGGCACAACTGGTTGTTATCGTGTAGAAGAATGCGAATCGATCCATACTTATCTCCTTGTACTAAGGTCAAATCTAAGTGGATCAAGGAACTTCACATAATATCAGAGACACTGAAACTTATAGAAAAGAAAGAGGGGAAAAGCCTTGAAGATATGGGCACAGGGGGAAAATTCCTGAACAGAACAGTAATGGCTTGTACTGTAAAATCGAGAATTGACAAATGGGACCTAATGAAACTCCAAAGTTTCTGCAAGGCAAAAGACACCGTCAGTAAGACAAAAAGACCACCAACAGATTGGGAAAGGATCATTACCTATCCTAAATCAGATAGGGGACTAATATCCAACATATATAAAGAACACAAGAAGGTGGACTTCAGAAAATCAAATAACCCCATTAAAAAATGGGGCTCAGAACTGAACAAAGAATTCTCACCTGAGGAATACCGAATGGCAGAGAAACACCTCAAAAAATGTTCAACATCCTTAATCATCAGGGAAATGCAAATCAAAACAACCCTGAGATTCCACCTCACACCAGTCAGAATGGCTAAGATAAAAAATTCAGGTGACAGGAGATGCTGGCATGGATGTGGAGAAAGAGGAACATTCCTCCATTGTTGGTGAGATTGCAGGCTTGTACAACCACTCTGGAAATCAGTCTGGCGGTTCCTCAGAAAATTGGACAGAGTACTACCGGAGGATCCAGCAATACCTCTCCTGGGCATATATTCAGAAGATGCCCCAACGGGTAAGAAGGACACATGCTCCACTATGTTCATAGCAGCCTTATTTATACTAGCCAAAAGCTGGAAAGAACTCAGATTCCCCTCAACAGAGGAATGGATACAGAAAATGTGGTACATCTACACAATGGAGTACTACTCAGCTAATAAAAAGAATGAATTTATGAAATTCCTAGCCAAATGGATGGACCTGGAGTGCATCATCCTGTGTGAGGTAACACATTCACAAAGAAACTCACACAATATGTACTCAATGATAAGTGGATATTAGCCCCAAACCTAGGATACCCAAGATATAATATACAATTTGCTAAACACATGAAGCTCAAGAAGAATGAAGACTGAAGTGTGGACACTATGCCCCTCCTTAGAATTGGGAACAAAACACCCATGGAAGGAGTTACAGAGACAAAGTTTGGAGCTGAGATGAAAGAATGGACCATGTAGAGACTGCCATATCCAGGGATCCACCCCATAATCAGCATCCAAACGCTGACACCATTGCATACACTAGCAAGATTTTATTGAAAGGACCCAGATGTAGCTGTCTCTTGTGAGACTATGCCGGGGCCTAGCAAACACAGAAATGGATGCTCACAGTCAGCTAATGGATGGATCACAGGTCTCCCAATGGAGGAGCTAGAGAAAGTAGCCAAGGAGCTAAAGGGATCTGCAACCCTATAGGTGGAACTACATTATGAACTAACCAGTACCCCGGAGCTCTTGACTCTAGCTGCATATATATCAAAAGATGGCCTAGTCGGCCATCACTGGAAAGAGAGGCCCATTGGACACACAAACTTTATATGCTCCAGTACAGGGGAACACCAGGGCCAAAAAGGGGGAGTGGGTGGGCAGGGGAGTGGGGGCCGGTGGGTATGGGGGACTTTCGGTATAGCATTGGAAATGTAAATGAGCTAAATACCTAATAAAAAATGGAAAAAAAAATGATATGCCTCATGATACAGCTATACCAGTCGTGGATACATATCTAAAGGACTCTGAATGTTACAACATAGATACTTGCCCATTCATATCCAAGTCTTTTGCTTCTCTACTCATAGCAACTTGAAATCAAAAGCAGTCAATCTGTATCAACTAATAGATAGCAAGAATGTAGTACATTTACACAATACAATATCATTTAACTGATAAGAAAATGAGATCATGAAAGCTCTAGATCAGTGGATGGAAATAGAAACACTAATGCTGAGAGTAGTAACACAGACCCAAAAGGACGTAGATGATATTATACCTTTACAAATAGTTGTTAGGATTTAAGCTTAAAATATATGTCTCAACCCCAAACAACCACAGAAATTCACTTGTAAGGAGTTTGGGGGAGAAAAGAATCTCCCAAGAAAAGGAAAATACAATATAGTATTATGAAAAATTAACAGGAAAACAGAACAGAAAGATTACATCAGAGGGGATGTGACACTGGGGTAAAGGGTGAAATATAGAGAAAGACAGGTAATGCACATTTGTAAGTAAAGAAGTGTGAATAAGGGGATACTGTTGGAGCATTTGTTTTATTATTTTATTGGATTCTTATACCTCTACCATCCTTCAAAACCTTGTACCACCTGAATCCATTCCATGACTACCTCCAAAATAATTATAAGAGAAAATATTCTGTGGGACACACTGTGGCACAATAAATTTTCCACAAAAAGATTTTTTTTTTCTTTTAAGGAGGAGGTTGCAAGGGCAGAAGGTAGGAATTAAGGGATGGAAGCATGAGTGGAATCAAGGTACATAATATGAAATTTACAGAGAATCAATAAAAAGTTAAGTAATAAAAGTAATAATAATAATTCCCAGTGATGGGTTTACTACCCAACTCTGTGTTTGTGTTCCTTAATGAAAGACACACATTCACAGCCTTAATATTTTGATGTTCCTTAAAGCCATCAAAAGCTGCACCACTGACTAAACTCCATGCAATTAATCTGAGTTACTATTGACTAATTCTATGTTCTATCTTGCTTGCTCTGGACCCAAAGGGCTTCTCATCTAGGCTGTGCTGTAGACCGAGCTCTCCCAGCTCCTTCACATGGCAGCTATACCTATATGTACTGGACTCTTCTTGGGCATGGTTTCTCCCTTCCACACTCACCTGGCATGGCTGGGTTCCTTCTCCTTTCTCTTCCTCCTAGTCCAAAGCCCAAGGATTCTAAACCCCACCTATGTCTCTTTTCCCTAGCTACTGACTGTTTGCATCTTTATTTACTGATCAGAATTAACTAGATACAGTGTCCCTCAGTGTCTTACAAATGGACTCTCCCCTGCAAACAATTTGGGAGACCCAAATTAACATTAGAATCCAATAGCATTTGGCCAAAAACCTACATACTAATCCTCAAACTATCCATGAAATATGAACAGAAGGAACACTACCTAATTCATTCTATGAGGCCAGATATCTTGATACCTAACTTACACTTACACTCACAAAAAGAAACAGAGCTTGAGACTAATTTTGCTTATGAACATCAACACAAAAATACTCAGTAAATTCTGGTAAACAGAATCTGAGAATTCATCAAAGCCATCATTCACCATGTTCACGGTGGCTTCAATCCAGAGTTTCTGGGTTGGATCAATTCACAAAAAAATCCATCAATCTACTATATGAAAAAAATAAAAGACTAAAAATCACAATATCATCTCATTACATGCTGCAAAAGCCCTTGACAAAAATCCAACACCCCTCTGTATCGAAAGTCTTGGAAAAAAACATGGATTCAATACAAGTAACTAAGCACAGTAAAAACAATATGCAGTAAACCAATAGCCAATATCAAATTTAATGGAGAGAAACTGAAGCAGTCTCACAAAAATTAGGAACAGTATAAGTCTATTCTTCTCTCTCTCTCTCTCTCTCTCTCTCTCTCTCTCCTTTCAATATTATGCTTGACCTTCTAACTAGAGCAATGAGACAACAAAAGGAGATCAAGGGAATACTTATTGGAAAAAACACTATTCATGAATATGACAGTATATATAAGTGATCCCCCAAATTCAACCAGAAAACTATCTATAGCTAATTAACAACTTCAACAAACTGGCTGGATATAAAATTAACACAAAGAAATAAGTAGGTTTCCTTTATATAGATGACAAACAGGAAAAAAAAAAGGAATTAAGGAAAGCCAGCATTCACAATAGCTAGAAATAAAGAAAAATATCTTGGCATAGTTCTAACCAAGCAAATAAAAAAATATCTGAACAACAATTACTTCAAGTTCCTAAAGAATTAAATTAAAGAAGCTTTCAAAAGATGGAAAGATTATCCATGATTGTGGGTCAGTGGTATTAACATAGTTAAAATGGCTATCTTACCAAAAGCAATCTACAAATTTAATGCAATACATATCACTCCAACACAAATGTTAAAGAACTTGAAAGTGCAATTCTAGACTTCATATGGACAAAGGAAAAACCCAGGATCCCATAAAACAATTCTATAAACAAAAGAACGTCTGGCATAATTATCATTCCTTATATTAAGATGAACTCTTGAGTAATAATGACTAAAAAAACTGCATCGTGTTGTTATAGTAACAGACAGGTTGATCAATGGAATAGAAGGAAAGATCCAGAAATAAACCTAGACACATATGGACGCTTGAATTTTGAAATAGAGGTCAAAAACCATAAAATGGAAAGAAGAAAACATCTTAAATAAATGTTACTGGTCTAACTGGAAAACTCTAAGTAGAAGAAGGCAAATAGATCCTTATTTATCATCATGCACAAACCTCAAATCCAATTGGATCAAGGAACTTAACATAAAACTGGATACACTAAACCTAATAGAATAGAAAATAGGAAACAGCCTTAAACACATTATTATAGGATAAATTTCCTGAACAGAAAACTAAAGGGTTAGGCCCTAACACCAACTATTGAAATATGGAAGTTGTTGAAACTGAAAAGCACAGTCAACAGGACAAATCAGCAGCCCACAGACTGGGAAAGTATCTTCACTAACCATATATCTGATAGATGACTAATATCTAAATATAACAATAACTAAAGAATTCCAACAAACCAAATAACACAATTTAAAAATGAGGCACATAACCAAACAAAGAATTATCAACAAAGAAATTTCTCTTGCCTAAGAAGCAGTTAAAGAAATGCTCAATATCCTTAGTCAGTGGGGAAATTCAAGTCAAAATGAATCTGAGATTCAATAATTATTTTATGTATTTACATTTGAAAAGCTGCCCCCCTCTCAGAGTTCCTCACCTTCCCCTCCATTTACCTCTCAGAGGATGCCAAACCACTACCTTTCCCATCACAACCCACTAGATCAATTAAACAAACAAAAAAAGGAGATCAAGGGGATACAAACTAAGATTCCATCTTATACACATCAGAATGGGTAAGATCAAACAAACAAACAAACAAACAAACAAACAATAACAAGGGATGGAACATGCTGTCATCTATTTGAAGAAAAAGAAATAGTCCTCCATTGCTAATAGGATTATAAACTTCTACAACTACTTTAGAAATAACCAAATCACCCTGATGGTTTCTCAGAAATTTGGAAATAGTTCTACCTGAAGACACACCTATACTACTCCTGGGCATATACCCAAAAATGTTCCCCCAAATCCCAAGGACACATGTTCCACTGTGTTCATAGCAGCTATAGTCATAATAGTTAGAAACTGGAAACAACCCAATAAATTCCATTTACACAATAGAATACAATTAGGCTAAAAAAAAGGACATAATGAATTTCAGAGAGAAATGATTGGAACTAAAAATTATCATACTGAGTGAGGTAACCTAAACCAAAAAGGAAAAGCATGGTATGTACTTACTGATATGTGGGTATTAGCTTTACAGTACAGAATACCCATAGTACATCCCACAGACACAAAGAAGTTAAACAAGAGGCAAGGACCAAGCACATTTAGACCAGGAAAGAAAATAGCCAAAGGTGACAGAGAGAGGGAGGGTTCCAGCTGAGTGAATCGAGGGAGAGGAGTATGAAGAGGTAGGTTGAGAGAGTGACAGCAGAAGGTGCCAGAGGGCCTAAAGAATGAATGAAAGCTGCAGCTGTTGGGGGTAGTGGGGAAGGAATAATTTCTAGGAGTCCAAGCTTCTTGAAACAGTGGAGGCTCCAAGAAGTCAGTGCAGGAGACCTTAGCCAAGATGACTAACAGTCAAGAGGTAAAACCTGAAGAGGCCTGCTCCAGTTGCCAGGTTGGAACCCCAGTGAAGAGATAAGGACATCAACCCACCCACAAAACTTCCAACCCCAAGTTTGTCCTGTTAAAAATGAAATGTAAGAATGGAGAAGGGGGGTGGGAGGAGAGAAAGAAAGGCCAACCAATAATTGGTATAGGGGTGATTCAGTTGCTAAGGTCCTATTCCCCAATTCGTTCTGATCTACCAATAAAGATACTAGTGGTCAATGAGCTGGGCACAGTAAGCAGGACTATCAGCACCCTGAAGGAAAGGTAGCAAACACAAGAGAAATGGAGAAGGAGAAGGACAGAGTAGCTTTAGGAGATAATGCAAATCAGCCCTGTGAGCATTCAGTTGGGGTGACCACTCTATTTGATTATGCCTGGGTGACAGGAGATGTTTAGCTGTGCCCAGTCATTGAGTTGGCAAAGGCATTTTAAGATTAACTGGTGTGGTGTGTTGGGGTATGTGTGTGTGTGTGTGTGTGTGTGTGTGTGTGTGTGTGAGAGAGAGAGAGAGAGAGAGAGAGAGAGAGAAATACAGAGACAGAGACAGACAGAGACAGAGAGAGACAGACACAGAGAGAGAAAGAGAGAGAGACAAAGAGAGACAGAGAGAGAGAGACAGAGACAGACATAGAGAGAAAGACAGAGAGAGATGTTGTCGGTTTTTTTTTTTTTAATCCATGAATTCAAGGGAATTTGGGTGGGATCTGGTAGCATGGTGCATTCCCAGAGCTTGGGCAGGGTAACAACAGCTACACACTTCAGATGGTGTGCAACATTGGAGGCAGGAATCCATGATTAATTTAATAAATCTTTGGATGGATTACACAAAAAGTGATATAAGTGTAGGAAGAAAAGAGAATTGGTTTCTCAGGAGAGAAAGTCAAATGGCTCTAACATGGGAAACATGAACAAAGAAACACAGGGAGAGCCTCAGCTCGAAGACACTGGAATCCCCTCCTGTGCAATGAGGACTTATTACAATGGTTTATTAATAAAATTAACTTGGTTCAGGTCTGCAGAGCCACCTTGACAATGAACTTGGCATACTGTCCCATGGTCCCCAAAAACTCTCCAAGCCGCAGGAACTTTAGCACACCTAGGATCGTAGGATCACTGAGGAGAGTCAGCCTCTAGAGAGGGCTCTGTCCCTGGAATTCAGATGAGAGCACCATCTTGTATACTCCCAGGCTTTTCCCAGACCAGTCAGTCCAGGAGAGCACATGGGCCATAGAAGCAACAGAGCTTCTTGGACAGGGTCTCTTCAAACTTTCATCCTCAGCCAGGAGATAGAGCTAAGATCCAGACCACTGGGCACCTTCCCCACCAGAGGAAATTCAGCCTCTAGGGAGGGCTGTAATCCCAAGACTCAAGTGAGATCATTATCTTGTATCCAGGGTCTCTCAGAGACAAGTCCACTCAGGAGAGTCCACGGGGCACAAAAGCAAAAGAGCTTCTTAGACAGGGTCCCTTGGGCCCTTCATCTTCTGCCAGGAGGCAGATCTGAGCACCAGACTTCTGTGCACCTTCCCTGCAAGAGGAGAGCTTGTCTGTAGAGAATGCTCTGACCACTGGAACTCAGGGGAGAGTTGGACTCACAGGAGTGCTGAAGAGGCTAAGAGAATCACAGGAGGAATAAGCTCCAGCCAGAGACAGCGAGAACATCTAACGTCAGAGATTACCAGATGGTGAAAGGAAACATAAAAATCTTACTAACAGAAACCAAGACAACTCAGCATTATCAGAACCCAGTACTTCCACCACAGCAAGGCCTGGATACCCCAACAGAGCCAAAAACCAAGATTTGGATTTAAAACCATATCTCATGATGCTGGCAGAGGATTTTAAGAAGGGTGTAAATAATTCATTTAAAGAAATACAGGAGAACACTGCTAAACACAAAGAAGCCCTTAAGAAGGGAGCACAAAAAATCCCTTAAAGAATTACAGGAAAACACAACCAAACAGGTGATAGAATGGAACAAAATCATCAAAGATCTACAAATGGAAGTAGAAACAATAAAGAAAATCCAAAGGGAGACAACTCTGGAGATAGAAATCTTAGGAAAGAAATCAGGAACCATAGATGCGAGCATCAGCAACAGAATACAAGAGATGGAAAAGATAATATCAGGTAGAGAAGATTCCATAGAAAACATGGACACAACAATCCAGGAAACTGAAAAATGCAAAAAGATCCTAAATCAAAACATAGAGGAAATCAAGGAAAAAAATGACAATACCAAACCTACAGATAATAGGGATAGATGAAAATGAAGATTTACAACTTAAAGGGCCAGGAAATATATTCAACAAAATTATAGATGAAAAGTTCTCTAACCTAAAGAAAGAGATGCCCATGAACATACAAGAAGCCTACAGATCTCCATGTAGATTGGATCAGAAATTCCTTCCAACACATAATAATCAGAACAACAAATGCAGTAAATAAAGACAGAATATTAAAAGCATTTAGGGAAAAAAACTCAAGTAACATATAAAGGCAAACCTATTAGAATTAAACCTGGAAGATATTGGCTCAGGGGAAAAATTCCTGGTATTTGTGTTCTCTTAGGGTCTGTATAAAGTCTGTCCAAGATCTTCTGGCTTTCATAGTCTCTGGTGAGAAGTTTGGTATAATAGCCAGAAGCTGGAAAGAACTCAAATGTCCCTCAACAGAGGGATAGATACAGAAAATATGGTAGATTTACACAATGGAGTATACTCAGCAATTAAAAACAATGAACTTATAAAATTCTTAGCGAATGAATAAATCTGCAGGATATTATCCTGAGTGATGTAACCCAATCACAAAACAACACACATGATATGCACTCATTGATTAGTGGATATTAGCCCAGAAACTTAGAACACCCAAGATACAATTTGCAAAACACATGAAACTCAAGAAGAAGGAAGACCAAAGTGTGGATACTTCATTCCTTGTTAGAATGGGATACAAAATACTCATGGAAGGAGTTACATAGACAAAGTTCTCAGCAGAGACAAAAGGAAGGACCATCCAGAGACTGCCCTACTCAGGGATCCATCCCATAAACAACCACCAATCCCAAACACTATTGCATATGCCAGTACGATTTTGCTGACAGGACCATGATATAGCTTTTTCTTGTGAGGCTATGCCAATGCCTGGCAAATACAGAAGTGGATGCTCACAGTCTCCCATTGGATGGAACACAGGACCCTCCATTAAGGAGCTAGAGAAAGTACCCAAGGAGCTAAAGGTGTCTTCAGCCCTATAGGAGGAACAATAATATAAACTAACCGGTACCCCCCGCCCCCCGAGCTTGTGTCTCTAGTTGCATATGTAGCAGATGGTGGCCTAATAGGCCATCACAGGGAGGAGAGGCCCTTGGTCTTGTGAGGATTATATGCCCCAATAAAGGGGAATACCAGGGCCAGAAAGAGGGAGTGGGTGGGTTCGGAGCAGGGCAGGGGGGTATAGAGGACATTTGGGATAGCATTTGAAATGTAAATGAAGAAAATATCTAATAAAATATAAATAAAATTAACTGATAAAAACGATAGTTCTGTCTTTCACCTGGTCAAACATAGAGCAAAATCTTAACTGGACAAAAACTTTATAATTAATGCAAATTTGGAGTTATAATTTCTTACATTAGTATAGAATTTACATACTGATATAGAATTAGTGTTTTCGTTGTTATAAACTTCTCATATTGGTACAACATTTGAAATTAATACTTACTCTTAGATAGCTAGCCATTGTGCCTAGGCAACTCATTTAACAATACAATTCTTAGTCTGAGTCCTAAGAAACACTATTGGAACTGATTTTAGATGATTAATTAACACAAACTAAGGGCCAGATAGAAAAGTCATTGTTATGTTAGATTCTCATTTGATTATAAGAAGGTACTTTTGATAATATTCAGTTAGAAATAACTATGAATGTTCAAGGTTTAGCAGTTCAAATATATCTTATATGTATAGATAGTCTTCAAAAATATCAGAATTTCACAGAATTTGACATTTAATCATTTCATTATTATTAGAACATTTGCCTAGAGACATGTCTGCTCCTGACAGCACACCCTTTTTGGTTCAAAGAAGAAATTGTGTAGATCTTTACCTCCAGGCAATGTTGCTTATCCTGGCAGGTAGCAAAGGGGCAGAAATTGCCTATTTCATTCTCAGTCAAAATACTCTCCAGAAAAAATACACTGTATGGACTAGTTGACTGAAATCTCTTCCAATACATGATAAATAGTCCTTCATAATCCTGTCTGCAAAAGTCTGTCAGATGAACATGTCCAAAAGTCTGAAGACAGATACTCCAAAGTTACACGAAATTAGAGGGCTGCCCAAGTAGTCAGCTGTTTCTAAAATTGTTTTTAGATTGAGAAGCTGTGATTAATGCTTCCTTTATACCCAGGTAATGTTTAAGTAGTTATCATATATCTGACAGTGTTGAAGATTAGTTATAGTCACCTAATAACATTCAAGCTGTTTAACATTGAGAGAGAGGTTATAGAGTGGAAGACATGGTTTTCAGATGGTTACAGGCTACAAATTTAAACATAAACCAGGGATAGGATTATAATTCTTTAAGTTCAGAATGAGAGTAGAGTGCTTTATTTGATTGACAAATATGATGGACTGGATGTTAATTGTATATCATATTTTGTAATTTACATGATTCTTATGGTTTCATTTAATTATATCACAGAGAGAGTTGAGTTTTTTTTTTTTAAATTGGACAGAAAATGTGAGATGTAGGGGTGTTTCTGATGCTAAGGTTCTGTTCCCCAATTGACTCTTGATCCATTAATAATGATGCTAGTGGCCAATGAGCTGGGCAGAATAGGCTAGAATTCTGGGTTCTCCCGGGCAAGTTAGAACATGTAAGAGAAGTGTGGGAGGAGAAAGAGAGAGTAGTAGCCAGAGAAAACACTAACCAGCCATGTGAGTTTTCAGTTAGGGTGGACATCGTCCACATTATTTGATTATGCCTGTGTGGCTGGGAAGGTTTAGCAGTCCCCAGTTATTGAGTTACCAAAGGCGTTTTAATATTAACCAACATGTGTGTCTGAGTTTTTCATCAGTGGATCCAAGGGAACCTGGGTGAAGGCTTGTAGTGTGACTGTTCTCAGAGCTTAGAGTGTGGAAGCAAAAGCTACATGCCACAAATCAGTCCAACTCAAAACCCATCCCATGGACAAGCATCAATGCCTGACACTATCAATGAACCTCTTTTATACTTGTAGGCTGGAGTCTAGACTAACTGCCCTCTGAAAGGCTCTGTCTAGAAGCTGACTGAGACAGGTGCCAATACCCACAGCCAAACATAAGACACTTGTTAGAGACACTTATGGAAGAATTGGAAGACTTTGAATGGATAGGAATCCTGCAGAAAGACCAACAGAGTCAACAAATCTGGACCCCTGGGAGCTCTCAGAGTCTCAGCCACTAACCAAAGAACATACAATGACTGAAACAAGTTCTCCTTCAAGTATATAGCAGAGAGGCAACTCAGTCTTCGTGGCTCCCTTGTCTTACCTCAGTGGAAGATGTGTCAGACTTGCAGAGACTTGATGTGCCAGGTGTGTGTGTGTGTGTGTGTGTGTGTGTGTGTGTGTGTGTGTGTGTGTTTGTGTGTGTGTGTGTGTGTGTGTACCTATAGTGGCCTACCCTCTCAGAAAAGGAGAAGGAATGGAGAGGAAAGACTTTTTGATGGAGGCACTGGGATAGGGATCAGCATTTGGAGGGGAGAGAGGAGAGAGAGAGAGAGAGAAAGAGAGAGAGAGAGAGAGTAAAAACTAAAAAAAGAAAGAGAAATTGAAAATTTAATTCGGCTTTATTAATACCAAAGTGACACTTACCACACATCTGTACCTACAAAATTTTAGAGATGTTTTATTTCTATTTTCAATTATCAAATCCATAAGTCCTCTAAGACAATAACATCTGATTTTACAATATCCTCCCAAGAATGGAGAACTACAAGTTCAAAACCATTCTTGAAAGTATTATGCATATTAGAGAACTTCATGATGAAGATGATTATTTCAACATATCTTCTAAAAATATTTGGCACATGAATTGCTAAGGTTTTTTGTAAGGAAATTTTATTAAAGAAAGCAAAGAACTAAGAATTTGAATGATGATATAGTTCAGTGACCTAGTGCTTGCCTAGTATAAGCAATACATTGGCTGTGATCCTCCAAAATTACAATAAAATTTTAAAAATAATTGAAAATCTGCATTTTATATCAATTTTGTTCACAAACAATTATTTAAAATAAATAGTATCAAAACGTTCCCATCTGTTACATCCCTAAATTAAGTGAATGCTCAGCTGGTCACTGCAAATTGCTACCAAATACAGAGTAGAGTTTTGTGAATGTATTAAGTAGAGTTTAGACTATTCATGTAATATGATTATGCATAGAAGCATGAAAACATAAAAGCAACTATTAGTTTTAGCATTTCTATTATTGATGAGCTCCTCAATCCACTCTTATGGCATACTATGTTTAAACTTGTTACAAGCAAGTAAAGTAGGGAGTCCTATCACTTTGACTTTGCAACTGAAAGGCTGACATTTCAAAAGGCAAGTTGTGTCCATTGAACTCTAATGAACCTTTTGGTAGGAAGCAGAATGTGAGAAGAAAGGAGGGCACCTTTGTGATTCAGACTATAACTACTGGTTGTAATAATTTTATAAAATAACTATTCTTACAAAAAGTTTTGGAGTCACAATCAATTTCCCTACTCTGTAAAATGAGAGCAGCAGAGTTTAAACTTGCAAGGCTGTGCCTAAAATTCACTAAATATTCACAAACCATCTCACATATGAACCATAATTACTTGATGATCACAATCATTATTGTGAGAACCCTCTGTCCCATACCTACTTGATTTTCCATCGTGAACACACAAATATATTAGCCACCATCACTTTCACTTTCTCATAGACCTATTCTTTATAGTAGGGCAATTATAGTCAGTAATTATGTGTTGTCTTTATTAAGAGTTACTTTAAAAATGTTTTACAAAAAAGCAGTGATAAGTGTTTCAGGAATCAGGGATGATTATCTGGTTGCTAACACTGCAGACAGGTACTAAAATATCATAGGGTATCAAAGTAATACATAATATTTCATTAATTAGTGTTCTAAAATCATCTTTGAATTTTCCTGCCTATGAACAGCATTATTATGGCTAAGAAATAAATGTATAAAATGCTAGTGTGCACAGAATATTTTAAAATTATATTAGATAGCATGCAAATAATAGTCGGTATATATTCTAAAGCATAATGTTGTTATAGCTCTACCGTTAGGTTTTTAATTTATTTAATGTCTACATTTTTGGGGAATTGGCTGTAGATAGCAATATGCACAAGACCCTGTGTTTGATCCCTTGTTGTGAAATAAATTGAAGAAAAGTTCATGGTTTTCCTTAAAATACAAATTACTAGAAATTCATAGGGATTCCCCAATGGAAATGGAAAGCAACATGTTTCACTAAGTAATTGCAACAGGATTTCAGACATTCGTTTATCCTCTGAAGCACAGTCACTGGGTCAAATGCCTAGCCGGTCATGGTATGTCCACTTGCTACTGTATGTACCTTTTGAACACTGAGAGTCTTCTGTTTGTTTTTTCTTATAAAATTCTCAAGAACTTGGTAAGAGTTGCACAGTGTGGCACTGTACTCACAGCATATTTAGATTAATACCCAAAAAGCTGGAGAAAATGCCATAATATACTAATGAAGCTAATAATGTTCTACAAGTATTTCAAATGGGTATCTCTGCTTAACTGAGTTGAGGTTCATGCCCCTGTTCCTTGCCTCTCAGGACGGATGAGTATAGGACAACCCAGGTTTTCTAGATATGTGAGAAAACTTTCTTCTCAATTTTCCTTAATGATAGCCTTCTAATTGAGTGACAGTACTTAATCACAACTATTTTTTGCTTCAGGATAACAACCACTGGTTTACAATTTTCAGTCATTTAAAACGATTAGTTTACAAAATTTACAAAATCTTAAATGAACAGGAACTAGGAGGTGGTATTAGCTGACAAAAAGTATGTCTTTACAATAAACAAGTTTGAAAGGCTACTCAATGTAAAGATTCACTGCAGTAAGAAGTTCTTCTTATACATACATATTCAAGTTGAAAATCACAGTAATTATCTTGCCACATCCTATAAAAACAGTCTCTTTTAACCTTAGTTCTTAGTAAACCAAGAACACAACTTCATCTGCTATTTTGCAATTTAATGGTGTAATTTTATAGTTCTTTTGTTACAACAAAAATAATTTGGTAATTCCAAGTTCCAAGCACTAAAAGGTTTGGACATGGAACAATTGTCCTGCTTCCCAACATTCTCGTGAGCATCAAGAGTCAGGACAATCATACATATTAGAATATTAAGTGTTCACAATATGATCATGTTGTTCTTCAACCTGAAGTCAATGTTTGCAGTGATCTTCAATCCAGGGAAGCATAGTATACCAATGGTAAATCATTTTGCCTATGGATTAACCCATTACTACTCTTATAGCTCTTAATATTTCCCTGAATCATCAATTATTCCTCATTTACATATGTTGATTCAACTTCAGATTAAAAAGCATATGTTGATGCATTTTGTGTCTTAAAAACAAAAATTTCCTTAACATATAGGAGACTATAAATTTCATCTATCCAACAAAAACAAAACAGAATAACTTTTGAACATCAAGTTTGATTCACATTTAGTAGTAATACAAGGTGTCACTCTATTGGCATCCTCTAAAATACAACTCAATTCTTCACTGAGTTAGAAAGGGCAATTTGCAAATCCATCTGGAATAATAAAAATCCTAGGATAGCAAAAACTATTCTCAACAATAAAAGAATCTCTGGTGGAATCACCATTCCTGACATTATGCTGTACTACATAGCAATTGTGATGAAAAACACCATGGTACTGGTACAGTGACAGACAGTTAGATCAATGGAATAGAATTGAAGACCCAGAAATGAATCCACACATGTAAGGTCACTTGATCTTTGACAAGGAGCTAAAACCATCCAGTGGAAAAAAAGACAGTATTTTCAACAAATGGTGATGACACAACTCGCAGACATCATATGGAAGAATGCAAATTGATCCATTCTTATCTCCTTATACAAAGCTCAAGTCTAACTGGATCAAAGACCTCCACATAAAACCAGAGACACTAAATATTTTTTCAAAGCATATTTGTTTAAAATTTTCTATAAATCGTGGAAAATAGAATGATTGATCAGGCCCATAGCTCTGCTACCCTCCCCTAGGAGGCCTAGGGGCCCATAGAAACACTTACTTCCTTCTGTGACACAGCCAGCAGAGGTGAATACCATGCCAATCTCTTAGTTACATTGTCAGGCTCAAGGTTCTATCTGTCTGTGTGAGGAGTCCTATCAACATCAAGAACATCCAGACAACACCAGGGACTAAACAGATGGCTAAAGACCAGCACAAGAACACAATCAACAAGAGCTGGGGCACCAAAGAGCCCACCAATCTGTACACAGAAATTCCTGGATATCTTAACACAGCCAAAGTACAAGGAGATTACCTTAAATCCAATCTTACACAGATAATAGAGGACCTTAAACAGGAAATGAGTAACTCCATTAAAGAAATACAGGAAAATGGAATTAAACATGTGAAGGAAATGAATAAACCTTCTCAAGATTGAAACTGGAAATAGAAGCAATAACTACGACACAAATGAAGAAAATCCAGGTGATAAAAAATAGGAAGGAGAACATGAACTACAGACTCAAGAGTTACAGAGACAAAGTTTGGAGCTGTGACAAAAGGATGGACCATCTAGAGACTGCCATATCCAGGGATCCACCCCATATTCAGCTTCCAAACGCTGACACCATTGCATACACTAGCAAGATTTTGCTGAAAGGACCCAGATATAGCTCTCTCTTGTGAGACTATGCCGGGGCCTAGCAAACACAGAAGTGGATGCTCACAGTCAGCTATTGGATGGATCACAGAGCTCCCAATGGATTAGTTAGAGAAAGTACCCAAGGAGCTAAAGGGATCTGCAACCCTATAGGTGGAACATTATGAACAAACCAGTACCCCGGAGCTCTTGACTCTAGCTGCATATGTATCAAAAGATGGCCTAGTCGGCCGTCACTGGAAAGAGAGGCCCATTGGACACACAAACTTTAAACGTCCCAGTACAGGGGAACGCCAGGGCCAAAAAAATGGGAATGGGTGGGTAGGGAACTGGGGGGGAGGATATGGGGGACTTTTGGGATAGCATTGGAAATGTAATTGAGAAAAATACATAATAAAAAATATTAACAATTAAAAAAAAACTCAAGAAATGAAAGAGATAATCTCAGGCATAGAAGATACCATTAAAGAAATCTATACATCAGTAAAAGAAAATGTGAAATCCACAAAATTTCCAAAAGAAACCATCCAAAAACCTGTAAAATGATGAAAAGACAAAACCTAAGAATAATAGAAATAAAAGAAGACGATTCCAACCTCCTTGAAATAGAAAATAACAGAGAAATAATGTAATTAACTAGTATAAAGATCAAGTGGACCTAACAAATATCTACTGAACATTTCCCCCAAATATAAAACCTTCTACTCCAATATTGGCCATATATGCTATTATAAAGGAAATCTTACCAGATACAAGAAAATTGAAATAATGCCTTGTATTATCAGTCCACTATGGACTAAAGTTTTACTTCAACAACATCAGAAACAGAAAATATAAAAACTCTTGTGAACTGAATAACTCTCCCCTCAATGACCACTGGGTCAAGAAACAATAGTGAAATAAATAAACGATTTTCAAAAATTTAATGAAAATGATGGAATAACATTCCCAAACTTATGGAGTACAATGAAAAAATATGCTAAGAAGAAAGTTTATAGTACCACGTGCCTTCATAAAGAAATTGAAGAGATTTGATACTACCAATTTCAAGAAGAAAATGAAGCAAACTTAGCTAAGATAAGTAAAATGGTGGGAAAGAATCAAACTACAGGCTTAAATAAACAAATTAGAAACAAAGAGAACAATTCAAACAATCAACAAAGCCAAAAAATAGTTCTTTTTAGAAAATCAACAAGACTGAACAACCCATAGCCAAACTAATTAAGAGAGAGAGAGAGAGAGAGAGAGAGAGAGAGAGAGAGAGAGAGAGAGTGTAACCAAATTAACAAAATCAGAAATGAAAAGGGAGTATGACAGGAGACACTGGAGAAATCCATAGAGTCATTAGATCTTACATCAAAAGCCTGTACTCAACAAAATTGGAGCCACTCAAGCACCGGGGTGCTGGGGTGCCTTGCCAGTGGAGTCTCTGGACACCCGCAAGGACCCACACAGGATTCCCCATGGGATATTAAGACGTCTGGTAAGTGGAACACAGCGTCTGCTCCAATCCAATCGCTCAGACCTGAGACTGCATTAACTAGGGAAGCAGATAACCCGTCCTGAGCTGGGGCACAAGTCCCTTCCGGTCCACTCGAGCACCGGGGTGTCTTGCCAGAGGAGTCTCCGGACACCTGTAAGGACCCACACAAGATTCCCCTCGGGATCCTAAGACCTCTGGTGAGTGTAACACAACTTCTGCCAGGAGGCAGGTTCGAACACCAGGTATCTGGGCACCTTCCCTGCAAGAAGAGAGCTTGTCTATAGAGAATACTCACACCACTGAAACTAAGGAGAGAGCTAGTGTCCCAGGTATGCTGATAGAGGCTAACAGAGTCACCTGAGGAACAAGCTCCAACCAGAACAGCTAGCTTCAGAGATTACCAGATGGTGAAAGGCAAACATAAGAATCCTACTGACAGAAATCTAGACCACTCACCATCATCAGAACGCAGCACTCCCACACGACCTAGTCCTGAGCACCCCAACACAACTGACAATCTAGACCCAGATTTAAAAGCATATCTCATGATGATGGTAGAGGACATCAAGAAGGAATTTAATAACTCACTTAAAGAAATACAGGAGAGCACTGCTAAAGAGTTACAAGTCCTTAAAGAAAGACAGGAAAACACAACCAAACAGGTAGACGTCCTTAAAGAAAAACAGGAAAGAACATCCAAACAGGTGATGGAAATGAACAAAACCATACTAGACCTAAAAAGGGAAGTAGACACAATAAAGAAAACCCAAAGTGAGGCAACGCTGGAGATAGAAACCCTAGGAAAGAAATATGGAACCATAGATGCGAGCATCAGCAACAGAATACAAGAGATGGAAGAGAGAATCTCAGGTGCAGAAGATTCATAGAGATCATCGACACAACAGTCAAAGAAAATACAAAATGCAAAAGGATCCTAACTCAAAACATCCAGGAAATCCAGGACACAGTGAGAAGACCAAACCTACAGATAATAGGAGTTGATGAGAATGAAGATTTTCAACTTAAAGGGCCAGCAAATATCTTCAACAAAATAATAGAAGAAAACTTCCCAAACCCAAAGAAAGAGATGCCCATGATCATACAAGAAGCCTACAGAACACCAAGTAGACTGGACCAGAAAAGAAATTCCTCCAGACACATAATAATCAGAACAACAAATGCACTAAATAAAGAGAGAATATTAAAAGCAGTAAGGGAGAAAGGTCAAGTAACATCAATTACCATAGATGGAGAAACAAAAGAATTCCATGACAAAACCAAATTCACACAATATTTTTCCAAAAATCCAGCCATTCAAAGAATAATAACAGGAAAAAAAAAGAAAAGAAAACAATACAAGGACAGAAATCACGCCCCAGGAAAAGCAAGAAAGTAATCCCTCAACAAAGCAAAAAGAAGACTGCCACAAGATCAGAATGCCAACTCTAACAACAAATATAAAAGAAACAACAATTACTTTTCCTTAATATCTCTTAATATCATTGAACTCAATTCCCCAATAAAAGACATAGACTAACAGACTGGCTACACAAACAGGACCCAATATTCTGCTGCTTACAGGAAACCCATCTCAGGGAAAAAGACACACACTACCTCAGAGTGAAAGGCTGGAAAACAATTTTCCAAGCAAATGGCCTGAAGAAACAAGCTGGAGTAGCCATTCTAATATCGAATAAAATCGACTTCCAACCCAAAGATATCAAAAAAGAGATGGAGGGACAATTCATACTCATCAAAGGTAAATTCCTCCAAGAGGAACTCTCAATTCTGAATATCTATGCTCCAAATGAAAGGGCAGCCACATTTATTAAAGACACTTTAGTAAAGCTCAAAGCACACATTGCACCTCACACAATAATAGTGGGAGACTTCAACACACCACTTTCATCAATGGACAGATCGTGGAAACAGAAACTAAACAGGGACACAGTGAAACTAACAGAAGCTATGAAACAAATGGACTTAACAGATATCTACAGAACATTTTGTCCTAAAACAAAAGAATATACCTTCTTCTCAGCACCTCACGAGACATTCTCCAAAATTGACCATATAATTTGTGACAAAACAGGCTTCAACAGATACAAAAATATTGAAATTGTCCCATGCATCCTATCAGACCACCATGAACTAAGGCTGATCTTCAATAACAACATAAATAATGGAAAGCCAACATTCAAGTGGAAACTGAATAAAACTCTTCTCAATGATACCTTGCTCAAGGAAAGAATAAAGAAAGAAATTAAAAACTTTTTAGAGTTTAATGAAAATGAAGCCACAACATACCTAAACCTATGGGAGACAATTAAAGCATTTCTAAGAGGGAAATTCATAGCTCTGAGTTCCTCCAAAAAGAAACTGGAGAGAGCACACACTAGCAGCTTGACAACTATCTAAAAGCTCTAGAAAAAAGGAAGCAAATTCACCCAAGAGTAGTAGACAGCAGAAAATATTAAAACTCAGGGGTGAAATCAACCAAGTGGAAACAAGAACTATTCAAAGAATTAACCAAACAAGGAGTTGGTTCTTTGATAAAATCACCAAGATAGATAAACCCTTAGCCAGATTCACTAGAGGGCACAGGGACAACATCCTAATTAACAAAAACAGAAATGAAAAGGGAGACATAACAACAGATCCTGAAGAAATCCAAAACACCATCAGATCCTTCTACAAAAGACTATACTCAACAAAACTGGAAAACCTGGACGAAATGGACAAATTTCTGGACAGATACCAGTTACCAAAGTTAAATCAGCATCAAGTTAACGATTTAACAGTCCCATATTGCCTAAAGAAATAGAAGCAGTCATTAATAGTCTCCCAGCCAAAAAAAACCCAGGACCAGATGGGTTTAGTGCAGAGTTCTACCAGACCTTCAAAGAAGATCGAATTCCAGTTCTGCACAAACTATTCCACAAAATAGAAGTAGAAGGTACTCTACCCAACTCATTCTATGAAGCCACAATTACTCTGATACCTAAACCACAGAAAGATACAAAAAAGATAGAGAACTTCAGACCAATTTCAGTTATGAATATTGATGCCAAAATACTCAATAAAATTCTTGCTAACCGAATCCAAGAACATATTAAAGTAATCATTCATCCTGACCAAGTAGGTTTTATTCCAGGGATGCAGGGATGGTTTAATATATGGATCCAACAATGTAATCCATTAAATAAACAAACTCAAAGACAAAAACCAAATGATCATCTCTTTAGATGTGGAAAAATCATTCGACAAGATTCAACACACATTCATGATAAAACCTTGGAAAGATCAGGAATTCAACGCCCATACCTAACCATGATAAAAGCAATCTACAGCAAACCAGTAGCCAACATCAAAGTAAATGGTGTGATGCTTGAAGTAATCCCACTAAAATCAGGGACTAGACAAGGCTCTCCACTCTCTCCCTACCTATTCAACATTGTAATTGAAGTCCTAGCCAGAGCAATTCGACAACAAAAGGAGATCAAGGGGATACAAATTGGAAAAGATGAAGTCAAAATATCACTTTTTGCCGATGATATGTTAGTATATATAAGTGACCCTTAAAATTCCACCAGAGAACTCCTAAACCTGATAAACAGCTTCAGTGAAATAGCTGGATATAAAATTAACTCAAGCAAGTCAATGGCCTTTCTCTACACAAAGAGTAAACAGGCTGAGAAAGAAATTAGGGAAACAACACCCTTCTCAATAGTCACAAATAATATAAAATACTTTGGTGTGACTCTAACTAAGGAGAGAAAGATCTGTGTAATAAAATCTTCAAGTCTGTGAAGAAAGAAATTAAAGAAGATTCTCAGAAGATGGAAAGATCTCCCATTCTCATGGATTGGCAGGATCAACATTGTAAAAATGGCTATCTTTCCAAAAGCAATCTACAGATTCAATGCAATCCCAATCAAAATTCCAACTCAATTCTTCAACGAATTAGAAAAAGCAATCTGCAAATTCATCTGGAACAACAAAAAACCTATAGTAGCAAAAACTCTTCTCAAAGATAAAAGAACCTCTGGTGGAATCACCATGTCTGACCTAAATAAATCTTTACTACAGAGCAATTGTGATAAAAACTGCATGGTACTGGTATAGTGACAGACAAGTAGACCAATGGAACAGAATTGAAGACCCAGAGATGAACCCACACACCTATGGTCAATTGATTTTTGACAAGGGAGCTAAAACCATCCAGTGGAAAAAGACAGCATTTTCAAGAAATGGTGCTGGCACAACTGGCGGTTATCATGTAGAAGAATGCGAATTGATCCATTTCTATCTCCTTGTACTAAGGTTAAATCTAAGTGAATTAAGGAACTCCACATAAAACCAGACACTGACACTTATAGAGGAGAAAGCAGGGAAAAGCCTCGAAGACATGGGTACAGGGGGAAAATTCCTGAATAGAACAGCAATGGCTTGTGCTGTAAGATCAAGAATCGATAAATGGGACCTCATAAAATTGCCAAGCTTCTGCAAAGATGAAGACACCGTCAATAGACAAAAAGGCCACCAACAGATTGGGAAAGGATCTTTACCTATCACAAATCAGATAGGGGACTAATATCAAATATATATAAAGAACTCAAGAAGGTGGACTCCAGAAAATCAAATAACCCCATTAAAAAATGGGGCTCAGAGCTGAACAAAAAATTCTCACCTGAGGAATACCGAATGGTTGAGAAGCATCTGAAAAAATGTTCAACATCCTTAATCATCAGGGAAATGCAAATCAAAACAACCCTGAGATCCCACTTCACTCCAGTCAGAATGGCTAAGATCAAAAACTCAGGTGACAGCAGACTGATGGCGAGGATGTGGAGAAAGAGGAACACTCCTCCATTGTTGGTGGGATTGCAAGCTTGTCCAACCACTTTGGAAATCAGTCTGGCAGTTCCTTAGAAAATTGGACATAGTACTACCAGAGGATCCAGCAGTACCTCTCCTGGGCATATATCCAGAAGATGTTCAACCGGTAAGAAGAACACACGCTCTGCTATGTTCATAGCAGCCTTATTCATAATAGCCAGAAGCTGGAAAGAACCCAGATGCCCCTCCACAGAGGAATGGATACAGAAAATGTGGTACATTTACACAATGGAGTACTACTCAGCTAATAAAAAGAATGAATTTATGAAATTCCTAGGCAAATGGATGTACCTGGAGGGCATCATCCTGAGTGAGGTAACACAATCACAAAGAAACTCACACAATATATACTCACTAATAAGTGGATATTAGCCCAAAATTTAGGATACCCAAGATGTAAGATACAATTTGCTAAACACCTGAAACTCAAGAAGAATGAAGACTGAAGTGTGGGCACTATGCCCTCCTTAGAATTGGGAAAAAAACACCTATGGAAAGAGTTATAGAGACAAAGGTTGGAGCTGTGACAATAAGATGGACCATCTAGAGACTGCCATATCCAGGGATCCACCCCATATTCAGCTTCCAAACGCTGACACAAGTGCATACACTAGCAAGAATTTGCTGAAAGAACCCAGATATAGCTGTCTTTTGTGAGACTATGCCAGGGGCCTAGCAAACACATAAGTGGATGCTCACTGTCAGCTAGTGGATGGATCACAGGGCTCCCAATGGAGGAGCTAGAAAAAGTACCCAAGGAGCTAAAGGCATCTGCATTCCTATAGGTGAAACAACGTTATGAACTAAACAGTACCCCGGATCTCTTGACTCTAGCTGCATATGTATCAAAAGATGGCCTAGTCAGCCATCACTGGAAAGAGAGGCCCATTGGACACACAATCTTCATATGCCCCAGTACAGGGGAATGCCAGGGCCAAAAACATGGGAATGGGTGGGTAGGGAAGGGGGGGGTATGGGGGACTTTTGGGATAGCATTGGAAATGTTATTGAGGAAAATACATAATAAACATAAAGTAAAAAAAAAGAGAGAAAAAAATGGAAAATTTAAACAAAAGGACTATAAAAATCAGGTAAAAATTAAAAAAAAAAAAAAGTTAAATAGGCCTATATCCCTTCTTCCAGCAGGGAGGGGGAAAATGGCCAGAGGTTTTAGTGCAGTATTCTACCATTCTTTTAAGGAAGAGTTAACATCAATGTTCCTTGAGATTTTTCAGAAAAATAGAAAAAGTAGGAGCATTGCCAAACTCATTCTATAAGTCTACCACCCCCTTCATACTAAAACCACACAAAGATTCAACAGAGGAAGAAAACTGCAGACCAGTTTCACTAATAAATATTGATATAAATATATTCAATAAGATACTCACAAATTGAATCCAGGAGCACATCAAAATCATCATTCACCATGGCAACGTAGGCTTTAACTCAGGGATGCAGGGATGGAGTAACTTATTAAAAATCTATCATCAATGTAACCAACCATACAAACAAACTGAAAAACAAATAAACAAACAAAACCAAAACAATACAAAACAAATGAATTTAATGCTCATCTGAATAGATGCTAAAAAGGCCTTTGACATTGTCAAACACTTTTTCATAACAATATTAGAAAGATCATGGGCATAAACCACATTCCTAAACACAATAAAAACTACGTGCAGAAAAATAATAGCCAACATCAAAATAAATGGAGAGAAACTGGATGTAATTCCACTAAAATCAGGGACAATACAAGATTGCCAAATCTCTCCTTATCTATTCACTTTAGTACTTGAAATTCTAGCTACAGAAATAAGAAAACTAAAGAAGGTCAAAGGGATACAAATTGGAAAGGAAGAAGTCAAAGTGTTGCTATTCACACCTGATATGATAGTATATATAAGAGTCTCCCAAAATTCTATCACAGAACTCTAATATTTAATAAGCACCTTCAATAAATTAGCTGCATACAAAATTAACTAAAAAACCATTAGCCTACCTTTATACACTCATCTTGAGTGAGGTAACCAAATCATAAAAGAAGTGACTTGATATGCACTCACTGATAAGTGGATATTAGCACAGAAACTTAGAATACCCAAAATACAATTTGCAAAGCACAAGAAAATCAAGAAGGAAGACCAACGTGTGGATAGTTAATTCCTCCTTATAATATGGAACAAAATACCCATGGAAGGAGTTACAGAGACTTAGTTTGTAGCTAAGACGAAAGGATGGACCATCCAGAGACTACCCCACCCGGGATCTATCCCATAATCAGCCACCAAACACAGAAACTATTGCATATGCCAGCAAGATTTTGCTGAAAGGACCCTGTTATAGCTGTCTCCTGTGAGGCTATGCCAGTGCCTTGCAAATACAGAAGTAGATGCTCACAGTCATCTATTGGATGGAACACAGGGCCCCAAATGGAGGAGCTAGAGAAAGTACCCAAGGAGCTGAGGGGGTCTGCAACCCTATAGGTGGAACAACAATATGAACTAAACAGTACCCCCCAGAACTAGTGTCTGTAGCTGCATATGTAGCAGAAGATGTCCTAGTCAGCCATCATCGGGCAGAGAGGCCCCTTAGTCTTGCAAACTTTTTATGCCCCAGTACAGGGGAATGTCAGAGCCAAGAAGTCGGAGTGGGTGGGTAGGGGAGCAGGGCGGGCAGAGGGTATAGGAAACTTTTGGGATAGAATTTGAAATGTAAATAAAGAAAATATCTAAATAAAAAGTAATAGAACAAAAAAATAAAGGAAATTTAGTGAAACTATACCCTTAAAATGGTCATAAAATAATAAAAAATCATCTTGGTGTAATGCTAACCAAGCAAGAGAAAGATCTATATGATAATATCTTCAAGTCTTGGAAGAAAGAAATTGAATACAGAATTACAAAATGTAAAGATCAATGTTGCTCCTGGATCAGTAAAGATTAACATAGTAAAAATGCCCATCTTACCAAAAGCAATGTATTAATTCAATGAACTTTCCATCGAAATCCAATAGAATTCTTTTTTTTTTAGTTTGTTTTTTAATTAGATATTTTCTTCATTTACATTTCAAATGCTATTAGGAAATTTCCCTATACTCTCACCCTGCCCTGCTCCCCAACCCACCAATACAATTCTTTACAAACCTTAAAAGAGCTATTCATAACCTAATATGGAAAATAAAACAAAAGGAGAGTGAAAAATCTCTGTATAATAAAGAACTTCTGGAGACGTCATTGTCCCTTATTTCAGGCTGTACTACAGAGCAACAATAATAAATATTGTGTGATATTGGCATTAAAACAGACAGGTTGATCAATGGAATCAAATCAATGAACCAGAAATAAATGCCCATAGAGATGCTTGATTTTTGACAAAGAAGTCAAAGCTCTACAAAGGAAAATAAGAAAGCATCTTCAACAAATGACTGTTCTATTTGGTTGTCTGCATGCAGAGCATTATAAGTAAATATATATCTATCACCATGCAAAAAACCTCAAGTTCAAGTGCATCAAAGACCTCAATATAAACCCAGATACACTGGAGCTAATAGAAGACTAAGTGGGAAATAGCTTTGAATGAATAGGTGCAGTAGACAACTTCCTGAAGAGAAAACCAACAGCACAGGCTCTAAGATATACAATTGATAAACAGAACCTCATAAGATGGAAAGCTTCTATAAGGTAAAAGACACTGTCAATATGGCAGACTACAGAATGGGAAAAGATCTCCACCAACCAGGTATCTGACAGAGGGCTGATATCCAAATATATAAAGAACTCAAAAATTAAATATCAAATAAATACAGATTGAAAACAAATCAGCTGAAAAAAATGGGGAATAAAGCTAAACAGAGAATTCTCAACAAAGGAATCTTCAAGGGCAAAGAAGTACTTTAAAATGTTCAATGTTCTTAGTCATCAGAAAACTGCAAAACTGTGAGATTCAACCTTGCAACCATCAGAATGGCTATGATCATAATGTCAAGGGGTAGCTCATGCTGACAAGGATGTAGAGTAATGGGAGCACTATTCCATTGCTAGTGGATGTGAAAAGTAACACAACCCTTCAGAAATCAATCTAGCAGGTTTTTCAGAAAATAAGGAAAATGTCAACCCTAGGATAGATCCAGCTATACCACTCACAGACATATACCCAAACATGTTGCTCCATGCCAGAAGGACACATACTTGACTATGTTCATAGTAGCTCTATTCTTAATAACTAGAAACTACAGGCTCTTTGCCAGGAGGTCCAGGCGGAGAGGAGAGATCCCAGTCCAGCCTAGTCTCTGGGGCTGAAAAGAGATGGTGAGTGTTGCAGCTCAGATCTCCTGCTGTCCAACTCTGGACAATAACCACTCTGAGCTGGGAGTCTGTTGAAGCAAAAACTCATTTAATTGTGTCAGTCTTTTTGTTTATAAAGGGTTGAGAGAGGGTTGTTTTGTTTTGTTTTGTTTGTTTGTTTGTTTTTGTTTTTTGGTTTTTGCTGAGGTGAGATGACATAGGGGGAGGGTAAATGTGACCAAGGGTATGGGGGTGACTGAGAGAGCCATAAAAAGTTATTCTACATCTTTAGTAGGCAGGAAAAGACAGGATCAAGCAAGTCATGATGAGTCACTCCAGAATGAAAGTGTCTGATACAGGTTTCAAACATGAGCCAGGCTAGGGTTTATCCTCAAGGCCCAAACAAGAGCCAAAATGGGGCCCAACAAAAAAGAATCCAGATGTTCTAAAGAATTGATTAAAAAATTGGTACATTTATGAAATTCTGCTCAGCTATTAAAATCAAGGAAATTATAAAATTTACAAACAAACGAATAGAACTAGAAAATATTCTGAGTGAATTATCCCAGGCCTAGAAAGACATACATGGCACATACTCCACGCCACCTGTAATGAACAAGATAATCATGCTACAATCCACAGACACAAAGAATCTAAGTAACAAGAAGGGCCAAAAGGAGGATGTTTGGATCACACTCAGAAAGAGAAATAAAACAGAGAGTAAAAGTGGGCTGAAAAGGAACTGGGTGAGACAGGGAGTAGGGTGAGAAATGGAGGTAGGATTAAGGTGTTGGGTTAGCAGAGGTGGAAGGTAAAAGGGCTAGGAAATAGAAAGGAAACTTGCAGGTGAGTGCTCATCTCTGGGGAAATCTGTAAACCTGGGACAGTGGAGGCTCCTGGGAGGATATGAGATGTCCTTAGCTGATACTCCTAATAGCCAGGAATATGGAGCCTGACGTGGCTACCTATTGTATCTAGGCAGAACTTCCACTGAAGGGAGAGGGATATCAACTCACCCATGAAATAACTGACCTAGAATTTTCCATGTCCTACAAGATACTCAGGGATAAACATGGAGCCAAGTTCAAGGGAAAATCCAAGCAATGACTGCTTGAACTTGAGATCCATCCCATGGGAGAGAGACAACTCATGACTGATATTCTACTGTGCTTGCAAACAGGAGCCTTGCATAACAGTCATCTGAGAGGCTTCATCCAGAAGCTGATAGAAACATGCAAAGGCCCAAAGACAAATATTAGGAAGAGCTCAGGGAGTCTTGTTGAAGAGATTCTAGAAGGATTGAAGGAGCCGGAGTGATAAAGGATAGCACACAAAGATCTAGGGAACCAAATAACCTGGGCCCAAGTAGGTTCACAGATACTGAACCACCAACCAAAGAGCATGCATTGACTGTACTTGGGCCCTCTATACATTAGTGAAATTTGGTCTTCATGTGGGTGCAATAATAATTGGAATTGGCGCTGCCTCTGTCTTGTACTCTGTGCATACCTTTGGATCCCTTTACCATAACTATGCTGCCTTGTCTGACCTCAGTGGTAGAGGGTGTGCTTAGTATGGATAGAACATAATATGCCAGAGTACATTGTTACCCAGAGTTGTAGTGTAAGGGAGGTTCCTCTTTGCTGAAGGTTTGGGAGGGTGGGGGAGGTGCATGGGTGGGTGTAACTGAGATGAGAGGAGGGGTGGTAGCTGTGATCAGGATGTAAAGTAGAGAAAGAAAGGAAGAAAGAAAGGAAGGAAGAAAGAGAGAGAGAGAGAGAGAGAGAGAGAGAGAGAGAGAGAGGAGAGAGCA
The DNA here is from genome assembly GCF_000001635.26 of Mus musculus. Lineage (NCBI taxonomy): Eukaryota > Metazoa > Chordata > Mammalia > Rodentia > Muridae > Mus > Mus musculus. Next base: position 104,191,918 of record NC_000067.6, read on the forward strand.
AGGGAGGGAGGAAGGAAAGAAAGAAAGGAGGGAGGAAGGAAAGAAAGAAAGGAGGGAGGGAGGGAGGAAGGGAAGGAGGAAAGGAAGGAAGGGAGGGAGGGAGGGAGAGAGGGAGGGAGGGAGGGAGGGAGGGAGGAAGAAAGAAAGAAGGAAGAAAGGAAGGAAGGAAGGAAGGAAGGAAGGAAGGAAGGAAGGAAGGAAGGAAGGAAGGAAGGAAGGAACAAAGGAACGAAGGAAATTCTGTGAATTCCCAATAGCACCATGTTGGGACCAAGTCTTTAACATGGGTTTGGGAGGGAGTATTTAGGATCTCAATCATAGCAAACCATTTCAAAGTGAAGTCCATATGTTACCATTCAACTCTTCAAATCATATGGAAGTGATTGAGCTACTCTCCACAATTGAAGAAATTCAAAACTATAAACAGACAAACTTGTGGGAGGGGCTGTGATGTTCAAAATTACTTCTATAAGATGGGCCAAAATTTAATTTCAAACAACTTCTTAGTCATTTTAAGGAAATGTTTCCTTAAATGGTGAGAATAATTGTCTTGCAGAAAATCATTGTCCGGAGCATTTTGTTACCTTTTGACAAGCATTTTTCTCAGCCTTCACAGAACCTTTTATTTTAAAGAATAGAAATACATTACACAAAAGCAGAGAGATGCCAATGCAAATAATACTAACTGGCAATATATCTGAAAGGTTATATGTGACTTCATAGTGCATGAAAATCTCCAAAGAAAAAAATATGAGGATGATTATTATACACATAGGTGTGCTGTAAGGGAGATTAATAACTCAAGTGATTTGTGGAAATACAAATATGGGTACTGAGAAAGTAGTTTCCTAATTCTCTGCTTAGAGAAATTTGTGGTACTGTTTTTTTTTTTGTTTGTTTGTTTGTTTGTTTGCTTGTTTGTTTTTTGTTTTGTATTGTTTTTGCATTTTTTCTTTTTTAATATTTTTATTAGGTATTTTCCTCATTTACACTTCCAATGCTATCCCAAAATTCCCCCATACCCTCCCACCCCAACTCCCCTACCTACCCACTCTCACTTTTTGGCCCTGGCATTCCACTGTACTGAGACATATAAAGTTTGCTTTATCAGTGGGCCTCTCTTTCCACTGATGGCCTACTAGGTCATCTTTTGATACATATGCAGCTAGAGACAAGAGCACCGGGGTACTGGTTATTTCATATTGTTGTTCCACCTATAGGGTTGCAGATACCTTTAGCTACTTGCATACTTTCTCTAGCCCCTTCCTTTGGGGCCTTGTGATCCAACCAATAGCTGACTGTGAGCATCCACTTCTGTGTTTGCTAGGCCCCGGCATAGTCTCACAAGAGACAGCTATATCTGGGTCCTTTCAGCAAAATCTTGCTAGTGTATGCAATGGTGTCAGCGTTTGGAGGCTGATTATGGGATGGATCCCTGGATATGGCAGTCTCTAGATGGTCCATCCTTTTGTCTCTGCTCCAAACATTGTCTCTACAACTCCTGCCATGGGTGTTTTGTTTACAGTTCTAAGAAGGGGCAAAGTGTCCACACTTAGGTCTTTGTTCTTCTTGAGTTTCATGTGTTTCATAAATTGTATCTTATATCTTGGTTATTCTAAGTTTCTGGGATAATAACCAATTATCAGAGAGTACATGTCATTTGAGTTCTTTGTGATTGGGTTACCTCACTCAGGATGATGCCCTCCAGGTCCAACCATTTGCCTAGGAATTTCATAAATTCATTCTTTTTAATAGCTGAGTAGTACTCCATTGTGTATATGTACCACATTTTTTGTATCCATTCCTCGGTTGAGGGGCATCTGAGTTCTTTCCAGCTTCTGTCTATTATAAATAAGGCTGCTATGAACATAGAGGAGCATGTGTCCTTCTTACCGGTTGGAACTTCTTCTGGATATATGCCCAGGAGAGGTATTGCGAGATTCTCCAGTAGTACTACCTCCAATTTTCTGAGGAACTGCCAGACTGATTTCCAGAGTGGTTGTAAAAGCTTGCAATCCCACCAACAATAGAGGAGTGTTCCTATTTCTCCACATCCTTGCCAGCATTTGCTGTCACCTGAATTTTTGATCTTAGCCATTCTGACTGGTGTGAGATGTTATATCAGGGTTGTTTTGATTTGCATTTCCCTGATGATTAGAGATGCTGAACATTGTTTCAGGTGCTTCACAGCCATTCGATATTCCTCAGGTGAGAATTCTTTGTTTAGCTCTGAGCCCCATTTTTTTTCCATTTTTATTAGGTATTTAGCTCATTTACATTTCCAATGCTATACCAAAAGTCCCTCATACCCACCCACCCCACTCCCTTACCTACCCACTCCCCTTTTTGGCCCTGGCGTTCCCCTGTACTGGGGCATATAAAGTTTGCGTGTCCAATGCTGAGCCCCATTTTTTAAGGAGGTTATTTGATTTTCTGGAGTTCACCTTCTTGAGTTCTTTATATATATATTGGATATTAGTCCCCTATCTGATTTAGGATAGGTAAAGATCCTTTCCCAATCTGTTGGTGGCCTTTTTGTCTTATTGACTGTTTCTTTTACCTTACAGAAGCTTTGCAGTTTTATGAGGTCCCATTTGTCTATTCTCTATCTTACAGTACAAGCCATTGCTCGTCTATTAAGGAATTTTTCCCCTGTACCCATATTTTCTAGGGTTTTCCCCAATTTCTCCTCTATAAGTTTCAGTGTCTCTGGTTTTATGTGGAGTTCCTTAATTCACTTAGATTTGACCTTAGTACAAGGAGATAGGAATGGATCAATTAGCATTCTTCTATATGATAAATGCCAGTTGTGCCAGCACCATGTGTTGAAAATGCTGTTTTTTCCACTGGATTGTTTTGGCTCCCTTGTCAAAGATCAAGCGACAATCGGTGTGTGGGTTCATTTCTGGGTCTTCAATTCCATTCCATTGATCTACTTATCTGTTGCTATACCAATACCATGCAGTTTTTATCACAATTGCTCTGTAGTACAGCTTTAAGTCATGCATGGTGAGTCCTCCAGTGGTTCTTTTATCCTTGAGAAGAGTTTTTGCTATCCTAGGTTTTTTTGTTGTTCCAGATGAATTTGCAGATTGCTCTTTCTAATTTGTTGAAGAATTGATTTGGAATTTTGATGGGGATTGCATTGAATCTGTAGATTGCTTTTGGCAAGATAGCCATTTTTACAATGATGATCCTGCCAATCCATGAGCATGGGAGAGCCTTCCATCTTCTGAGAATCTTCTTTAATTTCTTTCTTCAGAGACTTGAAGTTCTTATCATACAGATCTTTCACTTCCTTAGTTAGAGTCACGCCAATGTATTTTATATTATTTGTGACTATTGAGAAGGGTGTTGTTTCCCTAATTTCTTTCTCAGCCTGTTTATTCTCTGTGTAGAGAAAGGCCATTGACTTGTTTGAGTTTATTTTATATCCAGCTACTTCACCGAAGCTGTTTATCAGGTTTAGGAGTTCTCTGGTGGAATTTTTAGGGTCACTTATATATACTCTCATATCATCTACAAAAAGTGATATTTAGACTTCTTCCTTTCCAATTTGTATCCCCTTGTTCTCCTTTTGTTGTCGAATTGCTCTGGCTAGGACTTCAATTACAGTGTTGAATAGGTAGGGAGAAAGTTGGCAGCCTTGTCTTGTCCCTGATTTTAGTGGGATTGCTTCCAGCTTCTCACCATTTACACTGATGTTGGCTACTGGTTGGCTGTAGATTGATTTTATCATGTTTAGGTGTGGGCCTTGAATTCCTGATCTTTCCAAGACTTTTATCATGAATGCTTGTTGGATTTTGTCAAATGCTTTCTCCACGTCTAAGGAGATGATCATGTGATTTTTTTGTTTGAGTTTTTTTTTTTATATAATGGTTTACGTTGGTGTATTTCCATGCATTAAACTATCCTTGCATCCCTGGAATAAAACCTACTTGGTCAGGATGGATGATTTTTGTAATCTGTTCTTGGATTCTGTTAGCGAGAATATTATTGAGTATTTTTGCATCGATATTCATAAGGGAAATTGTTCTGAAGTTCTCAATATTTGTTGGATGTTTCTGTGGTTTAGATATCAGAGTAATTGTGGCTTCATAGAATGAGTTGCATAGAGCACCTTCTACTTCTATTTTGTGGAATAGTTCGTGCAGAACTGGAATTAGATCTTCTTTGAAAGTCTGATAGAACTCTCACTAAACCCTTCTGGTCCTGGGCTTTTTTTGGTTGGGAGACTATTAATGACTGCTTCTATTTCTTTAGGGGATATAGGATTGTTTAGATTGTTAACTTGATCCTGATTTAACTTTGGTACCTGGTACCTGTCTAGAAATTTGTCCATTTTGTCCAGGTTTTGCAGTTTTGTTGAGTATAGCCTTTTGTAGAAGGATCTGATGGTGTTTTGGATTTCTTCAGAATCTGTTGTTATGTCTGCCTTTGCATTTCTAATTTTGTTAATTAGGATGCTTTCCCTGTGCCCTCTAGGGAGTCTGGCTAAGGGTTTATCTCTCTTGTTGATGTTTTTCATAGAATAAGCTCCTCGTTTGGTTTGTTCTTTAAATAGTTCTTCTTGTTTCCACTTGGATGATTTTGCCCCAGAGTTTGACTATTTCCTGCCATCTACTCCTCTTGGATGAATTTGCTTTCTTTTTTTCTAGAGCTTTTAGGTATGTTGTCAAGCTGCTCGTGTGTGCTCTCTCTAGTTTCTTTTTGGTGGCACTCAGAGCTATGAGTTTCCTTCACAGAAATGCTTTCATTGTGTCCCATAAGTTTGGGTATGTTGTGGCTTTATATTCATTGAACTCTGAAAAGTCTTTAATTTCATTCTTTATTCCTTCCTTGACCAAGGTATCATTGAGAAGAGTGTTGTTGAGTTTCCACATGAATGTTGGCTTTCCATTATTTAAGTTGTTATTGAGGATCAGCCTTAGTCCATGGTGGTCTGATAGGATGCATGGAACAATTTCAATATTTTTGTGTCTTTTGAAGTCTGTTTTGTGACAAATTATATGGTCAATTGGTCATGGGGTGCTGAGAGAAGGTATATCCTTTTTTTTTTTTTGGATTAAATGTTCTGTTGATATCTGTTAAGTCCATTTGTTTCATAACTTCTGTTAATTTCACTGTGTCCCTGTTTATTTTCTTTTTCCATGATCTGTCCATTGATGAAAGTGGTGTGTTGATGTCACCCACTATTATTGTGTAAGGTGCAATATGTGCTTTGAGCTTTACTAAAGTTTCTTTAATGAATGTGGCTGCCTTTGCATTTGGAGCATAGATATTCAGAATTGAGAGTTCCTCTTGGAGAATTTTACCTTTGACAGGTATGAAGTGTCCCTCCTTGTCTTTTTTGATAACTTTGGGTTGGAAGTCGATTTTATTCGATATTAGAATGGCTGCTCCAACTTGTTTCTTCATACCATTTGTTTGGAAAATTGTTTTCCAGCCTTTCACTCTGAGGTAGTTCCTGTCTTTTTCCCTGAGTTGGGTTTCCTGTAAGCAGCAAAATGTTGGGTCCTGTTTGTGTAGCCAATCTGTTAGTCTATATGTCTATGGGGAATTGAGTCCATTGATATTAAGAGATATTAAGGAAAAGTAATTGTTGCTTCCTATTATTTTTGTTGTTAGAGTTGGCATACTGTTCTTATGGTTGTCTTCTTTTTGGTTTGTTGAAGGATTACTTTCTTGCTTTTTCTAGGTTGTGGTTTCTGTCCTTGTATATTTTTTTTTCTGTTATTGTCCTTTGAAGGGCTGGATTCGTGGAAAGATAATGTATGAATTTGGTTTTGTCATGGAATACTTTGGTTTCTCCATCTATGGTAATTGAGAGTTTGGCTAGGTATAGTAGCCTGGGCTGGCATTTGTGATCTCTTAGTGTCCGTATAACATCTGTCCAGGATCTTTTGGCTTTTATAGTCTCTGGTGAAAGGTCTGGTGTAATTCTGATAACCCTGCCTTTATATGTTCCTTGAACTTTTTCCCTTACTGCTTCTAATATTCTATTTTTATTTGGTGCATTTTTTGTTCTGATTATTATGTGTTGGGATGAATTTCTTTTCTGGTCCAGTCTATTTGGAGTTATGTAGGCTTCTTGTATGCTCATGGGCATCTCTTTCTTTAGGTTTGGGAAGTTTTCTTCTATAATTATATTGAAGATATTTGCTGGCCCTTTAATTTGAAAATCTTCATTCTCATCTACTCCTATTATCTATAGGTTTGGTCTTCTCATTGTGTCCTGGATTTCCTGGATGTTTTAAGTTAGGATCTTTTTGCACTTTGCATTTTCTCTGATGGTTGTGACCATGTTGTTTGTGGAATCTTCTACACCTGAGATTCTCTCTTCCATCTCTTGTATTCTGTTGTTGATGCTTGCATCTATGGTTTCTGATTTCTTTCCTAGGGTTTCTATCTCCAGTGTTCCCTCACTTTGAGTTTTGTTTATTGTGTGTACTTCCCTTTTTAAGTCTTGGATAGTTTTATTCAATTCCATCACCTGTTTGGTCGTGTTTTCCTGTAATTCTTTAAGGGAGTTTTGTGGTTCCTCTTTAAGGTCTTCTACCTATTTAGCAGTGCTCTCCTGTATTTCTTTAAATGAGTTATTAAAGTCCTTATTGATGTCCTCTACCATCAACATGAGATAAGTTTTTAAATCCAGGTCTAGATTTTTGGGTGTGTTGGGGTGCCCAGGACTGGGTGGAGAGGGAGTGCTGCGTTCTGATGATGGTGAATAGTCTTGGTTTCTGTTAGTAAGCTTCTTAGGTTTGCCTTTTGCCATCTGGTAATCTCTGGAGTTAGTTGTTGTAATTGTCTCTGGTTAGAGCTTGTTCCTCAGGTGAATATGTTAGCCTCTATCAGCAGACCTTGGAGACTATCTCTCTCCTGAGTTTCAGTGGTCAGAGTACTCTCTGCAGGCTAGCTCTCCTCTTGCAGGGAAGGTGCCCAGATATTTGGTGTTTGAACCTTCCTCCTGGCAGAAGATGTGTTCCACTCACCAGAGGTCCTAAGATCTGGTTGAGAGTCCTGTGGGGACCTTGGGGGTGTCCGCATACTCTGCTTCTAAGGTGTCCTGGTGCTGGTGCAGAGTGGAAGCTTTTTTTTTTTTTTTTTTTTTTTGCATTTTTAAGTGGCATTTACAGACAATGTTAAAATAACAACACGAGCTAGAATGTCAACAGCCAAGAAGAGGATCATTTAAATAAATGGATTTGTAAAACATGATTGTCTTAAGCTTGTTCATGTCACAAGTGTGATTTGAATTAAACATAGAGTGATTGTTTTTACTGAATCAGTAAGTGAGACATTACGTTTGCAGAGCATGTCCTACTCCACAGACAAAACTGTTTAACCACTTTCTGAAGGTTATATTGCAGCCACACCCTATTAAAGTTGTTTAACTTTTCTTATAAAGTTGCTCTTTTTACAATATTAAGATTTTTTATAATATTATTACTTCTAGTCATTTGCCTTGGTAATAAAATATGAACATGTTTGAAGACACTTTTCCTAATGAACAAGGTAGCTTCCTTTATAGTTCCTACTGGAAAGCCAGAAAAAGTACTGTAAAAGAATAAAGGGTCTGCCTCAAGATGGAACTCCTGAGTAGAAACTGGCTTGAGATAAGAAATAATTCTTTGTATAAGCAATTTAGTGGTCCATGGTAGTTTTGGATTTCATACACTTGGTTTAATTGGTGAGTGGTAGATTCCCACCCCCCATCCCAAGCCTAAGTAATGAGAAACTTAATGCCTGAAGAACATTAACTCTGTTCAAATCTATTGCTTCCATTTCTTAAAAGAAGAGAGTGGACATTGAATTTTCTTTCCATTTGTAGAGTGTTAAAGAAACTTTAAGAGGAAAATAGTTTTTGGCTTACAATATTGAATGCTACTCCAAACACAATTTGTGGAAAGCAAGACATCCTAATTAAAAACACAAATGTATTTGTCATTTGATTGCCAAAGTCCACACAAATTATTGCTGCTGATTGTTCTAGTTTTACCTGTCAGACAAAGGTGTCTGAAAATGTCTCAACTAACCTGCTGGCCAGAGCCTGGCCAACTATGGATGACTACATTTTTAGGCAAGTAGGTATGGCCATATGAGAGAGCCAACCACTGAAGCAAAGAAGAGCAAGACAAAAGCAGCATTCCTTCATGTTTCCTATAACAAGGTTTCGACCTTGAGTTTCTACCCTGACTTCCACCAATGATAGATGGTAGCCTAGAAGTGGAATCTGAAGTATACCTTTTCCTTTTTTTTTTTTATGTTGCTTTTAGATATGGTGTTTATCACAGAAACAGAAATCAAACTATAACATCTGTTTTCCTAACTTATTATAAAATATTTTTATTTTTCAACATTTAAAAGTTAACTCAGAGAGAAAAGAATCAATAGACTACTGATTTCATGAATTCACAAAAAACAACAGAATCCCAATGGACTTTGAGGATTTGCTAAAGAAAAATTAATGTTTTTTTGGGTCTTTCTCCTAGAGCTGGTATTTGACCTGGAAACTGATGTATATTTTTATAAAATATGGTGGCAAGTTCTTGGAATTTAAGTAGAAAAAATAAACAATGTTCAAGAAATTATTTTAAAAGTTTGACTAAAATATTAATATATATATTTATATCTAATATATATCTTTTTAAATATTCCTAGGGAAATGGAGACTTGAAATCAAATGCATGTTAAATGGTGAGTCTACATTTGTATTTTCTGCTAATAATATCTTAATTTTCATTATTAAATTAAGAGGGACACCCATTTTAATCAATATTTCTACCCCTTGCATGGGCATGGGAACTGAATTCTCAGAGAAAATGGAAAAATACCAGGATTTTTTAAAACGTAAGTTCCCAAATTAGTTGAGTTTGAATTAATCAAAATGACTCTTTTTCTTGGAGAGCCTGACTTCAATTAAGGAAAAAAATTGCATCATCCTTGAGGTCAAAGAGTTAGCCTGCAGGTTTTATGGTTGAGAGGCCACAATGGCTTAAAATGAAACCCAGATAAAAGTCTTAACGAGCCAGAGAGAAAGAATTCCACTAACAAGTTAGTGATCCTGGAAACTGATTACTCCTGAATCAAATAAGTAGATAAGAAAAGAAGTCCAGTCACCAATTTATTTCAATTTATTTCCAGGACACCAAGAATATAAGGAGGTGGGAGAAGTTGTATATTCATGATAATTGTAAAATAATAAACATATGTGCCTTACTTCAACATACTAATATTATATTGCTTGGAATGGAAGAATCTTTTTTTTTTTTTTTCATTTTGCTTTTTTGAGTCAGCGTTTCTCTGTGTAGCCCTGGCTGTCTTGGAACTTACCCTTTAGACCAGGCTGGCCTTGATCTCAGAAATCTGCCTGCCTTTGTCTCCCAAGTGCTGGAATTAAAGGTGTGCACCACCAATGCCTGGCTATTTTTTCTTTTTAATAATCATTTTACTACATCTCCTCACTTCTCCCCCCAGTGTCCTGGCACAGAACTCAATCTGTGTGTCTAAATATTATGCTTTTAAATTTTTCCTTTAATTATAATTACAACCTTTGGATGCAACAAAAAATCTATAATATTTAATAATGAATATAGCTTAAACATTAATAAAGATATAAAATTGTTACCTAGGTTTGAAACATGTATTAAAAATATTCATTGGGATGCCACATCTAACCACATAAAATGTCCAATTATGAGTTACTTAAAAATTTAAGGACATTTTACAAACAAAAATATTAATGATCCTGATTTGATCATTGCATACTGTACACATGTATTATTTTGTAGTAGCTTAGGAATAATTGAAATAATAATCATTTAAGCAATTTCCTTTATTTAAAAATAATAAAGGACTATTTTTAAAAATCTCTTCTTTGTTTAAAGTAAGTTATTGACACTAAAAATGGGAAAGATTTAAACATACCTAATATCTTTAGGTTATGAGACAAGATCTCACTATGTAACCTGGGATGTCCTGTAACTTGCTATAAAGACCAGACTGACTTTGAACTCATGAAGATCATGGAGATCTGCTTGCATCTGGTTCCATAGTGCTGACATTAAAGGCATTTGCCACCAGTCCTAACTAAACATAACTTTTAATGTGATTGTCCAAGTGTTGAAATGAAGGAATAATATTGAGGTACAGAATGTGGTGGCAACATGTTCTGCTACCAAAGCAGTAAGACCACATGAAGAATATTGGGGTGCTTGATGCCAGCTTATCTCTCATCTCACAGAGATATATTTCTTAGCAGGTGGTCACATAAACCTGACAGATTCAAGACTTGCTATTAAATATAATTTCAGGAAGGACAGAAAAAGGGAGGGTGGGAGAGGGGAGCAGAAAGCTGGAAAACTAGCTCTTGTTGGAAAACCTTCAATCAAAAGAAGAAACTGCTAGGAAGAGGCTAAAACCTGATGTCATCTCTGCTCCCCCACCCCCCATTCACCCAGAGAAAGCTTATCTGCCAGGAATGCTGACACACCTAAGATCAGGGAAGTGGGCTCACAAACTCACAGGAGGAAAAAGCTAAGGTCAGAGATAGCAAGACTAGCTAGCACCAGATTGTAGCTGAGGGTCAAAGGCAAGTACAAAAAACTAAGCAACAGAAACTAAGACTAATTGGCATCATCAGAACCCAATATCCAACCATAGCAATCTCTGAATACCACAACTCACCTGAAAAGCAAGATTCTGATTTAAAATCCCATCTCAAGATGAAGATACAGAACTTTAAGAAGGACAGAAAAAGATCATTTAAATAAATACAGAAAAGCACAACTAAACAAATAGAAGCCCTTAAAAAGGAAAGACATAAATTCCTTAAAGAAATACAGAAAAACATAAGCAAAAAGGTGAAGGAATTGAACAAAAGCATCCCAGTTCTAAAAATAAAAACAGAAACAATGAAGAAATTACAAAGGGAGACAACCTTGGAGACAGAAAAACTAGGAAAAAGATCAGGAGTCATAGATGCCAGCCACAACAACAGAATGTAAGAGATAAAAGTGAGAATCTGAGGTACAGAAGATACCATAGAAAATAATGACACATCAGTCAAAGAAAATGCAAAATGATTCAAAGACAGAACATATAGGAAATCCAGGAAACAATGAAAAGACCAAACCTAAGGATAATATGTATAGAAGAGAGCAAAGATTCCCAACTCCAGTCACACCAAAGTATTTTATATTATGTGTGACTATTCTGAAAGGTGTTGTTTCTCTAATTTCTTTCTCAGCCTGTTTATCCTTTGTGAAGAGAAAGGGCATTGATTTGTTTGAGTTAATTTCATATCCAGTTACTGCACTGAAGCTGTTTATCAGATTTAGAAGTTGTCTGGTGGGATTTTTAGGGTCATTTATATATACTATCGTATCATCTGCAAATAGTGATATTTTGATTTCTTCCTTTCCAATTTGTATCTAAGAGAGTGGGCATTTTTGTCTAGTCACTGATTTTAGTGGGATTGCTTCCAGCTTCTCTCCATTTACGATGATGTTGGCTACTGGTTTGATGTAGATTGCTTTTATTATGTTTAGATATGGGCCTTGAATTCCTGATCTTTCCAAGACTTTTATCATGAATGGGTGTCGGATTTTGTCAAATGCTTTCACAGCATGTCCTAACTAAGGAAGTGAAAGATCTGTATGATAAGAACTTCAAGTCTCTGAAGAAAGAAATTAAAGAAGATCTCAGAAGATGGAAAGATCTCCCATGCTCATGGATTGGCAGGATCAACATTGTAAAAATGGCTATCTTGCCAAAAGCACTCTACAGATTCAATGCAATCCCCATCAAAATTCCAACTCAATTCTTCAACGAATTAGAAAGGGCAATCGGCAGATTCATCTGGAATAACAAAAAACCTAGGATAGCAAAAACTCTACTTAAGGATAAAAGAACCTCTGGTGGAATCACCATGCCTGACCTAAAGCTGTACTACAGAGCAATTGTGATAAAAACTGCATGGTACTGGTATAGTGTCAGACAAGTAGACGAATGGAATAGAATTGAAGACCCAGAGATGAACCCACACACCTATGGTCACTTGATGTAAGACAAAGGATCAAAAACCATCCAGGGAAAAAGAGACAACATTTTCAACAAATGGTACTGGCACAACTGGCATTTATCATGTAGAAGAATGCAAATTGATCCATTCTTATCTCCTTGTACTAAAGTCAAGTCTAAGTAGATTAAGAAACTCCACATAAAACCAGAGACAGAGAATTGCATAGAGGAGAAAGTAGTGGAAAACCCTTGAAGATATGGGCACAGGGAAAAAAATTCCTGAATAGAACAACAATGGCTTGTGCTGTAAGATCGAGAATTGACAAATGGGACCTCATAAAATTGCAAAGCTTCTGTAAGGCAAAAGACACTGTCAATAAGACAAAAAGGCCACCAACAGATTGGGAAAGGATCTTTAACAATCCTAAATCAGATAGGGGACTAATATCCAATATATATAAAGAACTCAAGAAGATGGACTCCAGAAATTAAAATAACCCCATTAAAAAACAGAGCACAGAGCTAGACAAAGAATTCTTACCTGGGGAATGCTGAATGGCAGAGAAGCACCTGAAAAAATGTTCAACATTCTTAATCTTCAGGGAAATGCAAATCAAAACAACCCTGAGATTCCATCTCACACCAGTCAGAATGGCTAAGATCAAAAATTCAGATGACACCAGATGTTGGCAAGGATGTGAAGAAAGAGGAACACTCCTCCATTGTTGGTGGGATTGCAAGCTTGTACAACAACTCTGGAAATCAGTCTGGTGGTTCCTCAGAAAATTGGACAGAGTACTACCGGACGATCCAGCAATACCTCTCCTGGGAATATATAGAGAAGATGTTCAAACTGGTAATAAGAACACATGTTCCACTATGTTCATAGCAGCCTTATATATAATAGCCAGATGTCCCTCAACTGAGGAATGTATACAGAAAATGTGATACATTTACACAATTTAGTCAGCTATTAAAAACAGTGAATTTGGGGCTGGTGAGATGGCTCAGTGGGTAAGAGCACCCGACTGCTCTTCCAAAGGTCCAAAGTTCAAATCCCAGCAACCACATGGTGGCTCACAACCATCCGCAACAAGATCTGACTCCCTCTTCTGGAGTGTCTGAAGACAGCTACAGTGTACTCATATATTAATAAAATAAATCTTTAAAAAAAAAACAGTGAATTTATGAAATTTCTAGGCAAGTGGATAGATCTGGAGGATATCATCCTGAGTGAGGTAACCCAATCACAAAATAACTCACATGATATGCACTCACTTATGTGTGGATATTAGCCCAGAAACTTAGAATTCCCAAAAAAAAAAAAGTACAAAAAAAAAGATAGATAGATCAATGGAACACAATTGAAGATGAAGAAATGAACATGAAATACCTATGGTCACTTCGTCTTGAATTAAGGAGTTAAAAACTTCCAGTAGAAAAAAGACAGCATATTCAACAAAGGTGCTGGTTCAACTTTCGGTCAGCATGTATCAAAATGAAAACTGATCCACTCTTATCTCCTTGTACAAAGTTCAGGTCCAAGTGGATCAAGAACCTCCACATAAAACCACATACACTGCATCTAATAGAAAAGAAAGTGGGGAAGAGCCTGAACACGTGGGCACACAGGAAAACTTTTTGAACAGAACACCAATGGCTTATGTTAAAAAATCAACAATAGACAAATGCAACCTCATAAAATTGCAAAGCTTCTGTAAGCCAAAGAACATTGTCAATAAGACAAAACTGCAACCAACAGATTGTGCAATTCTGCATCAGATAGAGGGCTAATGTCCAATATATACAAAGAACTCAAGAAGTTAGATACCAAAGAACCAAATAACCCTTTTAAAAATGGTGTACAGAGCCAGGCAGTGGTGCTTTAATCCCAGAACTTGGGAGGCAGAGGCAGGCAGATTTCTGAGTTTGAGTCCAGCCTCTTCTACAGAGTAAGTTCCAGGGCAGCCAGGGCTACACAGAGAAACCAATTGGTGCTGGCACAACTGGTTGTTATCATGTAGAAGAATGCGAATCGATCCATACTTATCTCCTTGTACTAAGGTCAAATCTAAGTGGATCAAGGAACTTCACATAAAACCAGAGACACTGAAACTTATAGAGGAGAAAGTGGGGAAAAGCCTTGAAGATATGGGTACAGGGGAAAAATTCCTGAACAGAACAGCAATGGCTTGCTCTGTAAGATCGAGAATTGACAAATGGGACCTAATGAAACTCCAAAGTTTCTGCAAGGCAAAAGACACCGTCAATAAGACAAAAAGACCACCAACAGATTGGGAAAGGATCTTTACCTATCCTAAATCAGATAGGGGACTAATATCCAACATATATAAAGAACTCAAGAAGGTGGACTTCAGAAAATCAAATAACCCCATTAAAAAATGGGGCTCAGAACTGAACAAAGAATTCTCACCTGAGGAATACAGAATGGCAGAGAAGCACCTGAAAAAATGCTCAACATCCTTAATCATCAGGGAAATACAAATCAAAACAACCCTGAGATTCCACCTCACACCAGTCAGAATGGCTAAGATCAAAAATTCAGGTGACAGCAGATGCTGGCGTGGATGTGGAGAAAGAGGAACACTCCTCCATTGTTGGTGGGATTGCAGGCTTGTACAACCACTATGGAAATCAGTCTGGCGGTTCCTCAGAAAACTGGATATAGTACTACCGGAGGATCCAGCAATACCTCTCCTGGGCATATATCCAGAAGATGCCCCAACTGGTAAGAAGGACACATGCTCCACTATGTTCATAGCAGCCTTATTTATAATAGCCAGAAGCTGGAAGGAACCCAGATGCCCCTCAACAGAGGAATGGATACAGAAAATGTGGTACATCTACACAATGGAGTACTACTCAGCTATTAAAAAGAATGAATTTATGAAATTCCTAGCCAAATGGATCGACCTGGAGGGCATCATCCTGAGTGAGGTAACACATTCACAAAGGAACTCACACAATATGTACTCACTGATAAGTGGATATTAGCCCAAAACCTAGGATACCCAAGATATAAGATACAATTTCCTAAACACATGAAACTCAAGAAAAATGAAGACTGAAGTGTGAACACTATGCCCCTCCTTAGAAGAGGGAACAAAACACCCTTGGAAGGAGTTACAGAGACAAAGTTTGGAGCTGAGATAAAAGGATGGACCATGTAGACACTAGCATATCCGGGGATCCATCCCATAATCAGCTTCCAAATGCTGACACCATTGCATACACTAGCAAGATTATGCTGAAAGGACCCTGATATAGCTGTCTCTTGTCAGAGTATGCCTGGGCCTAGCAAACATAGAAGTGGATGCTCACAGTCGGCTATTGGATGGATCACATGGCCCCCAATGAAGGAGCTAGAGAAAGTACCAAAGAAGCTAAAGGGATCTGCAACCCTATAGGTGGAACAACATTATGAACTAACCAGTACCCCGGAGCTCTTGACTCTAGCTGCATATGCATCAAAAGATGGCCTAGTCGGCCATCACTGGAAAGAGAGGCCCATTGGACACGCAAACTTTATATGCCCCAGTACAGGGGAACGCCAGGGCCATAAAAGGGGAGTGGGTGGGTAGGGGAGAGGGGGTGGGTGGCTATGGGGGACTTTTGGTATAGCATTGCAAATGTAAATGAGCGAAATACCTAATAAAAAATGGAAAAAAAAAGAAAAAAAAAAAAAGCCAAAAAGCCAATAAGCCAAAAAAAAAAAAAAAAAAAAAAAAAAAGGTAGAGAGCTAAACAAAGAATTCTCAACTGAGGAATATCAAATGGCTGAGAATCACCAAAGTAAATGTGCAACATCCTTATTTTTCAAGGAAATGTAAATCAAAGTGACCTTGAGATTCCACCTCACACCTCACACCACTCAGAATGGTGAATTCAATGGTGTCAGCGTTTGGAGGCTGATTATGGGATGGATCGCCCCGGATATGGCAGTCTAGATGATCCATCCTTTCGTCTCAGCTCCAAACTTTGTCTCAGTAACTCCTTCCATGGGTGTTTTGTTCTCAATTCTAAGAAGTGGCAAAGTGTCCACACTTTGGTCTTCGTTCTTCTTGAGTTTTATGTAATTTTCAAATTGTATCTTGTACCTTGGGTATTCTAGGATTCTGGGCTAATATCCACTTATCAGTGAGTACATATCATGTGAGTTCTTATCAGAAGATGGCCTAGTCGGCCATCAGGGGAAAGAGAGGCCCATTATTCTTGTAAACTTTATATGCCTCAGTACAGGGGAATGCCAGGGCCAAGAAGTGGGAGTGGGTAGGTAGGGGAGTGGGGAGGGAGGGTAT
Organism: Mus musculus; assembly: GCF_000001635.26. Lineage (NCBI taxonomy): Eukaryota > Metazoa > Chordata > Mammalia > Rodentia > Muridae > Mus > Mus musculus. Next base: position 104,208,258 of record NC_000067.6, read on the forward strand.
GGGGGACTTTTGGGATAGCATTGTAAATGTAAATGAAGAAAATACCTAATTTAAAAAAAAAGAAAAAAAACAGGTGAAAGCAGATGCTGGAGAGGATGTGGAGAAAGAGGAACACTCTACCATTGCTGCTGTGATTGCAAGTTGGTACAGCAATTCTAGAAATCACTCTGGCAGTTTTTTAGAAAATTGGACATAATACTACCTGAGGACCCAGGTATAAGACTTTTGGACATAAGATCTTCCACTTCTTTAGTTGGAGTCAACCCAAGGTATTTCTTAGGCAAATGGATGGATCTGAAGGATATCATCCTAAGTATGGTAACCCAATCACAAAAGAACATACATGATATGCACTCACTCTAAGTGAATATTAGCCCAGAAACTTAGAATACCCAAGATACAATTTGCAAAACACATGAAACTCAAGAAAAATGAAGATCAAAGTGTGGATACTTAAATCCTTCTTAGAAAGGGGAACAAAATACTCATGAAAGGAGATATGGAGTCAAAGTTCAGAGCAGAGACTGAAGGAAGGACCATCAAGAGACTTCCCCACCTGGGTATCCATCCCATAAACAACCATCAACACAATTGTATATGACAACAAGATTTTGCTGACAGGACCCTGATATAGCTGTCTCCCATGAGGCTACACCAGTGCCTGGCATATACAGATGTGGATGCTCAGAATCATCTATTGGATGGAACACAGGGTCCCCAATCAAGGGTTCTGCTGCCTTATAGGAGGAACAACAATATGAACTAACCAGTATCCACAGAGTTTGTGTCTCTAGGTGCATATGTAGCAGAGGATGGCCTAGTAGGCCACCAATGTGAGGATAGGCCCTTGGTATTGCAAAGATTATATGCCCCAGTATTGGAGAATGCCAGGGCCATGAAGTGGGAGTGGATGGGTTGGGGAGCAGGAGGTGGAGGGAGGGTTTAGGGGATTTTCGGGGAGGAAACTAGGAAAGAGGATTGCATTTGAAATGTAAATGAAATTTTCTAATAAAAAATTAAAAAATAAGACTCTTGGACATAAATCCAAAAGTTCTTCCAACAAATAACAAGGACACATGCTCCACTATGTTCATAGCAGCCTTATTTATAATAGTCAAAAGGTAGAAACAATTCAACAGAGGAATGGATCCAAGAAATGTGGTACATTTACACAGTGGAATACTAATCAGCTATTAAAAACAATGACTTCATTAAATTCACAGGCAAATGGATGGGATTTCAAACTATCATCCTGAGTGAGGTAACCCAGTCAAAAAGGAATACACATGGTATGCACTCATTGATAAGTGGATATTAACCCAGAAGCCTGGAATACTAAAGATTCAATTAACAGAACACAGGTAGCTCAAGAAGACCAAAGTGTGGATGCTTCATTCCTTCTTATAAGGGGAAACAAAATAGTCAGGGAGTAACTATGGAGGCAATGTTTGGATCAGAGACTAAAGGACAGACTAGAGACTACGCCACCTTGGGATCCATTCCATATGCAGACACCAAATGTAGACACTATTGCTAATGCCAAGTGCTTGCTGACAGGAACTTCATAGAGCTTTCTCCTGAGAACCTCTGCGAGAGCCTGACCAATACAGATGGAGATCCTTGTAGCCAACCATCAGAATGAGCACTGGGGCCCCAATTCAGGAGTTAGGGGGAGAACTGAAGGAGCTGAAGGAGTTTGCAACCTCATAAGTAGAACAACAATATCAACCAACCAGACCCCCATGAGGTCCCATGGACTATATCACCAACCAAAGTATACACATGGACAGTCCCATGGCTCCAGCAGCATATACAGCAGAGGATATACTTATCTGGCATCAATGGGAGGAGAGGTCCTTGGTCCTTGGTCCTGTGTAGGGAAATGTGTGGGGCATGAGGTGGGAGTGGAAGGGTGGCTAGGCAACCATCCTCATAGAAGCAGGGGGAGGGGAATTGTGATAGGTGGTTTTGGAAGTGAAACCTGGTATGGTGATAACATTTGGAATTTTAATAAATAAAATAACCAATACAAAAGCAGTCAAATCCAATAGCAGAAAATGTTAAGAAAAATAACTAGTGGCTTAACAAATGAAAAAGCTGCTACGGAGATAGAAAAAAAAAACAGTTTTTAACAAAGATAAATCCATACTGTTTGCTAGTACAGACTCCCAAATATCTCATAAAGAAAATTTCCAATCCCACTCAAAGTATTGTAGAAGCTGTGAGAAGTAAGAATGCTTCCTAAATCACCATATGAGAACAGAATTACTCTGATAGCAGCAACTGATTTGCAAGAAATAAAACCACCAAAGAATATCTCTCATGAACATAACCATAGAATTCCCACATAACACCAGCTGACTGTATTTAACAATAAAGAATGTTTGAATATAAAACTCTGAAATATAAAAAGCAAAAATAATTGTAAGTACTTAACAATACATTTTACATTTTAACCACTGTCCCATCCCTCCAGCCCCAAATTTTACATTTTAAAGTGATACTCAAGTACTGTAGTATACATCTACGGCTCAACACTTACAAAGTTAAGGCAGAAGAAGGTGGCCATTCTGGGCTACATGTTGAATATTGGGTAATTCTGGGATGCTTCACAGTATCTCTTAAAACATGAGAAAATTATTTTCTATGAACACACTCATAGAATTGAATGCATAAAGCAAACCCCACAATCAATAGTTTTCTTTAAAAATATAATTTTAAGATTAATTTTGTAAATAACTTAGCACTTGAAATCCTAACACATTGGAGACCATGACTAATGTCTCCCCTGCTTCTATCAAGGAGGAAGACTGATTCAAGTTCAAGAAAATGAGCTAACTAGTGCATCCAGGCTTGTCATTTGGTCTTGTCATTGTGTCCTGGATTTCCTGGACATTTTGTGCTAGGATCTTCTTGCATTTTACATTTTCTTTGATTGTTGTGTCCATGTTCTCTATGGAATCTTCTGCACCTGATATTCTCTCTTCCATCTCTTGTATTCTGCTGTTGATGCTCACATCTATGGTTCCTAATTTCTCTCCTAGAGTTTTTATCTCCAGAAATGTTTCCCTTTCGGTTTTCTTTATTATTTCTACTTCCATTTTAGATCTTGGATGGTTTTGTTCAATTTCATCACCTGGTTTGTTCTATTTCCTCTTTATTCTTCTACCTGTTTAGTCGTGTTCTCCTGTATTTGTTCAAGTAATTTATTAATGTCCTTCTTAAAATCCTCTACCAGCATCATGAGATATGATTTTAAATCTGAATCTTGTTTTTTAGGTGTTTTGGACTATCCAGGACTTGCTGTGGTGGCAGTGCTGTGTTCTGATGATGCTGAGTGGTCTTGGTTTCTATTAGTAAGATTCTTACTTTTGCCTTTTGCCATCTGTTAATCTCTGGTGTTAGATGTTATAGCTGTCTCTGTGTGGAGCTTCTTCCTCCTGTGATTCTGTTAGCCTCTGTCAGCAGTCCTGGGAGTCCAACTCTCTCCTGAGTCTCAGTGGTCAGAGTACTGTCAGCAAGTGCCCAGAGGTCTGGAGCTCAGCTCTGCCTTCTGGCTGAAGATGAAGGCCCGAAAGGGACCCTGTCCCAGAAGCTATGTTGCTTCTGCAGCCTGAGGGTTCTCCTATGTAGACTGATCTCTTTGGGACCTTGGATGCAAGATGTCATTCTTACCTGTTCTTTATGCATTCCTATAAACAGATGACTAAATAGTACTTCTGGGACACACAGTTTCACATGAGATTTTTTTTTAAATCAGAAACTTATTTTTACTGCACCTTCCTGCATAAATGCACTTCTTGTGCTGGTAAACAACACAACTGGGAATAACTACCTGAAAATGTAGTTGGAAAATGTTCAAGCAGAAAAAAAATGTGGGATAGAATTTTACAGAGACAGAATATCCTGTATGTTTCCCAACAACTCTGTGAGGTCTAAATCACACACATCAAATATACTTTAGTTCTGTTCCTTTGTGATTTCCTGGAATCATCATATATTAAAATAAAGTTTAACTGAAATTTCATCATGACCAAGTAGTGACTTACCGACATAGTCATATGAGTAAAGCAGGAAATATTTTCATGGAATATAAGCTGCTTTACTCAACACTGGATAAACTTTGTAACACGTCAGCTCTAATCCCTCATGCTACAAACATCTTTGTTTGTGAACTTTGCTTCATCAACTTTCTACTTTTGAAGAAGCAAGAGCAGACGTAAAGCATAGAGAAAAGACTCGTCACCCTTCCGGTAAGAAATGTGTTAACTCCACAGTAAGCAATGGTGCAAGAGTCCAAAGAAAGGTTTCAGTCCTATTGCAGAGGGAAATTAACTTGTAAGAGGGAGGGTGGAGAGGTGGAAATCGGTCTTTGAGGACTAAGGGAAGGTAAAGTAGTCAGTGAATATGATGAGCATACATAGTATGCAATTTTTACAACATTATTTCATTAAAATATAGTTTCTGAGGGAAGAGAATGGGTGCATTTCCAGGAAGCAGGTTTAGTCAATTCATGAGCTGTGTTATGTACCAGAGATAATGAAACAGGCCACATGTAACTAGGGTACATGACAGAAGTTATTCTCTAGATAAGATGTGGGGTTGTGTTATGTTTCAGACCTCCAACAGCAAGAACCACAAAAATTGTCAGAACACCCACAGATCTTTCTACTTATAGGTCTCAGAGGCTAGGTGCATTAGCAATATCAATTTAAAAATAATGTTAAATAAGATTAAAATAAAGATTTATTGCCCAAACAAAACTTTTGACTTTGTGTTTATGTGAATTATCTCAAGATCTGGTTATTACAAATTGATGGAAAGTGATTCCTTCTCAGTCTTTCCTGCTCTTGTACTTGATCCCAGATCATCAGTAAGCTTGGCAGGGCTCTCAATCCCTAGTCATTAGAAGCAGCTGCAAGAAAATTGTCCTCAGATGAAATAAGCTGATTCAAGAATGGAATTAAAATACTGTTTTCAAAGATCATTTCTGCCATCTGGACAGAATTCCCATGTCTACTAATCTGAAGCAATCCACCAAGACTACACTCCAAATTGATTCATAATTTTATTCATTACATTCTTATATATTTCTTATCTCATAAAAATGAATATCTGTGCCAAGAAGGAAGGACATGGCACATGATGGTGAACATCACAGGAAACAATCCCAAGCATGAATAGTAGTATTTTTAATTGAATGAAGTTATAGTTGTCTAGTATGATTCCATAAAGGAGAAAATAATAATATTAACTTAGTAAAAGTTGTTTTACTAATCTAGGGAAGAATTATGTTCTGAATGAGATCAGGTATAAGAAATGATTAAGAGAAGTTTATCAGCTGGTAATAAAATGCACTAAAATGCCTCTTACAGAAATCAGAAGGGAAGATTTGAAAGGTATTCACCACAAAGTAATGATGTAATTTCAAGATGGTTTGTATGTGTACCACAAGTACACATGGCTATTCTATCAATACTTTTCAAGTACTGTAGAATAGTTTTCAAATTAAATATCAAATAATGTTGAATAAAAAAGTGGAAAATGACATAATGAAAAATTGTGACTGATTTTCTTTGACTAATAAAATAATATAGACCACAGTGACATATAAATATTTTTAAAGGCCATGGCTTATCTACTATCATCCAACATATTAGACTTCCAAAGGATTCAAGATAAACAGCCTAAAAAATAACATGAAAATATCAATATTTTGAATTTTACACTATCTTAATTCATATGTTTGAATTGAATGCTGACACCTTTAACATGATTTGCAGATTTTTCCCACTCTGCTGCCATCACTACTTTCAGGTCAGTGTTGTCAGTTTCCTCACTGTTGCACTGCTATTCCTAAAGAAGCAGAAAACCTCTTCAGATCACATAGATTGGGCACTGACAGTCTAAGAAAGGCTTCCATCTGTGTACAGTCAATTTTAAATTCAGGTTATTATTTACAGAACTATGGTGACTCAAAAGAAACAAAATGACCAGAAAATCCTTTAGGCCACTTATAAGCTGCTGTACCTCTAAAAATTCTCATCTCAGTCATTTTTCAGGAAGGGAGAGGCCTCCTGAAAATTGTGTGCTTGTTAGCCCTGTGAGAATCTTGGGTTGGGCAGGCCCTATTAGCCTTGTGATCTTTTTCTCTCACACCAGTCTGTGAGGTAACTTTGATGGACCAGAGCTCATGAGGCTCTCAACTGATTTAATTCAATACAGAAACAGTGATGGCCAATTCATTAGGAAGATGTACACAATACTCTACCTATTCCTCCACTTCTTAATGTATTGATTCCTCCTGCCTTCTGGAATGTCTCCTGAACCTTGAAGGGGACAACACAATTGTACAACTATTTATCACATTTAAATTTGTAATATCATAGCCACAGTGATAAAAATAAATACTTCAGACATTTTATTAGGTGTTTTCACTATGGATTACAGCAACCATAAACCATAGGCATAAAGTTAAACATTTAGAAGGAAGTTTGATAGTCACAATATATATATTTAAAAATTATTCTCTAGCCATAGACATTTTATTGGGCTTACCAACCCAAATATTGCTAACCTTTTGCAGAAAATATCTTATTCCAATAAGAAAGTAGTTGTCATGGTAGTATAGTATCAACAGGTACACCTTGCCTTGAATACACATAACATAGCAAGCATGTACATATACTTGGGAAGCAAATTCCACCACAGAAGCCCAAATATTATTTCAAACCTATGAATTCTAGTCAGTTTGGAGGAACTTTTTTCTTTCAATTATAGATTGATTTCTTCATATCTAGTGACTTGACCTTGTTATGACATCAGAAGTAGAAACTTACCACATAATCATTGTATGCAATCAATAGCAATAACAATATCAATGGACAATTACACAAAAAGTGATTCCCTCACCACCACTACAGCATGGCAGAGTCATACTCATAGAATATTGGAGGGCCTCACCCATACCATGAACTGTTCATAAAAGCTGTACCTTTGGGCAGTCTTCCTATGTGATGTATTTATGGTTGTACTATGAATTTCATGCAGGTAATCATATCTGCTCTAAATCCAAGAGGCTGTGGTCATGACCAGCCTAGAGGAAACAACCACACAACAGATAATGTTCTGCCATGTATATGATACAGTCCTTTGAAATTGATGACTAGTATAACAGCCTGACAGTCTAGAAAATCTGTTTAATGTTAAATAACTATCAATTTCAATCATTCATTCATCCATTCAACAAGAAACTTTAAAAATGCTTGTTTATTTTGACAGTTTCATTGAAATATAATAAGTAAACCCTCCACATATTTGATGGAGGGTGAGTTTGAAATGTGAAAATACTATCAGGCTGATAATACAAACAAGGAAATAAACATGTCCAGGACTCACAAGAGTTTTTGTGTCCCTTTCTTTCTGTTTGCTTTTCTAGTAAACATACTTATATGAGATATAAACCCTTAAACTTCAATGTACTTCTGTGTACTTAAACTGTGTAATTTAACTGCACAGCACTTGATAGCTAACTATAGGGTACTAATACACAGTTTAGGATATCCCTGCATTATACCTCAACCTTGTACTCAATGAAGAAGGTTCCATCTCTCCATTCCAACTCCCAACAAGTACCATTGTTCCATTCTGCTTCCAAGATGCTGGCTATTTTTGATCCTATGTGCACATAGTAGAACCATGTTATATTTCTCTTTCTATAATTGGCTTATTTCACTTCCCAAAATGCTACCCAGATTTCCTCTTGCCATCTGTAACAACAACATTTTTGTTTGGTTGATTTGGTTAATAAAGATCACAAGAATCCCATCCCAAGAATCAGTAGTAGTTCTCACATCTAAATCCTTGAACATGCTGGTTATATTTTCCACAATTTGTTCTGTGCCAGTGTACAGAAATCTGGGGAAGCATTGTCACTTGGCCAGGAGAGCTCTATCTTATCAAAGAACTCTGAAACACAAAACTCCAAAAACTCTTGTAATGAAGTCATATTTTCACAGCAGTACTGGTTGTGTAAAATGGAAAGGAGTTTGGCCACAGGTCAAATTCTCTACTAAGGAAAGAGCAGTGTATCAGAATGAGGCAGAGAAACAGCAACAGTAAATGCTTAGCATATGATGATCTGTGCAGCAGACATTTAGACTTTATTAACAGATTTATTCACAGATAGCATCTCCTTTATCTATAAAACACATTTATCAGTGTATCTTGAATGGTGTTTTAGGAAGAGACATCTGCCTCAATCAAGGTTACTTCCCTAGAGGTGTCCAGTCCAGTAGTTTGTGATGTAGCCCTTCCTTCAGTTACTATTCTGTGTGGACTAAATGTTAGATATGAATTAAAGAAATTCATTTGCAAGTTGGAACTTGTTAGAAAAGAATGTTTTAATAGCAAATCTGTAGCCCCCAAAATAAAGAATGATATTTGTTCTTCAAATTTGCTCATCCAACATCCACTGCCTGTCCTAACTTACAGATGCTGGTTTTCATAAAAGAACTCCCTGTGCGTTGTTATAAGAAGACAAAATCTCAAGGGAAACAGCATTAGGAAACCTGGGAAAGAGTACGGGGAGTATTTGGTTAATAAAGATCACAAGAATCCCATCCCATCAAAGAGGAGATAATTTGGACTTCCCACACCGATGATGATTGTCTCTGCACAAAGTGATATTTCCATAGAGACATGCTTAGGTCTTTCCTCGAGTTCTTCATACCTTTCTTTATTTCCTCAATACTGACATTCTCTGAGTGGATCTCTAGAAAAATATTAAAGATAATTTTGTTTTATTCAAGTCACCTAAAAATGATTCCTACAATAGGAGTATGTTTTATAAAGGAACAAACAATAATAGTCAGATAGAAATCTATCCCAATAGGTACAGTCTTGGCATGGAAAAGATACTAAATATTTATTAAATGAACGGATGAGTAGTAACTCATTTAACTTCAGCTGAATCCTTCAGTCACCCTTTAAAAGGCAAACAAAAACAACTTTCTCTAAACTTGCTTGATATTTAAATGCTATATTGACTTGTTTGCATGAAAAAGTAGATAATGAGTGTGACCTTTCTCATCCCAAACTAAGCTTGAATTGTACTGCATTTTGCCCAGTGACTATATTGCATCTCGAGGTAAACCAATATAACTGACATAAAAGTCTTATACCCACAATGTTAATCAGGAAGACATGTAAATACACCATCTAGTCCAGATGGATTGACTTTTTTGCTAGTAAATAAGATAATTACAAGAATATCAGAAGTTTTAAAATTTTTAATGTATAGTTATTTACACCTGACATTGTGAAAATAATATTATTTAAAGCTATAAATTAAGAAAAACCAGCATTCAGATTATCATTTTGTAGCTTGTCTTAAAGGTTAGAAATAGATCTTGGTCCGGGACCCGCCGAACTTAGGAAATTAGTCTGAACAGGTGAGAGGGTGCGCCAGAGAACCTGACAGCCTCTGGAACAGGCAGAAGCACAGAGGGGCTGAGGCAGCACCCTGTGTGGGCCGGGGACAGCCGGCCACCTTCCGGACCGGAGGACAGGTGCCCGCCCGGCTGGGGAGGCGACCTAAGCCACAGCAGCAGCGGTCGCCATCTTGGTCCGGGACCCGCCGAACTTAGGAAATTAGTCTGAACAGGTGAGAGGGTGCGCCAGAGAACCTGACAGCTTCTGGAACAGGCAGAAGCACAGAGGCGCTGAGGCAGCACCCTGTGTGGGCCGGGGACAGCCGGCCACCTTCCGGACCAGAGGACAGGTGCCCGCCCGGCTGGGGAGGCGGCCTAAGCCACAGCAGCAGCGGTCGCCATCTTGGTCCCGGGACTCCAAGGAACTTAGGAATTTAGTCTGCTTAGGTGAGAGTCTGTACCACCTGGGAACTGCCAAAGCAACACAGTGTCTGAGAAAGGTCCTGTTTTGGGCCTTCTTCTTCGGCCAGGAGGAGGTCCAAATACAAGATATCTGCGCACCTTCCCTGTAAGAGAGCTTGCCAGCAGAGAGTGCTCTGAGCACTGAAACTCAGAGGAGAGAATCTGTCTCCCAGGTCTGCTGATAGACGGTAACAGAATCACCAGAAGAACAATCTCTAAACAGAGTCAACTATAACTACTAACTCCAGAGATTACCAGATGGCGAAAGGTAAACGGAGGAATCTTACTAACAGGAACCAAGACCACTCACCATCACCAGAACCCAGCACACCCACTTCGCCCAGTCCAGGGAACCCCAACACACCTGAGAACCTAGACCTAGATTTAAAAGCATATCTCATGATGATGGTAGAGGACATCAAGAAGGACTTTAATAAATCACTTAAAGAAATACAGGAGAACACTGCTAAAGAGTTACAAGTCCTTAAAGAAAAACAGGAAAACACAATCAAACAGGTAGAAGTCCTTACAGAAAAAGAGGAAAAAACATACAAACAGGTGATGGAAATGAACAAAACCATACTAGACCTAAAAAGGGAAGTAGACACAATAAAGAAAACTCAAAGCGAGGCAACACTAGAGATAGAAACCCTAGGAAAGAAATCTGGAACCATAGATTTGAGCATCAGCAACAGAATACAAGAGATGGAAGAGAGAATCTCAGGTGCAGAAGATTCCATAGAGAACATCGGCACAACAATCAAAGAAAATGGAAAATGCAAAAAGATCCTAACTCAAAATATCCAGGAAATCCAGGACACAATAAGAAGACCAAACGTACGGATAATAGGAGTGGATGAGAATGAAGATTTTCAACTCAAAGGTCCAGCAAACATCTTCAACAAAATTATTGAAGAAAACTTCCCAAATCTAAAGAATGAGATGCATATGAACATACAAGAAGCCTACAGAACTCCAAATAGACTGGACCAGAAAAGAAATTCCTCCCGACACATAATAATCAGAACATCAAATGCACTAAATAAAGATAGAATACTAAAAGCAGTAAGGGAAAAAGGTCAAGTAACATATAAAGGCAAGCCTATCAGAATTACACCAGATTTTTCACCAGAGACTATGAAAGCCAGAAGAGCCTGGACAGATGTTATACAGACACTAAGAGAACACAAACTGCAGCCCAGGCTACTATACCCAGCCAAACTCTCAATTATCATAGAGGGAGAAACCAAAGTATTCCACGACAAAACCAAATTCACGCATTATCTCTCCACGAATCCAGCCCTTCAAAGGATAATAACAGAAAAAAACCAATACAAGAACGGGAACAACGCCCTAGAAAAAACAAGAAGGTAATCCCTCAACAAACCTAAAAGAAGACAGCCACAAGAACAGAATGCCACCTTTAACAACTAAAATAACAGGAAGCAACAATTACTTTTCCTTAATATCTCTTAACATCAATGGTCTCAACTCGCCAATAAAAAGACATAGACTAACAAACTGGCTACACAAACAAGACCCAACATTTTGCTGCTTACAGGAAACTCATCTCAGAGAAAAAGATAGACACTACCTCAGAATGAAAGGCTGGAAAACAATTTTCCAAGCAAATGGTATGAAGAAACAAGCAGGAGTAGCCATCCTAATATCTGATAAGATTGACTTCCAACCCAAAGTCATCAAAAAAGACAAGGAGGGACACTTCATTCTCATCAAAGGTAAAATCCTCCAAGAGGAACTCTCAATTCTGAATATCTATGCTCCAAATACAAGAGCAGCCACATTCACTAAAGAAACTTTAGTAAAGCTCAAAGCACACATTGCGCCTCACACAATAATAGTGGGAGACTTCAACACACCACTTTCACCAATGGACAGATCATGGAAACAGAAACTAAACAGGGACACACTGAAACTAACAGAAGTGATGAAACAAATGGATCTGACAGATATCTACAGAACATTTTACCCTAAAACAAAAGGATATACCTTCTTCTCAGCACCTCATGGTACCTTCTCCAAAATTGACCACATAATAGGTCACAAATCAGGCCTCAACAGATTCAAAAATATTGAAATTGTCCCATGTATCCTATCAGATCACCATGCACTAAGGCTGATCTTCAATAACAAAATAAATAACAGAAAGCCAACATTCACATGGAAACTGAACAACACTCTTCTCAATGATACCTTGGTCAAGGAAGGAATAAAGAAAGAAATTAAAGACTTTTTAGAGTTTAATGAAAATGAAGCCACAACGTACCCAAACCTTTGGGACACAATGAAAGCATTTCTAAGAGGGAAACTCATAGCTATGAGTGCCTTCAAGAAAAAACGGGAGAGAGCACATACTAGCAGCTTGACAACACATCTAAAAGCTCTAGAAAAAAAGGAAGCAAATTCACCCAAGAGGAGTAGACGGCAGGAAATAATCAAACTCAGGGGTGAAATCAACCAAGTGGAAACAAGAAGAACTATTCAAAGAATTAACCAAACTAGGAGTTGGTTCTTTGAGAAAATCAACAAGATAGATAAACCCTTAGCTAGACTCACTAAAGGGCACAGGGACAAAATCCTAATTAACAAAATCAGAAATGAAAAGGGAGACATAACAACAGATCCTGAGGAAATCCAAAACACCATCAGATCCTTCTACAAAAGGCTATACTCAACAAAACTGGAAAACCTGGACGAAATGGACAAATTTCTGGACAGATACCAGGTACCAAAGTTGAATCAGGATCAAGTTGACCTTCTAAACAGTCCCATATCCCCTAAAGAAATAGAAGCAGTTATTAATAGTCTCCCAGCCAAAAAAAGCCCAGGACCAGACGGGTTTAGTGCAGAGTTCTATCAGACCTTCAAAGAAGATCTAACTCCAGTTCTGCACAAACTTTTTCACAAGATAGAAGTAGAAGGTATTCTACCCAACTCATTTTATGAAGCCACTATTACTCTGATACCTAAACCACAGAAAGATCCAACAAAGATAGAGAACTTCAGACCAATTTCTCTTATGAACATCGATGCAAAAATCCTTAATAAAATTCTCGCTAACCGAATCCAAGAACACATTAAAGCAATCATCCATCCTGACCAAGTAGGTTTTATTCCAGGGATGCAGGGATGGTTTAATATACGAAAATCCATCAATGTAATCCATTATATAAACAAACTCAAAGACAAAAACCACATGATCATCTCGTTAGATGCAGAAAAAGCATTTGACAAGATCCAACACCCATTCATGATAAAAGTTCTGGAAAGATCAGGAATTCAAGGCCAATACCTAAACATGATAAAAGCAATCTACAGCAAACCAGTAGCCAACATCAAAGTAAATGGAGAGAAGCTGGAAGCAATCCCACTAAAATCAGGGACTAGACAAGGCTGCCCACTTTCTCCCTACCTTTTCAACATAGTACTTGAAGTATTAGCCAGAGCAATTCGACAACAAAAGGAGATCAAGGGGATACAAATTGGAAAAGAGGAAGTCAAAATATCACTTTTTGCAGATGATATGATAGTATATATAAGTGACCCTAAAAATTCTACCAGAGAACTCCTAAACCTGATAAACAGCTTCGGTGAAGTAGCTGGATATAAAATTAACTCAAACAAGTCAATGGCCTTTCTCTACACAAAGAATAAACAGGCTGAGAAAGAAATTAGGGAAACAACACCCTTCTCAATAGCCACAAATAATATAAAATATCTCGGCGTGACTCTAACGAAGGAAGTGAAAGATCTGTATGATAAAAACTTCAAGTCCCTGAAGAAAGAAATTAAAGAAGATCTCAGAAGATGGAAAGATCTCCCATGCTCATGGATTGGCAGGACCAACATTGTAAAAATGGCTATCTTGCCAAAAGCAATCTACAGATTCAATGCAATCCCCATTAAAATTCCAACTCAATTCTTCAACGAATTAGAAGGAGCAATTTGCAAATTCATCTGGAATAACAAAAAACCGAGGATAGCAAAAACTCTTCTCAAGGATAAAAGAACCTCTGGTGGAATCACCATGCCTGACCTAAAGCTTTACTACAGAGCAATTGTGATAAAAACTGCATGGTACTGGTATAGAGACAGACAAGTGGACCAATGGAATAGAATTGAAGACCCAGAAATGAACCCACACACCTATGGTCACTTGATCTTCGACAAGGGAGCCAAAACCATCCAGTGGAAGAAAGACAGCATTTTCAACAATTGGTGCTGGCACAACTGGTTGTTATCATGTAGAAGAATGCGAATCGATCCATACTTATCTCCTTGTACTAAGGTCAAATCTAAGTGGATCAAGGAACTTCACATAAAACCAGAGACACTGAAACTTATAGAGGAGAAAGTGGGGAAAAGCCTTGAAGATATGGGCACAGGTGAAAAATTCCTGAACAGAACAGCAATGGCTTGTGCTGTAAGATCGAGAATTGACAAATGGGACCTAATGAAACTCCAAAGTTTCTGCAAGGCAAAAGACACTGTCTATAAGACAAAAAGACCACCAACAGACTGGGAAAGGATCTTTACCTATCCTAAATCAGATAGGGGACTAATATCCAACATATATAAAGAACTCAAGAAGGTGGACCTCAGAAAATCAAATAACCCCCTTAAAAAATGGGGCTCAGAACTGAACAAAGAATTCTCACCTGAGGAATACCGAATGGCAGAGAAGCACCTGAAAAAATGTTCAACATCCTTAATCATCAGGGAAATGCAAATCAAAACAACCCTGAGATTCCACCTCACACCAGTGAGAATGGCTAAGATCAAAAATTCAGGTGACAGCAGATGCTGGCGAGGATGTGGAGAAAGAGGAACACTCCTCCATTGTTGGTGGGATTGCAGGCTTGTACAACCACTCTGGAAATCAGTCTGGCGGTTCCTCAGAAAATTGGACATAGTACTACCGGAGGATCCAGCAATACCTCTCCTGGGCATATATCCAGAAGAAGCCCCAACTGGTAAGAAGGACACATGCTCCACTATGTTCATAGCAGCCTTATTTATAATAGCCAGAAACTGGAAAGAACCCAGATGCCCCTCAACAGAGGAATGGATTCAGAAAATGTGGTACATCTACACAATGGAGTACTACTCAGCTATTAAAAAGAATGAATTTATGAAATTCCTAGCCAAATGGATGGACCTGGAGAGCATCATCCTGAGTGAGGTAACACAATCACAAAGGAACTCACACAATATGTACTCACTGATAAGTGGATACTAGCCCAAAACCTAGGATACCCACGATATAAGATACAATTTCCTAAACACATGAAACTCAAGAAAAATGAAGACTGAAGTGTGGACACTATGCCCCTCCTTAGAAGTGGGAACAAAACACCCATGGAAGGAGTTACAGAAACAAAGTTTGGAGCTGAGATGAAAGGATGGACCATGTAGAGACTGCCATATCCAGGGATCCACCCCATAATCAGCATCCAAACGCTGACACCATTGCATATACTAGCAAGATTTTATCGAAAGGACCCAGATGTAGCTGTCTCTTGTGAGACTATGCCGGGGCCTAGCAAACACAGAAGTGGATGCTCACAGTCAGCTAATGGATGGATCACAGGGCTCCCAATGGAGGAGCTAGAGAAAGTACCCAAGGAGCTAAAGGGATCTTCAACCCTATAGGTGGAACAACATTATGAACTAACCAGTACCCCTGAGCTCTTGACTCTAGCTGCATATGTATCAAAAGATGGCCTAGTCGGCCATCACTGGAAAGAGAGGCCCATTGGACACGCAGACTTTGTGTGCCCCGGTACAGGGGAACGCCAGGGCCAAAGGGGGGGAGTGGGTGGGTAGGGGAGTGGGGGTGGGTGGGTAAGGGGGACTTTTGGTATAGCATTGGAAATGTAAATGAGCTAAATACCTAATAAAAAATGGAAAAAAAAAAAAGAATTTCTCTTTTTTCAGCAAACGAAACTGAAAAACAAAAACATATGAAAGGCATGCTGGAATATACTTATACTCCCAGCAGGGGGAGGGGGAGGAGGGGAACAGGTTCTGCAAGATACAGCTCAGTGATAGAGTAGCTACCATGCAAGGTGCTGGCTCCATTCCAAGATGCTGGCTCCATTCCATAGCACACTTGTACACACACACACACACACACACACACACACACACACACACCAAACAAAAAAACCCAAAATCAAAAATTAAAAAAAAAACACACACACAATAAAACAACAACAACAACAAAAACCCAGTAAAAAATAAATCAAGACAAAACCACACCGAGACAGAGTGGCACATGCATTTAATCCCAGCACTCAGGATTAAAGACAGAGTGGTACATGCATTTAATCCCAGCACTCAGGATTAAAGAAATATAGGGAAAACTCGCACTGCTTCCACAGCAAGGCTAAGGATCTAAAAGGTAAGCCTTTGCATGTGAGGCCTCAGTTCAACAATCCTGAAATTCCAAGCACCGAAAAATTAAAAATAAAAATGAAGCCGGGTGTCGTGGAAAAAAAAAAAAAAAAAAAGGTTAGAAATATTCAGAATGTGTTATAAAACAATATAGATAGGCATTTATAGGAGTCCGGTTTTGTTCTTCTGGGACAAATCTCCTCCATTACTAAAGAAAGCTTCTTCCCCTATTAGAGGACATTGCCTCTGAGTTTAGTACTATTCCTCAGGTATCTAAAATGTGTGGTTTATTCACTGATCCTAAATGCCTAGGAGGCAGAGATTCTGCACATTCAGTCAGGCACTTGTTTTCTAGTTCATCTGTTTTACAACACACGCTCTCTGTGCCAACAGACTGTTAGGCCCAGGAGTAGAAATACTTTTGGTGATCACCTCAACACATTCAGAGGATAAGAAAAAATACTGGAAGCACTGTGTCACCCTAAACTTTCAGAATCATGAATCAAATTAGGTTCACTTCCACTTTGTCTAGTGCTGTGACCTTTCTTACAACGATGAATCTCTGTATAATCCTTAGCTTCTCCATTAGCATTGGCTTCTAAGCTGTACTAATTCTAACTGGTAGAAAGTATATCTATCCTGCAAACACCAGTGATTTACATTATAGACAAACAACACTTGGCAGTTAAGTTCTATAGTGGGTGTAATAGTGCCAATTCTTTACCTTCATAACATTAGATAGGACTTGTGTCAAGCTACATCAAAATCACATATGATGGAATGTCGGACTAGGTTGTCTCCATGGTTCTTAGCCTCAAATAGCCTACATAATGCTATTATGTTATTATGGGATGAGGGCTTATTCTTTGCCTTGTTCTGTAAAATAATCCTGTTTTGGCACACCAGAAAAAAAAACTGCAAGTTACACATTAAAAAGAGATAATAAATATCAGTACAATTATATTCATGTATATATTTGTGTAAATTTGTGTATCACTGAGGAAAGCAAGGAGACAGAGAAATCAATGGGGGAAAGGTCATGGGAAGTCTTTATCTCCTAAACAGAGATCATCCATTTTTTTTTTCCAGAGACCATCATTTCCTCATCTAAACTCTGTGAGGGAAAATAAATTATGACTGGTCCCTCGAAACTCATAACCTTTACAATCTGTTTTTATTTGCAGAGAGCAGCCCCACGTGCTTCAATTTAGTCTTCCTTTCCTCTCTTTTAATTAAAATAGTACTGTTTTCCCCTGAGCTCTTAAAATCAGCAGTTACTCAGCATAATTCACTACATGGCTATTTATGATAGAAGTGATGTTCATTCCGAATCTCATAGTGAAGTGAGAAGGTGACAAATAATCACACCTTAATCAGCTGGGGCTTAGATAAATGCAGGAATATTGATAGCATTTACGGTTTTCACAACAGCATGCAGTGTGACAGCAAAACACTTGGAAATATAAGCAGTGGATGTTAATTAATGATAAATCACAACAGAACTCCCTTAACTTTACATGGTGCCCATGTAAAATCTCTAATAACTTACAATTCTTGATGTGATTCCCCCAGCATGTCACATGGAGTGTAGTCATTTGTAGCTCAGTTTGATTTGCAGCATAAGAGTTATTTCAGAAGCACAAGACAATTTTGGCAATGTGCGCTCCTTATGGCTATTACAACAGTATTCTTTGTACCCGGCATTTCAAGCTCTTCTAGAGTCAAGTTAGAGACTCAAGTATGTAACTGATAACTAATTGTATGGTGAATAAACATTGCCACACAGGAAATACACAAATACATTCTTTCCGGGAAATAGTAAGTACAAAGTAGTTTCTTAATTGCTAGTTCATAGCTTCCTGGTCTCAGATGTCATGATTTTGAGTTCTTAATGCTCTAATATTAGACTAATTGCATCCTTGAAATCTAATTGTTCCATTCCAGCACTGACAGCCACAGTGTTCTGTCAAATGCTTCCTGGGGAGTTTCAAGAAGGAAGGGACAAGAAGAGACTTTTAATAGCGAACTCAAAAGTTTGAGGATACTGAACCCTACTTGCAGAATTTCTTAAAGCCGTTAAATTTCAAGAGAAGATGTAGCGTGCAGCATGTTAATGATACCTCCTGTGCTTAAAGCCCTTCCACTCAGTGTTATGTTAGATAAATGACTCACAAAATGCTAATTGGATTCTACTGGCCTCTCTACCCAACCACTAATTTATGCCCTCAAATTAGCTCTTGTTAATCTACGTGTACATATCAGCTGCAAAACTATGAGATACAAATAAACAGAAAATGAGGCATAGTTTTTCCAGAGCCATCTTTTCATTTCCCTGCCCACATTTTCCACATACAGGAATTGGAGTCAGAGAATGAGGGGCCAGTGATCTCAGCTGAAATGAAGGGCTTCATTTGCCTCTTTCTATGCAAACCCAGCCTGTGATGCCAGATACAAATTTCTTCCTGTTGAAAATATCACAGGAGCAGCTGCTCCTCCGCTATTTTGAGTGGATTTTCTGAGAACAGCTTGTAGCTCAATATTGTATATGGTGGATGGTTTGCAAAAGTCTGGCTGTAGGTGGGGAGTACGTAAAAACCTAACAACCAGTGTGAGTTTCAGTATCTGACAGGCAGAGCACAGCGGGTGGGAAATGGGCATTGCTCTGTAGTGCTTAGACTGTAAAAGCACAACTACACTAGTGGCAAATGTGTTTACCACTTTTATTCATCTAACTCAAGTTTAATACTTCTAATCTGCTAGAGTAATTTTAAGTGGCAAAAAAACAGAACTTAGTGTTAAAGAAAACTGAAAGAATCCCAAAAAGAGAAAGAAGAGAAAAATAGCTTTAACTGTAAGTGGAAGCTCAGGCCGCAGTAATACACAGGACTGCAAGCCACTTCACTTCCTCACCAGGTTTGAAGAATGTTCTCATCATCACTTTCTTCTACCTGAGGCCTAAGTTGTTGTTCAGTCACTGTTTACGGTCAAAGCAAACAGTCCCTGGGTACATTGCAGATGCATGTTCAGCCTGAGCAGGAGCCAGAGTGCTATCAAAACAGTGTCAGCTTCTAAAGTCAGTCTAGCCAACAATGTTAAAGAATCACAGAGAATCTAACACACTATTTGGCACCTTCCAGAAAGCTCTCACAGAAACCTCTTCCTCAAGCCTTATCATCTATTGTTAAATCAGTTTCTCTAAGCTTCTGCAAAGCACGCTCACAACAACCCTGAGAACTATCCCATAAGACTGTTGTTTAAATATTCATTATCCACATGGCAAGTGGCTATCAATCCAAACTCTCAAGTCTAGTGATGACCTGTATCTTCCTATAAGGTGTCCCGGTGACCATAATGATTAGGACAATTTTTTTTTCTCAAAAATTTACAAACGAAGAGCAGTTGGTGACTCTATTTTAGATAGCTGTGTTGTATTTTTTTAAATTAAGTTTTTACTCTTTTCCATAAAAGCAGTTTGAAATATATATGTATATATCACAGATTTATTATTTCTATCATACACACATAATAATTCGAACATTCTGAAATGACTGATGTAAACTCCTGGATTCAGAATGGCAGTGAATAACTTCTTCCAAAAGCACTGAATTTATGAATCTTGAAGAGCTGTTTTGAGCTGTGAGTGGTCTAGATACATGAAAGGATGGGCTTCCACAGCTATTAGGGTTATCCTGGAATTTTCCTGGAAAGAATCAAAAATATAAAAAATAGAAACTGTAGTGGCAGTGGGTAGGCTAATCTTCAGCATAATCTAATAAACCCTCTGTTTTTGGCTCCCTCTCTCTCACTCCCCAGGTCATCCAGACATCTCAGAACTCTCTTACTTCATGGTACTATCAGAGGTGGAAGGCTTAGCACAGAAGATGATCTCATAGGAGAGTCTGGGATGGAGTCCCAACTGTTTTAGAGAATTAGTATTGCTGATATGTGTTTTCTAAAACAACTTATCAATCTCGAATTTTCTAAATAGCCAGTGTTTTTTTAAAGCTGTATTATTCCATAATTCAATATGTTTTTGCATATATCTTCATATACATTGATTATTCCTGAAAGGTAGCCACTCTGTAAAAAAATAAAGTAGAGTGAAATTCTGGAGTTCAAGAGATGGCTCAGAGTTAAGACAACTTATTCTTTAAAGTTTATACATTTCAGGTCCTGGAAAATTGTGTGAATACAAGCTGCAGGCACGCTGATGCTCTCTGCCTTTCTGTAGGCACCTGCATGCATGTGGAGCTCATAAAATCTTATCGACATAACCTCAACACACACTCATGAACAAAATAAATTCCTTAAAAACATATTGTACTTTCTTTGGACATTTATGGGGAGTTGAATGCCATTCATGAAACCATAATCTCCATGGAAATTCTACTCAAGTATTCTGTGTTGTAGCCCAGTGTCTCTATATTGGACTGTGTCTACAGCAAACATACTTACTAAATTAAAGATGCTTTCAAAATGAGGTCACAATTATGCATGTGTTATTGAAAAAGGTATATAATATTGTGTGAATTGCTTCAATTTCTCCATTATATCATAGTTAGAATCTTAGAGCATTATATGAGACCGATTGTTTAATTATATTCTTGTGTGCTTTAATCCCATAATAGAAGAATCAATAAAATAAATTTTAATTATTTTAAAAGACACTACAACAATCACTAACCACATTTATAAATCTCTTAGATGATGTAATTTTGCTGTTTCAGAATAAATGTGTTCTGTAAAATCTAGACTTGTGTATGTTATCTGTTGCATCACTGTAAATTGTTGACACTTCATCCTTTTCCACTCACCTTCTGAGGTGTTGGTCAGTCAAAGGAGATTCGTCCAGGTAGGAGGCTAAGAATGAGTAAGAAACATTTACCTTTAAGCTTACAGTTCCTGCTTCTGAGATTTTCTTTTAATGAACAAGAGTCAATGAAATGTGTAAGGCAATGAGAAGTGTAATGCTGACCAGTGCTTTCTCATTTATTAGGACCACCTGGATGAGAATCTTTTGGAGAAACAGTAATATGAGAGAAACTCCCCTATCCAAGCTCTCTAATACACAGGGTCCTGAGAATCCTTCTCTCCATCCCATTACTCTTCCTCTCCTGACTAAGTGGAATCAATGCCACTTTGATCAGAGAATTTAAACACTGCAGACAAATGCCTATTGTCTTCTTCTCTATTGGCCCTTGTAGTCACTTTCTCTAGTGTTATACTTATTCACTCTTCAAGTTCTGACTGTCTTGAACACTTTTTAGAGTTAAATAATTTAACTCTGCTTACTAATTAAGCTTAAAAACTTTCCCTTTCCTAATGAAAACCTCTGTTTTCAGTTTATTTCATCTCTTATTCCTATATGACAAACAGATTTGAATCAAAATGAAATGTCCCTCTTTTACTTCATAGGATGTATTTATTGTCACAGAGACTCAATTTTCTGATTTCAAAAATAAGTGGGATCCTAAAACAAAATCGTACTCATTAAACCCAATCCATTATCTCCCAGGCTCTGATTCAATTTGTTCCAAGTACCTTATTCTACCCACATTCCTTTGCATAATTCCCAACATATATGAACTTCATTGATCAACCAGCATGAGTTTTTTTGTACTCTTTGCACTTATATTAATCATTGCAAATTAATAAGTCAACATTCTTATTTCTACATAAATCTTTGTGAGTTTAGTTGCCTAATTCTATTTCTTAGGTTCAATTAATTCTAAACATACTAACAAAATAAAATTTATGAATAAACAAAATGAAAATCTGAGCATACCTCAAGAGAGTCACCATCAAACCCAAGTAAACAACCATCCTGGAAAAAAAAAACTAATATAGAAATTGGGCTGCAATACGGGCAGCTGAATCATAAGATTTAAAGCTAAAACTACATGGAATTTGGTGCATACACATTTACTACTATGCAACATTCAAGAATTGCTTTCTGTTTTAATTCTTAAGATAGTTTTCAAATACTTAATGCTATTTTACAAATGTATGCATGTGTGCATGCATACACACACACACACGCACACACACACACACACACACACACACACAAACACGCTTGGCATTGCTGTTTAAAGTCTTAGCTGACATAGCACCCTCATGGTAGCATGAGTAAGAGTGGGCTTTCTTATCAGAGACATAGTCTTGTTTTTCAAATTAAAGTCATAACTATATAAATATATGTAACTTTAAGCTTTACATGCAGATGCCAGTTCATCAGCTACTTTGTTGTTCTGGGATAACCACTATTATGATAGAGGAAAACAACTCTAGGCAGTTCTTTATATTTGAATTATAGCCACCAGTCTCTCTTACTTTGTAATGAATTAGAAGGATAATTATAAAATATTCTAGGACATTTACAAGAACAAGCCTGCTAAATTTCAGTGTCATCAATTAAGTTCTTTAATTCAGGAAATGTTATCAATGGAGCCCACATAGATTATAGGCTATAGGAGACTAGCCCTAGAATAAGGTGTTCCACACACAAGATGACTGCAAGTGTACCTTAGTCTTCCTGATTTTCTGTAGGGTTTGGGGATTCCACATCCATTCCACCATGGGGCTCTGGCGCTCAGAAAGGCAGGACATGGGAGTTTTGACTGTGCTTTCCCCACACTGGAGCAGAGCATATCGGGCTATGGGAAGCTGCAGAACACTACTGTGTGGGTGGGGCACGGTCTAAGATCCTGAGGACAGCTGGAGCTGGCTTGGGAATCTGTCTGGTTCTCAGACTCTTGGCCATCCAAGCGCCACTGGGAGCCATGGAAGAGCTGAGAACAAAGTGGAATTTTATGGGCTGGATCTAGCCTGGGGACGAAGGGGAAAAGAGTTCTATCTGGGTCCCTCCGGGAAGCAAGAGTCCTTGGCTTGGTTTGGTGGAGGCCATGGATGGGAGCAAGGAGAGGTGCTCTGCAGGAGATTAGATGGCCAACATTTAGGCAAAGGTCTGCTCCATTTTTCCTCATGGCAGTCAAGATGAAAAGAGCAGTCATTGGTTTTAAGACATCCATTGTCATGGCAGAAAGTAGATGAATAAAACCATACCCCACCTCTCAGGGATGGGCCTGAGGTTAAATGCCTTTTGCAGGGAGGGGTGTCTTAGAAGGGGAGTTTGTTGACTAAACCCCCAGGCTTTTGGATACCTCATGAAAATGGAGATCTGTCTAAAGGCTACCCTTGACCACAGGTTACGTCCTCTACCTGTGGAGGGACTTGGGACATTGCCCTTACATGATTGATGGCCAAAAGTCTATGGAGGACTGGTGTCTCATGTCAGGAGCCTAGTGTCCAAGAGCATAGCAACATGCCTGCAGTCTCTCAGGATCACAGGGATTTCCAGCCTGTGCTCAACCAGGAACCAGGCTCACTTTCATGGTCCTACAGTTTTCTATTGTAAGAACTTAAGAGACTTAATACTGTTCTATATAAACAAACAACAAAACAAAATCAAATGGCCTCTGAGCTTGCCAGAATATCTCAAGTCAGTATGATCACCTAATTGAAATTTATGCCAGATTTTACTTGAAAGTAAGCAAGCTTTCATATTGTTTAAGAAAGAGGGAGATGAAGCTATATTAACTCTTGAAAATTATCTTTATCATCAGTTCTTAGATATTCTCATTTAAATTAGAGTTACAACAGTTATATTGTCCACCTTACAAGATAGTTCAGTTCCCTTTTTGTTTTTCTGACAAATACCAAGGACAGAAGAAACTCAGGGGAGAAAAGGGTATATTTTGTCTTCTGCTTCCAGGTTAAAGTCTACCACCAAGAGAACTACGAGCAGGGAATCAAGGCAGTAGCTTAAGGTAGAAACCATGAAGAAATTCTGATTGCTCATCTACTCATGCTCTGTTAGCATTATTATACACCTCAGGACCACCTGCCTATATATGGCACAATCTACAATAGAATCCCAAGCATCAACTAATAATCAAGACAACTCTGATTCTCAATTAATAGTTTTCTTTAAGATGATACAAGACTGTTTCATTTTGACAATTAAAACTAACTAGAATTAGGGGTTAGAAAAGAAATGCATTAATAGCCAAGTTTAAAATTCAAGACATGATTGTTTTTTGATGAGTTGTTTTAAATCATAAATAACAAGATGGTGCTTCACAAATTGCTTAAAGAAAAGAGTATAACAGCACAAAAGCCACATACTTGTGAATGGTATTCATTTTTTGCCAAGTTTTCACTGTGGATATTTTTCCTGGACTATTCATGCAAAGTAAATTGTTTCTTGTAAGTAGTAGAAATCTTCTATATACAACAATGTAGATATCCTGAAAAAAAAAAAAAAAGTGAAGTGGGAGGATATTTCAAAAAACTCATGGTAAGTGAGACATTGTACTAAAAATGGTTTAGCATAACCAGAATTCATACTTTTTTTAATTCATACTTTTTTGAGGTAAGTGTAATCATACAATATAGTTGATATATATTTGTGTCACCATATTACAGATGTGAGTATTAGGATACAGTGAGAAATGTTCTTTACAGGATTGTTTGGAGTAGAAGGAATTTACTCAACATGAATATTTTATATGTCACTCAAGTAATTTACATAATTCTTGACCTTACTACAGAAACAAGTATTAACAGGACTCTATTTCCATAGATATACATAGTATATGCCAACCAATAAATCGTAGTTACTGTGTTTTGGTTTTTCTATGGTAAATTTTCATTAGAAAATAGCTGTAAGTTCTTCCAGTAAACATTTCTTGAGAAAACAATAAAATTTTCTACTGTAGAATGCAGTATGATTTCCATCGATCTCTGAAGCATTTTTATTGTACTATATTTAAAGGTGAAGAAGGGTTTTTTTTAAAACTGTGCTTGAAGGAATGATTTCAGGAGAAGGAGGCTTTTTTGCTGTTGTTGTTTGGTAAGAAATTAAATACAAGAGAATTCATCTCATAGTACACACACAATTCATTTTGGAAGGGAAAGATAGAAGAAAAGTATAAACTAGACTTTTCACTTCCACATCAATCCACAGATATTTTCATTTTCAGTTGTTGGAAATATGACCACCTGCTACACACAGTGAAAGTCAGCATTAACTATTAAAAAACAAAAACAAAAACAAAAACAAAACACAAAGAATAATGGGTTACTGCATGGAGGATCAGAAGGAGCCCATTTATTTTATTAAATAAGAAAAAATACAGTATCCACGAAAGAGCCACGCAGATGGATAAATGGCCCACAGAAAAGTCCCACCTGTGAACATTCAGCCTCAGAAGCAGCTTCTAACAATCAGCCAAGCAGTTCTGTGGGAAGAATTATAAGTATTGGATATCTACGAGATGTTTCCTGAAAACAAGATTAGACAATGCTGTGACACCAGCAGACAATGTGACTACTATGACCTTCCATGACTAGCTGGAGCTCTAGTCAAAAGAAAGTCAGTTTGTTCCTACACATTCCATGTTTTAAGCCAAACGAAAAAGAAATCCATAACAGCTTCATAATTAATAGTCATGATTATAACATCATGTCATATGCTCACTTTTCACATTATGGTCACTGTTCATCAATCTATTCAGAGGGAGACTCAGTGACCTCCAGTCTACAGGCTCCTTCAGTTAATAGCAACATTTGGTTAAAAATCTGTTAATATTAGTTTTGTAATTTTTATTAAAATATAAATTATTTTCTGATGAAAAGGGCATAAAAGGCAAAGGTAACACTGTCTTCTTATAAATATTAAAACCATAACTGAGACTGATCAAATTTTTTAAAGAGACAAAAATACATATTCAGCATAGTGCTACACCCAGTTTTGAAACTAAAATATGCAGGAAACAGTAATAACTATAAAACACTTAAAATTCAAAAGCTTTATTTGAAAATTGTTGCATATATTAACAGAGGAATCAATTCTAATACTATACAGAAAATTGAAAATAGAAGGATTTTACGATCTTTATTATTATAACACGTGGGTGTTTGTGTATGTGTGTGTGTATGTGCATGCATTCATATGTATGTATTTCTATTCATACAAAGTGGATATAGCGTATAAAATGTATACTATAGCAACTATGGTGGTCAGAGGACAATTCTGTAGAGTCCATTCTTTCCCTGTGTCTGTACCTGGGTTCTGGGCTTAAACTCAATTCTCCAGGGATCTATAACAAAAAATTCAAGTCCTTTACACAGTGAGATATCTTGATAGTGCTCATGAGGAACTTGTAAAAATAACAACTAAAACCAAATACATTAAGAAACAGAAAAACTACAGACAAACGATTTTTATTTCAACTCTATGCAAGTCTTCAAGACAGGTTTTGGGATTTTGTTTGTTTGCTAGTTTATTTTTTGTACTATATACAAAGAACCATATAACATAACCAAGTGAACTTTATCTTGCACTGTTTTTAATTAACTATCAAAATAACACAGTAAAGAAAAAATATTAATTTCAGAAAATAAAAGAAAGCCCTTGAAAAGAAAAATACCTGTGTATAACACAAACTCCAATAAATTCTCAATAGAAAAGAGCTTCACTGACAATAGAAGCATCCGTGACCATCAAAACAGCATGGCAGCCAGGAACAAGGATGTTTTTGCTCAAATAAAAACATGAAGAGAATGAAATTGAAAGATAGAGATACTGAAAGAAATATTTCCAAGACATGCATTTGAGTTACATAAGGACTTTAAAAACTCAACATTTAAATATCTCATTAAAACAAACAAACAGACTGAACAGGCAATTCGTAAAGGCATATTAAGGAAGAAATATATGAGTCAATGTTGAATACCATTATTCCTTAAAGAAATGCAAATTTATTTATGAAGATATACTGTTTTACATGTACAAAATGGCTGCAATATTTGACTATGTGAAAAGAGTGAAAATATGAAAATGCCTTTTATTTTTAGAGAAATTACAGATGGTTTTGAAAATGTGGAACTACTTTAAATATCCTTAATCCTTTAAAAGGATAAATAAGGTATGACATAATCATACAATGGCATATTCGTAAGCAATCATATGAACAGCATATTGAATATTACAACATAAATGACTCTCACATTCACCTTGATAATAAAAGAATCCATATCTTAAATTCTACACACAGCATGTTCCACTTATGATGATAAAGCTAAGCAAGAGTAGTTATTCAGTGGGGAAAGGACAGGGGGCAATAGTACTGGTAAACAGAAATGGAATCAGTGGGGGAATCTCTTGAGCAAGCTAGAAAACCTAGGGCAATGGAATCTCCCAGGAATCAATGAGGGTGACCCTAGCAAAGACTCCTAACATTGAGGGATATGGAGCCTGAGCACACTACCTTTAATAACCAGGTAAAACTTCCAATGGAGGCAGAGGGACACCAACCCACAAATTTGTTCTGCCTAGAATATATTCAGGAGTAAAGATGGAGTAGAAATTGAGAAAATGGCCAGCCAATGACTGGCCCAGATTGAGATGCTTTTCATGTGAGAGAGGCCAACCTTTGACACTATTAATGATATTCTGCTATACTTCCAAACAGGAGCCTAGAACAACAATCATCTGTGAGGCTTCTCCAAGAAGCTGATAGTAACAGATGCACTGATCCATAGCCAAACATTAGGCCGAACTAAAGCAATTATGTGGAAGAGTGGGAGGAAGGAATGGATGAGACCGTAGAGGCCAAGGTCACTACAAGAAAACATAGAAAATCAAGTAATCTGGGATCATAGGTGTCCACAGTGACTGAACTTCCAACCAGAGAACATGCATGGGGTAGACTAGGGACCTCTGCACATATATAACAGGAGGAGCTGGTTTTATCTCCAATTTTATTGCCTGCCTATGGCTCTCTTTCCCTTAACTTAGCTGCCTTGTCCTTGTCTAATCACAATAAGAGAACATTGGCCTGGTCCTATTGCAACTTGATATGCCAAAGGTGGTTCATATCCATGGGAGAGCTTCCCTTTTTTGAGGAGAAATGTACAGGGAAATGGGTGGAGAAAGGTGAGAAAAATTGAGAAAGAGGTAGGGGAAGGTGCAAGTGGGATGTAACATAAATTAATTAATTAATTAAAAAGAGAAGTCCATAAAGCACAAAGCAGTGGTTGCCAGTAACAGAACTGGGGGAAAGAATCAAATACAAAGTAACAGCACAAAGAATATTTTGAGAATAGAAAAGCATGTTGCAACATGTGTGTTGATACTCACAGGGATGTTGTCTTAGTTAGGATTACTATTGCTGTAATAAAAGCCATGACCCTGGCCTCTCATAAAAAGTAAAAGCATTTAATTGCCACCAAGATATGGCAGGGAGTATGGTGACTCACAGGCGGAGATGATGCTGGAGTAGTAGCTAAAATCCTATATCCAGATCCACAGGCAGAGAGACAGATGGATTCAGGGTTTGAGATGGGCTTCTGAAACCTTAAAAGACCAGCCCTAGTGTCAGACTTACTTCAACAATGCCACACTTAATCCAGAAAGACCACATCTCCTAACCCTTCACAAGTAGTGTCACTCCACAAATGGATACTTGGACATAAAGTATGTACTACCCACCATGAAGATGTCTTTTCCAGGTGTTTTTACAGATATCTTTAAAGAAGAAAAATTCCCTAGTATCAAAGGTAAGATTTATAGCAATTAAGATGTTACAAGAGAAGTATAATATTTTTCAATACATATTTACTGATTTAATTTTATGTGGATGCATGTAATTGCCTGGGTAGATACATGTGGCTGTGGAGTCTAGAAAAGAACTTCAGATTCTCTTGAACTGGTTTCTGAAGGCTTGTAAACCACCTGGTTTTGGGTCTAGGAAATAAACTTAAATGCCCTTTTTCCCCATTTTTATTAGGTATTTAGCTCATTTACATTTCCAATGCTATACCAAAAGTCCCCCATACCCACCCCCCCAACTCCCCTACCCGCCCACTCCCCCTTTTTGGCCCTGGCGTTCCCCTGTACTGGGGCATATAAAGTTTGCAAGTCCAATGGGCCTCTCTTTCAAGTGATGGCCTATTAGGCCATCTTTTGATACATATGCAGCTAGAGACAAGAGCTCCGGGGTACTGGTTAGTTCATATTGTTGTTCCACGTATAGGGTTGCAGTTCCCTTTAGTTCCTTGGGTGCTTTCTCTAGCTCCTCCATTGGGGGTCCTGTGGTCCATTCAATAGCTGACTGTGAGCATCCACTTCTGTGTTTGCTAGGCCCTGGCACAGTCTCACAAGAGACAGCTATATCTGGGTCCGTTCAGCAAAATCTTGCTAGTGTGTGCAATGGTGTCAGCGTTTGGAAGCTGATCATGGGATGAATCTCTGAATATGGCAATCACTAGATGGTCCATCCTTTCGTCACAGCTCCAAATTTTGTCTCTGAAACTCCTTCCATGGGTGTTTTGTTTCCTATTCTAAGAAGGGGCAAATTGTCCACACTTTGGTCTTCATTCTCTTGAGTTTAATGTGTTTAGCAAATTGTATCTTATATCTTGGGTATCCTAAGTTTCTGGGCTAATATCCACTTATCAGTGAATACATATTGTGCGAGTTCTTTTGTGATTGGGTAACCTCACTCAGGATGATGCCCTCCAGATCCAACCATTTGCCTGGGAATTTCATAAATTCATTCTTTTTAATAGCTGAGTAGTACTCCACTGTGTAAATGTACCACATTTTCTGTATCCATTCCTCTGTTGAGGGGCATCTGGGTTCTTTCCAGCTTTTGGCTATTATAAATAAGGCTGCTATGAACCTAGTGGAGCATGTGTCCTTCTTACCGGTTGGGAAATCTGGATATATGCCTAGGAGATGTATTGCAGGATCCTCCGGTAGTACTATGTTGAATTTTCTGAGGAACCGCCAGCCTGATTTCCAGAGTGGTTGTACAAGCTTGCAATCCCACCATCAATGGAGGAGCGTTCCTTTTTCTCCACATCCTCGCTAGCATCTGCTGTCACCTGAATCTTTGATCTTAGCCAGTCTGACTGGTGTGAAGTGGAATTTCAGGGTTGTTTTGATTTGCATTTCCCTGATGATTAAGGATATTGAACATTTTTTTCAGGTGCTTCTCTGCCATTCAGTATTTCTTGGGTGAGAATTCTTTGTTCAGTTCTGAGCCCTATTTTTAATGGGGTTATTTGATTTTCTGGAGTCCACCTTCTTGAGTTCTTTATAAATATATTGGATATTAGTCCCCTGTCCGATTTGGGATAGGTAAATATCCTTTCCCAATCTGTTGGTGGTCTTTTTGTCTTATTGATGGTGTCTTTTGCCTTGCAGAAGCTTTGCAATTTTATGAGGTCCCATTCTCATGAAGATTCTCGATCTTACAGCACAAGCCATTGCTGTTCTATTCAGGAATTTTTCCCCTGTACCCATATCTTCGAGGCTTTTCCCGACTTTCTCCTCTATAAATTTCAGTGTCTCTGGTTTTATGTGGAGTTCCTTAATCCACTTAGATTTGACCTCAGTACAAGGAGATAGTAATGGATCAATTCGCCATCTTCTACATGATAACAGCCAGTTGTGCCAGCACCATTTGTTGAAAATGCTGTCTTTTTTCCACTGGATGGTTTTAGCTCCCTTGTCAAAGATCAAGTGACCATAGATGTGTGGGTTCATTTCTGGGTCTTCAATTCTATTCCTTCTATGCTTTTGTAAGAGAAGGAGGTACTCTGAACTGCTGAACCATCCCTTCAGCTCCAAGGACAAAAACATTTATAGATAATGGTGTCAGTTTCATGATATTTAACTGTATTCCATGAAAAATGAGCTAAAGAGAACATATTTGTTCTTTTTATTATACATTCTTTTTCTCCAAACATATAATGAAGTCAATAGTGCCAGGACTGCTATAATTAGAGAAAGGGTAGGCAATATCAAAATATGAAGAACACATGATACTGAAGACAGTACTTAAGAATCAAAATAATTTGGGTTTTGTATGGACTTCTGAAACCTCAAAGCACAGCCTTATATTTCTTGAGATAGGGATTCTCTGTGTAGAGGTGACTTTCCTGTAACTTGCTCTCTAGAATTTTGTTTTCTTCTAGTTTTAATTTTTGAGATAGGGTTTCTCTGTATAACTCACCATGCTGAACTTGCTCTTAAGCAGTCTGACCTCAAACTCAGAGATTCACCTGTCATCTCCCAAGCTGAGACTAAGGGTATGTCCTACCACCACCCAGCTGAAGAATTTAAAGTGCACAAGAAAGAGACTGCTTTTACAAAACAAATTCTTTAATTAACAATCTTGATAGTACTCTAAATGAATTATGTATCTGTCAAATTATATATTTCATTTAGTATAGATTTATCTAGTTTTGTTTTATGCATAACACTTTTAGCAATATGTATATTTCTCAGTACCACATGTATACAGTGCCTGAAGCTGACATTTGGATGACCTGTACCAGCAAGGTGCTAAGAAGGATAATCATGAAATAACAAAACAAAGAGTATAGAAAGGTTGGCCTCAGGAAGTCTAGCTCATGTTATGTCTTATGCAAAACAAGCTTAAATAAAGCACAGCATCTTAAATAATATTTGAGGGTGAGAATGGGCTAAAGTCAGTGAAAAGCTATGAAACAATGGGACAAAGTTAGCAGATTGCTAATCAAGGAATGCACAAGGGAACAAAGGGTGTCTTAAGAGAATTCCAGATCTAGCACACAGTAGCTTTGAGAATGATAACTCCAGTCACCTCATGGGAAAAAGACCAGTTTCCAGGAACTAAAATGTTTGTTTCTTCAAGGACTTGTCCCTAGCACCAGAATGGGCTTTGCCAAGTCTGCCTGAGGTCACAGACATAGAACTAGTTTCTTCTTTGTCCTTTCATCAGGGTCTCTGAAAAAGTTGGATTGATCTGTCTCTCAACATCTAGATCCCCTAGAACTAGAATTAGAATCAGTTATGAGGTGCTCTGTGATTTCTTGGAACTGCAACGGGGTGCTCTGTAAGAGGAGCAAGTGTTCTTAACCTCTGACTCATCTCTCTAGCTCCCTCTATGTACTAATTTGAAAAATATGACAAGGTTTAATAATATTTCCTTCTTTTGCCTTCATCTGACTTAGGATATTAGTTCCTGTTTTGAGGTTTTTCATCCATTTGAAATTGAGTTTAGCTTAATATGAAAGCTTAGGTTTAAGTATTATTTTTCTACATGTACCCATCCAGTTAGATTAATAGTATTTATTGATAATGACTTTTCTCCAAGGCATATTATTGGATTCTTTGTAAAAAAAATAAATAAATAAAAAAAGAAAGAAAGAAAGAAAGAAAGAAAGAAAGAAAGAAAGAAAGAAAGAAAAACTTCAGGCAGCTGTAGGAGCTCAGGCTTATATTTGGATCCACAATCTTTTACTATTTGATAATGTATTTATTTTATTTTAGTAACGGGTTTTTATTGATATAGCCCTGTAGTGTAAACTGAAATCAGGGAAAATAATAATTCTGGTAGTTTATTTCTTCTTCAGGCACATTTTGCCTCTCCTGGATGTTTTATTTCTATATAAAATTATAATTATTTTTTCAATTTCTGTGAAGAATTATATGTGAATATTTATAGGGACTGCATTGAATCTGTAGATTTTTTTAAATTGATATTTTTACAATATTAATTTTACCAATCTATTAAAACAAAGCTTTCTATCTTCTGGTTTATGTCTTAGTGCTTTTATTGCACACCTCTTCTGTGTGTGCGCATGTGTGAGGATACTTATCTTCTTTCTTTCCTAAATCTATTCCCATTAGCCTCTCCCCTTGTCGTGGGGCTCCAGTTCAGCTTTCAAGCATTATACTAAAACGCACTTGGGTAGATTTGAATCAGTCTCCCAGAAAAGCACTTTTAGAAAACACCCTCTGTAGCATAGATGCCAGGACTAAAAATTAATAACTGGAACATCGTGTATTATAGTGGTTATTTGAATGAAGAGACAGCTTACAAACCAGGAAAATCCTTAGTGGCTGTACATCTGACCATGAAGGGAGGGTGGTATCTAGAATATACAAAGAACTCAATACCTAAACATCAAGAAAATTCAATTTTAAAATGAGACACAGAACTAAATAAAGTGAAATGCAAATACTTAGAAACATTTTAAAATGTTCAATATCTGTAACCACCAGAAAAATGCAAATTAAAACTACTTTGAGATCTCTATCTTACCACCATCAACATGGCAAAAATTAAAAATAGGTGAGGACAAATGCTGGCAGGGATGTGAGGAAAGAAGATCAGTTATTCATTGCTGGTGGGTGTGCAAACTGCAGCAGCCTTGGTGAGAATCAGTAAAGGCTTCTAAGAAACTAAAATAGGATTATCACATGATCTAACACTTGAGTATATACTCCAAGGACTCTATATCCTCCTCTATAGACACCTGTTTGTTTCTGCTTTATTCACAAAATCTCAGAAATAGAAACAGCCTAGATGTTCATAAACTAATGATTAGAAAATGAATGTGGGGCACTTTACACAGTGGAATATAATTCAAGTGTTAAAAAATAAAAATTTAAAACTTGCAGGTAAATTGATGGAGCTGGAAGCAATCTCCTGAGTGAGATAACCCGGATGTTGTAAGACGAAGCCTGTATGTTCTCTTTAATTTACGTTGATTTCCTTTGATTCATCAGATACTTGTGCTTTGTTGGAATAACCAAAGATGTCAGAAAAGCATTAAAGCATCATGAGGTGGACTTTCTAGGCAATGGAAATAAAATGGCAATAATGGAACATGAAGGAGTAAATAGGGAAGAGTATGAGAAGAAAGGATAAAGAAAGGCATTTAGGAAGAGATAACTACAATTTAAAAAGTGATATAGAAGCCAACTGCTGTGGAATCTTCCTAAAATACTCTCTCTCTCTCTCTCACACACACACACACACACACACACACACACACACACACGTATATACATATGTATGTTGTTATTTTATAATGTGATGACCACTACTATACACCAGTGGACAATGAATCAAATCCCAGAACCAAGAATGAGTTACCTCTTCTTGAGTTGTTAGCCATTGAGAAGCTCTAGACTCCCATACATTTCAGGGTTTACCAATGCTTTTATCTACCTCACAGAACTTATTTATAACATTTAAAAGATAAACATAACATACTTGAGTTATTATAACATGGAAAAATTATACTGGTGCTTACATGAAATCTTCATTTTTATGGCTGTCTTTCACAGTGATAGAAATGCTGTGAAAACTACCAGAAGTAGAAAGTAGCCATCAGTCTATGCCAAATATGAAATTACAACCTCTTATGCAGAGTACTGAAAAGTAATGGCGTAGCATGTTCAATGATGTTATGGGGCATGAACATCACAGAAGTAATAAACCACTTTTTGATTGGGTTAAAGTCTTGTTGAACACTTTGAAACCCTTATCTAACTGCATTATCTACAGTCTAGATTCTAAATAATGAACCTATTACTACACAGTTTATAAGACCTAATGAAGAACTTACTATTACTACCCTGATAAATGGACATAGTTTTAATCTATTTCTTAAGGGTTTATTGCTAGACCCATAGATTAAGAGCATCTCTTAACCCTTATCAGAGAAACGTCTTTTCTTGGCAGATGGTAATTAACATAGAGAAAACACTGCCAAAGTACACAGACTATAAAACTAAAGAATTCTCAACCACAAATGGGATATCTATCTTATCTTCTGACCTCCTAAGATTCAGAGATCATTGTGGAAGATGAGGCAACAAGATTGTAAGAGTCAGAGGTGGCAGGTGAATACAAAAACAAAAACAAAAACAAAAACAAAAACAAAAACAAAACCATTGTTTTCTAGACAAAGGAGGGTAGCTTAACATATATACTACAGCACTTGTGATGGCATGAACAAGACCTGTGTAAGTTCAAATAAGAATAAATAGCATCATAGATAGGGGAGGAAGACATAAAGTTCCACTCCTAGCTAAGGAGCTATTGGCAACTAATAGCTCTTGAAAGAGAGTCAGTTCTCTTTAAGGAAGTCCCTTGATAGTTTGATCACATGCTCACATTCCCACGGAAGGCCACATATCCAATAGTATATGGGCAACATAAACTACACTTGAACAAAGAAGACACAGTGTTGAGAGGTTATGAAAGGGGTTTGAATATGGAAGGAATTGGGAGAGTGAAATGAACATGATCAATATACACTATAAAAAAGTTCTCAAACAACTAATAAAATGAAGAAAGCAGAGATTCATCAGTGGGTAAACACACTTGTTCTTCAAGAAGCCTCATGTAAGTCCAACTGTATGTCATCACTCCCAGGGAGTGGAGAGGTCTTGTAGGGTGGGGGAGTGGTGACATACTTGGGGAGACAGAAGGCAGGGAGGAGGTATGGAATGGGAAACATTCAGAGACTAAACTGAGAGGGGGATAAAATCTGGTGTGTAAAAAAAGATTAAATAAAAAATTTTAAAAAGTATTCCTATAACATCAACATTAATTCTAGAGTCAAGACAATCCCAGGAGTTTGCTGACAATCATAGCCAAAACAATGTTATGAGAAGGTAAGAAACCATATCTCAAGGTAATGCGATGGAGTATAATATCATTCCCTGATTTCTGCACATAGTCACAAACCATATACACACAAGAAAACATGCACAAAAATATGTTAAAGAATTTTTTTTTAAAATTTGTATGATCATGAAATTTTTATTAAGCAGCAAGCTGTGAAGAATCTTATATCCAACAAGATACTTTAAAGAATTAAAAAACAACACAAACAAACAAACAAACAAACAAAAACTGCCAGAAATAAAAAGAAAGATCACTATACTGGTAGAGATTTCAATCTCACTGAGAGATTGATAGTAGTTGTTAGCAAGCAAAAGAAATAACAAAGCTTTAGTCAGGGTTATTATAGTCATGAAACACCATGTTCAAAGCAACTTTGGAAGGAAATAGTTTATTTGATTTATGCTTAAATATCAGTGTTCATCATCAGAGGAAGTCAGTACAGAAATTCAATCAAGACAGATATTTGACAGATGCAGAGGCAAGCAGATGTACTGGCTTTATCCATATTCATATTCAATCTGCTTTCCTATAGCACCTGACCATGAGCCCAAAGGTGACCTTACCTACAAAGAGGCTAAGGTCTCTAGTGTGGATCACTAATTAAGAATTTGTCCTCACAGACATTTGAAGTGCCAGAATGTGGGGATACCAGAACAGGGTGGCACCTGCTCAGAGGAGAAAGGGAAGAGGGTATAAGAGAGTGATTGTGTGAGGAGTGCTCAGGAGTGGGGCAGTGAGCAGGATTTAAAGTGATTAAGTTAAAAAAAAAGTAAAACTAATTTAATTTAAAAATTATTTTACATGTTTAAAAGTAAAATGGAAGCTGGAACTTTGAGAGAATAAAGAAGATGGATAAACCCCTAGCTAAACTAACTAAAGGGACCAGAGGCAGTATCCAATTTTACAAGATCAGAAATGAAAAGGGAGAAATAACAACAGAAAGAGAGACAATTCAAAAACAATCATAAAATCCTACTACAAAAGCCTATACTCGCCAAAACTGGAAAATCTAGATGAAATGGATGGTTTTCTAGATAGATACCACCGACCAAAGTTAAATCAAGAGCAGGCAAACTATCTAAACAGGCCCATATCCCATAAGGAAATAGAAATCACTAAAAACCTTCCAACCAAAAAAGCCCAGGGTCAGATAGATTTAGTGCAGAATTCTACCAGACTTTCAAAGAAGACCTGATACCAATATTTCTCAAACTATTTTGTAAAACAGAAACAGAAGGAACACTCTCTAATTCAATCTATGAAGTCATAATTACTCTAAGAACTTTACCACACAAGAACCCAACCAAAAAATAGAGCTTCATACCAATCTCACTTATGGATATCAATGCCAAAATACTCATAAAATTTTTGCAAACTGAGTCCAAGAACACATCAAAACCGTTATTCACCACAATCAAGTAGGCTTCATCCCAGGGATAGAAGGTTGGTTTAATATATGAAAATCCATTAACATAATACACCATATAAACAAACTCAAAGAAAAAAATCACATGATCATCTTTTAGATGCAAAAAAAAAGCATTTGACAAAATCCAACACCCCTTCCTGTTAAAAGTATTGGAGAAATCAGAAATTCAAGGCCCATGCATAAACATAATAAAAGCACGTTACTGCAAACCAACAGTCAATATCAAATTAAATGGAGACATACTTGAAGCAATCCCACTAAAATCCAGGACAAGACAAAGATGCCTACTCTCCTCATATCTATTCAATATAGTACTGGAAGTGCTAGCTAGAACAATAAGACAACCAAAGGAGATCAAGGGGTCACAAATCGCTGAAGAAGAAATAACAGTATCACTATTTGCAGATGATACGATAGTATACATAAGTGAACCAAATAATTGTACCAGAGGACTTCTCCAGCTTATAAACAACTTCATCAAAGTAACCAGATATAAAATTAACTCAAATAAATCAGTAGCCTTCCTTTATAAATATGATAAACAGGTTGAGAAAGAAATTAGGGAAATGACTCCATTCACAATAGCCACAAATAATATAAAATATCATGGGGTTACTCTAACCAAACAAGTAAAAGACCTGTATGACAATAATTTCAAGTTTCTCAAAGAGAAATAGAAGATCTCAGAAAATGGAGAGGTCTCCCATGCTCATGGATTGGCAGAATTAACATAGTAAAACCTGGACATCCTACCAAAAGCAATATATAGATTCAAAGCAATCTGCATCACAATACCAACAAAATTCTTCAACGACATGGAAAGAGAAATTCTCAAATTTATCTCCCACTTGGGAGGAGAAAGCAATCCCAATTGGGGTTGGAGAGAGGGACCTAGGAGGGAAACTGGACAGGAGGGAGCATGAGGTGTTGGTAAGAGGGGAACCTGATCTGGTGTTGGGTGAGGAAAAAGGACTGAAGCCCTGAGGGCTAGCAGAGAGAATAGAAACAAGCAACCTCAGGAGATATAATCTTGAGGGGACCATCTAGAATGCACCAGAGACCTGGGAGGTGTGAGAATCTCAGAACTCAAAGGGATAGATAAAATGCCAGACAATAGGGAGATGGACCTTATAGAACCCAAATACAGTAGGGCATCAAATGAATGAGGGAGTTGCCATCCCACAGTCAAAAATCTCATCCATAACTGATCCTGTCTCAAAAACTACAGGGATGGAAATGGAGAACAGCCTAAGGAAAAGAAGGTCCATTAACAGGCCCCAAGTGGGATCCAGCTCAAGGTGAGGTCCCAAGGTCTGACACTATGACTGAGGCTATGGAGTACTCACCAAAAGGGATTTGGCATGACCACACTCCAGAAGACCCAACCAGCATCTGAAAGAGACAGATGCAGATATTTGCATCCAACAAATGGACAGAAGCAGCTGACCCCTTATGTTGACTTAGGGACAGTCTGAAAGAAGCTGATGAGGAGAGCAACCCTGTAGGAGGACCAGCAGTCTCAATTAATCTGGACCCCTGAGTTCTATCAAATACTGGACCACCAAACAGGCACCATACACACACAAACTGATATGAGGCCCCCAGCAGAGGACTGCCGGGTCTGTGTTTAATCAGAAATGGTGCAGCTAACCCTCAAGAGACCAGAGGCCCTAGAGAGTTTAAAGATCTGGTGGGGTGGGGGTGGAGAGTGGGGACATCCTTGTGGAGACAGGAGGATGGGGAAGAGGTATGTTATGTGGAACAATTGAAGGGTGGACTGGGAGGGAGTAATATCTGGAGTGTAAATAAATAAATAAATAAATAAATAAATAAATAAAATTTGATTTAAAGGAAAGAAAAAAAGAAAAATACACTAGTAGCTACTGCTACTAGTAGTAACTACTGCTGTTTTTTTTTTTTTTTTAATGGAGGCATTTTCTCAATTGATCCCTCTCTCTGATTACTTTAGATTGTGTCAAGTTGACATACAACTTTGCAAAGGATATAGCTTACATTTAATCAGCGTTAACCAAGTGAACTCTCCTGGACATTATACCACAACTTCAGATAATTAATTTTGAAGTGAACATGTTGAAGATGGTCAATAAATCAAAGTTTATAAACCCTCAATGGACACAAATCATTCAAAAGGGCTTCTTTTTTTTTTTTTTTTAATCTTACCACATCTGTTCTGGAGTATACATTAAAATAATCAACTATCTAAAAGAAACAAAAACAAACAAACAAAAAAACTTCTGAAATATTTTAAAATTAGCCAGTGAGGGATCTAAACTATCCAGATCAAGGAATATTACAGGGAAACTAACACATGGTTTTATTTTTTATAATTGGTTCTTTTATTTATTTACATTATCACTGATGTGGATAAAAAGAAATGCTTGCTG
Organism: Mus musculus; assembly: GCF_000001635.26. Lineage (NCBI taxonomy): Eukaryota > Metazoa > Chordata > Mammalia > Rodentia > Muridae > Mus > Mus musculus. Next base: position 104,247,943 of record NC_000067.6, read on the forward strand.
ACAGGAGCCTGATACAGCTGTCTCCTGAGAGGCTCTGCCAGATCCTGACCAATACAGATGTGGATGCTCCCAGCCAACCATCTGAGCACAAGGACCTCAATGGAGAAGATAGGGGAAGGACTAAAGGAGCTGAAGGGGTCAATGGGAGGGGAGGCCCTTGGTCCTGTGAGGCTTGATGCCCCAGTGTAGAGGAATGCTAGGGTGGTGAGGTGGGAGTGGTTAGGTGGGTGGGAAAGCACCCTCATAGAAGCAAGGTAAAGGGGGATGGGCTAGAAGGTTTGTAGAAGAGAAACCAGTAAAGGCGATAACATTTGAAATGTTAAAGCATTTTTAAAGCATGAAATATTTACTAACATTGTATGTCCTACACGGTCATAATATCTCATCAGTACAAGGAGCATAATTCTTACAAATTTTACTGTACTTTTCCTCTTTTCTCTTTTTTAAACTTTCCAGACCATCTTTCAGGGTTGTGATGATGATGCACCATAGTGAGCTTGTCTAAGTAGTTTTCTAGATTACTTTGGTGAATTTTTAATATTAAGGCAGATAGATGCTACATAGTGTGTTAGCTGGTTTCCTTGTCAACTTGGCACAAGGTAGAATCACTTGGGAATAGGGAATCTCCTTTGAGAAAATTCTCTCACCAAAGTGGATTCTGTTCAAACTTGTAGAACATTTAATGGATGGTGATAATTATGATAGGACCCAGCTCATTGTGGGTGGTAAGACACCTGTGGCTATAGTCCTGTGTGCTATAAGAATGCAGAGTGAGCAAGCCATGAGTAGAAAGCCAATAAGCAGAACAACTCCATGGCCTCCTATCAATTTCAGCATTTTTTTCCTATTGTTCATTTTCTTTTCCTTTTTATATCATAATAACTTGGATATTAGGCAAGTTAATGTTTCCTAAATGATTACTTTATATCTTATTTATTTTTACATTGTTGTTCTGTGCTTCAGAATTTTAAATTTCTTATTTTTCTTTATTAATTCTTTACTTAATCATTATCTACCTCTCTTAACATTGTAAACTGAGTTTTTAGCTTAGAGTGTTTTCAGCCTTGTTTTAATTGATTCTCCTTATGTATAATTTTTATGTTGTATAACTATAAATTTATTCTTGTTTATGGTTGTCTTTATTTTCTGAGAATATTTAAAATTTCACATTTTCTTTCTTTCTTTTTTAACAGAGTCTGTTCATCTCTCTTATTTCCAGATCTGTTTGTGTTGTCATGTTTTTTTGACTATGGAACCTTGCTTGGTCTCATTTTGTATGACTTAGGAGATTTATTGTGTCCTTTACTTTTTAATTTTATGTTACAGAGTCCAGATTTTTATGGCTATTATTTTAAGATGACAATATTTCATTTTGACATTCAGTACAATTTCTTGCATAACATTTTAAACTTTTAAAGTTTTTACCAATATTTTAGCATTCATTTGATGAGTAATTATTCTAGAGAAAGAATTGATGAATGTCTTCTATAAATAAAAATATAGCAAATAGTTTAGCGTTGTTGACAACTCAGTATATGAAAATGATACTTAATTTTCTTTTTACAGCATGAAACCAGTATCAAATATGTAAATAGCTAAGTGTGCCTGTACTACATTAAAACTCAACAGAGTCTGGGCAGGCCATATTTGTCTGCAGCCTATAGTTTAACAGCTCATGTTCTAGGACTAATTTATCCCTATATGCCATACCCACTCCAGTAAAAATTACATGACAGGCACAAAAGCTTGGCCACAGTCCTGAGGCATAAAGTTTCACAGAAACTTATCTCCTGGAAAGTTTCTGGTGTCCCATAAACAGATGTATTTCAGATTTTTCATTGCAATAGTTGGTGAGTGGGTCTGTGTACTTTCTTTCATTATTGTTTTATTATAGGTGTCCCCAAGGAATGATTTGATAAATACTAAGTTAAATTAAACATTGCTTCCTGGCCTTCACCAATGTCCTAGGCAGTTCTTGAACTGACCCTAGGCTTATAATCACAGAGATGTGTGAGTCTACTAGATAGTCACAATCTCCTTTACAACATTTTAACACATTCACCTGTGCTTTTATTCTGGGTATGAGCATACAAATAGAATATGTACACAACTTGTGAATTTTTTGTATATATCTCTAATTCTCATCGCACAGAACATTATATATTGCCTAAAACCAAGAATATTATACTTCCTTATTCAGATGAAATGCCTCCAGTGTTGATAGTTAGAAATCAGGCATCACAGTTTGCCAGATAGGAGCTAGAAATCTCAGGGCTAGTTCAAAATAGCAAACTTGAAATGCTCATTGCAGACATGAATGGCAGCCTACATTATATAATATTAGAAAGAAGGTAGGTTGTGGTTTAAGGAGGAACTGGAGTATTCTATTATTCATGAAAGAGTTAGTAGAATGGATCTCCCCTGGTGCATGTTTTTCACTAGACCCAGAGGAATAGCATAATTAGGTATTTACTAAGGGAGCCCAGGTGGTGGGTTTAAAAATAGACTAGTATTGCACCTGGGCGTATTAGCCCTTTCACCTGACTCCTGTGAATAGCTGATTTTAGATAGGGCTGATCTATCTCAGTTGTAAATTCTGCCTGGTTCCTGTCAACTTTTATGTAATGCATTTTCTCTGTTTTGTGTAAAGACGTATTATGCATTTTCAATGGACCTTGGCTGATGTATCACCTAAGTTCCTTGTTTTTCTTCCATATTATAAGTCTGATTCTCGCTTTGAGAAATTACATTCACATAGAGCACTCTCTCTGTGTCAGTTTTTGTCATTTTTCAACCAACTCTTTGCCCACCTGATTACCGGGACCTTGATTCTCCCGCTAGTTGAGGGACCAACTGAGTCCAGTCTGTGGCACCTAGAGTTAGAAATTGACCAGTTTTACTTAATGATTTGTCTCTCAGTATAACTTCTCAAATTTTCTTATTATAACTGAATCTGGGTATGTATCTGAGAATGTTCCAGAATAGAATGTCTCACCCATTTTTTCCCTCGGCCTTCTAAATCTTCACAAATGTCAGAAGGCAATTCATTACACCAGGTACTCTTTAAAGAGCTTGTATTTCATTAAATCATAACACCCTTTCTTTTGTATAATAGTAACTGGGGAACTTAATTTAATTTACACAGAATTTTACATTTGCTGTGTAGTATATCCTAATTACAAAGTGACATCATTATAATCACAGAGATGTGTGAGTCTACTAGGTAGTCACAATCTTCTTTACAACATTTTAACACATTCACCTGTGCTTTTATTCTGGGTATGAGCATACAAATAGAATATGTACACAACTTGTGAATTTTTTGTATATATCTCTAATTCTCATCGCACAGAACATTATATATTGTCTAAAACCAAGAATATTATACTTCAACTTTCAAGAAAAAATTTTCAAATGCAGAAACTTTAACACTAGTCTAATATTTATGCAATACAATTTATCTCTAATTTCATTAACTGTTTCAGTGGTGTCATCTAAGGAGACTTTTATAAGTAGAATCTAGGACTGAATTATATTCTATATTTCATAGCAATGATGTACTATGTTTTATGACTGGAAATACTTCTAAATCTATTCTTTGTCTTTGAAAGCATTATTTATGAAATATACTGAACAGATTACCTTCTAGAATAGAGATTGATTGTTTCAGCCAAAAGACAAACATTATGTTTTGGCTGGTTATGCATGTCCCTAAAAGTAATAGTTGCTTTTAAATTTTGAATACGGTTTTAAAACTAAAACTATGCTTAAACCCTAAATGAACATTGAAGCCCTACACACACACACACACACCACGCTATGACATTTACAGGCACCTCTTCTAGAATATCACTCATTTGGGGACTTGCTAGTTCTCCAATGTGTCTGTTCAGGTGAAAACTCATTTAGAAAGGATATACTGATGCTATGCTCATTCAGTATAACTGTTCTGAAGATACATGGCATTTCTTTTTCTCTTACTGGTGCTATCCATTTTGATCATTTGATTATATTATGTTTGATCATTTGATTATATGTGCTCATTTATATCTTTTCCTTTGAGTAATAAATAATGATCTTATGGGATAATACAAATATATTATTAAAATTTACTTTATATATGACATCTTGAATTAATATATATCAGTTTTTAAAAATAATATTAATCAACTTTTAGCATAATACTTGTGAACTGATACTTTTTTATAGCATTCAATCCACATTTGTTACCTAATACTTTGTATATAAGAAAAATTTCTTCCCTATTATAAAATAATATTATTCATCATGTACTTTTGGATTAAGGTCACAAGATTGGACATTTCAATTAAGTAAATATATGTGGGACTGATGAGATGACTGAGTGTGTAAAGATGACTTCCAGCAAGCATTACAAAATTAGTTCAGTATTGAAAGCCAATATAGGGCTAGGAGAAATCAATTTCTAGAAGTTGTCCTTTGGCATCGTATGTTTAACCAGATAGACAGATACACTCATGCACACACATATACACATGACACTAAATAAGTCAATATCAATGTACCTATAGATGATATTATTTTTTAAAAGTGTTCATATATGTCTGACACAGCTGATTCAGTATGAGCTTGAGTAAAGACTTCTAATAAGGAGACAGATACTCTTGTTTGCATTCTAATGCTAAAATGTGTATCTGATTCTGTGATTGAACCGCTGATCATATATAGGTACCAATATGTCAATTACTAGGGGAATGTTCCAACTCCTGCAGATGTTCTCATACAAAATACTGTTTCTATGAATATATGTGTGAAACAATAAAAATGAAATACAAAAGATAAAATATTTAATTTGCATATTATTCATAGAAGAAACAAGAATCAAACTATCTGTCAATAAGGAGTAGCAGAAAAATCTGTATTTCTGGACAAATATCAGTTTATAAACATACATATATGATACAGGAAGCACTTCAAAGAAAGACACTTTGATTAGGAGTAGAAGATGAGACATATTCTCTTTAACAAGAGAATCTCAGGTACAAGGAAAAGTGTTTGTACCCCCCCCCCGTATTTATGATTGGTAATTAAAATAACTTAGTTGTTAACCCAGTGTTGCTCTCATAGTTATTTACCCCATACTCCAACCCATTTGCCTATGAGAGTGTGTCTCTCCTCCTCACAGGCATTCTCCTTCCCTGAGACATCAAGTCTCTACAGGATGATTAGGTCCATCTTCTTTCACTGAGGCTAGATACTGCTATCCTCTATGACATATGTGCAAGGGGCCTCAGAGCAGCCCAGGCATGACCTTTAATTGCTGACTGAATCTCTTGGCTCTTCCAGGGTTCCAGATTAGTTGACATGGTTGATGTTCCTTTGGAGTTTCCAGTCCCCTCAGCTCCTTCAATCTTTCCTGTAACACTTCCATAAAAGCACTAAAAAACCTTATACTAGACAAGACTGGAAAATTTATATAAAAAATTTATATAAAAATTTATATAAAATTTATAAAAAAATTATTTTCTAAAAAGATACCATTTACCAAAGTTAAATTAAGATCAGGTCAACTATCTCAACAGTTCTATGAACCATAAGGCAATAGAAGCAGTTATTAAAAACTTCCTAACCCAAAGCAGCCCAGGGCTGGGTGAGTTTAGTGTAGAATTCTACAAGATGTTTGAAGAAGAGCTAATACCAATACTCCTCAAACCATTCCACAAGGATAAAGCATAAGGAACCCTACTTAATTCATTCTATGAAGCCACAGTTACTCTAATACCTAAACCACACAAAGACCCAACAATGAAAGAGAACTTCAGACTCAATTCACTTTTGAATATTGATGCAAAAATGCACCATAAAATTATCACAAACTGAATTGAGGAGCACATCAAACTATCATAAACCATAATCAAATAAGCTTCATTCCAGAATGCAGGAATGGTTCAATATATGAACATTTACATATGTGTTTTTCAGCCATTAGATATTATTCTGTGGGAATTTCTCTGTTTAGCACTGTACCACCCCCCCCCCTCCTTTTTTTTTTTTAGTTGGGCTATTTGGTTTTTTGGTGCATAGTTGTCTGGACCAACGTCTGAAATCTCTTAGGGTTTGCATGACATCTGCCAAAGCCCTTCAAGCATTTAGAGTCTCAGTTGAGAAAGTGGGTACTCTGTACAATTAGCATTTTGAGTGTTATGTGGTGGGATGATTTTCTTTTTTGGTCCAGTATATTTGGAGTCCTGTAAGCTTCTTGAACTTTAATAGGCATGTTTTTCTTTAACTTGGGGAATTCTTTTCTATGACTTTGTTGATGATATTTTCTGGTCCTTTTAGCTTGGAATCTTCTCCTTTTTTCTACTATATTATTCATTGGTTTAGGGTTTTCAAAGAGTCACAAATTTCTTAGATGTTTTGGGTGCTCTTCTCCAAGCCTTGAGTAGGCTAAACAGACAAACATTGTTTTACAACCAAGCTGGTGCCCTGCAAATCTCCTCAGGATGGCAGAGCAAGTACAGAGCCAGAAAATAGAACTTGAGGGAAAATGAGAAGCTCTTATATATAACATTTTTTTAAAATAGTCTTTCTTCTCCCCCCTTTTTTATTGAATATTTTCTTTATTTAAATTTCAAATGTTATCCACTTTCCCAGTTTCTCCCCTGAAAAGCCTCTATCCTCTCCCCCATCCCACTGTTTCTGTTAGGGTGTCCCCCAAACAACCCACACATTCCTTTCTTTGTGCCTAGGCATTCACCTACACTATGGCATCAAGCATTCACAGGACCAAGGTCCTCTCTGCATATTGATCCTCGACAAGCCCATCCTCTGCTACATATGCAGATGCAGCCATAGATCCTTCCATGGGTTTCTCTTTGGTTGGTGGTTTAGTCCCTCAGAGCTCTGGGGTGGTCAGATTGGTTGATATTGTTGTTATTCCTATGGGGCTGCAAATCCCTTCAGCTCCTTCATTCCTTTCTCTAACTCCTACATTGGGAACCCTATGCTCAGTCCAATTGTTGACTGCCAGCATCTGTTTCTGGTTTTGTCAGGCTCTGGCAGAACCTCACATTTGACAGCTATATCAGGCTCCTGTCAGCATGCACTTCTTGCCATCTACAAAAGTGTCTGGGTTTGGTGACTGCATATGGGATGGATCTCCACGTGGGGCAGTCTCTGGATGGCCTGTACTTCAGTCTCTGCATTACACATTGCCTTCCAGTTTCCTCCCATGAGTAGTTTGTTCCCCCTTCCAAGAAGGACTGAAGAATCCACACTTTGGTCTTCTTTCCCCTTTAGCTTGATGTAGTCTGTGAATTATATTTTGGGTATTTCAAGTTTGGAATTAATATCCACTTATCAGTGAGTGCACACAATGTGTGTTTTTTTGTGACTTATTACCTCACTCAGCAAGCTATTTTCTAGTTCCATGTACTTGCTTAAGACTTTCATGAAGTCATTGTTTTCAATAGCTGTGTAGAAATCCATTGTGTAAATGTTCCACATTTTCTGTATCCATTCCTCTGTTGAAGGAAATTTGGGGTGTTTCCAGCTTCTAGCAATTATAAATAAAGCTGCTATGTACATAATGGAGCATGGGTTCTTGTTGTATGTTAGAGCATCTTTTGTGTAAATGTCTAGGAGTGGGATAGCTGAGTCCTTGCTGCAGAGGGATCTCAGTCAGGTCCTCAATCCGCAGAAAAACTCAGGGTTCCGGTTACAGGCAAGCAAGGAGTCAGTGAGAAAAGGGTGACAAACAGACACAGACACAAGGGAGTGTGGTATCTGGATGTAATTTCTCAAAGTAAGCATCAGACTTAATACAGAAGAAAATAGGGAAGTTAGGTGACACATCGATGAGGACCAGATGCTTAATGACTCCTACACAAAACAGAGGAATGCAAACATAAAGACTGGCAGGAACCGGACAGTAAAACAACTGAGACAAAGTCAGCTCGATCTAAGGTCAGCTATATTCTTAGAAGCTGGGTGTGAGGTCTTTACATTCCTGGGGCAAGGGCTTTCACCTTCAAGTCATGGCTCTAATTAGGGAGTTCAACTCTAGCTAATCTTCTCATGAATAATGCAATACTCTAGTTCCTCCTTAAACCACAGCCCTATCTACTTACAAAATCATTGTAAATTCCTGTATATGGGAGTGACTTGGCTTTTATTCTAAGTGATTGTGGGGTGTGGGGGACTTTCTACTAATAAGTAATGTAGTCTGCTATACATATCTATAATAAGAATTCTAAACTTACTTTGCTAAGGTTACCCTGAGATTTCTAAGTCTATTTAGTAGATATCTCTCTTATAATACTAGAGGCAATTCTTAATGTTACTGAATAGGTAACATTCTTACTGAATTCCAAGCCCAGGGTCAGCTCAAGGACTACCTTGGGCATTGGTGAAGGCCAGGAAACAAAGTTCAATTTTGCTTAGGTATTTGGCAAGTCATTGTTTGGAGGCACCTATAATAAAACAATTCTAAAAGAAAGCAGACAAATCCATACTCTGACTAACACCAGGACAAAATTGGAACATAAATGGTATGGGATGCCACCATTCCAGGATACTAAGTTTCTGTGAACGTTTCACCTTGGGACTGTGTCTAGGTTTCTAGGCCTGTCATGGAAGTCACTACTGGAGTGGATGTAGCAGGTCCTCAGGTAATACTATACCCAATTTTCTGAAGAATCGCCTGACTAGTTTGCAGAGTCATTGTACTATCTTGCAATCCTATTAAAAATGGAGGAGTGTTCCTCTTTTTCCACATCCTCTCCAGAATCTACTGTCACCTGAGTTTTTGATCTTATCCATTCTGACCAGTGTGAGATGGAAGCTTTGGGTTGTTTTGATTTACAATTCCCTGATGATTTGGGATGTTGTACATTTCTTTAGATGCTTCTGATCCATTCAGTATTTCTCAGTTGAGAATTCTTTGCTTTTCTCTGTACCCCATTTCTAATAGGGTTAATTGATTCTTTGGACTCTAATATCATGAGTTCTTTGTATATATTGGATATTAGCCTTGTATCAGAGGTAGGATTGGTAAAGATCTTTTCTCAATCTCTTGGTTGCCATTTTGTCCTTTGGCAATTTATGAGGTCACACTTGTCTATTTTTGATCTTAGAAAGTAAGCCATTGTGTTCTATTCAGGAAGATTTCCCCTGTGCCATATGTTCAAGGTTCTTCCCAACTTTCTCTTTTATTAGTTTCAGTCTATCTGGCTTTATGTGGAGGTCCTTGATCTACTTGGACTTGAACTTTGTACAAGGAGATAAGAATGAATGGATTTGCATTCTTCTACATGCTGACCTCCAGTTGATCCAGCACCATTTGTTGAAAATTCTGTCTTTTATCCACTGGGATGTTTTAGCTCCTTTGTCAAAATTGAGTGACCACAGGTTTCATTTCTTGGTCTTTAATTCTACTCTATTGATATACCTGCCTATCTGTGTACCAATTCAATGTAGATTTTATCACTATTGCTCTGTAATACAGCTTGAGGTCAGGGATGGTGATTTCCCCCAGAAATTCTTTTATTGTTGAGAATAGATTTCACTAACCTGGATTTTGTGTTATTCAAGAAGAATTTGCAATTCCTCTTTCTAAGTCAAAAAAGAATTAAATTGAAATTTTGATGTGGATTGCATTGAATCTGTAAATTGTTTTTGGCAAGGTGACAATTTTTCTGTATTAATCTTGCCAACCCATGAGCATGGGAGATCTTTCCATCTTCTGAGATCTCTGGTTTCTTTCTTCAGAGACTTGATGTTCCTGTCATACATATCTTTCACTTGATTAGTTAGATTTACACCAAGGTATTTTATATTATGTTGACTATTGTAAAGGGTGTCATTTCCCTAATTTATTTTTCATTCTGTTTATACTTTGAGTAGAGTAAGGCTGCTGATTTTTTTTGAGTTAATTTTATGTCCAGCCTCTTTGTTGAAGTGGTTTATCAGGTTTAGAAATTCTCTGGTGGAGTTTTTGGGGTCACTCATGTATACTATCGTATGATTTGCAAATAGTTATATTTTTTACTTCTACCTTTGTATCTCTGTGACCTCCTTCTGTTGTCTAAGTGCTCTAGATTGGATTTTGAGTATTATACTGATTATATAGGGAGAAACTGGGCACCCTTATCTACTCCTTGATCATAGTGGGATTCCTTCAAGTTTCTGTTCATTGAATTTGATGTTGGCTACTGGTTTGTTGTATATTGCTTTACTAAGTTTAGGCATGTGCCTTGAATTCATGATATTTCCAAGACCTTCACTATGAAAGTGTGTTGAATGTTGTCAAATTCTTTGTCAACATCTAACAACATGATCATGTGTTTCTTTTTTTTTCTTTCTTTGAGTTTATGTAGTGGATTATGTGGATGGATTTCAATATATTGAACCATTCCTGCATCCCTGATATGAATCCTACTTGATCATGATGGATGTTTGTTTTGATGTGTTCTATGATTTAGATGGTGAGAATTTTACTGAGTACTGTTACATCGATATTCCTAAGGGAAATTTGTAATAAGTTCTCCATTTTTATTGTGTCTTTTAGTGAATTAGGTATCAGAGTAATTGTGGCTTCATAGAAGGAATTGGGTAGGGTTCCTTCTGTTTCTATTTTGTGGAATAGTTTGAAGAGTATTGATATTACATCTTCTTTGAAGGTCTTGTCCTGGGTGCCTTCAGATTGGCTGAATTTAAGGACTGCTGTTATTTCTTTTGGGATTATGGGATTGCTTATATGGTTTATCTGATCCAGATTTAACTTTGATACCTGTTATCTGTCTAGTAAATTGTCCATTTCTCCCTGATTTTCCAGTTTTGTTGAGTATAGGCTTTGCACACTCAGGATCACAGTCCCAAAATAATATTTCTATTCTTTGAAATGTTCACTCAATGTGCTTAGTTTATGCTGTTCTTCTCTGCCCCATGTTATCAAAGATCCACCATACCCATCCAATGTTTTGTTCTATCTCTTTTCTTAAACCTATGGTGTCCAGTTTCTTTTTACCAAATACTCATGGTTATGTCACATGCTCTGAAGTGTGACTGACATAGGTATCAGATTCTAAAAGAAAACTGACTCTTCCTCTCCCAGAAGCTATCTAATGTCAATAGCTTTTCAGTTGAGAATGGGGTGTTGTTCTTACCAAGAGTGTACTTTTTAAGTGTAGTTTTCCTATGATAGCTTCCCCATAGGCAGTTGTATGTTTTTTGTGTTCCTAAACATGTTGCAGTTAGTAGTACATTAGAAGATACTATGTTAATGTTCATGAAATCAGATTAGATTTGTTTAACTGTGGAATCAAATCCACCCTACTAAGTTGGCATTTACTACTTTGTCCTGAAAGCTTGACCATTCTTTGTGTATCTAGTGTCTTGAATTTGAAAGAACAGATTTAGTATAGGCTATTTGTTTTGGTGGAATTTAATTAATTAGTTAATTAATTATTATTCTACATCATCTCAACTACAGTTTCCCCTACTTCTACTCTTCCCAGTCCCCTCACACAGCCCTATATGAAAGACCTTTTTGTTCTTTGAAAATTCCTTATAATAATTAAGAACTTCTTTGTAACATAACTAAAAAACGAATACTAGAAAACCTCTTATTAGACTCTAGATATGAATATATATTTTTGATGTTTATAGAATTAAAGGGTGAGAAAAGTGCATGTGTCATTATTATCACAGAAAAGCCCATCAAAATAATTGTCTTAGTATTGTTCCACATACTTTGAATGTTAAGATTACCCTGTGATTACTATCAAGTATGCATCATATATTAAGATTCAGGCCATTTCACTTCTATATTCTCAATTTGGGACATTTGCTGAGCATGGCCATTGAAAAATTCAGTGAAATTGGAGAAGAGTAGCTGAACCCACAAAATCAGTCCTCATATGGAAGACAAATGCAACTGCCCAGAAGGATTTGCCAGACTAAGCATGCATTCAGAAATTATCTTGGAACTAAGAGGAAATAAAGGAGATACTCTAAAAAATGGATTACATTCTGAGTTACTATCTGTAAAGGAGAATGAAAAAGGAGACTAAGATGTTTTAATTAAACACAATAAAGTAATTTCTTTTAATAGAAGAAATGTATGCTTGAGTTCATGATGAGCTTTTCATTGTAAGTCATCCATCCAGAGAAAATATTTTTATCAAGAGATTATTATCTGTACTCTGAATTGTGGAATATTTTTCATCTGCTAATTTCTTAGATGCCTAATGCCTAATTTTGGTGGAAATTCTGAATTATGTATCAAGACTTAGTCCTGACTACAAACAAATTAACTAATTTTATTTTTTTCTAAATCCTAAAATTTAATGGGCTTGTACAGTAGAAAAATATCTAAACACACAGTGTGTGAAAATGCTGTCAGCATTGTTTTCCTTAGAGATGTGGTTTATAGACTTGCCATTACAAAAAGTGTGACCTTTCCCACTGAAGGACTGAAACTTATTGCATGTATTCATTAGGCATTTACCAAAGACTGTGACTTTTTTTATGAGACTAGGAAATCTGGTTAGCAAGCAGTTAAGAGTATTTCCTTTAGGACTTATTTTAAAGGGGACTCAGCAATGAATATACTAAAAAAAAATGCTAAAAGATATTGTCAGTAGCACCTGAAGAAATTGGCCAGACCATCCCAGAGAAGGGTTTATGGAAGCTATAGAAATTAAGATCTTCTAGGAGGCAAATCTGAGCAGCCACAAGTTTGTATGTCTGAAGCTTTTTCTCCCACAGTTGTATAAATTTGAAACAGAATTGTCTCTTTGTGTTTTTTTTTTAAGAACTCCTACCAACTAACAAGGCTGATATCAAGGAACATCCTAAAAGTCTGACTAATACTAGTTATCCCACTTTGCTGGCAGCCTTACAAATCATCACAGGAGTAGGCTATAGACCTTCATATATCAGAATTGCTAAAGTTCAGCAGAGATCTAAAGACCTGGGAGGCTAAACTGTAAAAAAGTAGAGTGTAGTAATTTGGAATAGGTCAAAACTTGTAAAGATAGAATTTTGAAAATGCTAATATTATGTACCCCAAAAGATAGGCACAAAATGTTTGAAATAGATAGTTCCTGACATTTACATAAAATTTATCTTTGAAAAAATACCTGTAAAAATATAAGATGTCACTGATGAAATATAATGTTTGTACATTTAAGTTATAAACCATATAAGTTCAATTGTACTTGAAGTCAAACTTATTCCTCAGGAGTGGAGAAGCAGTGTTCTGTTGAATTCCCGCATCCACCTTGGCTTTCTTAAATTGTATAGCTCTGGAGATGGCTGTTTGCCACTGAACAAAAGTAGAAAATGACAACCATTCTAATGGATCAGGGAGGGCCTAATAATAGAAAATATCATGGAGCCCCTTTGGAATTGGCCAACCTACACAAGCAAATAATAGTGCTACTCTTCTCTCAATGAGCTATCATGAGCACATCTGTTCTTGCTCCAGAGAACAAGCATCAAACACAAGAAGACGTGCATCCTAGCACTAGTGCTAGAGATATTTTTCTCAGCCAGCTAATAACTCTTCATATGCCTTTATCATTTGTTCCCAAAGCCACAAATCCTAAGAGATTATAATCATATTGAAAACCAAAACCAAATCTGAAACATTGCTCTAGGGACATCCAAAAGCCTTTCATATAGACTCATGAGGACCTCAAAAACATTATAGCCATGCCTTTCCAAAACAGTACATCTAATTTGTGATAAAAATTGTAGAACTGCAGATCACTTTTGTTTCACATATAGCAATTTTCATTCTATAATCTAACCCTATGAAACAACAATAGAAAGAATTTTGCTACTACCATAGCATGTGTATAAATAGGTATTGTTCCTCCAAATAAGATACAAGCTAAATTGGATGCTATCCCAATTGACCCTATATTCATTATTATTAAATAATAGGAAACAAGAGGTGTTACTTTTCCAGAACCACATTTCACCCCAATTCATTTAAGAAAACAATTGACTTAAAAATGGCATGTTATCTTATGCCAGTTTTAGTGTTCAAACGGAAATGGAATCTTTTCCATTTGCTTGACACAACTATCACCCAATTCTAGAGTGTCAGCATTACTAAAAAGAAAAAGAAATGGTCTCTGCTTTAAATAATTTATATGCTAACTTGATCAGCATCATTAGCAATAAAGTTGATCTGTAAAATGTCAGACAATAAGTAAAGAGGGAAAGACAGGCCAATAATTAGAGTACATAAGAAAATCGTATCCCATTGTAGAAACCAAGATGTCACTTTTTTGTTCAGTGAATAATAAAATCAGAACATGACTCCATAATTAAATAGTACAAAACACCTCTATAAATTAATAGAAATATTTTTTCTTCAGACTTAGAATTTATAATATGACTCCCGATGTAAACATCAGAATCTCACAGGTAAGCAGCTGTACACATGGTCCTAGATGTAGCTTGGAGTGAAATATGACTACAGAGCTGGTCTATCCTCAGGTCTATCCTTGAGGATTTCATTGGAACAAATATTTCATACTTGGATCTGCACAGTTGTTGCTGTTTTTGTTATTGTTGTGTTTCTGGTACTTCTGTTGTTGTTATTGTTATGCTAGAACAATTAGTATGTCCTTCTGAGGTTTTGGGATGATATATAGATATAACAATTCAGGAGATAAAAGGACGTTAGACAAAGAAAATAAGACTATAGGACTAAGTGATCTTTCAAGAAATCTCAATTTATCTTACGTAATACAGTTTTTAATCTGAATGCTAATGACTTAGCTACTAGTTTACATGTGATAAAAGTACATGCATGTTGCAAAAGCTGTGAAGTTTTGTTTATGTCATACCTACCTTCCAAGCCTCACAAGCTGAGGCCAATCCCCAGACCATATGTGGTAGGACAGAAGCAACACCTGTAACCATGTTTTGATGTGTGCCTTCCCATGAACATTTCCCCACAATATACTAACTGATTCAACAACATGTCTTAAAAATTTATAATGTATATGGTCATATATGTATATATGACCATATAATATACACACATATAATACATATAATGTGTGTGTGTGTGTGTGATGTCTTAGTCATAGAAATTAAAATCAACTACATATTATTTCAACGTCTATATGACATTTTCCCCCAGTATGTGGTCAAACCTACAAGTCTTCAGTGCTTCTATCTTGTTTACTTCTCTCAGTTCTGCTTCAGCATTTTGAGAAAATTCAATGGATGATATTAAGTTTTAACCCATGAGGATGAATTTGCAGGAGGACTTCATAGTATAAATTATAAGGTACTAGTCATGATTTTATTATGTACTACACCTTAAAAACTGATGTGTAGATTTCTATAGAAATAATTTAGATCCTCCATTTCTTGACCTTCCTGTTTCTCTTTACATAAGGATATGACAATTTACAGACACCTGTGTTGATTTCAGGCCTGTCAGAATATCTACTCAGAATTAGATTCAGTGTGTAACAACCATGCCAGAGGGTCATCAATCAGTTCTGAACAGCACAGCCAACCTAACAACCACTTAAGATTTGTTGGTAAGCCAAACTGTACAAACCCATTGTCACATAAAGTTTTCTTCTTTTTCTTTAACAAGAGCCCTTGCAATGAATGCTAATATTCCATATTCACAAATACCAGGCCAAAGCATGGGCAATAGGCTTCTTGATTCCTGCTTTCAGTAAGCTCTTAGATAATTTGTTTGTTACTTGATTCATTTGGTGATAAATGAGTCCATGCAGTTAATAATCTAATTAATTAGCTTGCTTTCTATGCTATTTATAGAGTCTGAATTGTATCCATTACTTCACATGAAAACTTGCATTCAGTCTTTGAAAAAATGTAGGTTTCACAGCTTTGGAAAATACTGCTTATCAGAATGCCATTTGCTCTTTGATAGAAGCTAACAGATCTCCCCAGGTTTCCTCTAGCCCTATAAGGGAAACAAATATCCATTGGATTATACATGCCACGAAATATCTGTGGTTTTACTGCAATTTCCATCCAAACCAACTTGCATTTTGTCAGGGAGGGTTCAGTGATTATGTTAGTAATTAAGTTAACAAGTGCTGTGTGCAACTCCATTTGGCAACAGTCTTACAGACTGTTCAATAGAAATGGCAGCATTTTCAGCATTTCTAAAATGATTATTTTAGGCTTGAAAATTAGCTAAAAAAAAAAAAAACCATAATGGCCCTACCAAAGGGGTGTCTGATACAAATGCTAAAATTACCAAGGAAGAGAATATGCTACTGTGCACATTCGATCTTCAGATCTTTTATTTACAGATTTACTTCAGAGCATAGTCAAAATAGGGGTAATTATCCATGTATATTTTTAATTCATCATAATTCTACCATACTTCTTCATTGCACCTGTGAATTTTTAACAACTGAAAATTGACATTTAATAATGAATTTATGCTGAAGTTTGCTAATTATATGTATAATTTATCCTATTACTAGCTTTCATTGATCTATCTCTTTAGTTTACAAAAGATAAAAATGTTGTGCATTGTCTCTTATGGTTGATGTTGAAAAGTTGACTAGATCTGCAATCACCTAGAAGATAACTACCAGGCATATCTGTGAATAATCACTTAGAATAAGAATGTGTATGTCTGTGAGAAAAGTTCTTGATTGGGTTGGTAAAACTTGAAGGACAATAACAATGTGTGGTACATTCTCTGTGTTTGGGTACTAGACTACACCAATAGTCAAAAGCTGTCTGAGAAAATACCTTTATTGCATTTTTGACAGTACACCAGATGCCTAGAAGTTTCACGTCTCTTGTAACAAGACTTTCCTGCCATGACAAACTGTATATTCAACCTATGAGCCGAGATAAACAGCTGATCCCTTACAGGTTATATACAGACACAATGCTAACAAACTTTTCTCAAGTGACTTACAATAAAATGGGATTTGTATTATTTACTTGGAGGCCAAAAACAAAGAAAGTTAATTAGCCAGTGGTGGCAGAAAGTAATAAACATACACACACATACACACATACACACACACACACACACACACACACACACACACACACTCACACACACAGACACAGAGAGAGAGACAGAGAGACAGAGACAAAGAGAGACAGAGAGATGGAGAGAGACAGAGAGAGACAGAGAGAGCACTGAAATTTTATAAATATTCAGGTCTTTTCCACATCTTATTCTATCTTAGGTTTATGATCAGAAGTCAGTTAATGCTGCTTTTATTTGGTTCTTAATATGTTTTCTTTTCAGCTGTCTGATACCTTAGATATTTGAATTTGAATGAGACAAGTGTCTACCAGTATTTGACTTGTATGTTAGTAGAAATTCATATCAGTTGCAATAAGCCATTTTCAGAGGCTAAAACATTTTATGCATATATTTCTAATTATTTTATTGAATGTTTAATATTGATTAGTACAAAGTATTAAAATATGCTTTCAGTAAACTACATAAAACTAACTATCCAATCCTCTAAGCCAAACATCCTCAGTAAGCTACTCAAAGAACAAGAATAATAAAATAAAGAACAGTTTGAAAAAGCAAATAATTCTTTTATTTTTAATTTTTATTAGATATTTTCTTTATTTACATTTCAAATGATATCCTCTTTCCTAGTGTCACCTCTAAAATCTCCTAGCCTCTCCCCCTGCTCTCCAATCTACCCACTCCCATTCCTGGTCCTGGCATTCCCCTATACTGGGGCATAGAGCATTCACAGGACCAAGGGCCTCTGCTCCCATTGATGACAGACTAGGCCATCCTCTGCTACATATACAACTAGAGCCACAAGTTCCACTGTGTGTTTTCTTTTATTGGTGGTATAGTTCCAAGGAGCTCTGGGAGGTACTGGTTAGTTCATATTGAGTTTCTTCTATGGGGCTTCATCTCCCTGGGTACTTTCTCTAGCTCTTTCATTGGGGACCTTGTGCTCCATCTGATGGATTACTGTGAGCATCCGCTTCTGTAATTGCCAGGCACTGCCAAAGCCTCACAAGAGACAGCTATATCAGGCTCTGTCAGCAGGCCCTTGTTGACATCTGCCTAGTGTCTGAGTGTGGTGGCTGTTTATGGGATGGATCCCCAAGTGGAGCAGACTCTGGATTGTTGTTACTTTAGTATCTGCTCCAAACTTTGTCTCTGTAACTCCTTCCATGAGTGTCTTTTTTCTCCCTTATAAAAAGGATTCTGAGCTTCTGGGCTAATATCCTCTTATCAGTGAGGGCACATCATGAGTGATCTTTTGTGATTGGGTTACCTCACTCAAGATGATATCCTCCAGATGCATTCATTTGTCTAGTAATTTCATAAATTCATTGTTTTTAATAGCTAAGTAGTACTCCGTTGTGTAAATATAGTATATTTTATGTATCCATTCCTCTGATGAGGAACATCTGGGTTCTTTCCAGCTTCTGGCTAATATACATAAGGCTGCTATGAACATAGTGGAGCAAGAGTCCTTACTACATGTTGAACTATCTTCTGGGTATATGCCAGGAGTGGTATTGCTGGATATTCCAGTAGAACTATGTCCAATTTTCTGAGGAGCCTATAAACTGATTTCTAGAATGATTGCATCAGCTTGTTGTCCCACCAGCAATGGAGGAGTGTTCCTTTTTCTCTACACCCTTGCCAGCATCTGCTGTCACCTGAGATTTTGATCATAGCCATTTTGACTGGTGTGAGGTGGAATCTCAGGGTTCTTTTGATTTGCATTTCCCTGATGATTTAGGATGTTCAACAATTTTTTTTAGGTGCTTCTCAGTCATTTGGTATTCCTCAATTGAGAAGACTTTGCTTAGCTCTATACCCCATTTTTAATAGGGTTGTTTAGTTTTCGGGAGTCCAACTTCTTGAGTCCTTTTTTTTTTTCTTTCCATTTTTTATTAGGTATTTAGCTCATTTACATTTCCAATGCTATACCAAAAGTCCCCCATACCCACCCACCCCCACTCCCCTACCCGCCCACTCCCCCTTTTTGGCCCTGGCGTTCCCCTGTTCTGGGGCATATAAAGTTTGTGTGTCCAATGGGCCTCTCTTTCCAGTGATGGCCGACTAGGCCATCTTTTGATACATATGCAGCTAGAGTCAAGAGCTCCGGGGTACTGGTTAGTTCATAATGTTGATCCACCTATAGGGTTGAAGATCCCTTTAGCTCCTTGGGTACTTTCTCTAGCTCCTCCATTGGGAGCCCTGTAATCCATCCATTAGCTGACTGTGAGCATCCACTTCTGTGTTTGCTAGGCCCCGGCATAGTCTCACAAGAGACAGCTACATCTGGGTCCTTTCGATAAAATCTTGCTAGTGTATGCAATGGTGTCAGCGTTTGGATGCTGATTATGGGGTGGATCCCTGGATAAGGCAGTCTCTACATGGTCCATCCTTTCATCTCAGCTCCAAACTTTGTCTCTGTAACTCCTTCCAAGGGTGTTTTGTTCCCACTTCTAAGGAGGGGCATAGTGTCCACACTTCAGTCTTCATTTTTCTTGAGTTTCATGTGTTTAGGAAATTGTATCTTATATCTTGGGTATCCTAGGTTTTGGGCTAATATCCACTTATCAGTGAGTACATATTGTGTGAGTTCCTTTGTGAATGTGTTACCTCACTCAGGATGATGCCCTCCAGGTCCATCCATTTGGCTAGGAATTTCATAAATTCATTCTTTCTAATAGCTGAGTAGTACTCCATTGTGTAGATGTACCACATTTTCTGTATCCATTCCTCTGTTGAGGGGCATCTGGGTTCTTTCCAGCTTCTGGCTATTATAAATAAGGCTGCTATGAACATAGTGGAGCATGTGTCCTTCTTACCAGTTGGGGCATCTTCTGGATATATGCCCAGGAGAGGTATTGCTGGATCCTCCGGTAGTACTATGTCCAATTTTCTGAGGAACCGCCAGACGGATTTCCAGAGTGGTTGTACAAGGCTGCAATCCCACCAACAATGGAGGAGTGTTCCTCTTTCTCCACATCCTCGCCAGCATCTGCTGTCACCTGAATTTTTGATCTTAGACATTCTGACTGGTGTGAGGTGGAATCTCAGGGTTGTTTTGATTTGCATTTCCCTGATGATTAAGGATGTTGAACATTTTTTCAGGTGCTTCTCTGCCATTCGGTATTCCTCAGGTGAGAATTCTTTGTTCAGTTCTGAGCCCCATTTTTTAATGGGGTTGTTTGAATTTCTGAAGTCCACCTTCTTGAGTTCATTATATATGTTGGATATTAGTCCCCTATCTGATTTAGGATAGGTAAAGATCCTTTCCCAATCTGTTGGTGGTCTCTTTGTCTTATTGATGGTGTCTTTTGCCTTGCAGAAACTTTGGAGTTTCATTAGGTCCCATTTGTCAATTCTCGATCTTACAGCACAAGCCATTGCTGTTCTGTTCAGGAATTTTTCCCCTGTGCCCATATCTTCAAGGCTTTTCCCCACTTTCTCCTCTATAAGTTTCAGTGTCTCTGGTTTTATGTGAAGTTCTTTGATCCATTTAGATTTGACCTTAGTACAAGGAGATAAGTATGGATCGATTCGCATTCTTCTACATGATAACAACCAGTTGTGCCAGCACCATTTGTTGAAAATGCTGTCTTTCTTCCACTGGATGGTTTAGCTCCCTTGTCGAAGATCAAGTGACCATAGGTGTGTGGGTTCATTTCTGGGTCTTCAATTCTATTCCATTGGTCTACTTGTCTGTCTCTATACCAGTACCATGCAGTTTTTACCACAATTGCTCTGTAGTAAAGCTTTAGGTCAGGCATGGTGATTCCACCAGAGGTTCTTTTATCCTTGAGAAGAGTTTTTGCTATCCTAGGGTTTTTGTTATTCCAGATGAATTTGCAAATTGCTCCTTCTAATTCGTTGAAGAATTGAGTTGGAATTTTGATGGGGATTGCATTGAATCTGTAGATTGCTTTTGGCAAGATAGCCATTTTTATAATATTGATCCTGCCAATCCATGAGCATGGGAGATCTTTCCATTTTCTGAGATCTTCTTTAATTTCTTTCTTCAGAGACTTGAAGTTTTTATCATACAGATCTTTCACTTCCTTAGTTAGAGTCACGACGAGATATTTTATATTATTTGTGACTATTGAGAAGGGTGTTGTTTCCCTAATTTCTTTCTCAGCCTGTTTATTCTTTGTGTAGAGAAAGGCCATTGATTTGTTTGAGTTAATTTTATATCCAGCTACTTCACCGAAGCTGTTTATCAGGTTTAGGAGTTCTCCGGTGGAATTTTTAGGGTCACTTATATATATTATCATATCATCTGCAAAAAGTGATATTTTGACTTCCTCCTTTCCAATTTGTATCCCCTTGATCTCCTTTTGTTGTCGAATTGCTCTTGCTAATACTTCAATTACTATGTTGAAAAGGTAGGGAGAAAGTGGGCAGCCTTGTCTAGTCCCTGATTTTAGTGGGATTGCTTCCAGCTTCTCTCCATTTTACTTTGATGTTGGCTACTGGTTTGCTGTAGATTGCTTTTATCATGTTTAGGTATGGGCCTTGAATTCCTGATCTTTCCAGAACTTTTATCATGAATGGGTGTTGGATCTTGTCAAATGCTTTTTCTGCATCCAACGAGATGATCATGTGGTTTTTGTCTTTGAGTTTGTTTATATAGTGGATTACATTGATGGATTTTCGTATATTAAACCATCCCTGCATCCCTGGAATAAAACCTACTTGGTCAGGATGGATGATTGCTTTAATGTGTTCTTGGATTCGGTTAGCGAGAATTTTATTGAGGATTTTTGCATCGATATTCATAAGAGAAATTGGTCTGAAGTTCTCTATCTTTGTTGGATCTTTCTGTGGTTTAGGTATCAGAGTAATAGTGGCTTCATAAAATGAGTTGGGTAGAGTACTTTCTACTTCTATCTTGTGAAAAAGTTTGTGCAGAACTGGAATTAGATCTTCTTTGAAGGTCTGATAGAACTCTGCACTAAACCCATCTGGTCCTGGGCTTTTTTTGGCTGGGAGACTATTTATAACTGCTTCTATTTCTTTAGGGGATATGGGACTGTTTAGAAGGTCAACGTGATCCTGATTCAACTTTGGTACCTGGTATCTGTCCAGAAATTTGTCCATTTCATCCAGGTTTTCCAGTTTTGTTGAGTATAGCCTTTTGTAGAAGGATCTGATGGTGTTTTGGATTTCTTCAGGATCTGTTGTTATGTCTCCCTTTTCATTTCTGATTTTGTTAATTAGGATTTTGTCTCTGTGCCCTCTAGTGAGTCTAGCTAAGGGTTTATCTATCTTGTTGATTTTCTCAAAGAACCAACTCCTCGTTTGGTTAATTCTTTGAATAGTTCTTCTTGTTTCCACTTGGTTGATTTCACCCCTGAGTTTGATTATTTCCTGCCGTCTACTCCTCTTGGGTGAATTTGCTTCCTTTTTTTCTAGAGCTTTTAGATGTGTTGTCAAGCTGCTAGTATGTGCTCTCTCCCGTTTCTTCATGGAGGCACTAAGAGCTATGAGTTTCCCTCTTAGAAATGCTTTCATTGTGTCCCAAAGGTTTGGGTACGTTGTGGCTTCATTTTCATTAAACTCTAAAAAGTCTTTAATTTCTTTCTTTATTCCTTCCTTGACCAAGGTATCATTGAGAAGAGTGTTGTTCAGTTTCCACGTGAGTGTTGGCTTTCTGTTATTTTTTTTGTTATTGAAGATCAGCCTTAGTGCATGGTGATCTGATAGGATACATGGGACAATTTCAATATTTTTGAATCTGTTGAGGCCTGTTTTGTGACCTATTATGTGGTCAATTTTGGAGAAGGTACCATGAGGTGCTGAGAAGAAGGTATATCCTTTTGTTTTAGGATAAAATGTTCTGTAGATATCTGTCAGATCCATTTGTTTCATCACTTCTGTTAGTTTCAGTGTGTCCCTGTTTAGTTTCTGTTTCCATGATCTGTCCATTGGTGAAAGCGGTGTGTTGAAGTCTCCCACTATTAATGTGTGAGGTGCAATGTGTGCTTTGAGCTTTACTAAAGTTTCTTTAATGAATGTGGCTGCCCTTGTATTTGGAGCATAGATATTCAGAATTGAGAGTTCCTCTTGGAGGATTTTACCTTTGATGAGAACAAAGTGCCCCTCCTTGTCTTTTTTGATGAGTTTGGGTTGGAAGTCAATCTTATCAGATATTAGGATGGCTACTCGAGCTTGTTTCTTCATACCATTTGCTTGGAAAATTGTTTTCCAGCCTTTTATTCTGAGGTAGTGTCTATCTTTTTCTCTGAGATGTGTCTCGTGTAAACAGCAAAATGTTGGGTCTTGTTTGTGTAGCCAGTTTGTTAGTCTATGTCTTTTTATTGGGGAGTTGAGACCATTGATGTTAAGAGATATTAAGGAAAAGTAATTGTTGCTTCCTGTTATTTTTGTTGTTAAAGTTGGCATTCTGTTCTTGTGGCTGTCTTCTTTTAGGTTTGTTGAGGGATTACCTTCTTGTTTTTTCTAGGGCATTGTTCCCGTTCTTGTATTGGTTTTTTTCTGTTACTAACCTTTGAAGGGCTGGATTCGTGGAGAGATAATGTGAGAATTTGGTTTTGTCGTGGAATACTTTGGTTTCTCCATCTATGGTAATTGAAAGTTTGGCTGGGTATAGTAGCCTGGGCTGGAATTTGTGTTCTCTTAGTGTCTGTATAACATCTGTCCAGGCTCTTCTGGCTTTCATAGTCTCTGGTGAAAAATCTGGTGTAATTCTGATAGGCTTGCCTTTGTATGTTACTTGACCTTTTTCCCTTACTGCTTTTAGTATTCTATCTTTATTTAGTGCATTTGTTGTTCTGATTATTATGTGTCGGGAGGAATTTCTTTTCTGGTCCAGTCTATTTGGAGTTCTATAGGCTTCTTGTATGTTCATAGGTATCTCTTTCTTTATATTTGGGAAGTTTTCTTCAATAATTTTGTTGAAGATGTTTGCTGGTCCTTTGAGTTGAAAATCTTCATTCTCATCCCCTCCTATTATCCGTAGGTTTGGTCTTCTCATTGTGTCCTGGATTTCCTGGATATTTTGAGTTAGGATCTTTTTGCATTTTCCATTTTCTTTGATTGTTGTGCCGATGTTCTCTATGGAATCTTCTGCACCTGAGATTCTCTCTTCCATCTCTTGTATTCTGTTGCTGATGCTCAAATCTATGGTTCCAGATTTCTTTCCTAGGGTTTCTATCTCCAGTGTTGCCTCACTTTGAGTTTTCTTTATTGTTTCTACTTCCCTTTTTAGGTCTAGTATGGTTTTGTTCATTTCCATCACCTGTTTGTATGTTTTTTCCTCTTTTTCTGTAAGGACTTCTACCTGTTTGATTGTGTTTTCCTGTTTTTCTTTAAGGACTTGTAACTCTTTAGCAGTGTTCTCCTGTATTTCTTTAAGTGATTTATTAAAGTCCTTCTTGATGTCCTCTACCATCATCATGAGATATGCTTTTAAATCTAGGTCTAGGTTTTCGGGTGTGTTGGGGTGCCCTGGACTGGGCGAAGTGGGAGTGCTGGGTTCTGATGATGGTGAGTGGTCTTGGTTCCTGTTAGTAGGATTCCTACGTTTACCTTTCGCCATCTGGTAATCTCTGGAGTTAGTAGTTATAGTTGACTCTGTTTAGAGATTGTTCTTCTGGTGATTCTGTTACCGTCTCTCAGCAGACCTGGGAGACAGATTCTCTCCTCTGAGTTTCAGTGCTCAGAGCACTCTCTGCTGGCAAGCTCTCTTACAGGGAAGGTGCGCAGATATCTTGTTTTTGGACCTCCTCCTGGTCGAAGAAAAAGGCCCAAAACAGGGCCTCTCTCAGAAGCTGTGTTGCTTTGGCAGTTCCCAGAAGCTGTCAGCTTCTGTGGTGCAGACTCTCACCTGTGCAGACTAAAATCCTAAGTTCCAGGGAGTCCTGGAACCAAGATGGTGACCGCTGCTCCTGAGGCTGAGGCCGTCTCCCGAGCCAGGCGGACACCTGTCCTCTGGTCCGGATGGTGGCCGGTTGTCTGCGGCCCGCCCAGGCTGCTGCCTCAGCGGCTCTGTGCTTCTGCCTGTCCCAGAAGCTGTCCGGTTCTCTGGCGCACCCTCTAACCTGTTCAGACTAATTTCCTAAGTTCTGCTGAGTCCCGGAACCAAGATGGCGACCCTCTTGAGTCCTTTATATGTATTGGAAATTAATCCCCTATCAGATTTAGGATTGCTAAAGATGTTTTCCCCACATGTTGGCTGCCTTTCTGTCTTATTGACAGTGTCCTTTCCCTTACAGAAGCTTTGCAATCTTATGATGTCCCATTTGTCAATTATTGCTCTTACAGCACAAGCCATTGCAGGTCTGTTCAGGAATCTTACCTCTGTTCCCATATCATCAAGGCTCTTCCCCACTTTCTCCTCTATAAGTTTCAGTATCTCTCATTCATGTGGAGTTCATTGATCCACTTCCCGGTTTGCAAAACAAAAGAAGTGCCACACAAGCCTCGCTGAGGCTGCTCCCCTCCGACCTCAGCCTCAACCCAAATGCAAACTTTTCTCAATCTGAACATTCTTCCAGAGTCCTGGCCCAAAGATTATCCCTATTTTGAAGTATCCTTAAAGACCTGTTTTCTTGTGTTTCATTCATGCTGTATGTTGTTTAGAATGATTCTAACCCTGAGTTTCCAATTTTAAGCTAACTTTCTGTTACAAGCAAAAGGCTGCCTGCCCCTTTAAGAGCTCCATTTGCAACCGGCCCTCAGCAGGGCTTTTTCAGCTGTACTTGACTCCCAGCCACAGTGCTTATCACTTTCTGCTGTGCAAATTGAGACTGCTTTTTTAAAAAGTTAAAGGATGGACAGCCAGCAGATAAAGTTTTAACCGATTATATATTTTTTTTTCCATTTTTTATTAGGTATTTAGCTCATTTACATTTCCAATGCTATACCAAAAGTCCCCCTTACCCACCCACCCCCACTCCCCTACCCACCCACTCCCCCCCTTTGGCCCTGGCGTTCCCCTGTACCGGGGCACACAAAGTCTGCGTGTCCAATGGGCCTCTCTTTCCAGTGATGGCCGACTAGGCCATCTTTTGATACATATGCAGCTAGAGTCAAGAGCTCAGGGGTACTGGTTAGTTCATAATGTTGTTCCACCTATAGGGTTGAAGATCCCTTTAGCTCCTTGGGTACTTTCTCTAGCTCCTCCATTGGGAGCCCTGTGATCCATCCATTAGCTGACTGTGAGCATCCACTTCTGTGTTTGCTAGGCCCCGGCATAGTCTCACAAGAGACAGCTACATCTGGGTCCTTTCAGTAAAATCTTGCTAGTGTATGCAATGGTGTCAGCATTTGGAAGCTGATTATGGGGTGGATCCCTGGATATGGCAGTCTCTACATGGTCCATCCTTTCATCTCAGCTCCATACTTTGTTTCTGTAACTCCTTCCATGGGTGTTTTGTTCCCACTTCTAAGGAGGGGCATAGTGTCCACACTTCAGTCTTCATTTTTCTTGAGTTTCATGTGTTTAGGAAATTGTATCTTATATCGTGGGTATCCTAGGTTTTGGGCTAGTATCCACTTATCAGTGAGTACATATTGTGTGAGTTCCTTTGTGATTGTGTTACCTCACTCAGGATGATGCTCTCCAGGTCCATCCATTTGGCTAGGAATTTCATAAATTCATTCTTTTTAATAGCTGAGTAGTACTCCATTGTGTAGATGTACCACATTTTCTGTATCCATTCCTCTGTTGAGGGGCATCTGGGTTCTTTCCAGTTTCTGGCTATTATAAATAAGGCTGCTATGAACATAGTGGAGCATGTGTCCTTCTTACCAGTTGGGGCTTCTTCTGGATATATGCCCAGGAGAGGTATTGCTGGATCCTCCGGTAGTACTATGTCCAATTTTCTGAGGAACCGCCAGACTGATTTCCAGAGTGGTTGTACAAGCCTGCAATCCCACCAACAATGGAGGAGTGTTCCTCTTTCTCCACATCCTCGCCAGCATCTGCTGTCACCTGAATTTTTGATCTTAGCCATTCTCACTGGTGTGAGGTGGAATCTCAGGGTTGTTTTGATTTGCATTTCCCTGATGATTAAGGATGTTGAACATTTTTTCAGGTGCTTCTCTGCCATTCGGTATTCCTCAGGTGAGAATTCTTTGTTCAGTTCTGAGCCCCATTTTTTAAGGGGGTTATTTGATTTTCTGAGGTCCACCTTCTTGAGTTCTTTATATATGTTGGATATTAGTCCCCTATCTGATTTAGGATAGGTAAAGATCCTTTCCCAGTCTGTTGGTGGTCTTTTTGTCTTATAGACAGTGTCTTTTGCCTTGCAGAAACTTTGGAGTTTCATTAGGTCCCATTTGTCAATTCTCGATCTTACAGCACAAGCCATTGCTGTTCTGTTCAGGAATTTTTCCCCTGTGCCCATATCTTCAAGGCTTTTCCCCACTTTCTCCTCTATAAGTTTCAGTGTCTCTGGTTTTATGTGAAGTTCCTTGATCCACTTAGATTTGACCTTAGTACAAGGAGATAAGTATGGATCGATTCGCATTCTTCTACATGATAACAACCAGTTGTGCCAGCACCAATTGTTGAAAATGCTGTCTTTCTTCCACTGGATGGTTTTAGCTCCCTTGTCGAAGATCAAGTGACCATAGGTGTGTGGGTTCATTTCTGGGTCTTCAATTCTATTCCATTGGTCTACTTGTCTGTCTCTATACCAGTACCATGCAGTTTTTATCACAATTGCCCTGTAGTAAAGCTTTAGGTCAGGCATGGTGATTCCACCAGAGGTTCTTTTATCCTTGAGAAGAGTTTTTGCTATCCTAGGTTTTTTGTTATTCCAGATGAATTTGCAAATTGCTCCTTCTAATTCGTTGAAGAATTGAGTTGGAATTTTAATGGGGATTGCATTGAATCTGTAGATTGCTTTTGGCAAGATAGCCATTTTTACAATGTTGGTCCTGCCAATCCATGAGCATGGGAGATCTTTCCATCTTCTGAGATCTTCTTTAATTTCTTTCTTCAGGGACTTGAAGTTTTTATCATACAGATCTTTCACTTCCTTCGTTAGAGTCACGCCGAGATATTTTATATTATTTGTGGCTATTGAGAAGGGTGTTGTTTCCCTAATTTCTTTCTCAGCCTGTTTATTCTTTGTGTAGAGAAAGGCCATTGACTTGTTTGAGTTAATTTTATATCCAGCTACTTCACCGAAGCTGTTTATCAGGTTTAGGAGTTCTCTGTTGGAATTTTTAGGGTCACTTATATATACTATCATATCATCTGCAAAAAGTGATATTTTGACTTCCTCTTTTCCAATTTGTATCCCCTTGATCTCCTTTTGTTGTCGAAATGCTCTGGCTAATACTTCAAGTACTATGTTGAAAAGGTAGGGAGAAAGTGGGCAGCCTTGTCTAGTCCCTGATTTTAGTGGGATTGCTTCCAGCTTCTCTCCATTTACTTTGATGTTGGCTACTGGTTTGCTGTAGATTGCTTTTATCATGTTTAGGTATTGGCCTTGAATTCCTGATCTTTCCAGAACTTTTATCATGAATGGGTGTTGGATCTTGTCAAATGCTTTTTCTGCATCTAACGAGATGATCATGTGGTTTTTGTCTTTGAGTTTGTTTATATAATGGATTACATTGATGGATTTTCGTATATTAAACCATCCCTGCATCCCTGGAATAAAACCTACTTGGTCAGGATGGATGATTGCTTTAATGTGTTCTTGGATTCGGTTAGCAAGAATTTTATTAAGGATTTTTGCATCGATGTTCATAAGAGAAATTGGTCTGAAGTTCTCTATCTTTGTTGGATCTTTCTGTGGTTTAGGTATCAGAGTAATAGTGGCTTCATAAAATGAGTTGGGTAGAATACCTTCTACTTCTATCTTGTGAAAAAGTTTGTGCAGAACTGGAGTTAGATCTTCTCTGAAGGTCTGATAGAACTCTGCACTAAACCCGTCTGGTCCTGGGCTTTTTTTGGCTGGGAGACTATTAATAACTGCTTCTATTTCTTTAGGGGATATGGGACTGTTTAGAAGGTCAACTTGATCCTGATTCAACTTTGGTACCTGGTATCTGTCCAGAAATTTGTCCATTTCGTCCAGGTTTTCCAGTTTTGTTGAGTATAGCCTTTTGTAGAAGGATCTGATGGTGTTTTGGATTTCTTCAGGATCTGTTGTTATGTCTCCCTTTTCATTTCTGATTTTGTTAATTAGGATTTTGTCCCTGTGCCCTTTAGTGAGTCTAGCTAAGGGTTTATCTATCTTGTTGATTTTCTCAAAGAACCAACTCCTCGTTTGGTTAATTCTTTGAATAGTTCTTCTTGTTTCCACTTGGTTGATTTCACCCCTGAGTTTGATTATTTCCTGCCGTCTACTCCTCTTGGGTGAATTTGCTTCCTTTTTTTCTAGAGCTTTTAGATGTGTTGTCAAGCTGCTAGTATGTGCTCTCTCCCGTTTTTTCTTGAAGGCACTCATAGCTATGAGTTTCCCTCTTAGAAATGCTTTCATTGTGTCCCAAAGGTTTGGGTACGTTGTGGCTTCATTTTCATTAAACTCTAAAAAGTCTTTAATTTCTTTCTTTATTCCTTCCTTGACCAAGGTATCATTGAGAAGAGTGTTGTTCAGTTTCCATGTGAATGTTGGCTTTCTGTTATTTATTTTGTTATTGAAGATCAGCCTTAGTGCATGGTGATCTGATAGGATACATGGGACAATTTCAATATTTTTGAATCTGTTGAGGCCTGATTTGTGACCTATTATGTGGTCAATTTTGGAGAAGGTACCATGAGGTGCTGAGAAGAAGGTATATCCTTTTGTTTTAGGGTAAAATGTTCTGTAGATATCTGTCAGATCCATTTGTTTCATCACTTCTGTTAGTTTCAGTGTGTCCCTGTTTAGTTTCTGTTTCCATGATCTGTCCATTGGTGAAAGTGGTGTGTTGAAGTCTCCCACTATTATTGTGTGAGGCGCAATGTGTGCTTTGAGCTTTACTAAAGTTTCTTTAGTGAATGTGGCTGCTCTTGTATTTGGAGCATAGATATTCAGAATTGAGAGTTCCTCTTGGAGGATTTTACCTTTGATGAGAATGAAGTGTCCCTCCTTGTCTTTTTTGATGACTTTGGGTTGGAAGTCAATCTTATCAGATATTAGGATGGCTACTCCTGCTTGTTTCTTCAGACCATTTGCTTGGAAAATTGTTTTCCAGCCTTTCATTCTGAGGTAGTGTCTATCTTTTTCTCTGAGATGAGTTTCCTGTAAGCAGCAAAATGTTGGGTCTTGTTTGTGTAGCCAGTTTGTTAGTCTATGTCTTTTTATTGGCGAGTTGAGACCATTGATGTTAAGAGATATTAAGGAAAAGTAATTGTTGCTTCCTGTTATTTTAGTTGTTAAAGGTGGCATTCTGTTCTTGTGGCTGTCTTCTTTTAGGTTTGTTGAGGGATTACCTTCTTGTTTTTTCTAGGGCGTTGTTCCCGTTCTTGTATTGGTTTTTTTCTGTTATTATCCTTTGAAGGGCTGGATTCGTGGAGAGATAATGCGTGAATTTGGTTTTGTCGTGGAATACTTTGGTTTCTCCCTCTATGATAATTGAGAGTTTGGCTGGGTATAGTAGCCTGGGCTGCAGTTTGTGTTCTCTTAGTGTCTGTATAACATCTGTCCAGGCTCTTCTGGCTTTCATAGTCTCTGGTGAAAAATCTGGTGTAATTCTGATAGGCTTGCCTTTATATGTTACTTGACCTTTTTCCCTTACTGCTTTTAGTATTCTATCTTTATTTAGTGCATTTGATGTTCTGATTATTATGTGTCGGGAGGAATTTCTTTTCTGGTCCAGTCTATTTGGAGTTCTGTAGGCTTCTTGTATGTTCATATGCATCTCATTCTTTAGATTTGGGAAGTTTTCTTCAATAATTTTGTTGAAGATGTTTGCTGGACCTTTGAGTTGAAAATCTTCATTCTCATCCACTCCTATTATCCGTACGTTTGGTCTTCTTATTGTGTCCTGGATTTCCTGGATATTTTGAGTTAGGATCTTTTTGCATTTTCCATTTTCTTTGATTGTTGTGCCGATGTTCTCTATGGAATCTTCTGCACCTGAGATTCTCTCTTCCATCTCTTGTATTCTGTTGCTGATGCTCAAATCTATGGTTCCAGATTTCTTTCCTAGGGTTTCTATCTCTAGTGTTGCCTCGCTTTGAGTTTTCTTTATTGTGTCTACTTCCCTTTTTAGGTCTAGTATGGTTTTGTTCATTTCCATCACCTGTTTGTATGTTTTTTCCTCTTTTTCTGTAAGGACTTCTACCTGTTTGATTGTGTTTTCCTGTTTTTCTTTAAGGACTTGTAACTCTTTAGCAGTGTTCTCCTGTATTTCTTTAAGTGATTTATTAAAGTCCTTCTTGATGTCCTCTACCATCATCATGAGATATGCTTTTAAATCTAGGTCTAGGTTCTCAGGTGTGTTGGGGTTCCCTGGACTGGGCGAAGTGGGTGTGCTGGGTTCTGGTGATGGTGAGTGGTCTTGGTTCCTGTTAGTAAGATTCCTCCGTTTACCTTTCGCCATCTGGTAATCTCTGGAGTTAGTAGTTATAGTTGACTCTGTTTAGAGATTGTTCTTCTGGTGATTCTGTTACCGTCTATCAGCAGACCTGGGAGACAGATTCTCTCCTCTGAGTTTCAGTGCTCAGAGCACTCTCTGCTGGCAAGCTCTCTTACAGGGAAGGTGCGCAGATATCTTGTATTTGGGCCTCCTCCTGGCCGAAGAAGAAGGCCCAAAACAGGACCTTTCTCAGACACTGTGTTGCTTTGGCATTTCCCAGGTGGTACAGACTCTCACCTAAGCAGACTAAATTCCTAAGTTCCTTGGAGTCCCGGGACCAAGATGGCGACCGCTGCTGCTGTGGCTTAGGCCGCCTCCCCAGCCGGGTGGGCACCTGTCCTCCGGTCCGGAAGGTGGCCGGCTGTCCCCGGCCCACACAGGGTGCTGCCTCAGCGCCTCTGTGCTTCCGCCTGTTCCAGAAGCTGTCAGGTTCTCTGGCGCACCCTCTCACCTGTTCAGACTAATTTCCTAAGTTCGGCGGGTCCCGGACCAAGATGGCGACCGCTGCTGCTGTGGCTTAGGTCGCCTCCCCAGCCGGGCGGGCACCTGTCCTCCGGTCCGGAAGGTGGCCGGCTGTCCCCGGCCCACACAGGGTGCTGCCTCAGCGCCTCTGTGCTTCTGCCTGTTCCAGAGGCTGTCAGGTTCTCTGGCGCACCCTCTCACCTGTTCAGACTAATTTCCTAAGTTCGGCGGGTCTCGGACCAAGATCGCAAAAAAACTCTTATGCACATGCGCACATTGGATGTTTACCCATATTCATGGGCGTCAGCCTATTGAAACCAGCGCCATCTTGTAATGGTGTTTGCGGCTTCCCACACTCAGGGTCCAGCTTTATCAGTGATGCTGTGATTCTGGGATCCTTTGCACCTGAATTTCTGGTGTGTCAAAGTTCTTGCCAGTCAAACTTCCTCTAAAACCCTGAGATCCTGGGGTGACCAAGCTCCTGGATCCTGGGATCCTGGAATCCTAAGATTGTGGGCTTGTTACAGTGACTGGAAGCAGTATCTCCTCTGGGGCTGTCTACTGTGTTCAAATCCAATGTAAACCAGCACCTATAAGAAGGAACCTGAGCTGCTGGTCAGGCAGGGCTCTTGTGTCCTTGCTCCTGCTGGCACAGGCCCAGCATGATTGTTTTTGAACAGATGTTGGATTCTACTCACCCATGATCCTAAGATCCTGGGCGTGCTAGACTGCCTGTGCTTTGGAGTGTCCTCTGGGAACCATCCACTGAAATCCCACCCAAGGTGGCCCAGAGCTGGCTCTGACTGGAAGGGACCCCCCAAATAATTATTTTTTATGCTACATAATTTAAAATGATATTGTAAGACTAGGTAAATTGCTCATCCCATAAATCACATTTATGCAATCATGAGAATATCAGTTTTATCCCAAGCTTCCATATAGCAATTTTGACAAGACAATAATGTGTATGATACCAGAAACAAGAAAGTCTATGGAACTCAAGCAAGCCAGGCTAGCTGAATCATAAACATCAGACTTAATGAGAAATTATTTCTCAAAACAAGATAGAGAGCAATTGAAAAAGACATTCAAGGTCATGGTCATGTTCTGTCCTCAATACACATTCACAGAAACATATTATCATGAATGCAGACCTACACAAACACATGCCATGTACACATTCAAATGGGCATAAATGTTCACCATACACATTAGATACACATGTGTACACATATACACACACTTTCATGTACACACATACAAGCACACACACAAGAGGAAATAAAGCAGATTTGCTATTTCATTTTTAATATGGAAACTACTGATAAATATCTTAATGTCTTTCAATCTAAAAATAAATGCTCAAGGTTATTCATTTTCCATAAAAGCTTATTCATTATAAGCTTTCATATTTAGCTTTAGCTTTTTTTGTATATGTTGAGTTTTTGTTAGTGTGTAGTATAAGAATCTAGTGAGACTAGGCTGGGGCCTAGCAAACACATAAGTGGATGCTCACAGTCAGCTATTGGATGGAGCACAGGGCCCCCAATGGAGGAGCTAGAGGAAGTATCCAAGGAGCTAAAGATATCTGCAACCCTGTAGGTACAACAACATTATGAACTAACCAGTACCCCGGAGCTCTTGACTCTAGCTGCATATGTATCAAAAGATGGCCTAGTAGGCCATCACTGGAAAGAGAGGCCCATTGGAAACACAAACTTTATATGCCCCAGTACAGGGGAATGCCAGGGCCAAAAAATGGGAATGGGTGGGTAGGGAAGTGGGGGGAAGGATATGGGGGACTTTTGGGATAGCATTCTAAATGTAATCGAGGAAAATACGTAATAAAAAAAAGAATCTAGTTTTAATATTACACAACTTATCTAATAATTTCAGCTTCTGACTGGAACTGTATACATCCTACTTATCATTTTGATAAAAATTTTTGAGACGGATAGAATAACTTTTATTTTCAAATTATTTCTTCACCCCCTACCCCTGGGACTTCTGATACTCTCTATTCACTATAGTATTAATTAGTATGAACTGAGTGGTTAATGTGCATTGTTGTTTGGAGAGGGGAATCTACTGATTTACCAATGCCTTCTATATCCTTCTGGATAAAGTCTTCCCATAATTTCTAATTATTTGCTTATGGCACATATTAGTTTTCATGAAAGTATTTATCACGTGTAAATAATATATTAATTTTATTTACTGCCTTCTTTATTTACTACCTTCTAAGTATTATTAAGATTGTTAAGATTTAGGAATTTGCCCATGGAAATGATGCTTGGATACTTGGAATAATCCTCCTCTTCATGGTCCATTGTTTTCAGCTTGCCTTCAAATTGCTATTTGGTTTTATATTTTGACCCCGCACCATTTATAAGCACTGTTAGCCATAGCTTTATGTCCTTCTGTTTTCAAATGGAAGTTGTACTACCTTATTGAATGAGTTGGAAAAGTTAATTTATCAGGGCCTATTGTCATAATCATATGAAGGAAAACTACACTTGAATGTATACATTCTTGTTTCCACAATAGCATGCAAAGTCTCTTAAAGTTGTGACTTTGTGGGAAAGGGGCAGAATATATAGGGTTCAGAAGCAATGAAGCAGGAGCCTTGTGTTTCCATTAAGACATGTACACGAGGCTGTTTGTCTTACCCATTATAGTCATACTTTAGAATATTTCCATGGAAAACTAGTTTACTAATAAAGTCTCATCACTAGAAACCAAAGTAAACACATACGATTGATTTCCTCATAACTTATTAACACTACAGGCATTGTTAAGAGTAGCAGTATAGATGTGAATATATGCCTACTCATTTCAGATAGAGAACTGATCAACAGACCACTGTAACAATAACACCAATGTCCAACATAATGAACAAGTGAGTTTTCTTGGGGTTACTTAATGAAGTAGGGATGAGGGCTTACTTACAGGAGCAGAAAAGACACAGGCATCTGCTTACCAATGCTGATCCCACCATGTCACTACTCGTGAGAACTAAAATCCTGGAGTAAACTACAGAACTTACAGGTTGCTCAAAAGATTAGAAAGTATCTTTTCCAGGCAAGTCACATGATCTCTGCTTCTTTCATGCATCCAGGCTGATGTGAGAGCCTTTTAGAAAATGCAGATGACTTATGAGTATCTTTTAGCAGTTAACACTACTTATTTATGCGTGGTGAAGAGCGAGAACTATGAACACTGGTTAGTTTAAGGGACTTTCTGAAACTTTTCAGTTGTTCACTTTCTGATTTTGTCTAGCTTCTCTGAAGATAAATGTTTTCTC
The DNA here is from genome assembly GCF_000001635.26 of Mus musculus. Lineage (NCBI taxonomy): Eukaryota > Metazoa > Chordata > Mammalia > Rodentia > Muridae > Mus > Mus musculus. The sequence goes on from NC_000067.6 coordinate 104,283,258, forward strand.
TTTCTTTGGAACAGTGGTCCCAAAGTGTCTGATTGCTAAGACCCTTATGTTATCTTGATGTTGTGGTGAACAAATAATGGAAAAAAATTTCCATTGTTACTTCATAATAGTAATTTTGCTACTGTTATATGTTCTAATATGAATATTTGTATTTTCTAATGGTTTTAGGTGTCTTGAGGCCCACAGGTTGGGAACTGCTACTCTAGAACATCTAGTTACTTAATATCTTTCTTCCAAGATGCAAAGTTTCCTACTGAAAGGAATTCCAACAAAACACAGTCAGGGGGACATACTTCCTGCTAACTTTGTTGGGTGTTTTATTGTGAAGCCCCAGTGCCACTCTCTCTATCTAAGGGATGTTTGACATATCAGTGTTCAGCATACACATACTCACCATCTACAAGCTTACCCTAGCATGTCTACCTGGGAGTCCTAAGAATGCTACTTTCTTACTGCTCCTGTCTACATGAAGAACAGATGGATTGTGCTGTTCAGTTCCACCAAACCACACTTCCTCTTGATCTTTGTCTGTCTAGTTTCAGTTGTGGTAATACATTTTTCTTTTTTCTTTTTTCTTATTTTTATTTTGTTTGTTTTTCCTGAATCAATCTTTATACAGCTCATGCATTCCCTGTGACCACTGGGATGAGAAGAGGATATCATCCCCTGGAAGTGGAGTTGAGAGCTAATATGAAAACTAGGAATTGAACCCTTGGTACTCTAGTATACCAGAAAATCATTTTAACTGCAGACAAATTTCTTCAGCTTCTAGTAAATCTTTCTGAAAATACACATTGTCTTAAAAGAGAATGAATTTTTCCAGAACTTGCACCCAATTAAAAATATATCATGCATTCATGTTAGTCAATGTCTTAGGGCAATTTTTATTTTAATGATTAAATACTATGAGCAAAAGTAATTTGGGGAGAACAGGATATATTTCATCTTATATTTCTGTGTAGTGTCCCATTGTTGAGGAAAGACAAGATGAAACCTCAACCAAGGCAGGAACTGATACAAAGGCTATGGATGATTTCTACTTATTTTCTTGGCCCACATAGCTTGCTCATCTTACTTTCTTATAGTACTCCATATCATCAGCCCAGGGATGGCAATGCCCACAGTGACCTAGGTTCTCTCATAACAATAATCTATCAAGAAAATGACCTTCAGATGTCCACTGGCCAATCTAGTGGAATAATTTTCACAATGAAATTTCCTCTTTCCAATGACCCAATATTGTGTCAGGATGACAAAAATACAGGTATATATATCCTACAGTGTGCTCAGGCTATTTAAGTTTAACCTATATTTATGTAGACAAATTAACCAGTTTTACTATGGCTTGATTTTCCTATTCAATCAACTTTTACAAATTAAGCTAAATGCAAAACTTTAACTTAACCTTATACACAGTTCTGTGGCCTTGACATTGAATAATGTGCACATATGTGAGTGTGTGGGTGTGTGTGAGTGTGTTGTGTTGTTAATCTCTTTTTGAAGCAGCTAATATGGTGAAAACAAGTGCAAATAAAACAAATTTCCAATAAATATTAGAAGAAATATGTAGATTTAATTTGATAACATTTGTTTGTAGTTTTGACTGCTACACTGAATTAGTTGTAGATGGTAATTTCTTCCCTGGCAAAATTTTGCTAAGATCTCTAAGTATTCTTTCTTTATCTCCCATTCAGTGTTTTCTGTGCTATTCAACAAACATATAATAAACTCTCTTTTTGGAACAACACACAGGACAGACAGATCAGAAATATACAACAAACAGACAACAGACAATCCATTAACCACAAACTACAGTCAGATAGAAGGTATAACTGAAAATTTTCAAATTTCAAATTAAGACTTGCTCTTGGTAAAGTTTCATAGAACACAAGGTTTTGTTTTCGTTTCTTGTGATATTGATGCATTGTGGTGTCTCCTCTGAAGTTTAGAGTAATCTGGTGTAACAATGTGGCTGGGAATGCTTCTTGGAGTGTATGACTCTCCTCACTCCTGTCAGCTATATGGTCATAGACTCAGGTATTTTCTGAAAACAAGGAAATTAAGGCTTGAAGGTCTTGCAGCTCCTCTGCTACAGAAGGACAGCACACTTGGGGATTCTCAGGAAGACAGAGACTGGTAAACAGTAATAATCTCATGACATTGCTATAGTATTTGAAGCAAACTGTGCTTCAGCACCTGGCCGTCTGAGATGTTATCTATTGCACTTGGTCATTTCCAAAGACTTCCATTTCACAAAGAAGTAAATGTATTTTTGTATGAATCTGTATGAGTAGGGCATTTTTCCTGCTTTAAAGTTTCTTAACTGTCAAAAGAGACATTTGCAACCTAGTATCTATGAAAGGGAAGTAGAAGCTAGCTGGCACTCATATCTAGAAAAGAAAATGTAAGCAATAAATTAGCAGCCTATTCTCCAGAAAACATGTCCCTTACATATTTGGTTGTATATTGTTTTAATAAACCAGATGTAAAAATGAACTCATAGGACAATTAGTTTCCTAAAGAAGAGAGGAGCAGGGCCAAGTAAAAACTTCATGAGCCTTATTGTAATCGTAACACCTCTGAATGGATATAGGGTATAAAGAACTCATTTCCTCAACTGTCCAGTAGGCACACTCCCTCATCAGAGTTTTGTAAAATCGGAGTATAAGAATGTCAGTACTTCAAAACATTGTGGTTCTCTGCTTATTAACAGACATGTGTTTCTTAAATTAATTTTTTATTTTTTTATTATTGTGGGAATGTAACATTATTTTAAGGGGGGACACATGCCAGGACATGTGTGTCATTTCACACATATGTAGATAAGAGAACAATTTTATTGTGTTATCTCCATTTTTCTCTGTATGTGTTCCCAGGATCTAACTCAAGTCATCAGGTTTGCAGGACAAGCAGCTTTATACACTGAGCCAGCTAACTTTCCCACTTGTGTTTTTACTAAACTCAAAATTAGATGTGTTGTTCTGCAATCTGATCCAGCTCTTATTTGTATGAGGTCACTGATTATAAGTCATGCTTATATTTTCACTTTTGCTTGTTCCATAATCGATAGTTTCTTCCTCTTTTAGGATACAGCGTGATTAACAGCCTGGGCCTCTTGTTTACTCACTAGTACTTGAGGCCACTGCCTGTGGCATCTTCTGTTAAGCAGAGACCCATGGTTTCATACTCATAAATCACTTTGGTCTCAGATTGTACAACTCCAGCAGTCAAAGCCTAATTGACCATGATGCCCTTTAAAAACTTCTGTTTGCCACAGGCTACTTATTTTCCTCTAGGTCAATAGTGATACCTTATCAGATATACCTCACTGTTATATCAGTGACAGTGGGATCATGGTCCTTCCTGCTTGTGATGGAAATGTCACCATCTTTTGGTCAGCTTTCAGCTGTTGTGCTTTGTTTCCAAATGCCATGGTCTGCTGTTTCCCACATATTCTTGTGAATTGTTCCTTTTCTATGGCATTAGATACAGTCAACAGTGATGTTTCCTTGAAGCATCTATTCAGTTTCAACTTGTGAAACACCAATCTGCAATTTCAGCAAAAGAAGCTTGTCTTGAGCTCAGTTCTTAAAAAACTCTAGGAAAATATATATTTGTATATGTGCATCATATATTGCATTTTTCTCCTTTAATGGAGTGGTATATGGCTGACTATAAAGTAGTGAGTACAAATGTGGCCCATTTCACATTTCATGTGATAAATATGGATTTAATATTTTACTATAAATTGTCACTAGTGTAAAACTTTACCTCTTGTAGTAGCACATTTCATTATTTTTGAAGTTGCCAAGGTGATTCTTTTATTATATGTAGTTGATAAGTTTATTTTGAAACGGAAAGAAATAATTTCTAACTAGAATATGCCTACTCCACAAAGCAAAGTGTGAGTAATGATAAAGAACATGCCTCAGATAAAAGTAGGGTAATTCAGAAGATCGTGTTTCAGTTTTATACCCTTTAAGTGGATGATACTGCATTTGACTTGTAACCTTCTTTTCCACTCACCATCTGCAGACTGCTGTAATTCATGGAATGTGGAATGAGTCTAGGTTTCTGGCTCTATAATATAAATGATGAATATAACATCTGAATAGGATGAGCCTCATATGCACAAGTCATATAATTTCTAACTGCCAGTCACCATTCATTTGTAATGTCCTTGAGCAGACCACTTAATATTTCTACACTTCAGTCTTCCAATGAAATAGAATAATACTTACCCCTATCACAGGCATTTACAACAGAAGAGGAGAAAAATGAAAAAATATGAAAATTGTTATAACCTAGGGCCTTTGCAAAAGCAATTCTGGTCAGTGATTTTTTTTAAGAAGCCAAATCTACCCTCATCATCTTTATATGCACTGTTTCATTGTTCATTTCAAAGGACAGAGACAGGCACATAACTCTAGCTGGGAGCTCAGACTAATACAGTAATAACAGCATTTATCAAGCACTTACTCCATGTCCAGCACTACTTTAAGTGCTTTACATACATTACTCACATTAATCCTCACACTAATAATATGAGGCATGCCCTCTTGTTAGAACACTAGGTTAAATAATTAGTCCTGGGTTATTTGAGTGACAAAGAGTGGCACCATATGGAACTCTACTAGTTCATCTATAAATCTGATCTGTAGCCTTCCCCTGAGAGTCCACTCTACGATCATTCTTCTAGAATATTTCCAAGCTGTGATAACGTAGAGTTAACACCTTTATGGGCTCTCCTCCTATTTGCATTGAGGAGATAAGCATGGTGTACAGATTTGTATTAAATGTATCAATGTTGGAACATATAGGTTTCTTTGTTTGTTTTTAAACCTGAACCTGTTACTTCCTATGTCCAGAGAACAAAACAGCAACTTTAATAGTCCTTGGAAGACTACTGTAGATCTACTGTACTTCTAGTCCTGTTTATTGGTAAAAACTAGAAGCCCTGTCTTTAAAACAAGTCCATTGAAATGACCCAAGAGATACAAAACATTGGGGATGGGTAGAGGGGTGTCAGAGCAAATTACACAAATAACAAACACAGCACACAGATGAAGTGATGACTACTGTTATATCAGATCTTAAGAATAGTTATGAGAAGACAGAAGAAGGACGTATTTCTGAGCCCCAGAGAAAGAAGAAAATGAGACAAAGGAAGCTATTTCATGGATGCCAGCAGTCCTAGTTGGAGTCAGTGTCCTATTCTATTACTTTTATAATAGTGATGTGAGTGAGAAAAATCATTATCCATGAGCTATTCTAACGGGTAACAGACAGACACACAGTAGCCTATGCTACAATTTGGATTGACCTTTAGATATTCATTTACAGTGAAAAAAGTGTTATGTTTTATTTCTATAAATGAGAACCTTAAAATAAATATGGATAATGAGTTTACTACATATTAAACATATTAGAAAACCTGAAACAATGTATACAAAAATAGGTTGATCATTCTGTAAATAAAGAAATTAAAATGTTTTCAACTAGACTCTATTCATTTTAAAAAGATGTAATCACTGGTATTAAGAAAAGATATAGAGAAACAAATTATTCCACTTAATAATTATTGCTGAGTCACTGTGTTCTGGATATATTTGATTCAATGAGAATTTTTATTCAACAAGTACTGATGAAGTAACCACTTTATGTGAGGAGTTGTGCTGGGAACTGGTGCTCCTTAGGGACTCAGAAAAAAATGTGCTTGCTGCCCATTGGTACATTTCATGTCAGAGCAGAATATAGGCAATAAAACTATTCCTACAACACAGTATAGATCTAAAAATGTGAAGATTTTTGTAGAGCAGTACCCTGTAGCATAGTCAATCCAAGAGGAGCTTTATTTGAAAATTAGTATTTAATATTTGCTTATACAAAGGCCATCCAGAGACTGCCCCACCTGGGGATCCATTCTACATGCAGACACCAAACTCAGACACTATTGTGGATGCCAAGAAGTAATTGCTGATAGGAGCCTGAGACAGCTGTCTCCTGAGAGTCTCTTCCAGATTCTGACCAATACAGAATCTGATGCTCGAAGCCAACCATCAAACTGAGCACAGGGACCCCAATGGAAGAGTCAGGGGAAGGAGTGACAGAGCTGAAGGGGCCTTATCTGGCATCAATAGGAGTGGAGGCCTTTAGTTCTGTAAAGGCTTGATGCCCCACTGTAGAGAAATGTTAGGGCAGTGAGGCTAGAGTGGGTAGGTGGGTAGGGGAGTATCCTCATAGAAGCAGTGTAAAGGGAGATCTAATAGAGGTTTGCAGATGGAAAAACAAATGGGAAAGTGGATATAACACATGAAATGTGTTATTAGACGCGTTCTCACGACCGGCCAGGAAGAACACCACAGACCAGAATCTTCTGCGGCAAAGCTTTATTCTTACATCTTCAGGAAAAGAGAGCAAGAAGCAAGAGAGAGAGGCAAGAGAGGGAAAGAACGAAAACCCGTCCCTCTTAAGGAGCATTCTCCTTCGCCTCGGACGTGTCACTCCTTGATTGGCTGCAGCCCATCGGCCGAGTTGACGTCACGGGGAAGGCAGAGCACAAGTAGTCATAAGATACCCTTGGCACATGCGCAGATTATTTGTTTACCACTTAGAACACAGGATGTCAGCGCCATCTTGTAACGGCGAATGTGGGGGCGGCTCCCAACATCTCCCCCTTTTTCTTTTAATAAGAGCAAATAGGCCACCCATATTAATGAGAGTGGAGATAGAGGTCAAATCCCCAGTGTGTAGGTAAAGGAGCCATGTACAGGATTAGCTCTTAGGCTTACAGGCTTTTACCCAGAGCAACCCTGACCTGCTCCCGTGTCGTTTTGCCTGGGGGAAGGGAACTAGGACACTGAACCTTCATGAAAGATGACATGTCTCCCTAGAATAGGCTCATATATGCCGCAGAGCCTTTCCATTGCAGTGCTTAGCCTTGCAACTCTCTCGGGCTGCTGAAGCACACTCACTCTATCTCGTGCAATGAGACTAGCCTCGTGAGATATAAGAGCTGAGTGGCCAGCGACCTATTGCCTAAGCATAGATATATCAGGGGAAGCTCCATGTTCTAGTCCTGCAAGCGCCTGGGTAATAACCACCTTGTCTCTCCTAGTTTAGGCCTTAAGCTTACAGACCAATCAAAGAAGCAACACTAATCCACAGCAAAGTGTATCTCCAAATAATATTAATCCCACCCAATTTTTTAAAGAAAGAAAATGCTGAGGAGATCCAATTGGGTAATCCTTTGGTCAGGGACAGGTCCAAGCGCGTGGAGTTGACCTGAATGATGGCAAGCCTCGAAGGGTCTGTTCAAATTCAGCCATCCAATTCTGTAACATATACTGAAAAAGACTTTTTGACAAATTAGCTGCCCTAGTAAATTTAACATACTGAATGGAAATAACACACAATCCCGGAAACTTTTGTTCACATCCCTGCTGAGTTATTTGTCATAATACATCTAGTTGTATCTGGACAAGATCTATGAGTTGATTAACCAGCATGAGACCTCTCTGTATCTTGACATTAGCTGAGGCCTGTTCATCTATGACTGTAGTCACTGAGGCTGACAAAGTGTTAATGGTGTCAGTCATCTGGACCTGTCCAGACAGAGCCAAGGCTGTCTGAATCAAGGCTAAACCCAGTTCCTAGTTAGTGGTAAAAAAGCAGGAGAATACTTGAGCATTATACATCACCGTCATTGGGAGTGGAAATGTCGACATTATCCCCCAACGCTGCTCTCTCTTTATTATTGACGCCCTGGACATCACCAAGACGAGGGACATTAGTATTCCCTTGGTCAGTCTGGATTTTTCGGGTGAGTCTTTCTGGTACCCAAAATGGGTTGTCTTCATTCTGTGGGAAAACACAGATAGCTCCCCTGGATCTTATCAAGATAGGATCCGGGCCATACCATTTATTATCAAGGACATTTTTCCATTTAACCATCTCATTGGGCCTATCTGGCTCTGAACAATGACGTTCAGCCGCAGTATGGCCATGAGCATCAATATTTAAAAAATTGAGTGTAAAGAGTGCCAAAGACACCGACACTCTTGGTGCTCGGGGTACAGTCTCCTCAAAAGTTCCCCTCTTCTGTTTTATAAGATAGGTTTTGAGGGTGCGATGCGCACGCTCAACAATACCCTGTCCTTGAGGGTTGTATGGAAGTCCAGTCAGGTGGGTTACGTCCATCTGACGGCAGAACTGCTGAAATTTTTGAGACGTATAAGCTGGTCCATTATCAGTCTTAAGGAGTCTGGGTTTCCCCCAAGCACTCCATGCCTCAAGACAATGTTGAATCACATGTGAGGCTTTTTCTCCAGTTAACGGAGAAGCAAACATGATGCCAGAACATGTGTCAATGGACACATGGAGATATTGAAGTTTTCCAAAGGAAGAAACATGTGTAACATCCATTTGCCAGACCTGTAGAGGTCGAATACCGCGTGGGTTAATTCCCACATGAGGAACTGGCAAGAACTCACAGCAGCTTTGACATTGAGTAACAATGTCACGGGCTTCTTTTCTTGTCAAGGAGAAACGACTGCGTAATGTTTCAGCCGTCACATGAAAATTATTATGAAAATTTCTTGCAGCCTCTACCGGGGATGATAGGGCAGCAGCCACCACTTTAGTGGCCTTATCTGCCAAATCATTTCCCAGAGCCATGGGGCCAGGTAGGCCTGAATGGGCTCTAACATGAGTAATATAAACAGGAGATCTTCTAGATAACAAAACTAATTGTATCTGCTGAAAAATATTGGCAACTCTACTGGAAGGCTTAATCACTCCAGCCACTTCTAAAAGATTTACTGCATTAACCACATAATAGGAATCTGACACTATATTAAGGGGTTTTAAAAAGGTTTTTAAAACTTCTAAGACCACTAAACATTCTACCACTTGAGGTGAATTTTCATTATATTGTTTGGATACCACTTTACCATTAGCCACATAGGCACCTATGCCAGTTTTTGATCCATCAGTATATACCACAATCCCATTTTTAAGTGGGTTTCTTACTGTTATTTGTGGAAACACAACAGATTGATTTTGGGCAAACTGTAAGATTGGATGTTTTGGATAATGGTTATCTATTTTTCCTGAAAAGGAGGTAACTAAAACTGCCCAATCATTAGATGCGGCTGCCAAGGTTTGAACCTGTGCAGCGGTATAAGGTACAATTAAAAGATATGGACTTTGCCCAAAGTGGGTGATTGCTGCTTTTAGGCCTTTAAGGGCAAGCTGTGCAATTGCATCAGGATACCAATCTATTATTTTAGCTGGGGATACGTTTGGATGGATCCACAACAATGGCCCATTTTGCCACAAAACTGCAGTTGGCAATTGTGCTGTCTTAAAGACACACAAACTGAAAGGTTGCGAATCCTCAATACGTTGTAATTGTGCATTCTGTAAGGCCTTTTCCACTTTTTGTAAGGCCTGGTTAGCAGCTAGAGTAAGAGTCCTAGGGGAGGAGATATGAGGATCTCCTTCTAAAATACTAAACAAAGGCCTTAATTCAGCAGAAGGAATCTTTAAAAAGGGTCTGAGCCAATTAATATCTCCCAACAGCTTTTGAAAATCATTTAAGGTATGGAGGTGATCTCTTCTTATCTCTACCTTTTGGGGCACAATCTTATCTGGGGATACCACAGAGCCCAAGAATTGTCCTGTATCAGAAATTTGAACCTTTTCTGTGGCTATCTGTAAACCCCACTGACTTAAAGTTTTAAGTAGAAAAGGATATGCCTTTTGTAGCATGGTAAGGTCTTTATGGCACAGGAGGATGTCATCCATGTAAAGGAGCAAAATTAAAGAGGGGAATTGTTCCCTCACTGGCAAAAGAGCTTCTTGCATATAAAGCTGGCACATTGTAGGACTATTGGACATCCCCTGTGGTAAGACCTTCCATTGATACCTCTTATCAGGTTTAGCAGAATAAGCTCTCTGACCCGTTAACAAGTCAAAAGTCCAATCTCTCTGCTCTGGAGTTAAAGCAGCAGCGTTTGCTCGGTCCTGCGCCTGTGCCGCCTCCTGCCACAGAGCTCGCCATTCCACATATTTGGCCATACTAGGGAGAGCGGCTTTTGCAATCATTTGCCAGTCGGCAGGAGTTAGTGCCATGCCAGCGAGCCTGTCTAACTGCGCCAAGGTAAAATTAGCATTGGTTCCGTATTTACGAACCGACTCGGCAATTTCCTTAATCTGTACGTATTCTACCGGAGCGTGGACACGCCCACCCTCGGCTCCTTCAAAGACTGGAAATGCCTGTTCTATTTTCCTTTGTTCCTCTCGGGGAATGAATGAGTCTGCGCACTGCCTCTCTGCGCACTGCCTCTCTGCGCATTGCTGACGCACTACGGGCTGACGCACTACGCAGGGCGGGGACTCCGCATAGGGCGGGAGTGCACCTGGTAGCCGATTGCCCTGAGGCCAATTAGCAAACTGGCCTTCGCCAGCCGCTTTTGGCTTTTTCCTTAAATGACTAGTTAGCACTTTACTTGGTTGGTACTCTTTTTTCTCATAATGAACTGCTTTTTTCTCCCAGTCTGTTTCTTCAGAGCACAGGCTCCTTCTCCTAGAGACCTCCGCTAATTGATCTTTTTTCTTTTCTTTTTTCTTTTTCTTCCTTCTAATCTCTCCCCAGGTATTCCTACCTGACCTTAACTTTTCCTCGGGTTCAAGACCCTTGGAAAGGCCTGTATACTTACCGTTTCTCCTTGCTCCTACTCTCTCTCCCCGCTTTACTTCTGATAGACTGTCCTGAATTTCCTCTAGAATTTTCAGCCCTATCTTAAGCACTATATAACATGTGAAAAGGAACAAAAGGGCTCCTAACACCAGAAAAAATTCAAGGCCAAACATAACTTGTAAAGCCATTTTCCACTTTACTTCTGATAGACTGTCTTGAATTTCCTTAGAAAGTTCAAGATCAGACTTACCTCGTTCCCCAGCTGAAAAGTTCTGAATTCATACAGTTGAATCCTTCTTAACAGTCTGCTTTACGGGAACCTTTATCACCGTCGTTCCCCAGCTGATGAGTTCTGAATTCGGCAGTTGAATCCTTCTCAACAGTCTGTGTTACGGGAACCTTATAACCTTGATTCGCAGTTCTGGTTCTGGAATGAAGTATCCCTCCTGCGCCAGTCCGGAGTTTTTTCTCGTCCCGGATTTTCTCGTCCCGGGTTTCGGCACCAATTGTTATTAGACGCGTTCTCACGACCGGCCAGGAAGAACACCACAGACCAGAATCTTCTGCGGCAAAGCTTTATTCTTACATCTTCAGGAAAAGAGAGCAAGAAGCAAGAGAGAGAGGCAAGAGAGGGAAAGAACGAAAACCCGTCCCTCTTAAGGAGCATTCTCCTTCGCCTCGGACGTGTCACTCCTTGATTGGCTGCAGCCCATCGGCCGAGTTGACGTCACGGGGAAGGCAGAGCACAAGTAGTCATAAGATACCCTTGGCACATGCGCAGATTATTTGTTTACCACTTAGAACACAGGATGTCAGCGCCATCTTGTAACGGCGAATGTGGGGGCGGCTCCCAACAGAAATGTAGATAGATAAAATATCCAATTCCAAAAAGGAGTGCATTTTTTTAAGGCAAATGGAGCAAACTTCCCAAGCAAAAACCACAGCATGAAGTAATAACAACAACCAAACTATGAAATGAGGAAGGATCAAGGGTGGCTGCAGAAGACAAAAGGCTCACTTTGTAACTGACAGGAGGAGGAGCAGACTGTAAAGAGCCATGAGTAGTCATGGAAGGAACACAAGAGTTCTTTCTAAGTAGCTGGACAGGAGTGGTGAAAAAAATATACCAGGCCTTTGCCTTGGAGAAGCAATATTCTAATAGGGGAGACAGGCATCTTCAAATGTAACCATAGATGTCCAAATTGACATAAAAACTTTGTTGAAAAAATAGGCCAACTTTTTGAATTCTGTGGTCTGTAACTTGGGTATTCAGCACTTTTTGTTTGTTTGTTTGTTTGTTGTTTTGCTAATATCCACTTATTTGTGAGTACATATCATGCATTTACTTTTGGGTCTGAGTTACCTCACTCAAGATGATATTTCCTAGTTACATCCATTTGCCTGCAAAACTCAGGATGTCCTTGTTCTTTTTTTTTTATGTTCTTCTTTTTATTATTAGATATTTTCTTCATTTACATTTCAAATGTTATCTCAAAATTCCCCTTTACCTTTCCCCCACCTTGATCCCCAAACCACCCACTCACATTTCATGGCCCTGGCATTCTCCGTACTGGGGAATATGATCTTCGCAATACTAAGGGCTTCTCCTCATAATAATGGCTGACTAGGCTATCTTCTGGTACATATGCAGCTAGAGACATGAGCTCCGGGGGTACTGGTTAGTTCGTATTGCTGTTCCTCCTATAGGGTTGCGGACCCCTTTAGCTCCTTAGGTAAATTCTCTAGCACCTCCATTGGGGGACCTGTGTTCCATCCAATAGGTGACTGTGAGCATCCACTTCTGTATTTCCCAGGCACTAGCAAAGCCTCACAAGAGACAGATAAATCAGGGTCCTATCAGCAAAATATTGCTGGCATATGCAATAGTGTCTGGGTTTTGTGGCTGTTTATGGGATGGATCCCTAAGTGAGGCACTGTCTGTTTGGTCCTTCCTTCCTTATTACCTCTAAAGATTTTCTCTGTAACTCCCTCCATGGGTATGTTGTTCCCCATTCTAAGGAGGAATGAAATATCCATACTTTGGTCTTCCTTCTTGAATTTCATGTGTTTTGCAAAGTGTATCTTATATATTCTAAGTCTCTGGGCTAATATCCACTTATCAGTGAGTACATATCATATGAGTTCTTTTGTGATTATGTTACCTTACTCAGTATGATATCCTCCAGATTCATCCATTTGCCTAAGGACTTCATACGTTTATTGTTTTTAATAGCTGAGTAGTACTCCATTGTGTAAATGTACCATATTTTCTCTATTCAACTGTCTATTGAGGGACATCTTGGTACTTTCCAACATCTGGCTATTATAGATAAGGCTGCTATAAACATAGTGGGGCATATGTCTTTATTACAAGTTGGAACATCTTCTGGGTATATGCCCAGGATAGGTGTTGCTGGATCCTCCACTAGTACTATGTCCAATTTTCTGAGGAATCGCCAGACTGTTTTCCAGAGTGGTTTTACAAGATTGCAGTCCCACCAGCAATGGAGGAGTGTTTATCTTTTGCCACATCCTCATCAGTATCTGCTGTTAACTGAATTTTTGATCTTAGCCATTCTGACTGGTGTGAGGTGGAATCTCAAAGTTGTTTTGATCTGCATTTCCCTGATGATTAAGGATGTTGAACATTTTTTAAGGTGCTTCTCAGCCATTCTTTATTCCTCAGTTGAGAATTCTTTGTTTAGCTTTGAGCCCCATCTTTAATGAGGTTATTTGATTTTCTGGAGTCCAGCTTTTTTAGTTCTTTGCATATATTGGATATTAGGCCCCTATTGGACTTAAGATTAGTAAAGATCCTTTCCCAATCTGTTGGTGGCCTTTTTGTCTTATCTACATTGTCTGTTGCCTTACAGAAACTTTGCAGTTTTATGAGGTCCCATTTGTTGATTACCAATCTTACAACGAAAGCCATTGCAATTCTGTTCAGGAATTTTTCCCCTGTGCCCATATCTTAGAGGATTTTCCCCACTTTCTCCTCTATAAATTTTAGTGTCTCGATTTATGTGGAGTCCTTTGATCCACTTAGACTTGAGCTTTGTACAAGTAGATTAGAAAGGATCAATTTGCATTCTTTTACATGATAACTGCTAGTTGAGCCAGCACTATTTGTTGAAAATGCTGTCTTCTTTCCACTGGATGGTTTTAGCACCTTTGTCAAAGTTCAAGTGACCGTAGGTGTGTGGGTTCATTTCTGGATCTTCAATTCTATTCTATTGATCTATCTCTCTGTCACTGTAACAGTACTATGCAGTTTTTAATCACAATTGCTCTGTAGTGCAACTTGAGGTCAGGCATGTTGATTCCACCAGAGGTTCTTTTATAGTTGAGAAGAGTTTTTACTATCCTAGGTTTTTTTGTTATTCTAGATGAATTTGCAAATCGCCCTTTCTAACTCAGTGAAGAATTGAGTTGGAATTTTGATGGGGATTGCATTAAATCTGTAGATTGTTTTAGGCAATATAACCATTTTTACTATATTATTCCTGCCCATCCATGAGCGTGGAGATCTTTCCATCTTCTGAGATCTTTGATTTATTTCTTCAGAGACATGAAGTTTTTATCATACAGAACTTTCACTTCCTTAGTTAGAGTCACACCAATGTATTTTATAGTATTTGTGACTATTGTGAAGGGCATTGTTTCCCTAATTTCTTTCTCATCCTGTTTATCCTTTGTGTAGAGAAAGGCCACTGATTTGTTTGAGTTAATTTTATATCTAGCTACTGCACTGAAGCTGTTTATCAGGTTTAGGAGTTCTCTGGTGGAATTTTTAGGGTCACTTATATATATTATCATATTATCTGCAAATAGTGATATTTTGACTTCTTCCTTTCCAATTTGTATCCCCTGATCTCCTTTTGTTGTCTAATTGCTCTGGCTAGGCCTTAAAGTCTTCATTCTTAATAGCTGAGTAGTACTCCATTGTATAAATATAACACATTTTCTGTATCCATTCCTCTGTTGAATGACATCTGAGTTGTTTCCAGCTTCTGGCTATTATAAATAAGGCTGCTATGAACTTAGTGGAGCAAGTGTCCTTATTACATTTTGAGCATCTTCTGTGTATATGTCCAGAATTGGTATTGCTTGGTCCTATTTCCAAATTTCTGAAGAACCTCCAGACTGATTTCCAGAGTGGTTGTACAAGTTTGCAGTCCCACCAGCATTGGAGGAATTTTCCTCTTTCTCCACATTCTTGACAACATGTTTTGTCACCTGAGGTTATGATCTTAGATATTCTGATTGGTTTAAGGTACAATCTCAGGTTTATTTTGATTTGCATTTCTCTGATCACTAAGGACTTTAAACATTTATTTAGATGTTTTTCAGCCATTTTAGATTACTAGATATTACTTCTCTGTTTAGTTCTATACCCCATTTTTTGATTGGGTTGTTTGGCTTTTTGGTGTTTACCTAGTTAGGTTGCCTCAGTCCCACTTGGAAGGGAAAAGAAAGCAACCACAAGGGAGGAGGGAGAGACCTGGGAGAGAAAGGGGATGGGAGGGGTGGGAGAGGGGAACATGGTTGGGTTTAGGTGGGGGGAAAGAACTGAAATCCCATAGGGCCAGCAGAAAGAATGGTAACATGCAACCTCGGGAGGTAGGAGGTTGGGGGGAATTCTCCAGAATGTACCAGAGACCTGGGAGGTAAGACTCTTGGGACTCAAAGCCGGGGGCTCAGATGAAATGCTGGGCATTGGGGAAAGGGAACTTGTAGAGCCTAACTCCAGCAGAAAGACCAGGCATCAAGTGAGGAATGGGGTTGCCATCCACAGTCAAATCTCTGACACATAATTGGTCCTGTCTGAAAGAACTTCTGGGATGTAAATGGAGAGGATCCTGAGGAAAAGAAAGTCCAGTAACAGGTCCAAAGTGGGCTCCAGCTCAAGGGGATGCCCCAAGACCTGACACTATTACAGAGGCTATTGAGCGCTCACAAAAAGGGACCTAGCATGACAGCCCTCTGAAAGACCCAACAAACAGCTGAAAGAGTTAGAGGCATATTTTTGCACCAAATCAATGAACAGAAGCTTCTGACCCCTGTAGTTGAATTAGGGGAAAGTTGGAAGAAGCTGTGGAGATGACAAAACATGCATTTAGAACTTCCCAAGCCATGTTTTTGTCCAGAAGATCATAAGCAACACAAACGTTAGATAGTGAGAAATATACATGGCTAAAGGTTTGTTTTGCTTTGCTTTGATTGTGATTGTGCTCTGATTTTTCTCTCCAGGAATGAGAAAATTATTTAGTTTGTTTTGTTGTTATGGTTTGGTTTGGTTTGGTTTGGTTTGGTTTGGTTTGGTTTGGTTTGGTTTGGTTTATAGGAGCACCAAGTTGAGAGGCTCTAAACTTCTAAAGAGTTGCTTGGATATTTTAAAGAGAATGAAACCATGTCGACAGGTGATAAATTATGCCGCTTACATTTTTTAAACTTGACACAACTATGTTCATCTTAGAAGAGGGAACCTCAACTTAGCCAACCTGCAGTCCAATTAGACAGATGCTGGCTGATTCAAAGATAAAAGTGCCACTATTGCACCTTCTTACCGGACTGGTTACAATTAGGGTTCATAGGCTTCATGGTTGTGTAAATCTATCAATTGCTTTTTTCTCTTAGAAATTTGTCTCTCACACTGACACTATGCAGGGCAGTGTTCAAATAGGAAGCTTTCAGGTCAATTCCACCTAAGTTCCTCCAAGCACTATTTTTGCAGTGTGTGGTTGTTTTAGAAATCCTAATGTCAATCTTCAGGCTATATGACAGATTCAATTTTACATGAGTAGAAAACAAATGCAATTTTTAACACTGCCCATCATGTGTAATTAGTTCATCTATCATTACTTGTTACTAATGTAGACTGGAATACTGGCATTTAGTAGAAATGTTATTTATGTTGATCTCTGATGATGATTAATATTGACTCTATTTGGTATGACATTAGACTTGTCTCCTAAGTAATTTTAGGTTTAAGCTTGTTAGAGGCTCTATAGCTTAAGTTGGATTCTGGTAATGCTTCTGAGACATTATCTAGATTGAGTTAATTGAAGTGGAAAGACCTACCTTAACCATGAGTAGCACTGTCCATTGGCTGGGGTCATAGACTAAATAATGAGAAAAGAATTGCATCAGTTGCATTCATTACCTTGACTCCAGTCTGAATACACAATATGACCACGTATGATTAATTGCCTTGAACTTTATGCCACCATAAAGTTGTTGCCATGGTAGAGTGAAACTTATTACCATAAACAAAACTAAGCAAGAGCTTCCTCTCTTAAGTTTGCTTCTTTTTAAATATTTTGTCTCAAAATGGAAGTAATTGACAATTGATATTGAAAAAACAGTCAATATTTCTAGCACCTATTATATAGTTTCTTATGATTCTTCAAACTCAGTAAATCAGCTTAGAAAACTGACGTGATTGAAAACAAACTCATATCCAGGATTGCTACTTGAAAGGAAAATTAAAAGTGACTACTAACCAAAATGATCATAGCAGCAATACCTAAATGGTGTTTCTCCAGAAACTCCTCTTCCTGTACACACACTGTCTCAGCCCACTGGAATCTCATCAAGGCCTCTAATGTCCATCACAATCATCTGAAACGCTCTCCACTAACACCAGCAAACCATCATTTAATTATGTAGAACTTCAGATTGCTCATTACTAGCCCTGTTCTAACTCAGCTTCCTACCCCCTGTGTACCTCTTGTACAGAGAACCCCCATTAACCTGTCTAGAGGCCAGGAAGATGGGAGTGTGCAGAGAGGGAATATTAGTCAGAGAATTAGATAGCAAACAGACTATTTCTTGCAAAGTATCAAAACTATGCTCTAGGAACCAACTGCTTATCTGGGTTTAAATTTCCCTCAGTATTTACCTTTAAAAAAATCCATACTAATACATTTTGGAAAAAAGAAAGTTATAAAAATAATTTTGTTATCAGATTTAAAAGGAACTTCCCATTGACCAGTGATTAGATGTGTCTGAGACACATTGAAACTAATTTGTATTTCTCACACAGAATGAGAATTTATTCCAAAACTTTTCAAAGAAAACATGTTATTTTTTAAATAAAGTATAGTAGCTTTATTCGTCAAGCATATACAATGCTATTTCTGGGTAACCTTGCTTTGTGTGATTTCAGAATCTCTAAACAAGCCAAATGAGTGCCACATAGGTAAAATTCATTCACTGGCTTTTTTATTCCAGATTCTAACTTTGAGCAATTGCAGCTCATTGACATTAACAAACCGAACTTGCATAGAAATCTAGCCATGCTAGAGGTTTTACATTCTATTTTCAGTACCAAACACATGGAAGAAAACAAGAAAGACAAAAATCTTACAAGTTATTTTTATCCAACAGTTGTCTCTCCTTCCTTCAACATGCCCCTTAGTCTATAATACTATGTTCTCATGTGGTTATATTTTTCTCTACCTATGATATTGCACCCCATCTATAATAAACTTTATACTAGAGGGGAAGATGATGTATTTCAAAAATGTACATTAATTATAGTATAATACAGTTTCATTAGATGTCAGTGTTAAATGTTATTTGATAACCTTCAAGAATATCCAGACTTGTAGCAAATTCAAGATCTGAAAATGTCCTATATAGATTGAATAGCAAATCTCTGCTTGATGTGACTGCATTCATTATTTTATGATTGATCATGAATGCATTCTCTCATTTTAAAATTGTTGTAGAATTATTTATGAATTATGTATGAAATTATTGGGGGAAGGGAGGAAAAATGAGAGACAGCTCTCATGTATTTTTGGTTGATTCAGGATGAATGACAGCTCCAGGTGGAATTGTGTGCAACAGAGGACTATAATTAATGTATTGTGCTTGTTTGAAAGAAAACATGGTCATAAAATATTACAAAGTATTTTTGAAGATGTTGTTTGAGAGAAGAATGAGTTGTAATGACATATGAGGCCTTCACTGTCTATACATAGTTAAAGAGATGAGACACTGAGCCTTATAGGGCTGAGTTTTGGGTTGTATTTCTGCATTCAGTGTAGTTCTTCATGAATGTCACTTCTTTCAATGATTTTATACATCTACTGCATGCTCTTTCTCAGCCACATCAAAGGGTACATTCAGCTTCAGCATCAGTGTCAGATCTAGCTGGAAGAACAAAAATGTTAGAGAATAGATGGTATTTAAATATTAAACAGTACAGATGTGTACAACATGTGTAACAAATATGGAATTCAGGAGAAAAGTTGGAATATTCTAACAGGATCCAGATCCCTACATAACAAAATAAACATGCAAAGCATTAAAAGGCAATAAACCATTGGAAGTTACATAGAGCACAAAGGTTAAATGAAAACTCAAATTCAGAAAAAAATTCATAAAGAATATACTCTGGATTTTTTCATCTTGAAAAATGATCTTAACAAATTAGCCATTAGTGAGTGAGTGTGTGTGTGTGTGTGTGTGTGTGTGTGTGTGTGTGTGTGTGTGTGTGTGTGAAAACATATGCTACATGTGTGGAGGTCAGAGAATAACAGTTGGTGTCAATTGTTTCTTTTCACCCTGTGATTCCTAGAGATAGACCTCAAGTCATTGATCTTGGAGGCAAATATCTTCACCTACTCAACTACCTCCTTGTCCAACTTTTTCCTAAAGCTCCTGCATATTCATCTAGACATAACCTTTATTTTCATCAAAGAAATAGGTATCTGAGTGCA
The DNA here is from genome assembly GCF_000001635.26 of Mus musculus. Classification (NCBI taxonomy): domain Eukaryota; kingdom Metazoa; phylum Chordata; class Mammalia; order Rodentia; family Muridae; genus Mus; species Mus musculus. The sequence continues at coordinate 104,302,689 of NC_000067.6, forward strand.
ACATTATGTTAAAAGTTCTCAAAGGTGACTCCTTGGTAAAATCTTATTTATACCCAAGCCTTATACTTACATTTCAGATACCATATTTGTGAACAATTGTTCATGTCTCAAAATAAGAAAGATTCATATTCTGATACTGTGGGAAAGATGATATATTATAATGAAATAGATCATTAAATGTTTATGAATACATTTTATGTATAACTTTTACAGCATAGTGTAAGAAATATTCTGAAACTGCACAAGTAAAAGTAAATATGTCATGATTTGTAACTTAAATGAAATGATCCAAGTATTTATGAACAATTGACAAGTATGTGGTAGGGGCTCTTAATAAATGCAATATATAATGAAGGTACAGAAATCAAAGTTCTCTGAGAAACTAGAAACCTCAGACAAAACCAAAAACTAATGGTCTAAAAAATTTCAATTAAATAACCCCTAATGTTATTCTGTTGTATTCATAGATCAATGCCTTATCCAATCATCATCAGAGAATCTTCCTCCTGGAGCAGATAGGAAAAAAAACGCAGAAACTGACAGACAGACTTTAAACAGAGAAAAGTCCTTGAAACACACATCTTTAAATGGGATTTCTCTATCAATTTTTTTTCCTGTCAGAGCTTAGGAAATCCCATAAATGAGGAGGCAGAGAGACTGTACAAGTAAGAGGGCAGAAGGGACACCAGGAGAACAAAGCCCTCGAAAGCTCCACATACACTTACAGAGACTTAAGCAAGGTGGATCTGGACAAGGTCTTCTATGTATATATTTAAGTTTCAACTTAGTATTTTATGGGACTCCTGAGTGTGTGAAATGGTGGGTCTCTGATTCTTGTGCCTGCTATAGGGTTTCTTTTATTCCTGTTGGATTGCTTTGTCCATTCTCAATATGTGAGTTTTGTTTTATAATATTATATGTTATTTTGTCATGTTTGGTTATCACTTAAAAGACTGTTCTTTTCAAATAAGAGACAAGAAAGAAATAGGTTTATTGTGGGAGGGCACAAACTTGGAGGAGAAGATAGAGGGAAATGTGTAATCAGGATATATTGTATGAGAGTGGAAAGTATAATCAGGATATATTGTATGAGAAAAAAATTCTATATTCAGTAAAACAAAGAAAAAGAAATTGAAGTTCTCACTGTAACCTATATTAACCCTTGAAGCAATGAGCCAGTGAGATGATAATTAACATTGTGGCAACTAAATAGATGCTAAAACCTCCAGTTTGAGTCCTGTTCTTGGAATCATAGCTCATAACACTGCTTTCATTTCATTTTGGTTCTCTAGTAGCAAAGGAGTGTAGAAAATGCATGCATGGCATAGTATGCACTAACAAATAGTACTTTCTTTAGAATGACCATATTGAACATATGTTTTCTTTTTTTAATTAATTTATTTTTTAATTAGGTATTTTCTTAATTTACATTTCAAATGCTATTCCAAAAGCCCCCCAAACCCTCCCCACCCCACTCCCCTAAACACCCACTCCCACTTCTTGGCCCTGGCATTTCCCCGAATTGAGGTATATAAAGTTTGCAAAACCAAGGGGCCTCTCTTCCCAATGATGGCCGACTAGGCCATCTTCTGATCCGGGGGTACTGGTTAGTTCATATTGTTGTTCCACCTATAGGGTTGCCGACCCCTTTAGCTCCTTGGGTACTTTCTTAGCTCCTCCATTGGAGGCCCTATGTTCCATCCAATAGCTGACTGTGAGCATCCACTTCTGTATTTGCCAGGCCCCAGCATAGCCTCACAAGAGACAGCTATATCAGGGTCCTTTCATCAAAATCTTGCTGGTGTATGCAATGGTGTCAGCGTTTGGAGGGTGATTATGGGATGGATCCTTGGGTTTGGCAGTCTCTAGATGGTCCATCCTTTTCTCTCAGCTCCAAACTTTGTCTCTGTAACTCCTTCCATGCGTGTTTTGTTCCCAGTTGTAAGAAGGGGCAAAGTGTCCACACTTTGGTCTTCGCTCTTCTTGAGTTTCATGTGTTTTGCAAATTGCAAATAACCTGGAACATCTTCTCCTTCTTTAATCTCCTAGGTGGGAAAAAATGATAAGCATTCACTGTCATTCGTGTTTTCCAGAGTGCTTTAGAACAAATCCAAAGTGTGTTGTCTGTTACATTGGGACTGTGTTAGTTGAGCTAAATCTACAGTCCCCACCACACCTTGCTTTAGCAAGTAGTTTTTATCTTTCTTATTTATAGACATGACCAAAGCTACCATATTGCATCATTTCAGAGCAAGATGTTAAGAATTTGATGTCTTTTATGTATATAATTTTCAAAACTCAAGATATTTGATAGCATTCATTTCATTTGAAGCATCAATATGTTTCATTTTGATTCATGCAAATTGTTATTTTCTTTAAATCTATACTATGTGACATCAAGTAGACAGGTCAATAATGGCATTTACTATGTAGAACAATGTCATGAAAATCAGAAGAAATCCATTACTGCCACAAGAATGAACTACCCGAAAATCTAGACAAAGGTTGCAATCACCAGTAGGTTTGCATGTCATTATCTGCTTGATCTCCCACCATTGTGCTTCTCCATTTCTGGAGTCTTGATCATTATCAGTATGTTAGCAGTTTCTGTGAGGGTACAATACAAGACCAACTTATAATCAAAATAGAAATATTGTCTTCTTCATCACTCTTTAGATCTAACCAGGCATTTTACATGTTTGTTAAGTTGGTCTACAACCCAGTTTCTTGCTATATGTGACAAGGCTTAGTGTTGTCAAAGTTTCAGTATCAGAAGAAAGGTTATTTAATTAATTCTTTTCAGCCTTGGGAGAGTTTTTCTTCACAATACCCCATAGCTTTACAGTTAAGAATCATATCTCTTGATGGTTTATGTATGTATTATTTGGTGCATATTTCATCCTATGCATGTACTCATGGGAAGGTCTCCCAGACTTATTATCCAATGATTAGTGAAAGCTTCCAAAAAACGACAGAGAGACAGAATGAAATTGAACCTACAACCTGCCTATTAAAATGTGATTTACTTTACTTCTAAATCTCAATCTGTCGTCAAGGTCAAAACTTTTTTTTTTTTTTTTTTTTTTTTGCTAGAATTGGCAAAAAAAATTGCTAGTAATTGGATTATCACATTAGGAAAAAAATCTTATCAATATTTCACTCCTTTTTGAGAATTGATGTAATATATTTAAGTATATTCATTTCCCCCTGAATATTCTCACAAACATATTTCTGCTTCCCTACCAACCTAACATTGAGATCTCTGTTTCTGTCTGTCTGTCTCTCTCTTTCTCTGTCTCTGACGCTCTCTTTCAGTCTGTCTGTATCTCTCTATTGCTATCCTTCGATCTTTTCTTCCAACCTTTGCTAGCTCATTTCCTTCCTCCCTTTAACTTTCACAAAGATATCAATTTGTGTTATACATCTCCTCTTTGGTATGTTGCTTTAAACCTACCAGGATCATATCCTTAAAATAAAAATTGCTTTCACTCTCCCAACAACTATAAATTGCCCATAGCTCTACAGCTAGAAGTGAGACTTCATGCCCACCTCCCCTCTATGTGTTGGAGATTTTTTTCTGACTTAACCTTTTACAAATTTTGGGCATGCTCTCACAACTGTAGTGAATTTACACCAACTCTATTATTCTCTATATCTTGATCAGTATATAGGTCTCTGTGTTATCCACTATATACTACAAAAAGAAGATTCTCTGATGGATATACTAATCTATGGGTATTAAGGTAAGATATAATACTGTATTTGGCATAATAGTATGAGATTCTCCTATAGAACCTAATTTTCTTGGCCAAAAGTTTCTGGGTTTGATTTCATCTTGTTGAACAGACCTTAAATCCAATCAGAATGTGGCTGGTGACTCCAATGACATTTTTGACATTAAGACTCAACTAGTCATGCCTTGCAATGCTGGACTTTAGCTTTCAGGCTTTACAGATAGGTAAGATTGAAGATAGTGTTTTTATTTAAGCTTATAGCACCTTCCAGAAATAGTAGACATGAAGTTTCTGGTCAATTACCTGCTTCACTTCTCAGCATTCTATGAATAAGATATGTACTGTCAACTCTAGGGTTTCACTGACAAAGTCTGAACAGTAACCGAGAAAACTATCAATAGCATTGATGAATTTTTAAAGTCTATGGGGCCTTTCAGGCCAGCAACTCCAAAAGAAATAATCTAATCCTGCCGCTAGAGGTTTTATATGTTAGCCTATGGTGTCCAATTGAGGTTTTTGGTTTTGTTTGTTTGGTTGGTTGGTTGGTTTTTGTTTTTTGTTTGTTTGTTTGTTTTGATTTATTTATTTATTTATTTATTTATTCATTTTATTTTTGGCTTTTTGAGACAGGATTCATCTGTATAGCCCTGGCAGTCCTGAAATTCACTTTGTAGACCAGGCTAGCCTCGAACTCAGAAATCCACCTGCCTCTGCTTCCCAAGTGCTGGGATTAAAGGTGTATGCCACCACACCTGGCTCCAATTGAGGTATTTTAACACTGGTTAAAAAGTAACTCCATTTAAACTCTTTACATATGTGTATTTGTATTTTTTTTCTCATCAACAGACTCCTATGGACCTTTTCAAAAAGCTCAATAGATTTAATTATACTTCTTTTTCCCCCTTACCCAGCCTTCCCACTACCAATGCCTTTCTCCTTTCTGTTCCACTATTCCCCCTTAAACTTGTATACCACTGTATTGAATTTCCCATCCCACTCCAAATGAAACACACATATCTAAAGATTCAGGGCTAGCATTCATATTTGAGAGAGAAAATATAGGGCTTATCTTGTTGGTATGGGTTATTTCACTCAGATATCTTCCTGCTTTAATCCATTTACCTGTGAAATTTATATTTTTTAACAATTAAATTATATACCATTATGTATAGAATACCACACATTCCTTATGAGTTCATCTCTTGATGAATATCTAGGGTAGTTCCATTTTTTAGTTCTCAGAAATAAAAATGAATAAGAAAGTATCTTTTTAGTCCTTCAGGTTTATTGGTCAGTGTTGTACAGCTAGATCCTATGGTAGAATTGGTTCTATTCCTTTTGAGGAACCCTGTTCTTTTATCCCCAGTTTGCTTTCAACATTGGTACTGCCATTTCTCTGTTTGCTTCTTTGATTTTTGTTGTTATTGTACTGTTAATTTGATCTTAACAATTCTGAGTAGTTCCCTGAGAGAGGCTCTGCCAGAGCCTGACCAATACAGATATGGATGCTCACAGTCAACCATCAGATTGAACACAGGAACTCCAAGAGAAGAGTTAGGAGATGTTCTGAAGGAGCTGAAGGGGATTGCAACCCTAAAGGAAGAACAATATCAAATAACTCTACCCCCAGAGCTGGCAGGGACTAAACCATGAACCAAAGATTACACATGGAGGGACTCCATGGCTCCAGAACAGATGTAGCAGAGGATCGTCTCATCTGGCATCAGTGGGAGGGAAGGCCTTTGGTCCTGTGGAGGTTTGATGCCCCAGTGTAGGCGAATGCTAGGACAGTGAGGTATGAGTGTGTAGAGTAGCATGCTCTTAGAGGAAGTGAGAGGGGGGATGGGATGGGGTCTTGCAGAGAGGAAACCAGAAAGGGAGATAACATTTGAAATGTAAACAAATAAACTAATCAACAAAAAAGCAATTCTGACTAAAGTAAGATGAGATCTCATAATAATTTTAATTCCTACTTTAATGAGTGTGGTTATTTGAATAGAAATGGCCCACATAGACTAATATATATGAATCCTCGGCTCATATGGAGTGGCACTATTAGGAAGTGTGGCCTTGTTTGTGTAGGTATGGCCATGTTGGAGGAAGAGAGTCATGAGGGGTTTTTTTGCTCCTCCAGAAATATGTCTGCCTGCACATTGTCATGGTTTCCATCAAAATAGGCTAAACCTCTGAATCTGAAAACTAGCCCCATATAACTGCTTTTCTTTATAATAGTTTTTAAGACCATGATGTATAATCAAAGGAATAAAATCCTAACTAAGATAATGATGGATAAAGAGATTGAAAAACTCAAAAATATTTTCAGACATTTGTATTTTTTGAGAATATACTATTTTCTGCCATGTACAAATTTTAATTGGGTTATTTGTTTTCCTGATGTTTAGGCCTTCTTTCAACTCTTTGTGTATTCTAGATATGAACCTGTCATTTTTCTTGTGTTTTAGTACTTATTCACATATCCTTAGAATGTCTTTCCTGGTATCATTTATTTGTTCCCTGTGACTTCCCGGTCTGTTCTTCTCTTCAAATTAAAGTATTTCTCTGAGAACCCTTTATAAAGATGAACTTCTATTTGTAAATTCTTTAATCTCTTTGTCTCAAGGGAAGTTTCCTCTTTTTCCTTAAATTTTAATATTTTGTTTTACAGGATACAGTAATCTGTGTTCATAGTTGTGCTTTCTCAATTATTTGAATACAACTTTAGAAGCCTTTTGCTTCTATTCTGTCAAATGATCAGATATTATTCTAAGGGTCTTGAAAGTAACTTAACTCTTTTACAGTTTTCTTCATTTCTTTTTTAATATTTTAACTATAATTTTATATGTATTTTTAAAAAATTTTTATTAGGTTTTTTTTTTATTACATATTTTCCTCAATTACATTTCCAATGCTATCCCAAAAGTCTCCCACACCCTCCCCCCCCCACTCCCCTACCCACCCATTCCCATTTTTTGGCCGTGGCATTCCCCTGTACTGGGGCAAATAAAGTTTGCAAGTCCAATGGGCATCTCTTTCCAGTGATGGCCGATTAGGCCATCTTTTAACTATAATTTATAATGTTGAAATTCTTACTAGTCCTATGTAGTGGTCTGTCAGTATCTTATCCCTGCATAGGCATCTCCTTCCCTAAATTCTCTATGCCTACCCAATGGTATTCTCCTCAGTTTATGTTAAGAATCCATAGGGCATGACTTTTATAATGTACAGTATGTCTTCCATGTTTTCTTCATATGTAATATACATATAAATATATGGTGATACATATATATCAAATTATATATATAATCTGATATTACTTTATATATACAGTATTTATATATATGTGTGTATATATACATAAATATACATATGCATATATGTGTATGTTTACATATATGTGTATGTATGTATATATATATGTATGTATGTATATATATATATATATATATATATTCTGATATAATTTTCCTCTACTGAATGACTGAATGATCTAATTCCTCTCTCTATTTTGTCTTCCTTCACTAAGTCTTTGTTGTACTGTTGAGTCTTAACAATGAGATTTTCACTGAGTTTGTGGAGGTTTTCATTTCTAGTATCATGTTAGGTTTTGATTTCTTTATCAATTTGAAATTGATTTTCATGTCTTGGACTGAGTTTTATGTCATTCATCTCTTTGTCCTTTTTAAGTTTGAACATATTTATAATCATTCTTTTAAATTATTTGTTTGGAAACTATTCCAGATACTTTTCATTACGGTTCAGAACTATGAGATTTATATATTTTTAAGAAGTTTTTTTGTTTTATTTCTACACTGGATTTCACACAACTGAAGCTAATTCCTTGGTCCTATTTTTCTTTCTTTTGTGTTGAAGTCACCTATCTTACTTAGGGTTTCCATTGCTGTGAGAAGACACCATGACCTAGGACAGCATTTAACTGGGGCTGACTTATGGGTTTTGAGGTTCAGTTCATTACCATCATGGTGGGAAGCATGACAGTGTCTGTCCAGGCATGGTGCTTGAGGAGCAGATAGTTCTATATCTTGTTCTGAAAGGAAACAGGAGAAGCGTGGCTTTCAGGCAGCTAGGAGGAGGGTCTCTCAAAGCCCTCCCCTACAGTTAGACACTTCCTCTAGCAAAACCATTCCTACTCCAACAGAGCCATACATACTCCTAATAGTTCTACTCCCTGGGCCAAGCATATTCAAACCACTGTATCACCTTTCTTCTCTCACTAAGTTATTTACAAGGTTCAGAATGGGGCTAATTTGTAGCAATATTGGGATGCTGATTTACTCTATCTGGTATTTGTGAATTCAGCCTCCTTCTAAATTCTATTTGTCATTTAATGGAATTTACAGTGGTTTTGTCAAGATACTTAGAAAAAGTTCCCCCTGTGACTGTGGACTTGGCCTGTGTCTCAAAGGTAGACAATGATAGGGTTCTGTGTCTGTGGAGTACATATGGTTCCTAGAGTTTCTGGAGATAGCAGCTTAGGATCTCACAAATCACAAAGAGAGGGAAATTGATCAAGAGGAGATGAAAATCTCTTCTAAACCTCAGTAGGTTTTATAAATTAAATACTTCATTTAATATGCATATGTGTATTTAACGTATCTTAATCTATGCCACCATCCTTGCTTCCCTTTCAATTCTTCTGCTGTCATCTACTTCTCCTTTCAGTTTTGTATACTCCATCTCTCTTTTGTAAATTTGCTGCCCATTAAGTACATTTGGTGCTGCTTGTATGCACATGGGTTTGGAACCATCTATCTATCTATCTATCTATCTATCTATCTATCTATCTATCATCTATATCTCTATATATTTGAAATACAGGAATATAGGTATAAATATAGAGATAGAGATGAAGATAGAGATATGAATAGGCATGAACATAGGAGAGAGAGAGAGGGAGAGAGAGAGAGAGAGGAGAGAGAGAGGAGAGAGAGATGGGATTTCTTGACAATTTTCATCCAAACTGGGATTTTGGCTGGTTTCAACTGAAGAAGACTTGTGTATAAAAGTCCAGCCAGTATGAACTCTTGTTTGCAATTGCACAATCCTATTCAAAAATACTGCTTACTAAAGATATCACTCTCTCTGGCTCTTCCATGGTGATTCCTGAGCTTGAGGGTAAAAATAATATGATGTGATATTTAGAGCAGAGCATTCCACAGCTTCTTAATCTCTTTATTTGTATTAATTCCCACACTCTGCAAAATAAATAAATAAATAAATAAATAAACTTCTCAAATGACATTTTGGAGAAGCAATAAAGAATTGTCTTTGTGTGAATAACCTAGTGGAAAGGGTTTCCCGTGCCAATACCCTCCTGGGTACAGAGGGAACTGTGAAACTGCCACTGATTCGTGTAGAAGGAATGCCTGCCAACATGGAGGCACCTGCTATAAACACCCTGAGCACCATGTTTCTACCCTGCTGGATATGCTGGCAATTTCTGTGAGACAACTCACAATGAGTATGTTTCCAGCCCCTGCTACAATGAGGCTGGAATCAACGGCTTCTCCTGCTTTGGCATGCCTGGATACATCGGTTGACATTGTGGCTTGGAAGTGTATAAGGGTATCTCTTATCCCTGCATGAATTAAGCTTTTTTGGTGCACATGTATATCCCATTTTTAATTGGGCTATTCAGTTTGTTCCTGTTTAATTTCATTAATAATTTATATATGTAGGATATCAGGTCTCTGTCAGTTATAGATCTGGTGAAAATATTTTCCCCATTGTGAAGGCTGCATTTTTGTCCTAATCATGATGTCCTTTGCCTCCCAGAAAGTGTCCAGTTTCATGAGATCCTTGTTATTACTTGTTGATCTTAATGCTTGACTTGTTGGTGTACTATTCAGGAAGTTGTCTCCTATACCTGTGATCAAGAGTATTCCACACTTTCTCTTCTATCAGATTTAGTATATCTTGTTTTCTGTTGAAGTTCTTGATCCATTCTTGAATGTTGTGCAGGTTTTTAATATGGATCTCTTTAGAGTTTTCTACATGCAGACAACCAGTTAGGCTATTACCATTTGTTGAAAATGTTTTCTTTTTTCCATTGTATGAAATTGACTTTGTTGTCATACATCAAGCTTGCCTGAGTATGTGAGTTTATTTCTGGGTCTTTGATTTAACCTCTCTATGGTTATGCCAGTACCATGTGGGTTTTATTACTATTGCTCTGTAGTACAGCTTGTAATCAGGGATGATGTTACCTCCAGACGTTTTTTGTTTTTTTGTTTTTGTTTTTATTGTACAGGATTATTTTATTTATCGTGTTTTATTTACAAACCCTATAGGTATGAAAGATAAGGGTGTTTTTTTTGGTACCCAGAAATCACAAAATAGGAAAAGTCAAAGTGGTTTTATGGAGAAAGCCTGCATTAATTTCATAATGTTATTCAAAATCTTTTATCTCTACTTTAGATTCAGAATTCTATTGAAAAACTAGGGGGTTTACTGTATTTTCTTGAAAGTATTTCAGTCAAAAGACAAGTATGTTCATCTTTATGAATGAATTTATATTTTAAGTTAGTGTTTTTAATTCACAGTATAAAACAGTAATTTTTCGTGTGTCTGAGTACTTAACCAGAAGACAATAAGATTATAATATTTCTTTTTCTTCCCCACTTCACTAGTCTCATCTAAGTATCTTGGATTCTCTTTCAACAAGTTGTGACTGTCTATTTTGAATATGTAATTCTTAGTGTTATACCCAATACTATGTAGTTCCTAAATAAAGGAATCATTGAATGTTGGTTTATGTGACAATCTGTATACCACTCTACAAGTATGAAATAGCGTATTCTACCATATTTTGAATTTCATTATTGTGTTCTAATTTTCACATTATTTGAGAGCCTAAAAATAGTTATTTCCATGTTATATGTTTCTGTTGTTTGATGGTGACATTATTATGAATAGAAAAAAAAACAAAGACAGAAATTAAAAGACCATTTTAAAATATTCCCTGTTTTGGGGGGTTTACTCAAGGTTGCTAAGCCTATAATCATTACAATGATCAAATTTCAGAATATCATTATCACTCCAGAAACCAAACTGTTAGTTAGTAGATCTCCTCTAGATCCTTGAAAAAAACGTACTAATTTATTTTCCATCTCTGTGGATTTTCTTCTTTTGTATTTTAAGTAAATCATTCTATGAACATCATTTTAAGGTTCATCCAGGTTTGAACTTGAATACATACTTTATTACCTTTTGTGGCTTACTAGCATGAAATGGAAAGAACACATTTTATTTTTCATCCATCCATTAGTGAGTAGAGCATTGATGTTTGTGCAAAGTGCTGTTGTGCACCTTCATATGAAAGTTTTTTTAATCTAAATATTCATAGGTATGTGGCTGGGATTGAAATTGTTAGACCATATGTTAGCACAAGATTGACCTGAAGAATGACCAAACTTCTTACATAAGATTTGTAATATTCTTATTTCTTTAATCATAACCATTCTGGTAGGTTGTAAAGTGAAATCTCAATGGGATTTGAAGTCACTTTACAGAAAGGACTGAAGAAGCTAAAGGGGTTTGCAACCCCATAGGAAGAAAAACAGTATTAACTAACCAGATGCCCCTGAGCTCTAGGGACTAAACCACCAACCAAAGAGGACACATGGAGAGGCCCATGGCTCCAGCAACATATGTAGCAGAGGATGGTCTTGTTGGGTATCAATAGGAAGATAGACCCTTGGTCCTGTGAAGGCTCAATGCCCTAGTGTAGAGGAATGCCTAGGAGGGAGTTGGAAGTCAGGGGTGGGTGGAGGAGCACCCTCATAGAAGCAGGGGAATGGTGTAGGATAGGGGGTTTTCAGAGGTGAAACCAGGAAAGAGGATAACATTTGAAATGTTAACAAATAAAATATTCAAAAAGAAAAGATAAATAATATTGAGCATATTTTCCTATACATACAAGCCCCTTGCATATATTCTCTGGATAAATGCTTGTTCAGATCTGTTGTCCACATTATAATTAGGATATTCATCATTTCATTATATATAACATAGTGGCTTTCAAAACCCTTCTTCTTTCACTAGCTCACAAATTCCTGCCTTGTGACTACACCTGAATTACATAAGATAATCTTTCAGGTATCAGGAAATTCATAAAGAAGTTTATTAGTGTTCATGACTATTCAAATATCCATACTAACAGCTTTTTAACTGGCTCTAATATTGGTGGAGATAAAAATCCCTATCTATAATTTTGTAAGTTTGATTCAGTCACTTTACCTGAACAACATTAATTTCCTCATCAGTTTAGAAAGTTTAATGGAAATGAACAATACAACCTGGTTCTTAGAAGAGAGAATGTGTTTAACTTATTGCTCTATACACAGAAATCAGATTTATATGTTTCAGGTGCTCCAAGACACAGACACAAGGTGAAATTGATTAAACATCCTGAATAGTTATTGGTCTGGTTTACACTCTCTGGTTTTTGCTGCATTATCAATACTAGATCTTCACCAGGACTCCTCTCAGAAATCCTGCTGTTGTCTGGTGTTATGAAGATCCTGCATATTTGGCTCTGTAAGAGTGGCCCCTTCTCAAACTTCAGTAGTTAATCAACTGAGTAGGCCAACACAAAGGTGTGGATCTGGGCTTCGGTATTAGCTGAGTTGGTCAGCCCTCCATTTCTCCTACACCCACACCACCAAGGTCATCTCCCCAACACTACCCTGGCTAGCTCACCCAAGAGCCAAAATAGACAAGGGGTAGGGCCAGTTTTCCTGCTCTCATGCCCTCTCATGTTCACAAGCAAGGTGCCAGTCTATGCTCTCAAGTGCTGCAACCAGTGAAGAATAGAGACAGCTATCTACGATCCTTAGACATTAACATGGCATCTGGCAGCAGCCCAGGCAAGGATGTCTGCATGACCTTTGGTGGTAATGTTGACCATGGATGTTGATAGACCACAGCTGCTACAGGCCCACGGATCCAAACATGTACACAAGTGGAAGCATGGGCTGAGACTAAACTGTAGCCTCAGGTGGCATCACAGGCTACTCAGATCAGGCTGTTCTCACCAGTCTTGTCTCCTCTGTTTTGATTCTTTTCATGATGCTCAAAATATTCTGCTTTCCTCCTTTCCCATCTCTCCACCACATACTTGCATGTCATAGTGGCACCAGTGGCAGGTCTCTCCATCAGCTACACTTTCAATACCTGAACTGAACAAAGCACTTTTAAGGCACATATACTATGATATGGAAAATCAGCATGATAATGATTTACCATTAGTTTAATTACACCATTAGTAAATATGTGATTTTAAATTCTACCTCTAATGCCAGAAAGAGCTCTTAGTAACAGAGAGTTTGTTACTCCATCTTCATAATCAAGATATCCACAAAAAGCATGGTATGCATGAATTATTCATTATTAATGCTTTAAGTAAATAAGTTGTTCAAACAGTGCCTCTGTACCCATGCAGACCTCAAGGATTTAAATCAGTACTCACTGTTTGAAAACCTGAATTAAGAGTAGATCAACAGATGTAATCACCAAGGTTATCTGTGAAGACAGCCTTTCAAAGCAAATTACCAAAGTTTCACTGTTTGTTATAGCTTTGCCTACCTTTTCTTTTTTGGGAGCAGGTTTAGAGATAGAAGCTGAGGGATGTCTGTGGAAAGCATTGTTACCTAGCCATTTCTACTGTGGACAGTTCAGTCTGAGATGATGTGCAAAGTTTTACTTTTCATTGTGCTTATGACTCTCTCTACAAAGGTGTTGCAATTATAATGGGTTGATTGGTGCTCTGTGAATCTGAAGTAAAAGAGGCAAGATTTCACAGTGAAAGACTTGATTTTCACCCTCCAATCAAGAAGTGCCATTCATCCAAAAAATTAGAATCCTTATAGGTACCACATCACTATTTTCTCTTATTGGAAATTTAGCAAAATGAAGGCAGTCAGTAATGTTTGAAGATAGCAGATCTTCTGTAAACTGGGTAGTAGGCAAATGCTATTAGCTGATCTTTACAGGACATTTGTGGGGTGTGTGTGTGTGTGTGTGTGTGTGTAAGACTTTATCATTTTTTCAATTATTTATTATTTTCAATAACAGTTATTTTGCATTCTCTGATTATAGGATTTTTAAATTGGCAAGATTACAATCCTAGTGATTGTTTGGTGATATCCATATAATGTATAGTTTGATGCAGAAGACATAGACCTATCCTCCATTCAACAAAGTCATTCTCTCAAAGTGAACAAGGTCAACCAAGTAAATAGAGGAATGCTGAGATAAAAGGAAAACCGGCCAAAGCAAGCAAGGTCACCTTGAAAGCATATAAATGATTGTATTATTCAGCTAAAATCCATTTGTTTGCCTGATATTGTCATTTTTCTCTAAATCATTGCATTGTTCACAGCTCACTAATCATCGTCAATACATCATTATCTCCTAATAATGGGAGCAAATCTAGTCATTATAATTTCAAGAACTGGACTAACTCAGCACTCACACTTTCTGTAATTGTGTCACTAATACTAAGAAGGGAAATCTAGGGATTTTTCTATAATCATAATCTACTTTAGTTAAAGTGACTCCTTAATATTAACAATGTGGCAGTGTTTATTGTTGTTCAGCATGTCACTCTGAAGCTTTACATAAGCATATAAAAATCACACTGGTGAGAAACTTTTTATTTTTAAGGAACTTTTATAAAGCCCAATATTAGCTAATATTTTAGATCACTCCAAACACTGTAATTGATTTAAACCATATGTACACCAAAAAAAAAGAGACATTGTATCACACAAGACAAAGTTGAGCATCAGAATTAATATAATAAAATGATGATGTTAGTTGTATAGCCTAGATATGATATTGCTTTTAAAATCTTAAAATCTATAAATCAGGAATGCAATCATATCCTATACAGATATGTTCTATCTTCAAAGGGAAAATAAAATAAAATAAAATAAAGGATATGCATTTCTATAAAAATAAGACAGTACACTTTAGTTTCTTTATGGGAATTATATTTGTAATGCTGCAATCCAAACATGAGTTCTATTAAAATATATGACATTTCTATTAAATATCTGTGCATATCTGTGGTATGGAAAAATGACAAAACATGTCAACAATATAGAAGCTCTCTCCAGAGTTAGAATATAGGCATTGCTTTATGGTAATGATCTCATGTCAAATAATGACTACTAAGAAAGTGACTGTACAAAAACAGATTCATAAAAATGTCAATTACAATGTTAGCTACAATTAAGCTCTGTTACAAGAGACTGAATGGTTTTACAACAGATGGCAAGACAACTTCTAAACTCTCTATGAAAGAGAAATTTTAATTATGAAATGATACATGAAAAACACCAAAATTGTATAGGTTTATACTGATGTTAGGACAATTTTAATATCCAGAAATGTTTGTGCAGAGAAATCTATAGAATAAGCAAATCTGATACAGACAATGAAATAATTTTATAATTTATAAAAGGTGAAAGATATAGCAGATGTTAAAGAATTTTTAAGGCTTTGTTCTTTGTGACAATCTAGAATTACCTTTCTAGCTATTTATATTATATACAAATGGAAACAGTGATTGCTGCATACTCTCACCTCTTAAGAACAGTGCTTTGGGCATCACCATCCTTTGAAAATAATAGGCCATTAAGTTTAACTTGGAATAAAATATTTTCAATGAAATACCTGAAGTTCCCAGTAATGCCCCATTATCTTTCACACAATTTACTCTCAGCTCATGTGCTCAGACTTTCTTTGTTGGAATGTGAGTGTAGGGCATCCTTCCATGTCTTGTGAGAGCCTAATATGAATCATCACTAACACTGCAGCAAATACCTAAGGGCCTCTACAAGTTTATAGTTAGCCATAAAATGTTGTATTGAATATAGAATTTTAGCACTTTCTGGTGTCCTTCTCATGCTAAGGTGATAATCACACCATTGAGCTGTTTTATGAGGCATTTGTTTGCCTCCAGAGTAGATAAACTAAGAGTGAAGGTTAGAAGTTTCATCATGATAGCAGAACAGAGTATTCGCTTTGGATTGTCTGCCTAAAACTACTTGATAGAGTGATTTGTGTACAAATCTCTCCTGCCTGTGTTTCCACTGTCTACTAAGGTAAAAGTTAATGTAAAATTACTGTGTGATTCATATTTCTCAAAATCAAACCAAATAGGAGCAATAGAAAAATTTCCATTTAAAAATAAATTCAAGTTTCAAATACTTGACTGATCTGTAACTAGTGACTAGAAACATGGACCATATTCAATCCCATTAATGGATGTATCTCATATTCTGAGCTGTCCTTAGACAAAATGATAGGCTAAAGGTCTCCATAGATTGTGTGTTAACATGTTAATTCTAAAATGTTGGTCATGTTTCATATGAATTTACCTCTTCACTACAATTCTCTCAATAGTACACTGAATTGTTTGGAAAAAGCTGGCATGCCAAATAGCATAAATGTGATTCCTAATCCATTTTAAAATCAATAGTTCATTTTAAAAATATTTGGAAATTGATTTTTTTCAGAATAAAATAGTAAAGCCAGTGCAGAGTTTATAAATGCCCTTTACCTAATTTTCATTGCTAATATCTTACTGTCATGCAGTGCTCCACATCGGCATCCAATATCACTAATAATTATGTTCCAGACTGTTCAAATTTACTTAAAAATGTTTTCCCAGTGATGCTTATCTTCTGCTCTGAAACTTATCTGGAATACCATGTTATATTTAGCATAATTACCTTTAGTAATAGTAAAATATGGCAAACATTAATTATTTTATTCCAATAAAATATCATAATATGCACCAGAAACATTACCAATGTTCCTGTTGCATACCAGAGGCACTACTGTATATATATATATATATATATATATATATATATATATATATATATATATCAGACCAAATGATAGGCTAAAGGTCTCCATAAGGTGTGTGTTAACATGTTAAATATTTATAAATATGTTATATATATAAATATTTAACATGTTAACACACACAATATATGTGTGTGTATGTGTGTGTAATTCTATCTATACTGTGTGTGTGTGTGTGTGTGTGTGTGTGTGCAGAAATAAAAGAAAGAAATTAAATGACATTTTAAGCTGGACTGTATTTCTGCACACACACACTATATATACATGATCATAGCTTCCTAATGTTTAGTCACCTTGATGTTTGTTCAGACATACTTTTATAGTATTTTCTTTGTATTGTCATTACTAGCAATCCAAAAATACTTAGTGCTAGAAAATATTTCTCAGGTAGTTTTTATTTGAGGCCATAGTCCTTCAATGTGTTTATAGTATGCATGTCTCATGCTGGTCCTGAGTATAGGCAAGAGAGAATAAGTTAACCAGGGGTCACCTTGCCTGAGTCCTACATTTCAATGTGGAATGAAAGTAAGAATAAGACATACTTGCTAATTTTGATCATTTCTACCAAGGAAACCCACAGTGGTGTTGATGGGAATCAGTGAGTATCTCCTTATGCACTTTCATGTTGATGGGCCACTCTCATGGTGTGGCTTCATCATTGAAACTGAGAAAGATTAGTCAGGAAGAGGACACAGAAAGAGCAAAGGCCTGTGAGCTGACAAATGCTTAGAATCCTCAAAGAAAATACAGAAGAACAGCATGCATGCTTTGCTGTGAAAGAAGAACACTGGAGGACATGAGGTGAGGGAGGAGGAAGAGAACAAGGGAGTGACACAGTGGTGCTTCTAGGGAAGGAAGTTCACTGGGAAATTCTATGCATAAATTAATTATGCTTTGAAATACAACTTCCTGTGAATACTGGCTGATGTAACACTAAGGGGTGAGGAACCAGATAGGCCATCTCAGACGACTGGGAATCCAGATCCTTTCTCTAATGCAGTAGTAGCTTCCTTACCTCAACTTCCTTGAGGTTTAGATTAAGAACTACCTGTATTAAGATTTTAGTAGTGATGACTTTAGTGGCAACTCTCAGATACTAGCAATGAACCCACATAGACTATTTCATAGGTGTTCTTTCCATACAAGAAGGAAGGAAGCTTTTGTTCTAATATACCCTGAAAAATTACTCTTAACTGAAACCCCTACTATGGAGTGATACCATTTCATGCTTGAAATTTTGAGAAATGTCAACAACAAGAATAACATATTAACCTTTATGCAGGCTGTACCTTTAGAACACTGTCTCATGATTTTAATCCAGTCAATATAGGACTCCGAGAAGATACATCTCAGGCTATGGATGACTTTGTACCTGCTCTAGTTTTATAAATGAGAAATCTAAGACTTGAGGGACTGACAATGTTTCAAGGATACAACTTAAAAGTGTCAGAAAAGAGGCATAAACAGTGCCCAGATTTCTAAACCTCTAGGATGTGCACAGACTGTGCCTCATATGAGTTGAGTCCAGACAGATTAGGGAGAGAGAGCTGTGCTGTGCATTCCATTGCATTGGGTTTTTTTCCCCGTGCCTTTTCCAAACTCCATGACTGCATCAAATTTTTTTCAGCCCATTATCACTACCTTTGTTAGATGAAAGATTTGGGGAATATAAATATGCACTCATTATAAAATGAATTCTGATGACCTTTTCGTATTTGTTGTGTACGGACTGTAGGCAGCAGTTAAAGATGAAAAGGAAGTGGCATTGAGCCGTCTTAATTATTGTTCCTGTTTCAGACCTTTAATATAGCACTGGCTCTTGCTGACACATCTAAATGAAGTTTACTGAACTCAGAGCTGTGCCTTCAGTGCTCATTAGCAGATAACTGACAGGACATTTGAATTTTCACTTTACTGTTTTAGAGAAGAAATCAGCATGCATTTCAGATTTGGATGTTTTATTTTACATGTGGATTACCTGATTCAGAATTACTATAAGAGCACTCTGGTGAAGAAAAGTCTAAAGTGAGATCACAGAAGCATAACAGGAAAGAGAATGGAGGCTTTTAGTATTCTAAGGCTGAGCTAATATGACTAGTGTGTGAATGCAATGCACCATTGTAAACTGTTATGTAAGGAAAGTTAAAACCAGGACTCATGGTGTAGTTAATTTTACTTCCACCAATGTGAGGGCCATCATCTCCTCTGGCTGTAGGTCCATTCACTTGAGATTCACCTGTACATCACTGATGGAAATGACTTCTAAAAATGAAAGACCTGGTCACATTGTAACCTACAAATTCTGTTGCCACTTTTAATATATATATATATATATATATATATATATATATATATATATATACAGTGTGTGTGTGTGTCTGTGTGTGTGTGTATTTTCTAACTATACAGACAAACACACACATTTTTGTATTTTGCTGGTAATTCTGAATTCATAATTTGAATTAGCACAATTAAGGCAATTGGTTAAAGTAAATGAGAAGGAGATAATTAGTGTAATTGTAAAACCAGCCGTAAATATTGTTTTCCTACATTTTGTATGGTTAAACAGAGCATAGAGAAGAATGAAGTGGCTTATAGCAAGACGTACAAAGATAAGACCTTGAGTTTTAGGTTAAAGCAACTGAAGAAAGATGTCAAAGGTAGGGTAAATACTGTAGCAGTAATTCAAAAGTATTTAAGAGAGTCTTTAAAACATGAGTAAGAAAACTGAATACAGATATGAACTTTGAGCAATGTCTAAGACAGGTTTTATACAAAAGCATGTTTCCTATAAGAGTCTTCTATAGATATGTAAGAAGATCGTGATCTGCGCACAAAACAATATAATATATAAAGTATGTGGAAAATCAGGGAGGAATAAATAGAATACAAATTCTGATCAATGCATAGAGAACAAAAGACTGTAAAGTTTTCACCTCTAAATTGGACACACATATCATACATCTCCAACAAGTCTCATAGATCTCTGAGGAAGAGGAGGTAGAAATGTTGGTGGGTGACCTCAAGGGAACAGTGTTTTACTGAGACAGTGGGTACACTGTAATAGCTCAAAAAAGCCTGCAGGAGCTCAAGCTGGACAAAATTCCAGCATTAGTGGGCGAGAAGATGGTATGAAATTCCACTAGATGATGAGCTCCTGGAAAAAGAAATGATAGTTTTTATTAGGCACATGATTAGTCGGACTACACAACTGGACCCGATGGGGGAAACATAAAAGAAGAAAACTCAAAGGTGATGAGTAGGAAGTGGCTTAGTTAGTGTTTTTATTGCTCTGAAGAGACAAGACTATGGTGCTTCGTGTATAAAGGAAAATATTTGGGACTTGTAGGAGGAACAGCATGGCTGCCTCTAAATAAACATCAGCTGTGCAGCTGCAAAGGTAATCTCCTACAAAAGGACCTAATTGAGGACTTCCTGAGAGACCAAGGATTGTTGGCACAGACAATGCCAGCCAATCTGGGAATATTATTTAGAAGAGATACTTTCTTCGGACCAACTGGACACAGGTGGAGGATATTAAGAGTGTACAGATACATTCTAATGAGATTACTGCCACAGTTTCTCACCTGATCCTGGAGTCTGTCTCTTGCCACCTCACCTCCAAACCTCAAGGACAAGTAACGTAGGGTCCAGCAGTGGGCAGTCCAGGGCACAGGCAACAGGGATTGACTTAACAGTCCAGAAGTTTAGCCTGTTATCATCACTGTGGGAAGCATGGCTGAATGCAGGCAGACATAGTGCTGGAGAAGAAACAGAGAATTCTACATCCAGATCTGCAAGCATCAGGAAGCAAGAGTAAGAGTGAGCCACTGGGTCTGGCTTCAGCTTCGAAACCTCAAACCCTATCCACTATGACATGCTTCCTACATATATGCCATACATACTCCCAACAAGGCTGTCCATCTAGTAATGATCGGTACACGGGCCATTTTCATTAAAAATACCACAGGAGAGGTGGATGAGGAAGACATGGAGCAGTTAACAGAGGAGATAAACATATACAAACTAAACATAGCTCATGACACTATTTTATCAGAGCTTATAATTGTATGTGTTAGAAAGATGCTCAAAATATGTCTGCATGTCACTTGTCATTAAAGTTTCTTTACAATATGATTGATATTATCACAGAATCTCAAATCTCAACAGTTTTCTAGGGTGCTCTGACTCAGACAATATTTTACCATCATACTTAATTCTAACATAATTCTGTTAGAATAATAATGTTCAGTAATAGTGCTCAAATAATTATCAAATCAATAAGATGTATAAAGTAAGTTTTAAAATTCTCAAAACAGCCAACTTGACTGGCCAGCTTTTCAATTATGTAAGTAGCTAGTAGTGTCTCAGATGATATTCATTAGGCTTGACTCTAAAGAAACTAAGATAGATAAAACTTCCTGCCTCAAAATAGTTCAGTTAAGTCCAAAGAGACTATGAGTGTTCATGTGTGTGGTTGTGTGGATTCCACAGGGAACATGTAGAGGTCAGAGAATAACTTTAGGAATTGGTTCTTGCCTTCTCATTTGTTGTGACAGGGTATTTATTAGTATATTTGTTATACTTTGTTCTCAAGGCCAACTGTCTCATCAAGGTCTGACTATGTCTTTTTGTGCTACTTCCCATCTTGCTGTAAGAATTTGTGAATTCTTAGCACCCTCACTGGATCAGGGTTTTTCTTACAGTCCATTGATCAAACTCGGGTACTTAGGCTTGTATGGGAACTCACAGAACCATCTTCTTAGTTCAAGTATAAGTCTTATCATTGTATTATCTATGTAATATAAGGACCACATTACAGTGTGAAGAATTACTCAGGATATTAAGATCATAAATTCTCTTGGGAAGACTGATGATGGTTTAGTCAAATCCTCTGTAGAATATAATGACTTTTAATTTTAAAGAATGGGCCCAAAAAAACATTTGAAGTCACATAAAAACAAGGCTAGATATGGATGAATTAGACAGAAATAACTCACAAAAATTGCACATACCTTTATAAAGTATTGTCTTACATAGTTGTTGCTTTGGTCTAAAAGTTTGTACCTGTTAAGAACAGAATGTTTAGGAGGAAATTCTAGTTTCCAATTTGAAAATCCCTTGAGAAATGTGGGGTGAAATCGGGTCCTGCATCTGGCTTAGGGCTCGGACATCTGGATGAGGTGAGATGCTGGAAGTTTGAGTGCAGACACCCCATACCTGCTGGCCAGGCATCTGTCTGTGAGGAGCTGCAGGACCCCATTCAGAGGTTCCTGCAGAACTGCCAGAGTTGACTCTGACTCTCAGACATCACAGATGCAGCAAAAGCAGGCTCTGGGATCCCTGAGCCTGCAAGGAGGCCAAGAACAACCTGTTCTGAGGAAAAACTGAGAACAGAATAGGGACTGGCTTTGGCCTGGGGCAGAAGGGAAAAAGGCAGGAGGAAAGCTCCAGCAGGTTCTTGCAGAGATGGGAGTGTCTGTGACTTGCTCAGGTAGGTGGCTTGGCTTGGTGGTGATCTTGGCTGAGAATGGAGAGAATCTCCATTCTCAGGAGATTAGACTCTTTAGAGGAAGCCCTGCTACATTGCTCCAGCACAGCTAATCCAGATGAGAAGAAAGAGTACATGGTTTTAAAGTGTTTATTGTCATGCCAAAGAATTGTGATGAGTGAAACCTTAGGACTCTCTGGGAAGGGGAACTAAGAGGGTTGTAGAGGCAGAGAAAGGCAGAGAAAGTGAGACAGTAGAGAGGTAGAGGCCTGCTCTGGCCATATGGAGAGCGCAGGGGTCTGATGGGGGAAGGAATACAGAAAGAGGGGAAGCAAAAGGCAAGAGAGAGAGGCAAGGGTAAAGTAAGAGAGGGAGGAGGTGGCTAGCAACCTCTTTTATAGTGGCCCAGGCCTACATGGCTATTGCCAGGTAACTGTGGGGGTGGAGTCCAGACAGAATACCAGAGGCTTGGTGCATTGTACTACATGACTGATGTCCACAGAATTAGGGAGCTGAAGCCTCATGTCAGCAGCCTGGTGCCTGGGGGCATGCAAACACCTTCCCTTGCCTTGCAAGAACACCTGCTGGGTCTCTGGGGTTTAAACATTGCTCAACCAGAAAACAGGCTGCCTTTAACAGATCCATAGAGAAATAGGGCCTTAGGAAGATGACAAAATCATGAGGGTATATTTCACCTTAATTGATTAGTATACTGAAAAAGAGACAATGAAGAGCTAGCTAATCTCTTTTACCTATAGAGAATATAATGAGTTGAACCTCTATTCACCTCATCATACACCTAATTCTTTTTTTTTTAATTCTTAAATCTTTTTGTACAGTTCAAACATTATCCTCCATCCAGTCTGCCCTCTGACTTCCATATCCAGTTCCTCCTCCCTGTTTCCCAAAGGAAGTTTCCAAACGCCAATCCCTACCCCAATAGACCTCTCCAGTCCCTAGGGCTTCAATTATCTGGATGGTTAGGAGTTTCTTCTCTCAGTGAGGCCAGAACAGGCAGGCCTCAGCTGTATATGTGTTGGGGGCCTCAGACTAGGGGTTCCAGTTTCATTGAGACTGCTGGTCTTCCTATGGCATCACCCTCCTCCTGAGTATCTTCCCTCTTTTCCCTCATTCATACCCAATGGTCCCTGGCTTCTGTCCTTTGGTTGAGTGTAAGTATCTGCGTCTGACTCTTTGAGCAGCTTGTAGGGCCTCTCAGAGAGCATCCATGCTAGGCTCCTGTCAGTAAGCACACTATAGCATCAGTAATAGTATAGTAGCATAGTATAATGTCAGGCCTTGGAGCCTCCCCTTGAGATGAATCCCAATTTGAGCCTGTCACTGAACCTCCTTTTCCTCAGTATCATTTCCATTTTTTTGTCACTGCAGTTCTTTTAGACCAGAACAATTCTGGGTCGAAATTTTTGACTGGGATGACACCCTGATCCCTCTACTTGATGCCCTGTCTTTCAACTGGAGATGGACTCTACAAGTTTCCTCTCCCCACTATAGGGCAGTTTATCTAAGGTCCCTCCCTTTGATGTCTCTCACCTACCATGGTTGCCTGTTTTCATTATTCCTGCTGCCTCTTAGTGCTTCACTCCTGTCTTCCCCTCCAAAATACCTAATAATGATCCTCCTTTTCCCTCCCCTCTTACTCAGGTCCCTCCTCTGTCCCCTCCCCCATGATTGCTTTCTTCTCCTTCCCACGTCGGAATGAGGCATCCTCATTTGGGCCCTTTGACTTGTTAACCTTCTTGAGTTCTGTGGGTTATATCCTGGGTATTTTGTATTTTTGGCTAATATCTACTTATTAGTGAGTACATACCATACATGTCCTTTTGGGTCTGAGTGTCCTCACTCAGGATAATATTTTCTAGTCCCATCCATTTGCCTGAAAAACTCATGATGTCCTTGTTCTTAACAGCTGAGTTCCACTGTGTAAATGAACCACATATTCTGTATGCATTCTTCCATAATACTTAATCTAGGAGATTCTGTCTTTCAGAACTCTCAAAGATAAAATTAAATTATTTAACATTTCAATTCCTGAGGTTTTTTTTTTTTTTTTTTTTTTTTGTTTTGTTTTTTTTTTTTTTTTTTTTTTAAAAAAGACACCTGGGTGTTGGGAGAGAGAAAGAGAGCACAATAATTCAAATAGACCTTACATTAAAGAGATAAAAATCATCAATGAAACTCAGGTACAACAACAAAGCAGAAGAGAGAAGAGAGGAGGGTCCTTCAATACTTTCTCTCCAGCACTGCCTCAATGCCACTTCTCTAACAACAAAGTAACAAATAGCTGTATCATAGGTTGTTGGATAGAAATAACCAGTGAAACAATGCAACCATAACTTCATTCTTGTGGTCCATCTGAATGTATTTAATGGAAGCTCTCTTCTTTGGCTCATTATTGACCTGATATTTTTCTTAAGCAACTGAGAAGGGGATTTTGTCTTATGTGGAATAAATTATAACCTTAATTGTTTAACTTGAATAATCCTTTACTGAACAATATTTAAAATCACAAATTAATATATTAAAATCTTAATCTTGTATTATAAATTGGGTTATAACTTCCTACTAGCAACTTCCTATGTTGGCCACTTGATATTCAGTGTGCTTTGATACTGACCAATTGGAAATATGAAGGAAGCAGAGAAGATTCGTAAAGGAGTTCATGAGCAAGATAGCCTCCTTTTTCTCTGTTCCTAATAAAAGACAGTTCTTTGTTTTGTCAGTACTTTGGCTAGACCTTTGATTGTTCTGCTCAAGATCCTCCCATGCCTATATAAATATGGCTTTCTAGATGGAAGGTATTAAATAACTACCTTCAGCGTGATGGGCCAATTGTACTTCTTCAGCGCTATGAGCCTATGTCCAGTTTCCTGTTTCTGAAATTCTTACCATTTTGGGATCCTATTGACCAATGCTGCTGGTTAATTCTTTTATTTCTTATGTATAGCATAAGGAGAATACATATGAACACCTTGTTTCCTGGTTCTGCTGTTTTGTGATGGCCTAAATGTTCCAGAAGGCTAGATCTATACCACTTTCTAGTACTACATTCCTCACAGGACTCAGATCTCACAGTGTCCCCACAGCTTGAACATAGAAATGGGAATCCCTCCAAGCAATCTCTTTGAAGGTTTTATATAAAACATTTCAAAAGTCTCACGTGCTCCACTGCTTGCTTCTAAGATGGACACATTATTTTCTCAGGTTATGGAACCTTTAGGAAATAGCATTTAGCTGGTATCTATAGGTCATTTAGGTGGTGGGAAGCAAAAATTTGTGAAGGTTACATTTGCTTCTTATTCATGTCTACTTAGACTTTTACATACTTTTGTGTTTCCAAAACTTTTATATACTATTTTATTTTTTTCATTAATTTATTCACGTTACACCATATCACAGCCCTTGTTCCTTCCTCTCCTCCCAGTCCCACCCTTACAAATCTTTCCTCCATCACTCTTCCCCTTCATAGATTTTGTGATAGTATACATAAGTGACCCCAAAACTCCTACTATAGAACTCCTCCAGCTGATTAAAACCTTCAGCAAAATGGATGGGTACAGAATTAACTCAAAAATTAGCAGTCTTTGTTTAAATGAAGAATAAGGGGGCTGAGAAAGAAATTAGATAAACAACATAGCCACAAATAGTATAAAATATCTTGTTGTAACTCTAAACAAGTCTGTGTGAGACCTGTATGACAAAAACTTCAACTCTCTTAGGAAAGAAATTGAGGAAGATCAGAAGATGTATAGATACTCATGGCAGTAGGATTAACAGCAGAAGCAATCTACAGATTCAATGTGAATTCATAAAAACTCCAACATAATTCTTTACAGACTTTGAATAAGTAACTCTTAACTTCATATGGAAAAATTCTTCTAGAGGTATCACCCGACCTGATTTCAAGCTATACTACAGAGCAATAATAAAATGTTCATGGTGTTCAAATAAAAATACAGAGGTTGATCAATAAAATAAGTTTGAAGACTCTGAAATAAAGCTACACACCTACAGACATTTAATATTTGACTAGAATGTCAAAACAATACAATAGAGAAATAAATTCATCTTCAACAAATGGTGTTGTTCTAACTGAACCTGTACATGAGAAGAATGCAAAATAAAAAAAAACAAAAAACAAAAAACAAAAAACAAAACAAAAAAAAACCTCATGCCAGTCTCCCTGAACAAAACTCAAGCTCAAGTGAATCAAAGATTTCATCATAAAACCAAACACACTAAATATGATAGAAGAGAAAGTGGGGAACGGCCTTGAACACATAGGCACAGGACACAAATTCTTATTTTTTTTTAACAGATATAATGACAGACCTAGAGTTTAGCATGTTAATATCATATATAGTATTTTATAATTAAAGAGGAAGAATGTCAACCAAGAAGTATGGACACTCTATACTCCTTTATGACTGAAGAAGTTTGTAAGAGGTCAAATGTTGTATACTATTTAATTTAAGTTTAGTTTTCATTGGCATTTTTGCTTGGTGCTTATTTAAAACTGCATATAATTTAAGGTAATCATTTGTGCAAGGAGACATCTCTAAGGAAACTCTGAAAAAATACATTGGTTGTTCTGACCACAGCATAATCAGGGAACTTACATATTAGATGGCATTTCATTAGTGTTTGAAATCATTTATGAATGTTGTAAAAATAGGTTAATTAATTTATTTAGGTGGCTGATGAGCTACTGCTGAAAAGACAAAGATAGTTCTGTGAACTACTGCTTGAATATAAAAGTTCTATTCAAAGTTCTATTCATATCTCCTTTTTATTGGTGTAAATTCTAAATTGCAGAAGGAAAATTCAATGCTTTCTTTAGTATATTTGTAAGGGAGAAGTCAGTACAAACTCAGGTTAATAGGACCCCAAATCTCAACTTTAAAATACTACCCTAATCTTCCTGGTTTTCAAACACTGCTTCAAGTTGATTTTTTTACAAATTCATATTGGTGTTTTGCCTGAATGTATATTTGGTTATCATAGGTATATACAAGGTATCAGGTTTTCTGTAACTGGATCTACATATGTTTCTGAGCCATGTAGATGCTGGCAATTGAAAATGGGTCCTCTGCAAGGCCTAGCTTTGGACTTAAACACTGGGTTGTTTATCCCCCTACTTGATATTTTTGCATCAATATTCGTCACCTACATTTAGCAATTCCTTCATATTCCATTGTATTTAATTGATACACATGAGACAAAAAGAACATACATTATTCCTTGACTGCATATTAGACTAACAACAATAGATCACTTTGAGCCTTCCCATCATTCTCAGGAGCACAGTTCTGTGGATAGGATATTTCCTACTGTACATAATAACAAGCCATTGTGTGGTAGAAGAGAAAATTGTTCTTTTGGTGAGTTAGCCACTGAAGCTTTTAGTTCCGATGATCTTTTTATTGTTAACAGTAAGATGGGACAAAGATGGGTTTTGGATAATAGTCAGATGTAAGTAGTACCAGCCAGTACCATGCTGGTTTGGTTTGAAGCATAAAACTTTAGCCCCAAAGAAGGTCATATAAATTCATGACTCAAGAAATTTAGGGAAAATTCTGGCTGCTCTATGATGTGACTCTCCCATTTTATTTTTCTTCATTGAACGAAATACCATATTGAATGAATATTATGCTTATTAATACCATAAAGACTACCTGATCTATCTCTTTATCATTTATAGTATATTAATTTCTTCTTAGATAAATAGATAATTTAGCACTGGCTCATACTATATATTAATATAATTTGAAACATTATTCCACAGTAGTAACACATGGTTACTTAAAGTATGCATATATTCTGCTGTAATAGTTTAACTACTATAAAAATTCTGCATAAAAGACTAGCTTTTTCATTCCACATATTCTTCAATGGGTTTGTGCTTGCACTGTATATTGTGATGACAACCATCTCAGCATTAATACATTTTCATCAGTTGTTGCTGTCCTACTTTTTGTGGGGATTCACTATATTCTCCACTTTGGTTGGTAATAAGATCTTCTGTCTGTACAAAGTCCTTTACTAAGCAGGATCTTTAGCATATTGTCAATTCAAATGCTGTTCTTGTTCAAACAACTTATTTGTAACTTCACCACAAACTTGGAGCCACGTATTCAAATATCAAAGCCATGTGAATACTTTCTCCTTCAGTACATCACAAATGAATAAAGAAGAAAAAATTAAAAGTCAGAGAAGGTATCATTATTTAGTGATAAGAAAATAAGAAAGGTCTGTTTCTCTTTGTAAACACCAACTCAGCCAGAAACCGTTTGGTCTACAATACTGGCCAGCCTGTAGAATATATGGGATAATGGCGATACAAAGCTTGCAGGAGTAACAAACCAAGAAATGATTTGACTTAAGGTCTATGCTAATAGATGGAACTCATAACCAACACTGGATAACTAAGGACCAGAGACTAGATTACCCTTAACCAAATAATTATAGTAAGAATGAATGAAAAAGAAGTAAAGAAGGAAAGAAAGAAAGAGAGAGAGAGAGAGAGAGAGAGAGAGAGAGAAAGAAAGAAAGAAAGAAAGAAAGAAAGAAAGAAAGAAAGAAAGAAAGAAAGAAAGAAAGAAATAGGGGGGAGGGAGGTAGAAAGGAATTTAGGAAGGAAGGAAGGAAGGAAGGAAGGAAGGAAGGAAGGAAGGAAGGAAGGAAGGAAGGAAGGATGTAGTGATTATGGTTCCTAATGATATTCTACTATATTTATGCACACATAGATCAGTGTCTCCTTCATCCATTTTCAGATTAGCTTCCTCAAGCAGCATATTGAAACAAATACAGAGACCTATATTCAGATATTATACAGAACATGAGACACCTTGAAACGTTCAGACTTAAATGGGATGTTTCCTGCAATGCCCCCACACCCTTCAGATCTCAGAGAAAAGCATAAAACCCAGAAGAGTGGAGAATACCAGAGAAACAAAGCCCTGTAAATCAACAGGAGCACAGTTCATATGAACTCACAGAGTTCTTCCCAAGTACCTTGAATATATATTGTGGTTTCTGATTTATGAATGAATGAATGAATAAATGAATAAAAATCCTGACACTAGGTTAAAGGTTAAGAGTTGACTATCACTTATACCTTTTGGGAGAGGGAAAGTCAGTTTTACAACAGAATAGCACTGGGCATATCAGCCATTCTAGGACAGGATTCACATTCACTAGTGATTGACCAACATACAATGGACTAGTGTGTGTGTGTGTGTGTGTGTGTGTGTGTGTGTGTGTGTGCGTGTGCTCGCGTGCTCGCATGCGCGCGCATGCGCTCTTATTTGGTTACAATTTGGTACAGATTTGTTTGTTTGGTTTTTTGGAAGTGTGCTTTTAGTTTATTTTATTGATTTGTTGTTGGGTTGGGTTTTTGTTAGATTTTAGAGAAAGAATTTAAAGTTGAGTTGGTAGAGGGAAGGAGAAGATCTGGAAGAACTTGAGAGAATTAAAGAAACATGATCAAAATATATTTAAATGTAAAAACTGTTTTAAGTAAAAAAGATACATAATGTGAAAAATGTAGTAAAATACCTTCCCCAAATGCAGCAAGCATTATTCATCGGATGACAAAAATACTATTCACTTTATATAAGAAAAAAAATTTTAAGATACAACAAAATTAAATAAATTATTTATGTTGATATTAAGACCTAAATCTTAAAAAAATCAATTACTTGGAAGTCTACAAAATAATAAAAAACACACAATTATCCCCACTTATAATTATTTTGTTTTAAAAAATAAAATTATCTACTAAAAAAAATCAATGTTAGGACTTCCAGAAAATCCATAATGACCTTGTGGCTATATAAATCTTAAAACTGATTAAACTAAAAATTTTAAACTATCCTCAATACAGTTAAAATATTGAGAAAATATCACAAAAGTCATATAGTAAGCTGAACCAAATCTACATAAGAAAATACACTAAAAATTTGTAAGAATGCCTACCACACCTACTCTAGTGAAGTCTGCATGACAGGCTAAAGGCTTGGACACAGTCCCGAGGTAAAGTCCAGAGGCATAGAGTTTCACAGAAACTCAGTCTCCTGGAACCTTGGCACAAATGCTCCAAACCTGTCCCTGCGTTAGTCAGTGTATGGATCTGTGTACTTTCTTTCAGTATTGTTTTATTATAGGTGCTTCCAAGAAATGATTTTATTAATACCTAAATCAAGTGGAACTCTACTGTCTGGCTTTCACCAATGTCCAAGGCAGTCCTTGAGCTGACCCTGGGCTTGGAATTTCATAAGAATGTCATTCATCCAGACGAAATACCCCAGTGTTGACATTTAGTAATCAGGCATCTTAGTGTGCCAGATAGGAGCTAGCATTCTCAGGGCTAGTACAACATAGTAAATTTAGAATTCTCATTACAGTCAGGTGTGGCAGACTACATTGCATTCCCCACAGATACTTAAAAGAGCAGCCAAGTTACTCCCATATGCAAGAATTTTCCATGGCCTAGGGATAGGGAGGGTTGTGG
Organism: Mus musculus; assembly: GCF_000001635.26. Classification (NCBI taxonomy): domain Eukaryota; kingdom Metazoa; phylum Chordata; class Mammalia; order Rodentia; family Muridae; genus Mus; species Mus musculus. Next base: position 104,333,341 of record NC_000067.6, read on the forward strand.
TTTAAGGAAGAGCTACAGTATTGCACTATTCATGAAAAGGTTTGCTAGAGCAGAACCTCCTGGTGCAAGCTTTCACAAGGCTCAGAGGAATAGCATAAATTGTAACTAGTATGTGAAATCCTCACCTGGCCCCTGTCATTAGCTGACTCTAGGCAGGGCTGTTCCTATTCTCAACTGTAAACATTGCCTGGTTCCTGCCAGTCTTTGGAATTCATTTCTCTGTTTTGTGTCAGATAACTTCAAAGTACCTTGGCTGTTGCAAAACTTCTTTGTTTTATTTTTAGCTTAATATATAAGTCTGATGCTCACTTTGACAAATTACATTCAGATACAACCCTCCCTTGTGCTCACATCTGTTTGTCACCCATTTGCCGACTCCCTGGCCACCTGTACCTGTACTAGGACTCTGATTTTCCCACGGAGTGAGGGGCCAACTGAGGTCAGTCTGTGCCAAATGCCCAGAGGTAATTGTATTTGAGCAAGTGACATGACTCATGCTCCTTTTTCTGGAGCTCCAAATTCAGAGCTGCTGTTGTATTTCTCAACACTCAGATAATTACACCACTCCTTCCCACAGCTACATTCTTTGATCCACAACTAAGTAAGTGTTGTATTCTAGGCCAATATCATCAAGATTCTTTCTACCACCTGGACTTCATTTACAGTATTAAAGTCCTATATCAGGATGGAATCTCATGACAGAGAGATACAAATTTTCTGGCTCTAGAGAAGTGTAGATCCGAAAGTAGAAAAGCTAGATTGTTCTTATTGAGGATTCTGGTTCTTTTTGGACTAGAAAATAGATAATTTCACACTTAAGAGCAATTTTTTTTGAAAAAAATAGAAATCAGTTTTTTAAATAAGAAGAGAAGTTTATGAAAGCATAGTAGTGGGATACTACTCAACTTTGTCATCAGTACACTATTCAAAGATACTAAACTGAAGGCAGGAACAGACAATATAGAACATGAGCAGATTAAAAGCAAATTATAAACAGATCCATCAGAACCAGGTCTTCATCTTTGCTGTCTCAAAGGACTTGACTATAATTTATGGCTGAAAATTAAGCTTTTCTCACCCACAGATGACTTCTAAGAAACCATCAGTAAAAAAAAAAAAAAAAAAAAAACAATCCACTTCTCCCTGGAGGTTTAGCAATAGTGCATGCCCCATATTTCTCCCTTACAAGAGGAACTAGAGAGAAAAGCTACAAGCTACTAGATCTTAACCTGTTATTATCATGAGCTATTTGAACTATGTGCTGATCCAGTTGAGATGAAAACTAACTGGAAAACAGCATGGTGCCTGAATTTTGACCTAGAAGATATCACTCCTTAGAAAGGAAAAAGAAAGTAAGAAGTGGATGTCTGATATTGCTTTTCCAAGCTGTTAAACATATACATATAACTGACCAAACAATGAAAACACTAATGTATTGGAGATGTTGGGAGCTTAGCCCCGGACTGGATCCTCTCAGATGCAGCCTAGGAGAAAGAGTGTTGGTTGGGGCAAAAAGACTTGGTCTTATGAAAAGTTAGATTACTTTCTTTTAAATTTTATCTATTTTTTTCTTTACTCAATTTATTCTGCTCACTGCCCTCCTCCCGGTCATCTCTCTCTCTCTCTCTCTCTCTCTCTCTCTCTCTCTGCATCTTCTTCACTGTCCCTCTTTCTCCTGCATTCTGTGTATTGCTTTCTTCTGCTGCTCTAGCCTAATGTAGTTGTTCCTAAGTATTTTGTATCTTTTTCAGAGAATAGATCACATGGCTTTTCCAAGCATACTCTTAAAAATAACGTTCAAACATAAATTCCAAATCACAAATGAAGAAAGAAAAGACTCATACACACATGAACTATAAAGATTGGATCAGGTGGGAATCTGCTACCCCCACAACTGGGAAAATTATTGTGCTTATTAGGTAAAGTACAGTTAGTAGGAGGTCTTTATAGGCCAGTAGTCTCAGGCTATAAACACCTGGGTAGAACAGTTTTGCTAGACTTGACACACTCTGATCTATCATCTATAAACACTCATATTTGGATTTTTCAAGAAGAGCTTTGCACCTCCTCTTCAGGCTCAGTAGTATAGAGAACTGGTGTTGATAAGTTCCCATAGGTCCCAGGTCCTGGAGTTCTCTACATGTTTATGCCCATATCAAGAATGCATATTTCCTCAGGACTTGTTTCTCTCAGGGCTTCCTTAGCTCCCTGTATTAGACTCTGTAAGAAGGGATCAAATGAATATTCTAGAGTTGAGAGGTATAAGAACTGAAGTTACAAGTGTATAAAGAGGCTGAATTGTGAATTTGAACTGGTAAAATAGTTAATCCAATGTTAAATTCAAGCATAGTGGCTATGTAGTTAAAATTCAGGAAAAACAAAACAAAATATTAATACCAAATAGAAAAATGTGAGGCATTATAAAGCCAATTAATGCAAATACTATGTGAGTCCCAGAAGAGACTGACAAGAAAGGTGTAGAAATGTTATTAAAAATAACAAAAAGCTTTCCAATTAATTTAAAAACACAAATGTAGGTTTGGAAAGATATGGAAATGTACAACAGTTAAGTTGTATTTCCCAGGGAGAAATGGAGGTGTTGGTCCAGGGCACAGTTTCAGCAAAATCTTTAAGATCTGGAACACCAATGTGCAACAATGTGAATAAGGCAGTTGATATTTTCTTGGCACTTGTAAAGGGAATAATTCTCGAGTGCCTCATCTCTCACATACAGGTGCTTTGTGGATTTGCGGATATGTTAGTTAACTTTATTTTGGTCAGTATTACCAAAGCTTTCTGCATAGCAAAATGAGAAGTTGTATAACTTTAAAATAGAGATTTTGTGTGTCAATTATGTGTAAATAAGGTAAAAAAATTAATACAGTAAAATTACTATAAAGGATTTGAGCACTAGAATCCGCTCATTAGTCAGAGGCTGTATCCTATGATGAAGTCCCCTAAACAAAGAAAACAAAGAGAAAAAAATAGCTTCCTGTTCTTTCCAGTATAAAAAAGGAAATTATTTTATAATAGGAAAGTTGTGGCAGATTTTTTTAAAATGAAAAGCATGTATATTAGTGTTAATATTTAAATCCTTTCAGTATTTGTATTATTGATAAAAATATCTTTTTAAACATTTTTTACTATCTTAGAAAAATGCTGATAGGTTACAGGACTATTTGACACTGAACAACCAAACCATTGATTTTTCTTTGACAAATATCACATCTCCACCTTCTACCTTTCTTAGTTGCCTATATTCCTTTGTGTACAGTTGAGGCCTCATGAGCTCATCATCACTCTTCAACTCACATTTGGCCTGCCATGTTGGTTGCTGGTGAAGCTTTATGTACGCAGCTTGTGATGTTACTAGGAGACACAACCTCACAGAAAATTCCCATATCTTCTAGTGCTTATAATATTTTCTACTCCACTTTCTGCAATCTTCTTTGAGTGTTGGTTGTGGATGCTTTCTGTATATGTGTCCCTGAGTACTGGGCTTTACAACTCTGCATTTTGGCTCGTTGTGGTTTTCTGTATTGCATTCCTTATGTTTGGAGAGAAATTTCCTTGATGATAGGTGAAGACTAACTACACTTATTTGTGAATATAAAGACAAACAACCATTCTCTTTTTATGCTTATTTTGTTAGGTTTTAGGGATTATGCTGGTTTAGTAAAGGGTAGATTTCCCCACTGACAACCATGAATTCTCAAACACTTAATATTTAGCTAGGTCTCCAGGATTAGGCATAGATCCCTCTTCTTTAACGGGCCTTAAGTTCGATTAGAAAGCTACTGGTTACTTCCAATGTATGTGTGCCATTATTAAATCTTAGTGTTATATTGCATTCTTGTTATTGACATGGTTCATAGGTATTAGAGCTGGGTAAGACCTTTGCTTGCTTCCATCTTTGGATGCTTGCAAGTTTTTTCTGACATTATGAAAAATAGTCTTCAGGAAGGATGTATTCAGTTAGGTTCTGGCTCAAGGGTCTCTGGTCCCTATAAGTGTTTACTGTCTTCAGAAAAAGGGACTTACCATCTTCTCTGGGTGAGTCTAGAGCTTAGTAACTAAGCATAGTAGCAATAGCTGGTAAATTTTGAAAGTTTTTTTGGACAACACTTACCAAAATCTCAAAAGATGGCTTCTTATATCTCCATTATGCTTCAGTTAGATTGTTTTTAGTTCTTGTTGGATCACTGTCAATAAAAATGAGGAAAATTCATTAAAAGATCGGTGGAAGAGAGAGAGAGAGAGAGAGAGAGAGAGAGAGAGAGAGAGAGAGAGAGAGAGAGAGAGAGATAATAGATAGATATTAGAAAGAAAGAGAATGAGAAAGAAGGAAGGAAGGAAGGAAGGAAGGAAGGAAGGAAGGAAGGAAGGAAGAAGATGATAATACAGAATTGCATTTCAATATCTCAGTCACCATGTGGGCCCAACAACTGGAATAGGGGCTGTCCCTAAAGCTGTAGCCTGACTGTGGAATACATTCCCCAACAAGGCTGATTTTTCTGTCCTCCCTCCCTGAGTGGGAGAGAATAAGCCCAATCCTGCAGAGACTTGAAGTGCCAGGAAAGGGGGATACTCAGGGGGCCCCCACACTCTTAGAGGAGAACTAGATGGGGGATAAGGAAATGGACTCCGATAAGGGAGACCAGAGAGAGGGCACTTTGGGATGTTAAATACTTACTTACTAACTTACTTACTTACTTACTTACTTAATAAATTAATTATAAACTTAAACTAACTAAGGGAATAAAAAGCATTTTAAAATAATTACACATGTGAATTCTGTGAGTTTTTTTTTTTCAGATAAATTTTTCATTATTTACCCACTTCTCCACTCCCTAAAGAGCCAATAATTTTACTATTTCCCATAAGAAATTCCTTGGACTTTGGTATTCTCCTTTGCTATCTTCCCCCCTTCCATATTTACCTCTCTCCACATTATTTTTGAGAGGATAGGATTTTTCACTAAAGTTAGAACTCCTTGATGCACTGAGGCTGGTCTGCCAGTGAAATGCAGGCATCCTCTTTTCTCTAAATCCCTGGCAATGGAATTACGAGTCCATGGCCATTGAACCCAACCTTCTACTTGGGTGCTGGGCACCCAAATTCAGGATCTTATACAGCACACACTTTACAGTCATATCCCTACTTCTGACATGTTTTTAAGTTGTTTTTGTTATTGCTCTTTTTTGTTTTGTTTTTATTATTTTGGATTGTTTTTCTTTAAATATTGATAAGGAACAAAAACTAATTCATGTGTTATCCAAAAGTTCACAGAAAGTGAAACTTAGGGAGATAAAAAATATCTAGTTTCTGCTAATCCTGAAGTCAGAATCATGTAAGAAACAGTGCTGTTTAATGCCTGCTGTCTTGAACAAAAGCCTATGAGTAGCCTACACTGAGTAAGCTAGCAATGAAAAATGTGAGTTGGGAATCAGAAGTAATGAACTTGAGAGTTTTTTCACCTGAGGACTGCATATAGTTTACTCCAAAGAATAATCAGTCTGTACAGTACTCATAATACTTCCCTGAAGCAACAATCAGGCCATAGTAAGACACAATCTACCACTGGTATTGGTGACACTGTGAAAACCTGAGAAAACCTTTCCTACCCTGGTCTGGATACAATCTTCTACAGTATTAAGAGAAATGGACAGGTGTTGGGATGTTTCTTAAGGAGGTAACAGGATGGGCCAGTTAGTCCTGAAGGAAAGGGCTTGGAACTGTTTTATTTGACTGATATAATGCGTCCATGAAATTTCTCCATGCTTTTGTGAACTTTCCTCCATGCACAAGATTGTCCAGGCATAATCTGGACACTTTATGATACTCATAGTCTATTGATGTCTTCTACTATCTAAAGGTTCAGTTAGGAAGATGTAGAATAAGGCAGAAAATTGAGTGATTATTATCACCACCGTTAATAGTTATACAGCCAATCCTGCACAGCAATATTTACACAAAATGGATTATGTAGAAGGCGTTTGTCATAATGTGTAATCTCATTTAGAAAACGGAAAAAAGTCACAGGAGACAGGAAGTGTTTCATGGAAAAAATACATAGCTCTCCCTTCTTTTGGTTTGTGTCAGCATTTGGACTGAGGGTTGCTGCCTTAAAGTGCCCACTTGGAACATAGCATGTAGAAGAGAATTGCACCACAGTAAGGAATTCCACCTAGGTTTTTAATGAGAAACGATCATCTTTTTTAGCTTCTTTGAATGTTAGTGTAAAATGCGGAACTTTATACAGGATTTTTGTGAGCAATGATGACCGGATGGTCATCCCATCAGATGCTGAATTCTACAAATAAAATTATCTATCACAATTATGAGGGACACTTTACATTTTCTAAATAAATTTTTCTCAACTAAAAAAGAATTTTCATTAGTTTTGACATCAAATATACTATTGAATGGGAAATGCCCCTCAATAATATTCCAAATATAATTACAATTTCAAAGAAATAATTGTCTGTCTACCTGGTACAGATATGTATTTCTTTATAATGAAAATTATTTCAAAATAGTATGAAATTTTAGATTTAAAAAACATTGTAATAGTTCTCCAAATGTCTCCCAAGCTTTGGTTCAAGACACGTTTGAATTTGCCATCTTGGAGTCTTTCTATTATTTTGCACATTTAACTCATTCTGTTAGAGGAGATGCTGAACATTCAAAACACACATGTATGGCATAATAAAACCTTAAAGCATATATCAGTCACTATCCCATACTACCCATGACGTGAGAATATTTTCAAATGCATAGGACTCACCATCTGTATATGCTGCTGTTTCTCAATATTAAGTTTACAGAGTCTGAACGGCTGAACTGCTTCATTGGAGTAATACCACACATCATAAATGGAAAACTTAGCTTGGTGGGTGGTTTTGTAAAATGATTACACCATGGAACTACCATCCAGATGGAGAAAGAGTTTCATTTGTACCCCAAGCACTTCTTTACATCATTGTGGTCTTCTGAATGGTCTCTGACTACCATCTGGGATTGTTATTAAGCTCCTAAGATTTCAATAGACTGTGCAATATTTTCTATCAGGCTTCTCAAAATTAAAATTCTGAGACTAGTCACTGAATGAAGCTATAGATCATAACTCATTTTCCCTTTTATCAAAAAGGTAGTTTTTCTCTCATATATATCTTAATGACTTTCCCCTTCCTCTATTCCTCCCAGTTCCTTCCCACATTCCATCCCATCCAGATATACCGCTCTTCTGTCTCTCATTAAAAACAAACAAACAAAAGCCCCAAAAGATCCCTTTAGCTCCTTGGTTACTTGCTCTAGCTCCTCCATTGGTGAACCTGTGATCCATCCAATAGCTGACTGTGTGCCTCCACTTCTGTGTTTGCTAGGCACCAGCATAGCTTCACAAGAGACAGATATATCAGGGTCCTTTCAGCAAAATCTTGATAGTGTATGCAATAGTGTCAGCGTTTGGAGGCTGATTATGGGATGGATCCCAGGATATGGCAGTCTCTAGATGGTCCATCCTTTCCTCTCAGCTCCAAACTTTGTCTCTGTAACTCCTTCCATGGGTGTTTTGTTCCCAATCCTAAGAAGGGGCAAAGTGTCCACACTTTGGTCTTCGTTTTTCTTGAGTTTCATGTGTTTGGCAAATTGTATCTTATATCTTGGGTATTCTAAGTTTCTGGGGTAATATCCACTTATCAGTGAGTACAGTGTCTCTAGCTGCATATGTATCAGAAGCATATGTATCAGAAGATGGCCTAGTCGGCCATCAGTGGAAAGAGAGGCCCATTGGTCTTGCAAACTTTATCTGCCTCAGTACAGGAGAATGCCAGGGCCAAGAAGTGGGAGTGGGTGGTTGGGGAAGTGGGTGGGGGAGCAGGTAGCAGACTTTTGGGATAACATTGGAAATATCAATGAAATAAATACATCATTAAAAAAACAAAGAAACGGGTTTCTAAGGGATAATAATGAAATAAAACTTATAATATAGCAACAAAAACTAATACATCAAAAAAGGACAAAAACTAATATACAGAATTAAAAGAGCCCAAGAAAAGGCACATAAAAAAGAAGGAGCCACAGGATTTCACATTGAGGAGTCCCATTAAAACACAAAACTGCAAATCATAGCACACATCACATGTTTAAATACATACATACATACATATATATATATATATATATATATATATATATATATATATATAAGTGTGTGTGTGTGTGTGTGTGTGTATACAAAAGACCTGGTCTAAACCATGCAAACCTGTGCTTACTGTTTCAGACTGTGACTTCATGTTTATATGTGCTTTAATAATGTTTTTTTTTCAATTTTTATTAGGTATTTAGCTCATTTACATTTACAAAGCTATACCAAAAGTCCCCCATACCCACCCACCCCCACTCCCCTACCCACCCACTCCCCCTCTTTGGCCCTGGCGTTCCCCTGTACTGGGGCATATAAAGTTTGCTTGTCCAATGGGCTTCTCTTTCCAGTGATGGCCGACTAGGCCATCTTTTGGTACATATGCAGCTAGAGTCAAGAGCTCTGGAGTACTGTTAGTTCATAATGCTGTTCCACCTATGGGGTTGCAGATCCCTTTAGCTCCTTGGGTACTTTCTCTAGCTCCTCCATTGGGAGCCCTGTGATCCATCCATTAGCTGATTGTGAGCATCCACTTCTGTGTTTGCTAGGCCCCTTCATTGTCTCACAAGAGACAGCTACATCTGGGTCCTTTCGATAAAATCTTGCTAGTGTATGCAATGGTGTCAGCGTTTGGATGCTGATTATGGGGTGGATCCTATGATATGGCAGTCTCTACATGGTCCATCCTTTCATCTCAGCTCCAAACTTTGTCTCTGTAACTCCTTCCATGGGTGTTTTGTTCCCACCTTTAAGGAGGGGCATAGTGTCCACACTTCAGTCTTCATTTTTCTTGAGTTTCATGTGTTTAGGAAATTGTATCTTATATCTTGGGTTTCCTAGGTTTTGGGCTAATATCCACTTATCAGTGCGTAGATATTGTGTGAGTTCCTTTATGAATGTGTTACCTCACTCAGGATGATGCCCTCCAGGTCCATCCATTTGGCTAGGAATTTCATAATTTCATTCTTTTTAATAGCTGAGTAGTACTCCATTGTGTAGATGTACCACATTTTCTGTATCCATTCCTCTGTTGAGGGGCATCTGGGTTCTTTCCAGCTTCTGGCTATTATAAATAAGGCTGCTATGAACATAGTGGAGCATGTGTCCTTCTTACCAGTTGGGGCATATTCTGGATATATGCCCAGGAGAGGTATTGCTGGATCCTCCAGTAGTACTATGTCCAATTTTCTGAGGAACCGCCAGACTGATTTCCAGAGTGGTTGTACAAGCCTGTAATCCCACCAAAAATGGAGGAGTGTTCCTCTTTCTCCACATCCGGCCAGCATCTGCTGTCACCTGAATTTTTGATGTTAGCCATTCTGACTGGTGTGAGGTGGAATCTCAGGGTTGTTTTGATTTGCATTTCCCTGATGATTAAGGATATTGAATATTTTTTCAGGTGCTTCTCTGCCATTCGGTATTCCTCAGGTGAGAATTCTTTGTTCAGTTCTGAGCCCCATTTTTTAATGGGGTTATTTGATTTTCTGAAGTCCACCTTCTTAAGTTCTTTATATATGTTGGATATTAGTCCCCTATCTGATTTAATAGGTAAAGATCCTTTCCCAATCTGTTGGTGGTCTTTTTGTCTTATTGACGGTGTCTTTTGCCTTGCAGAAACTTTGGAGTTTCATTAAGTCCCATTTGTCACTTCTTGATCTAACAGCACAAGCCATTGCTGTTCTGTTCAGAAAATTTTCCCCTGTGCCCATATCTTCAAGGCTTTTCCCCACTTTCTCCTCTATAAGTTTCAATGTCTCTGATTTTATGTGAAGTTCCTTGATCCACTTAGATTTGACCTTAATACAGGAGATAAGTATGGATCGAATTGCATTCTTCTACATGATAACAACCAGTTGTGCCAGCACCAATTGTTGAAAATGCTGTCTTTCTTCCACTGGATGGTTTTAGCTCCCTTGTCGAAGATCAATTGACCATAGGTGTGTGGGTTCATTTCTGGGTCTTCAATTCTATTCTATTGGTCTACTTGTCTGTCTCTATACCATTACCATGCAGTTTTTATCACAATTGCTCTGTAGTAAAGCTTTAGGTCAGGCATGGTGATTCCACCAGAGGTTCTTTTATCCTTGAGAAGAGTTTTTGCTATCCTAGGTTTTTTGTTATTCCAGATGAATTTGCAAATTGCTCCTTCTAATTCGTTGAAGAATTGAGTTGGAATTTTGATGGGGATTGCATTGAATCTGTAGATTGATTTTGGCAAGATAGCCATTTTTACAATGTTGATCCTGCCAATCCATGAGCATGGGAGATCTTTCCATCTTCTGAGATCTTCTTTAATTTCTTTCTACAGAGATTTGAAGTTTTTATCATACAGATCTTTCACTTCCTTAGTTAGAGTCACGCCGAGATATTTTATATTATTTGTGACTATTGAGAAGGGTGTTGTTTCCCTAATTTCTTTCTCAGCTTGTTTATTCTTTGTGTAGAGAAAGGCCATTGACTTGTTTGAGTTAATTTTATATCCAGCTCCTTCACTGAAGCTGTTTATCAGGTTTTGGAAGTTTTCTGGTGGAATTTTCAGGTTCACTTATATATACTATCACATCATCTGCAAAAAGTGATATATTGACTTCCTCTTTTCCAATTTGTATCCCCTTGAATTGCTCTGGCTGATACTTCAAGTACTATGTTGAAAAGGTAGGGAGAAAGTGGGCAGCCTTGTCTAGTCCCTGATTTTAGTGGGATTGCTTCCAGCATCTCTCCATTTACTTTGATGTTGGCTACTGGTTTGCTGTAGATTGCTTTTATCATGTTTAGGTATGGGCCTTGAATTCCTGATCTTTCCCTAACTTTTATCATGAATGGGTGTTGGATCTTGTCAAATGCATTTTCTGCATCTAATGAGATGATCATGTTGTTTTTGTCTTTGAGTTTGTTTATATAATGGATTACATTGATGGATTTTCGTATATTAAACCATCCCTGAATCCCTGGAATAAAACCTACTTGGTCAGGATGGATGATGGCTTTAATGTGTTCTTGAATTCGGTTAGCGAGAATTTTATTGAGGATTTTTGCATCGATATTCATAAGAGAAATAGGTCTGAAGTTCTCTATCTTTGTTGGGTCTTTCTGTGGTTTAGGTATCAGAGTAATAGTGGCTTCATAAAATGAGTTGGGTAGAGGACCTTCTACTTCTATTTTGTGAAATAGTTTGTGCAGAACTGGAATTAGATCTTCTTTGAAGGTCTGTTAGAACTCTGCACTAAACCTGTCTGGTCCTGGGCTCTTTTTTGCTGGGAGGCTATTAATAACTGCTTCTATTTCTTTAGGGGATATGGGACTGTTTAGATGGTCAACGTGATCCTGATTCAACTTTGGTACCTGGTATCCGTCCAGACATTTGTCCATTTCGTCCAGGTTTTCCAGTTTTGTTGAGTATAGCCTTTTGTAGAAGGATCTGATGATGTTTTGGATTTCTTCAGGATCGGTTGTTATGTCTCCCTTTTCATTTCTGATTTTGTTAATTAGTATTTTGTCCGTGTGCCCTCTAGTGAGTCTACCTAAGGGTTTATCTATCTTGTTGATTTTCGCAAAGAACCAACTCCTCGTTTGGTTAATTTTTTGAATAGTTCTTGTTTCCACTTGGTTGGTTTCACCCCTGAGTTTGATTATTTCCTGCCGTCTACTCCTCTTGGGTGAATTTGCTTCCTTTTTTTCTAGAGCTTTTAGATGTGTTGTCAAGCTGCTAGTATGTGCTCTCTTCCGTTTCTTCTTGGAGGCACTCAGAGCTATGAGTTTCCCTCTTAGAAATGCTTTCATTGTGTCCCATAGGTTTTGGTACATTGTGGCTTCATTTTCATTAAACTCTAAAATGTCTTTAATTTCTTTCTTTATTTCTTCCTTGACCAAGGTATCATTGAGAAGAGTGATGTTCAATTTCCACGTGAATATTGGCTTTCCATTATTTATGTTGTTATTAAAGATCAGTCTTAGGCCATGGTGGTCTGATAGGATACATGGGACAATTTCAATATTTTTGTATCTGTTGAGGCCTGTTTTGTGACCAATTATATGGTCAATTTTGGAGAAGGTCCCATGAGGTGCTGAGAAGAAGTTATATCCTTTTGTTTTAGGATAAAATGTTCTGTAGATATCTGTCAGGTGCATTTGTTTCATAACTTCTGTTAGTTTCACTGTGTCCCTGTTTAGTTTCTGTTTCCACGATCTGTCCACTGATGAAAGTGGTGTGTTGAAGTCTCCCACTATTATTATGTGAGGTGCAATGTGTGCTTTGAGCTTTACTAAAGTGTCTTTAATGAATGTGGCTGCCCTTACATTTGGAGCGTAGATATTCAGAATTGAGAGTTCCTCTTGGAGGATTTTACCTTTGATGAGTATGAAGTGTCCCTCCTTGTCTTTTTTGATAACTTTGGGTTGGAAGTCGATTTTTTCTGATATTAGAATGGCTACTCCAGCTTGTTTCTTCAGACCATTTGCTTGGAAAATTGTTTTCCAGCCTTTCACTCTGAGGTAGTGTCTGTCTTTTTCCCTAAGATGGGTTTCCTGTAAGCAGCAGAATGTTGGGCCCTGTTTGTGTAGCCAGTCTGTTAGTCTATGTCTTTTTATTTGGGAATTGAGTCCATTGATATGAAGAGATATTAAGGAAAAGTAATTGTTGCTTCCTTTTATTTTTGTTGTTAGAGTTGGATTCTGTTCTTGTGGCTGTCTTCTTTTTGGTTTGTTGAGGGATTACTTTCTTGCTTGTTCTAGGGCGTGATTTCCGTCCTTGTATTGCTTCTTTTCTGTTATTATCCTTTGAAGGGCTGGATTTGTGGAAAGATATTGTGTGAATTTGGTTTTGTCGTGGAATACTTTGGTTTCTCCATCTATGGTAATTGAGAGTTTGGCTGGGTATAGTAGCCTGGGCTGGCATTTGTGTTCTCTTAGTTTCTGTATAACATCTGTCCAGGCTCTTCTGGCTTTCATAGTCTCTGGTTAAAAGTCTGGTGTAATTCTCATAGTCTTCCTTTATATGTTACTTGACCTTTCTCCCTTACTGCTTTTAATATTCTATCTTTATTTAGTGCATTTGATGTTCTGATTATTATGTGTTGGGAGGAATTTCTTTTCTGGTCCAGTCTTTGGAGTTCTGTAGGCTTTGCTTTATAATGTTAAGGTGGCCTTGTTTTCTTGACATATTTGATCCTCTCTAGTCTTTCACTCTATCAGATTTCTCTTGCACCGGGTTTCCACAGAGCCTTGAGGAGAAGGTATTTAATGGAAAGCTCCCATTCAAGGATGAATCTTCTACAGTGACTCGTTCTTTGACAAATGTTTGTCTGTGACTTGTCTGCATCAGGCAGAAGCTTCTCTAATGATGGTTGAGCATGGCATTTATTGATCATTATATAAGAAGGTCCTTAGGAGTCATTGTGTTTCTACTTACCTTTCTATTTTTAGGGATGCTAAAAGTAGATATATGTTTCCACATAAAAGTCAGTACTCTTTATTCACAGATAGAAATATTGAATTTCCTTTGTACCTCTTTGCAAACAATTTGCTAATGTGAAATCCTGAAACCCTTGTGGGAATCAGAAAATGCTCTATTCCTCAGAGCGTTCCACATGTATGAGTAGATATCTGTTGGAGTTTACATGTACCAGTCATAGGGAGGAGAATTACATCCAGCTGCAGATAGTCAAGAGCAAACATTACTCAGGCTAAGTCAGCCATTAATCTGATCTTAAAATCCTTGCTACAGTTGAGCATCGCTACAAAGCCATCACAATTCCAAGATTTGTTTTTGCCCACTTTGTTCCACTTAGTGAAAACCATGTCCCCTTGTAGGGATCTGTTCCATCTGAAATTCAGAAGTCATGATTATCCAAAGACCCTCATTTTAGAAGCATATACGACTGTATGCACCTTGACAATTATACACAGAGATTTGCAACAGCTTTTTCAACCTGTTATGAGCTGAATTCTACAATAAATATAAAGGCTTTCTCAAATGTTCATTATCTCTTGGTATAAAAATTGTAAAACTATTTTTCTTTAAAGTCAAATGATATTTTAATCTAGTTACTCTCCCAAACTTGTAAGAAACAGACAGACAGCAATGCAGAAGCAGCTTTGTTTACACGTGGCTTCTAAGCAAGATCTTGAGATGAAGCATCAGCACAAGACTATAAAACACATAGACCACAACAAAGTTCAGCAATTAGTCAATTATTAAAGCATATACACAGAGGTAGGGGAGGGAGGGAGGGGGAGAATGTGTGCCAAAGAGGCTTTGAATGTGACCATAAGAGCTAAGGGAAATGTGGTATTTGACATCTTCTCTGTCATTCCATTTTGATTTTTTTTTCAGTTCTTTGTCTTTCTTGACCCTTCTAGGAGTCTAGCTCCTAACAAGGATTTAAGAGCTACTTCCTATTATATATACTCCCTCTGTATCCTGATTAGATTGTCTCATCTCAGTGATAGGATCAACAGTAAAGTCAGCATTTTTTGAGCAACACTTTATTTTTTACCAACATTTATTTCCATGAGTCCCTAAAATAGAAAGTTTTTAGTCATAATTTTGTAGGTAAAGGAAATGAACTAGTGAAAGTAACTTCCTTCAAGTAACAGAGCTAACACAGAGAAGAGACTGGCTCTCCCTAGCTCAAAATCTCCATTCCTTGAAGGGTGATACATTAAGTCTCGAGGATATCTAAACAGACATCATTCCAGGGTTCCAACTGCAGCTGGCCAGGCACCTTCTTAACTGGGAAATACCACATACATGATCTTTCTTTAAATTCATGAAAACTACTCATCTTTTAAAAATTGAAATGTTTCAGGCATATTTAAAAAATAGGTGTTTTATGCTGTCAATTACTTCTTAAACACATTGGCCAGGGGTTTAGTATTCTGTCCTCTCTTTTCTTATGCTTCTGTGTGTGATGTGTAAGACTAAACATGATGTGATTTTTAACTTTTGACTTTGCATCCCTTTGTTAAATACTCTAAAATTTTCTGTTCTTTCTATCATTCTTTCCTTTTTTCTTCAATTTTCCTCTACTGTTATACAGCTTTTTTTTCCATTAAGTTTCCTCTGAAAGAAAAGAGTATTCACAATTCAGCCTCCACTGATGTTAACATTTGAATTATCTATGTTTGCCTGTTCACACTAAATGGCCCCTGTTTAGTGTCAGTATAGTAAAGGAGTCCTTCACTGGGTTTCCTCTAGTGATCTCTTTCCCTAGTCTCTTTGAATCCATTAGTTGACTTGAGGAAGCAACACTAAAAGCATTTCCTTAATCTGTGCAGAGGCTCTGAGTTTTATCTTTTAATCAACCCTCACTATGATGGAATTTTCTATTAATTTTCTCTCCAGATATTATTAAAGTTATTTTAGAGAGAAAAAAAAAACATGTTTCCTAAAGGATGGCTTCCTTGACTATTCTCTGTGTAAATGCAATAATTCTAATCTCTGTTCTAATTTGCTTGCTTCAAATATTTTATTCTCTATCTATCTATCTACCTATCTACCTACCTATCTAACTATTTATCTATCACTCACTCCTAGGTGTTAAAAGATTGTTTATGAGGAGAAAATAATCATTCTTTAACTCTTTATTGCCAAATCAAATGAGTTGTGTAAAATCTGAGTATGTAATTAGATTGACCAAATTGTTAGGGTTTTAGAAAACTATAAAGATGCTAATTAATCATGAATTAATTCAATGGTTAGTTTATCTCAAACATATTATACATTAACTATTATTATTCATAGCCTGCCTTATGACATTAACAATATA
Organism: Mus musculus; assembly: GCF_000001635.26. Lineage (NCBI taxonomy): Eukaryota > Metazoa > Chordata > Mammalia > Rodentia > Muridae > Mus > Mus musculus. Next base: position 104,349,253 of record NC_000067.6, read on the forward strand.
TTGAATAGAAAATTGTTTATCATGAAGGAGTTTGAAAATAAATTTAAAAGGAAATTTAATGAGATGAAAGAGGAATTTTAAAAATTATTTTAACTACTTTATAAAATCATAAATATTTTAAGTATATGGAGCATATGCAAAGTTTAAATACATGTATTTATTTTGAAGTTTTGAATATATTTTCTTTCTCCAGTAGTACCTAAAGGTCAGAGTTTGGTGTGGGGTATCTTTCTCAGTCACTCCACACTTTACTAATATTCAGAGCTCACATGTTCAGTTAGCTTGGCTAGTCAATTTGTCCTGGACAATCCCCCTTCTGCATCTGGAAAAGCTAAGATAAAAAATATGCAGCAAAGTAGTCCTTGCCTTATGTTTGTATCTGGCATCCAAAGTCTGATCAACACACTTCCAGGGGGAGTACATTATCGACTATGATTTTTCCATGTCCCACAATAGAACTGGATATAACTTTTGAAAATCAGTGTTAACCTTGTGTTTTGGCTTTAGATTATGGAAGTTTGTACTATTAAAATAAACTATAGAAAGTAATATTAAAGGACATATTAGTAATTTGCAAACTCTGTATCTTACTTGAGTACAGAGATGTGATTATGGTTGCCAGATAGATTCTCCATGTTTCAGATGATTAAAAACAATTTTGAGGATCAATGAACAATACAAATAACTACACAAAATGGTATACTATTTTGAGCACAATAAAGAACTCAATAAATTTTCTATGGTTTTTGACTAAATATCTTTTATGATTATTGGAGCATGAACTATGCATGAAAGAGGAAGAAATATTTAATTCATCTAAAATATAAAGTTATGATTCTTTGATTTGTGTTATTCCACATCTCTTTAAAGCAGAGAAATAATTGTTTTTGAAAAATCCTTATGCTAAAAATTATCATTCAGCTTGTTAGGATGACCAATGTGATTACTGAGAAAAGCGTTTCAGAAAACAGGTTCACACTGAGAAGAAAATGGTGCAGAGTTTTGAATTCAGTTGCTTCACACATATTTATTAGTTCTGTGAAACTTTATAGTAGAGGGGAAACTTTTGTCCCTGGAAACTGAACATTTTAATGTAGACATGAGAGACAACACTGTTTGTGGCTGCTCCTGCTTAATGCTGGGTGTTGCATAGGTGAGCTTTTCTTCAGTGCACTGTATTATTACACCAGAGCTATTTAAATTGCAGCTGAGAAAGGAAAAACCATTTACTTTCCTCAATTAATTTTGCATGTGCATGACTTCCCAAGGAAAACTAATGCCCTTCCAGCTTATCTAAATAAAGGTGTCACTGGTATATATTGTGCTTGACACTGTATGATGAGAAAAGTCTTAACACGAAAACCCTATTGAACATGTCTGTGGTTTCAAATGAAGGTGGTTTCTATGGCTCTATGTCATAGTCCAAAGATGATTTATGATACCATTCACAGTGTGATCTAAACAATAGATGCCACTTATGCTGTCATAATCATCTACTCTACAAATGTTCATGCAGGGTAAATCCTGCAACCTTGGGACTGGAGACAGCTACATGGTTAAAGGCTCTGTTAGCTCTTCCAGAGGACCCAAGTTTGAGTCCCAGCACCTAAATGGCATCTCATTACCATCTGTAACTCCCGTTCCAGAGAGTTCCAAAAGCTCTCCTTTTTGACATTCACGTGCATTGTAAACATAAACATAGATTCGTGTAAAGCACTATGCAGATAAAATTTAAAATAAAAGATAACTGTGACTTACATGTAAAAGTAAAATCAAAAGTCCAGGACAGATTACAATTTTACAAATATTCCTAACTCTGAAGAAAGTTGTATAGAACAAATAATAAATGGTGCAACATTTTAAATCCCTAAGACCATGTAATTAAACTTATTAATTTAAAACCAAGATCCCCAAATTCATAAATATCAGATAAAATGAGAAAGTTAGCTCAGTTCTAACTAGAAGCTATCACAATGTTCACAGAAAAGACAAACACTTAGAAAAAAATTCTCTTAGCTGACATTTCCCTCTACATATTAAAAAACAAGTGCTGTGTTGTCAGTGTTTGGGATCCCTACTGTTGGTTACCTTGCCAGAAAGAACTAAGAATTCACAGTAATATGGTTTACGTAAACAGTTCTTATCATTCTTTAAAAATAAGTATGCTATGCAAGCTACTACATTCTTCCTTAATTTTACAAAGTAAAGTATCAAGTCTGAGGTGGATGGAGAAAAGTGTAGTTTGCCAAAAGTTAAAATCTTCAGGAGCAGGTTTGTGCGTGTGTGTGTATGTGTGTGTGTGTGTGTGTGTGTGTGTGTGTGTGTCTGTGTGTGTGTGTGATATGATTTATTTTCTTGTGTACTAGTTTGAATATGTAATGTCCTACCTCACTCAGGATTCTGTATTTGAATACTTGTTCCCTATTTGGTGGTACTGGTTAAAGAAATTCTGGAATGTTTAGCTCCATCTTTGCTGGAGGAAGTACAACCCTGAAGGGTCATTAAGCTATAATAACCAGATTCCTATTTCCTGTACTCTCTCTCTGTTTCATTTCTGCAGATGAAAATATGATCAGCCAGCGTTCTCTTTCTACAGTCATACCTTCCCTGCCTGTTCCCAACATAATAGATGAAATCACCTCTGGAACTGTTAGATGAGATAAACCTTTATTCCCTATGAGTTACATTTTTCATTCTATTTTATCACAAAAAGAAAATAGTCCTGTAACCCTTGCAGAATGCTTCATGTTCTAGCTTGGCTTGCAAAGGCTCCCCAAGGTGTGTTCTCTGACGTCTGATAAATCAGCACTGCTATACTATTTTTCCATTCACATAATAATATAATTACAGTTGTACTATGGTGACAATAAAAATGAAAAAAAAAGAAAATTTTATTGTATCTTACTAAATATTGTCACTATAAGGAAATAAATTGCAAATTTTGAATTTCAGTAGAGGACAAACTAGTGATTATACTACTCAGTGTCTCTCTACAGGTTCCTCAAACTGAACGCTAAAATTTAACCTTCTTATAATACTCTTCCCAGTGTTATGTCAGCTAGTAACACTTGTCTGTGGCGGAATTGCCACTTTTTCACAAACAACAATTCCAGGGGCATGCCAGTGTGTGTTGATAATATTAGCCTCATTTATTGGTTATAGAGATGCAAAGTGATAAGAGTAAATACGGGATTCTTGATAATTGTCAAGATGTATTCAAGACATAAACCTACTTTCTGGATTCAGACAGTATCCATGTCTCAAATGCCCTTTTAATTTGTCTCCTATACAGTAAAGTTAAATGGATATTAAAAAAAAAAAAACATGGAAGCAAAAACTTTCCAAATTGTTAGTATTTAGAAGTATACTGGTGAACTTCAAAGAAACAGTACCATAATTATTTTCCATGTACTTGCACGGTCATTGTATTTTTTTATAAATTAATTGACACCATTTTCGAAAGCTTTTAATTCCAGTTAACTTTGCCATTTAACTTTGTTTTTGTTTTTGAGATTATAATACATTTACAATATTTCTCCCTTCCCTTTCCTCCTGTCCTATATTCTTTCTTGCTCGCTATCAAAATTCTTGGCCTCATTTTTAATGTCATTATATGCATATATGAATATATATTCTTATAAACATAAGATTAATCATATTATAGATATATATTCCCAAATAAAACCTGTTCAGTTTGTTTAATGTCACTTGTGTTATTATTTCAAGGGTGGCCATTTGGATAACCAACTGGTTTGTTCTTCCTTAGAGAATAAAATTTATTTCATTCTCAGCATTCTTTTTTTGTAGTTGGTGGTAGTTTTTTGTATAGGATTGAGAATTCTTGAAAGTACATGGGTCCCATCCTTTTTAAACTCTAGTTTATGCAGTCATACTGTTGAGACTTTATAGGTATAGCTTCTGAATAAAGGACAATCAAACAATGGTCAGAGGTCTGTGAGAACTAGCCTTTAACTTGAGACTGTTTTATATTTCAGGCTTTGGTTTTTAATAAATTTAGTAAATTTCATTGAAAACAATTTTTAGCATTTCAGAGAAAGACTTTTCCCCTAGTTTTTATTTGCCACTATAGTTTAAGTGAACATTCTATGACCACAATAGTAAATTATCCATTAGGTCAAGTTTATAGACAGCAATATTCTAATATTCATCATTTTTCCTCTACAAGATGAAATAATAAGTTGGAAATATATAAAATCATGAGAGTAGTGGAAGAATTTGAGGTTAAAGATTATTGAGGTTTTTAGATCCCCAAACAAGAATATGCTCCAAATTTCTAATTATAAACATTGAATAAACCTAGATGTCCCTCAACAAAAGAATGGATAAAGAAAATGTGGTACATTCACACAATGAAGTACTACTCAGCTATTAAAAATAATGAATTTATGAAATTCTTAGGCAAATGGATGGATCTGGAGGATATCATCCTGAGTGAGGTAACACATTCACAAAGGAACTCACACAATATGTACTCACTGATAAGTGGATACTAGCCCAGAAACTTAGAATACCCAAGATACAATCTGCAAAACACAAGAAACTCAAAAAGAAGGAAGACCAAAGTGTGGATACTTCGTTCCTTCATAGAATGGGGAACAAAATATCCATGGAAGGAGTTACAGATAGAAACTTCGGAACAGAGTTTGAAGGAACGACCATCTAGAGACTGCCCCACTTGGGGATCCATCCCATAAACAACCACCAAACCCAGACACTAGGCAGATGCCAACAAGAGCCTCCTGACAGGAGCCTGATATAGATGTCTCTTGTGAGCCTCTGCTAGTGCCTGGAAAATACAGAAGTTGATGCTCACAGTCATCCATTGGTCAGAGCACAAGGTCCCCAATAAGGAGCCAGAGAAAGTACCCCGGGAGCTGAAGGGTTCTGAAGCCCCATAGGAGGAACATTAATATGAACTAATCCAGTATTCCCAGAGCTCCTTGGAACTATACCACCAATCAAAGAAAACACATGGTAGAACTTATGGTTCTAGTTATATATGTAGCAAAGGATGACCTAGTCAGTCATCAATGGTAGGAGAGGCCCTTGGTCCTGTGAAGGCTCTATGCCCCAGTATAGGGGAATGCCAGGACTGGGAATGGGAGTGGGTGGGTTGGGAAGCAGGGGGAGGGGGAGGGGCTAGAGGATTTTCAGAGGGGAAACAAGGAAAGGGGATAACATTTGAAATGTAAATAAAGAAAATATCTATTAAAAAATACCATCATGTCTAGCAAAAAAAATTAAAAAAAAAAACATTGAATACACAACAATCTAATGAAATAAATTCAGAAAAAAATCCTACTATTCTCCAACTGGATATTTCAGTTAGCCATTAATCACTCTCTTATATGTATGCATGCCTTTAATTGTTCTCTGCCAAGGTCCAGCCTCAACTTGAGGAGGGTCCTGAGAAAGGCTGGAATGGGAGCAGCACTGATTCAATAATGGCCCACAGTCAGTAGTGGCTGCAAGCTGTACATTTAAGTGCTCTCTTTTTGCCTGAGGTTTTTTGTTTGTTTGTTTGTTTGTTTTTTGTTTTGTTTTTGATATTTTCTTTATTTACATTTCAAGTGTTGTACCCTTTCTTAAATTCCCCTTCTAAAATCCCCTTCCCCTGCTCACCAACCTATCTACTCCTGCTTCCTGGTCCTGTCATGCCCCCACACTAGGGCATCAAGCCTTCACAGGATCAAGGGCCTCTCCTCCAATTGATGACCTACAAGCCCATCCTCTGCTACAAATGCGGCTGGAGACATGTGTTCTTCCATGTGTACTCTGGTTGGTGGTTTAGTCCCTGGGAGCTCTGGGCATATTGGTGTTTCATATTATTGTTTTTCCTATGGGGCTGCTAACCCCTTCATTTTCTTGGGTCCTTTTTCTAGCTTCTCCATTGGGGACCCTGTGCTCACTCCAATGGTTCGTTGAGAGCATCCACCTCTGAGAACCACATCTGTTTTATTTATTATGGCACGATTAGCTCTGCGTAATGGAGGAAGTGTATTCCTCAAAAAGAAAGATTGAAGGAAAGGCCATCTTCAGACTGCCCTACCTGGAGATGCATTCACATATACAGTCACCAAATGAAGACCCTATTGTGGATGCCAAAAAGTGCATGCTGACAGAAACCTGATATAGCTGTCTCCTGAGAGAGCTCTGCCAGAGCCTGACAAATACTGAGGCAGGTGCTGGCATCCAACCATTGGACTGAGCATGGGGTCCCCATTGGAGAAGTTAGAGAAAGGAATGAAGGAGCAGAAGAGGTTTGAATCCCCATAAGAAGAACAACAATATCAACCAACCAGACCCCCCCCAGAGCTCCCAGGGACTAAACCACCAACCAAGGAGTAAGCATGGAGGGACCCATGGCTCCAGCTGCATATGTAGCAGAGGATGGCCTTGTTGGCCATCAATTAGAGGAGAGACCCTTGGTCCTGTAAAGGCTTGATGCCCAGTGTAGGGGGATGCAAAGGAGGGGAGACAGAAGTAGGTGGGTGGTGGGGTAACACCCTCACTGAAACAGGAGGAGTAAGAGGGGATAGGGGGTGTCCTGGGGGTAAACTGGGAAAGGGGATAACATTTAAAATGTAAATAAATAAAATGCAATAAACAAAATAAAAATAAATAGATAATATCTTCCCCCAAATAGAAAGATTAAAAGTAGAGTAGTAAAGACAGCAGATCAGCTTCAGGGTAACAGCAACCATCAGCAAATGTGGGGATCATGAGGATAAATGGCCTGATGATGCTCCAGGGACAGGAATTGTGTCACACCTCACCTTACACCTCAAAGCTCATGAAAATAATGCTTCTTTTGCTCTTAGTCATTTTGTAAATTTTTACTATTTAAGTGTTGAACTTTCTATGAGCTATATTTATCTCATCTCATTACTTCTTGTTGCTGAAAGCCTACTAGAAGGTACTAGGCAAATTTTTTTTCAAAACTTCCAGAATGTATTTTAAATTATTTTAAATTTTCCCCCCACAAAGTAGAATATGTTCTTTACAAAGTAGCTAGGAACTGTTTTTCAAACCTTATTATGAGGCAATTTAAAAAGTAGAATTCATTACTCAGGCTCACACCCAAAATAGTATAGTTCACTCTTATTCATTTCAATGAGATGTAATTAAAATTCAATTACTGCATTAAGAATTATTTTTTCTAGTAGTATAAAATGTAATTATTAATTAATATATTCATTTATTTACATTCTGCACACTATTCCCTCTCTTGGTCTCTCCCCACTAAGTCCCTTCACTGAAATCCATTCCCCTCCCTCTCCTTCTCTAAGAGAGTAAGAAACCACCTGTGTATCCCTGCAGCCAGCCAGATCAGGTCTCTGCCAGATTAGGTGCATCCTCTCCCACTGAGGCCAGACAAGGCAGCCATGAAGACTGAGCTGCCTGTCTGCTAGATGTGTGCTTGCAAGGGGGGAGGGGAGCTTATTCCAGCCCATATATGTTCTTTGGTTGGTGGCCCAGATCCTGAGAGCTCCCAGGGATCCAGGTTTTTTGACTCACAGAAACAACTCCCTTCACAAATAGCCACAGATAATATAAAATATATAGGTGTAACTCTAACCAAGCAAGTAAAAGATCTGTACAAGAAATTCAAGACCTTGAAGAAAGATATCAATGAAGACACCAGAAGATGGGAAGATTTCCCATGATCATGGATCAGTAGGATTAACATAGCAAAAGTGGACAGCTTACCAAAAGCAAGCTAGAGATTTAAGACAATCCCCATTAAAATCCCAACACATTTTTTACACACCTTAAAAGAATGATTCTCAACTTCCTATGAAAAACAGAAACCCCAGAATAGCCAAAATAATTGTAAACAATAAAAGATCTCAAGCTATACTATAGACCAATTGTGATAAAAAACAAAACAAAGCAAAACAAAACAAAACAAAACAAAACTGCATGGTATTGGTACAGAACAAAACAGGTTGATCAATGGAATAAAAATCAAAGACCCAGAATAACCCCACACATTATGGACACTTGCTATTAGACAAACCAAAACCGTACAATGGGAAAACAGAAAGCATTTTTAACAAATGGTGTTGGTCTAATTGTATGTCTGCATGTAGAAGAATGCAAGTAAATCCATATTTATTGCCCTGCACAAAACTCAGTTCCAAATGGATCAAGGAATTCAACATAAAACTGGACACACTAAACATAATAGAAGAAAAAGAGGAAAAGTGCCTTGAATGCATTGGTATAGGAGACAATTTCCTAAGCAGAGCATCAATGACTCAAGCTCTAAGAACAACTATTGATAAATGGGACATCATGGCACTGCAAAATTTCTGTGAGGCAAAGGATACTGTGAACAAGACAAAACTGCAGTCTACAAATAGGAAAAGAATCTTACTAACCCTACATCTGATAGAGGGCTTATATCCAAAATATATAAAGAACTCAAGAAGTTAGATTCCAGAAAACCAAATAACCCAATTTCAAAAATGGGGCACAGAACTATACAGAGAATTATCAACAGAGGAATCTCAAATGGACTAGAAGCACTTGAGGAAGTGCAAAGTATCATTTGTCACCAGAGAAATGCAAATCAAAATGACCCTGAGATTCCCCCCTTATACCTGTCAGAATGGCTAAGATCAAAAGCTCAAGGAATAGCACATGGTGCCAAGGATGTGGAGAAAGGGAGGGGGAGCAATCCTGCACTGTTGGTGGGAATGCAAACTTGTACAAAAATTCTTCAAATTAATCTGGCAGTTTCTCAGACAATGGAAATAGTTCTACCTGAAATCACAGCTATACCACTCCGGTCATATACCCAAAAGATGACCCACCATACCCTAAGAACATATGTATCACTATGTTCATAGCAACTTTATTCATAATAGTCAGAAACTGGAAACAACATGGATATCACTGAGCTGAAGAAGGGATACAGAAAATATGGTCCATTTGCACTATGGGATATTATTCAGCTATTAAAAGCAAGGACATCATGAATTTTGTAGGCAAATGGGTAGAACTAGAAAGTATCATCCTGAGTGAGTTAACTCAGACTCAAAAGGACATGAATAGTATATATTCACTGATTAGTGGATATGAGCCAAAAGGTACAGAATACCCATGATACCCTCCATGGGCCCAAAAAAAGTTAAATAAGAAGAAAGGCCCAAGTAAAGATGCTTGAATTACACCGAAAGGGAAAACAAAATAGTTATAGGACACAGAGGAGGGAGAGAGGTAATTGGGGAGAGGGAAGAGCAAAGGAGGAGGGGAAAGGAGATGCAGGATCTTGTACAAGGAAAGACAGAAGAAAGGTCCAGTGGGCCAGGAGAATTAATGGAAATCTGCATCTGCCTGGTGTGGCAGGTTGGGAAGAATTTCTAGGAGGTCCAATAGACCTGGAATAAAGGGGTCTCCCAGGGATAGAGGTATCAATGTGGGTGACCTTACCTGATATGCATAATAGTGGAGACATAAAACCTGAAGAGGCCATCTCTTGTAGTCAGGCAGGATCCCCAGTGGAAAGATAGCGACACCAACCCACCTGCTAAAATTTTGACCCTAAATATTTCCTGTCTAAAAGAAATGCAGGATGGATTAGAGACCAAAGGAAAGGCCAACCATTAACCAGCCCAACTCAAAACTCATTCCACAGACTAACATCAATCCCTCACATTATTCATAATACTCTGTTATACTTGCAGACAGGAGCCTGGCATAACTGTCCTCTAAAAGGCCTTATCCAGAAAAGAACTGAAATGGAAGCAGATACCCATAGCCAATCATTAGGCTGAAGTCTGGAACACATATGGAAGAGTTGAGGGAAGGACTGAAAGTCCAGAAGTAGCTGAGAAACTCCAAAGGAAGAACAAGAGAGTCAACAATAAATGTATTTTTTAAACCTTCTAAATTTCAAGAAATATATCAAATATATATCAAGTTTTATCTTATTAAAATATTGATAGAGTTTTGCAGTAAGAACATCCTAATAGTTTCATTTATAATAATTACTCTTATACTGAATTATTTCAAAACTCAGAAATAGCCATAACATGAAGGACACACAGATTGGAGCACAATGATACTAGTTCACTTATTTTTAGGAAACCCAAAACTACTTTAGACGCTCAAAATGTGACCAAAAAAAAAAAAAAAATCAATGTGTGTAACAGAAGAGAGACAAAAAGTAAAGAGTGACAAGGTAAATATAAAAACCATGTACTGTTGCTTATAAAAATAAGTCACAAGGACTCTGAACATAACACATTGAGAACGTAAAGGAGCACAGGAGATAGGAGGATTTACAGACATTACTGTGAGTGTCAGAGCAGACAGCACTGGAAATATCATGTTAACTATGAGGTTCCTTCCCCACCTACCTCAGCACCCTAGCATTACCCTATGCTAGATCATTGTGCCTCCATAGGACCAAGAGTCTCCCCTCCCATTGATGCCAGATAAGGTAATCCTCTGCTACATATGCAGCTGGATACATGGATCCCTCCATATGTACTCCGGTTGGTGGTATAGACCCTAGGACTTTGGGGGGACTATTTGGTTGATATTGTTTCTTTTTTATTTCCCCATGGCGATGTTAACCCTTTCAGCTCCTTCAGTCTTTCCCCAACTCCTCCATTTGGGTCACCATAGTTAGTCTGATGGTTGACTTCGTGCATCCACATCTGTATTGGTCAGGCTCTGGCACTAGTAGAGTGTCTTTACAGGGGTTTTGTGACTTGTGTTACCTCTGGGGTTTTAAGTGCCATCCTTGCCTCTGTGGTTCTTAGAACCCGAGTGGCCACCAGAAAAGCAGAGGTCTTCTGTCAAAGTTGTGAGCCTCAACATGGAGCCCAGAAGATAGGGTGATTGATAGCATTTGGGTGTGCTTTAAGTGGAATTGGTGAGCATAGGATATAGAGCATGTCTTACATAAGGTTCCTTCTTACTGGCATGACCACAGGGGAAACAGATGGTGTTGTGGAAAATGGAACTCAGGGGAGGAACTGCTTAAAGCTGTTGAGCACACTTTTAGGGGAGTTATCAGTCATATGTATGAAGCAGGGTCTTACTGGGGGTCCCTGGTACCAACATGGCCTCAGAGAAAGTAGGCAGAGTTGTGATCTGGGAAATGGAGGCCAGGGGAGGTGTGTACTGGCTTGTATTAAGTCAGGTTTACAAACAAACTAGAGTTATCTGAAAGGAGAAATTGAAAAATTCCTCTTTTGGAAATTTGAGAAATTGAGAGAATAATTTCATAAGATCTAGCACTAAGGTACTTTCATTATTATTGATGGGGAGGGTCCTATGCCTTGTTGGTGATTCCACCTCTGGTGTGACCCTGGCTTCTATAAGAGAAAAGGCTAGCAAGCCACAAGAACAATCTAGTAAGCAGCACCCCTCCATGCACTCTGCAACATCTCCAAGATTAGTGAGGCTATATAACCACAGGCATTGGTGGAATTCAAAGTATCATTAGGAAATCTTAAAAAAAAAATCTCAGCAAATTCATCAATATGTAAAATGAATAAATTTCTACACTTTGAAATATACAAAAGTGAAACTATGTGGATATAAATAACTTCAATAAATCTATAAAAACCAATAACATTGAGGTAATAATAATCATTCTCTCAATTAAAAAGATCCCAGGTCCCTTGTGAGACTAGGCCAGGGCCTAGCAAACACAGAAGTGGATGCTCACAGTCAACTATTGGATGGATCACAGGGCCCCCAATGGAGGAGCTAGAGAAAGTATCCAAGGAGCTAAAGAGATCTGCAACCCTATCGGAGAAACAACATTATGAACTAACCAGTACCCCAGAGCTCTTGACTCTAGCTGCATATGTATCAAAAGATGACCTAGTCGGCCATCACTGGAAAGAGAGGCCCATTGGTCAGGCAAACGTTATATGCCCCAGTACAGGGGAACGCCAGGGCCAAAAAATGGGAAAGGGTGGGTAGGGGAGTGGGGGGGAGGGGGGGGACTTTTGGGATAGCATTGGAAATGTAATTGAAGAAAATACGTAATAAAAAAAAGGAAAAAAAGTAAATAAAAGTAAAAAAAAAAAAATCCCAGGCTTCAGAGATCCCAGGCTTCAGAGGACCAGTCTTAGCTTGGGAGAAAGTCCTGAGGAAGAGGTGTTCACTAGCAACAGGTGAAGGACTCAGGTAGTGATAGATGAAGACTGACAGCTCTGTGTTCTGTTCAAGATAGCTCTCTGCTTGTTGTCTTTTGCAGACCAAAGCCCAGTCTTTTATTTTGCATAAACTACCTCCTTATAAATTACATATCATTCAATTCTCTACCCCAGGTTTCTTTTTGATTATCTCATGAATAAGCATTTTGTGGCCTTAACCCTTTGACACAAAGACAAGACCACAAATTAAAAATTGCTGAGTTATGCCCCTTGCTGGAGCATGGCCCCATTATTCTCTCTCTCTCTCTCTCTCTCTCTCTTTTTTCTTTTTTTTCTTGTGGAAACATTTATTACAGACAGGTAATTACTAGGGAAAACTTTAATGGCATACAATTCTCAGGAAATATTAGACTATTGTCTGGTAACTTACTATTGCTGGAGACAGTGGAACACTTTTATTGGTGATTCAAAAAGTTGACATAATAATATGAAATTTCAGAAGAGTAAGGATGATATCCCACACACCTAATTGCACTTTGCCAAAATCAGCACAGAGTCTGGGAATGTGATGCAAACAGACACTGGAAAACTCCAATTTTAATAGGGTGATAGAAGAGTTATATTTGTTTGCACATACTATCAATTTGTACTATTTACACTAAAAACAACAGAAACTTATGCAGGTGATGAAAGAAGAAAATTATAACCTGTATCCTAAATAGTGAGCAAGTTTTAAATATTTAATTCTTTTTTTTAGGTATTTTCTTCATTTACATTTCCAATGCTATCCCCAAAGTCCACCATACCCTCGTCCCCCACTCCCCTACCAACCTACTCCCACTTCTTGGCCCTGGTGTTCCCCTGTACTGAGGCATATAAAGTTTGCAAGGCCAATGGGCCTCTTTTTGCACTGATGGCCGACTAGGCCATCTTCTGATACATATGCAGCTAGAGACACGAGCTCCGGGGGTACTGGTTAGTTCATATTGTTGTTCCACATATAGGGTTGCAGATTTCTTTACCTCCTTGGGTATTTTCTCTAGCTCCTCCGTTGGGGGCCCTATGATCCATCCAATAGCTGACTGTGTGCCTCCACTTCTGTGTTTGCTAGGCCCCAGCATAGCTTCACAAGAGACAGCTATATCAGGGTCCTTTCAGAAAAATCTTGCTAGTGTATGCAATGGTGTCAGTGTTTGGAGGTTGATTATGGGATGGATCCCCAGGTATGGCAGTCTCTAGATGGTCCATCATTTTGTCTCAGCTCCAAACTTTGTCTCAGTAACTCCTTCCATGGGTGTTTTGTTCTCAATTCTAAGAAGGGGCAAAGTGTCCACTTTGGTCTTCCTTCTTCTTGAGTTTCATGTGTTTTGCAAATTGTATCTTGTACCTTGGATATTCTAAGTTTCTGGGCTAATATCCACTTATCAGTTAGTACATATCATGTGAGTTCTTTTGTGATTGGGTTACCTCACTCAGGATGATGCCCTCCAGGTCCAACCATTTGCCTAGAAATTTCATAAATTCATTCTTTTTAATAGCTGAGTAGTAATCCATTGTGTAATTGTACCATATTTTCTGCATCCATTCCTCTGTGGAGGGACATCTGGTTTCTTTCCAGCTTCTGGTTATTATAAATAAGGATGCTATGAACATAGTAGAGTATGTGTCCTTCTTACTGGTTGGAACATCTTCTGGATATATGCCCAAGAGTGGTATTGAGGGATCCTCCAGTAGTACTATGTCCAATTTTCTGTGGAACCGCCAGACTGATTTCCAGAGTGATTGTACAACTTGCAATCCCTCCAGCAATGGAGGAGTGTTCCTCTTTCTCCACATCCTCACCAGCATCTGCTGTCACCTGAATTTTTGATCTTAGCTATTCTGACTGGTGTGAAGTAGAATCTCAGGATTGTTTGATTTGGATTTCCCTGATGATTAAGGATGCTGAACATTTTTTCAGGTGCTTCTCAGCCATTCGATATTCCTCAGGTGAGGATTCTTTGTTTAGCTCTGAGGCCCATTTTTTAATGGGGTTATTTGATTTGCTGGAGTCCACCTTCTTGAGTTCTTTATATCTATTGGATATTAATCCCCTATCTGATTTAGGATAGGTAAAAATCCTTTCCCAATCTGATGGTGGTCTTTTTGTCTTATTGAAGGTGTCTTTTGCCTTCCAGAAGCTTTGCAATTTTATAAGGTCCCATTTGTCTATTCTTGATCTTACAGCACAAGCCATTGCTGTTCTATTCAGGAATTTTCCCCCTGAGACCATATCTTCCAGGCTTTTCCCCACTTTCTCTTCTATAAGTTTCAGTGTATCTGGTTGTATGTGGAGTTCCTTGATCTACTTAGATTTGACCTTAGTACAAGGAAATAGGAATCAATTTGCATTCTTCGACATGATAACCACCAGTCATGCCAGCACCATTTGTTGAAAATGCTGTCTTTTTTCCACTGGATGGTTTTAGCTCCCTTGTCAAAGATCAAGTGACCATAGGTGTGTGGGTTCATTTCTGGGTCTTCAATTCTATTCCTTTGGTCTACTTGTCTGTTTCTATACCAATACCATGCAGTTTATATCACAATTGCTCTGTAGTACAGCTTTAGTTCAGGCATGGTGATTCCACCAGAGGTTCTGTTATTTTTGAGAATAGCTTTTGCTATCCTAGGTTTTTTGTTATTCCAGATAAATTTGCAGATTGCCCTTTCTAATTCGTTGAAGAATTGAGTTGGAATTTTGATGGGGATTGCATTAAATCTGTAGATTGCTTTTGGCAAGATAGCCATTTTTACTATATTGATCCTGCCATTCCATTAGCATGGGATATCTTTCCATCTTCTGAGATCTTCTTTAATTTCTTTCTTTAGAGACTCATAGTTCTTATCATACAGATCTTTCACTACCTTAGTTAGGATCATGCCAAGGTATTTTATATTATTTGTGACTATTGAGAAGGGTTTTTGTGGGGAGCGGGTGTGGCGGCAGTCCCAAAGGCGCCAGGGACTGCAGCTAAGTCATATGACTTGCACCTGACTTCCTCATATAAGACACAAACATCTTGAGTGCTGCGCAGGTGTACCAGGATACAGGTGAATCCAATTTGGTGGAGATTTGCCCCTGCTGCCCTGATTAGCTGAAGCTGTGTGCCTGGTGAGGTGGCGTGGCCTGCTGTGCGTGGATGGGAACTGAGAGTATATAAGAGTGAGAGGCCCGGGTTAGAGGGAGGATTATTATTCGAGAGAGGATTACTATTAGTGGGGGAGATATAAAAACAAGGGAGATATATAAACAAGGGAGATATAAAAACAAGGGAGATATAAACAAGAAGAAACAGGACTGAATAAACGTGTGCAGAAGGATCCTGTAGCAGCGTCGTTCTTCCTGGCCTGTTGAGCGCGCGCAAGAAGTGGTGCTGAAACCCGGGACGAGAAAATCCGGGACGAGAAATTCCGGGACGAGAAAAAATCCGGGAAGAAAAAACCCGGGAGGAAACTCGGGACGGGAGTTTCACCGGCGCAAGGAAGATCCCTCATTCCAGAACCAGAACTGCGGGTCGCGGTAATAAAGGTTCCCGTAAAGCAGACTGTTAAGAAGGATTCAACTGTATGAATTCAGAACTTTTCAGCTGGGGAACGAGAGTACCAGTGAGTACAGCTTTACGAGGTAAGCCTGGCCTTGAACTTTCTAAGGAAATTCAAGACAGTCTATCAGAAGTAAAGTGGAAAATGTTTGGCCTTGAATTTTTTCTAGTGTTAGAAGCCCTTTTGTTCCTTTTCACATGTTATCAAGTGGTTAAGGTAGGGCGGATTCTAGATGAAATTCAGGACAATCTATCAGAAGTAAAGCGGGGAGAGAGAGTAGGAGCAAAGAGAAAATATGGTACACAAAATAAGTATACAGGCCTTTCCAAGGGTCTTGAACCCGAGGAAAAGTTAAGGTTAGGTAGGAATACCTGGAGAGAGATTAGAAGAAAAAGAGGAAAAAGGGAAAAGAAGAAAGATCAATTAGCGGAGGTCTCTAGGAAAAGGAGCCTGTGCTCATCGCTGGATGGGCTCGGGAAGCCAGCTCTTAGTAGCTCTGAAGCAGATGATGAATTCTCCTCTGAGGAAACAGACTGGGAGGAAGAAGCAGCTCATTATGAGAAAAAAGGGTACCAGCCAGGTAAAGTGCTAGCTAATCAGTTAAGGAAGCCAAAAGCGGCTGGCAAAGGCCAGCCTGCTGCTTGGCCTCTTGGCAGTCGGCTTCAAGGTCATAGTGCACCTCCACCCTATGCTGAGCCCCCGCCCTGCGTAGTGCATCAGCCCTGCGCAGAGAGGCAATGGACAGAGAGGCAATGCACAGACTCGTTCATTCCAAAGGAGGAACAAAGGAAAATACAACAGGCATTTCCGGTCTTTGAAGGAGCCGAGGGTGGGCGTGTCCACGCTCCGGTAGCGTATATACAGATTAAAGAGCTTGCCGAGTCGGTCCGTAACTATGGAGTCAGTGCTAATTTCACTATAGCACAAGTGGAAAGGCTTGCGAATCACGCTATGACTCCTGGTGATTGGCAGACGGTAGTAAAAGCTGTAGCCCCCAGTATGGGAATGTATCTTGAGTGGAAAGCCTTGTGGCAGGACTCCTGCCAGACGCAGGCAAGGGCCAATGCCACCATGGAAGGGGATCAGAGAACGTGGACTTTTGAATTACTTACAGGTCAGGGACAACACGCTGCTAACCAGACAAATTATCATTGGGGAGCATATGCTCAGATCTCAGCTGCTGCTGTTAAGGCATGGAAAGCACTACCTAAGAAGGGAGAGGCAAGTGGGCAGTTGACCAAGATTACTCAAGGTGCACAAGAGTCCTTCTCAGATTTTGTGGCCAGAATGACAGAGGCAGCAGGGGCAAATCTCCACCAAATTGGATTCACCTGTATCCTGGTACACCTGCGCAGCACTCAAGATGTTTGTGTCTTATATGAGGAAGTCAGGTGCAAGTCATATGACTTAGCTGCAGTCCCTGGCGCCTTTGGGACTGCCGCCACACCCGCTCCCCACAGGTTTTGTTTCCCTAATTTCTTTCTCAGCCTATTTATCCTTTGTGTAGAGAAAGGCCATTGACTTGTTTGAGTTAATTTTATATCCAGCTACTTCATTGAATCTGTTTATCAGGTTTAGGTGTTCTCTGGTGGATTTTTTAGGGTCACATATATATATATATATATATACTACCATATCATCTGCAAAACGTGATATTTTCACTTCTTCCTTACCAATTTATATCCTTTTGATCTCCTTTTGTTGTCGAATTGCTCTGAGATTTCCTCTTGAAAGATTTTACCTTTGATGAGTATGAAGTGCCCATCCTTGTCTTTTTTGATAACCTCTGGTTTGAAGTCGATTTTATTAGATAGTAGAATGGCTACTCCAGCTTATTTCTACAGACGAGTTGCTTGGAAAATTGTTTTCCAGCATTTCATTCTGAGGTAGTATCTGTCTTTTTTCCTGGGATGCGTTTCCTGTAAGCAGCAAAATGTTGGGTCCTGTTTGTGTAGCCAGTCTGTTAGTCTATATCTTTTTATTGGTGAATTGAGTCCGTTGATATTAACATATATTAAGGAAAAGTAATTATTGCTTTCTATTATTTTTTTTTTTTGAGTTGGCATTCTGTTCCTGTGGCTGTCTTCTTTTAGGTTTGTTGAAGGCTTACTTTCTTGCTTTTTCTAGGACCTGGTTTTCATCCTTGTATTGTTTTTTTTTTTTTTTTTTTCTGTTATTATCCTTTGAAGGGCTGGATTTTCATGGAAAGATATTGTGTGAATTTGGTTTTGTTGTGGAATACTTTGGCTTCTACATCTATGGTAATTGAAAGTTTGGTTGGGTATAGTAGCCTGGGCTGGCATTTGTGCTCTCTTAGTGTCTGTATAACATATGTCCAGGCTCTTCTGGCTTTCTTAGTCTCTGGTGAAAAATCTGGTGTAATTCTGGTAGGCTTGCCTTCATATGTTACTTGACATTTTCTCTTACTGCTTTTAATATTCTATATTTATTTAGTGCATTTGTTGTTCTGATTATTTTGTGTTGGTAGGAATTTCTTTTCTGGTCCAGTCTATTTGGAGTACTGTAGGCTTCTTGTATGTTCATGGGCATCTCTTTCTTTAGGTTTGGGAAGTTTTCTTCTATAATTTTGTTGAAGATATTTGCTGGCCCTTTAAATTGAAAATCTTCATTCACATCTACTCCTATTATCTGTAGGTTTGGTCTTCTCATTGTGTCCTGGATTTCTTGGATGTTTTGAGTTAAGATCTTTTTGCATTTTGCATTTTCTTTGATTGTTGTGCTGATGTTCTCTATGGAATCATCTGCACCTGAGTATCTCTCTTTCAAGTCTTGTATTCTGTTGCTGATGCTCGCATCTATGGTTCCAGATTTCTTTCCTAGTGTTTCTATCTCCAGCTTGCCCTCACTTTGGGTGTTCTTTATTGTGTCTACTTCCCTTTTTAGGTATTGCATGGTTTTGTGCATTTCCATCACCTATTCATATGTGTTTTCCTGTTTTTCTTTAAGATCTTCTACCTGTTTGGTTGTGTTTCCCTGTTTTTCTTTAAGGACTTGTAACTCTTTAGCAGTGTTCTCCTGTATTTCTTTAAGTGATTTATTAAAGTCCTTCTTGATGTCCTCTACTGTCATCATGAGATATGCTTTTAAATCCGGGTCTAGCTTTTCAGGAGTGTTGGGGTGCCCAGGACTGGCTGAGATGGGAGTGCTGGGTTCTGATGATGATGAGTGGTCTTGGTTTCTGTTAGTAAGATTGTTACATTTGCCTTTTGCTATCTGGTAATCTCTGGAGTTAGTTGTTATACTTGTCTCTAGTTAGAGCTTGTTCCTCTTGTGATTCTGTTAGCCTCTATCAGCTGACATGGGAGACTATATCTCTCCTGAATTTCAGTGGTTAGAGTACTTTCTGCATTTAAGCTCTCCTCTTGCAGGGAAGGTACACAGATATCTGACGTTCAGACCTGCCTCCTGGCAAAAGATGAAGGCACAAAACAGGACCTGTTCCAGAAGCTGTTAGCTTCTGTAGTCCACACTCTCACCTGCACAGACTAGTCTCAGCTGGGTCCCGGAACCAAGATGGCTCCCCCAGGTGCTCCGGCAAAGCTCTTCCAGGTCAGGTGGACAACTCTCCTCTGGCAGGCCAGGTGCCTGAATGTCTGCAGCCCAAAGTGGGGTCTGCCTCTGGAGCTCTGTGGCTTCTGCCTGTCCTAGACGCTGAAAGCTTCTGTAGTCCATACTCTCACCTGAGCAGACTAGTCTTGGCGGGATCTGGGAACCAAGATGGCTCCCCCAGGTTTTCTGGCAAAGCCCTCCTGGGCGTGGCAAACAACTCTAATCTGTCAGGGAAGGTGCCTGGATGTCTGCAGCCCAAAGAGGGGTCTGCCTCAGAAGGTCTGTGCCTCCTGCTAGTCCCAGAAGTTGCTAGCTTCTGTAGTCCACACTCTCACCTGTGCAGACTAGTCTCAGGGGATCCAGGAACCAAGGTGGCTCCCCAGGAACTACAGCAAAGCTCTCCTGGGCGGGGCAGACACTTCTCTTCTTCCCATTATTCTATTACTCTGTTATCACCCTTTTGTTTTCCAACTCACTGCCTAAGATTGGCTGTCCTGGAACTTGCTCTGTAGACAGACTTTGAACTCAGAATTCTGCATAGCTCTGGTTCTTGAATGCTGGGATTAAAGGTGTGTACCATTACACCTGGACCTAAGATTTTCTTCACTTAGAATTTTTAGCAAATTCATGAATATGTAAAATGAATAAATTTCTAGACTTTGAAATCTGTCCCAGGCTAGTGTTGAACTCAGAAATCTGCTAACTTTTGTCTTCTATGATTAAAGGTGTATATTATCATGCCTCAACCTAAGCATTTCATGGCCATTATTCCTCAAGGTCCAGATCAAAAGCCTTCTTCCAGCATCATGATTTGTATCAGAAGTGTGCTCTCCATTTCTGGTTTGAAATTCTTTCCAGATTAAAAATCCAAACTTTTCCTTGTTCACCTGTAAACACAAACACTAAACAATGCTAGGTGGGATATTACCCTGAGATCACTACTCCCTAAAATTATTTATCACCTTCCTTCATATCTTCCTGACCAAGCTAACTCATTAGTGCAGCAGTCTCTGTGCTTTCAGGTCCATGAATCCCCTCATACAAGTCATATTGCATCCTTATATGTTTCTCAGTTGATAAATCCTATAAACAACAATACTTACATCTATTTATATATTCTTGAACTCATGTTTTCAGAGTTCTTTGCCACACCCTTACAGGCTGCCCTAAAGGTCTTAACTACCATATTGTTGAGGGTAATCAGATACAGTCTCACTTCCCATAATTGTGGAGATTCTGATTATCATGGAGCCATTAACCTTGGCAGAGAGAAATTCCCTAAATGAAGAACATACATTCAAATATGTACATTATTATACAAAGAAGCCTTACATCCCCAGCAACCATTTGCAGTAGTGAACAACCACATACCTCTGGGATCAACTTCCGAGGTGGGAATCATGTCACACTATCCCTTCCGTGGCCATGATGAACCTGGTACCAGACCTAGATGGACTTATTATTGACTCCTCTAAGAACTTTGAAAAACAACTACACAAGTTCTTATCAAATTGTACAAAAAAAAAAAGAGAGGAAAAGAACATTATGAAATTATCTTCATTATTCCAACATTACCTAGACAAAAATAAAACAAAGAGAAAATTATTGGTCAATCTCCATGCTGAATACAAATGCAAATAAAATAAATGGTTATAAAAGTGCATCAAATCAAATTCAGCTATATATAGGAAAGACCTTTCACTTCCTCAATCTATTTTTCAATTTAGTCTTGTGTTCACTTGATACATTGAGTTTTAATTTTTTATATGTTCTATGTATTAATTTTCTATCAGAATTAGCTGGCAAAATCCTCTTATATATGATTTATTTCAATACAATTCATCCTTTCCTTTGCTAGTCACAGCTTCCCCATTTTTTCAGTCGTAGTGTTGTTTTGTGCTTTTTTATTTTGAGACTTTGTAGACAGGGCTGGCCTATAACTCTCTTTGTTGGCCATGCTGGCCTTGATCTCACAAACATTGACCTGCTTCTGACTCTGGAGTGCAGAAATTAAAAAGCAAGTTTCACCAATCCTGTCAATGTTTTAGTTCTATGATGTCCTACTTTTGCACTATTAGGCTTAATTTTTGAGCAAACAGCATCCTATTCAGAAAGTCCTTTCCTACAACTATGTTTCTGCAGATTCTGCCTATGATGTCTTCTACTATGTTAGGTTTTAACAATGATGTCATTAACTGCAGTCAATTTTGTTCATAATGACTGATACTGTTCTATATTTTCTTCTACCTGTGGACATCCAGATTTCACAGAACCACTTATTGAAGATGTTAAGTTTTGTTCAATGTATTTGGCATTTTTGATAAATGATCAGATGGCTATAGTTGTGTGAACTGGTATTCGGGTCTTCTGCATTTTTCCATTGATCTACACATCTCTTTTTATGCAGTATCATAGTTTTTATGACTATAGCTCTGCTATAAGCCTTGAAATTTGGAATGGTAGTCCTCCATCATTGATCTTTTTTGCTTGGGATTTATTTGACTACCTAAATAAATGGATTTCAGGGTGATTTGTTTGTATAGAGTTGATACCTCAGTTTTTCTGGAATGCTATTTTGAAGTTGTGAGGTATCATAAAAAGGCATCTTTTATGGAAAATATATGTTTTCATACAATATATACTGACTATAGTTTCCTGTCACCTAGCTCTTCTCAGTTTCTCTCTATCTTCTCCCCCATAAGAGTGAACACCCCCTCTATCTCTCATTATAATGAATAACAAGCATCTAAGAAAAAAAAAACAACAAGATAAAACAAAACAAACATGTCAGGTTAGGACAAAATCAACAAATACTATTAAAGGATCTAAAGGAAAATACATGGGAAACACATATAGATCCAGAGTCATACAGCTTTAAACCCCCAGGAATCCCATAACAGTAGTATGCCATAATATATACATACACAACGTAAGGAGTGTGTGTGTGTGTGTGTGTGTGTGTGTGTGTGTGTGTGTGTGTGTGTGTATGTGTGTATTATAGATTTTATTGGACCAGAAATGCTAAAGTTCCCTTGGAGAAACTTATTTGCAAGTGGTTATCAGTTACAGATAGCTTCTGGGACAGGAATGAAGACATGATTCCATTTCTCCTCTCAGTTCTAGAGTACCATCTTATACATACATATGCAGACCCTGTGCATTTTACCATGGCCTCAATAAGTCCTTATATATACCAGTCATGCACACTTAGTGTGTTTTCTTGATGCTCTCTATCCTTTTTGGAACTTACAGTCTTCTTCCTGCTCCTCTGCCACGTTCCTTGAGTGGAAAGTAGAGGGATTTTA
Source organism: Mus musculus (assembly GCF_000001635.26). Lineage (NCBI taxonomy): Eukaryota > Metazoa > Chordata > Mammalia > Rodentia > Muridae > Mus > Mus musculus. The sequence continues at coordinate 104,371,856 of NC_000067.6, forward strand.
TGAAGCCATCATATATAGGACTAAGTGCATGAAAGCCTATTTTTTTCTGCATTGTCTGGCTTTAGGATTTTCTATTTGTTCTTATATGCTGTAGGAGGAAGCTTCTGTGTTGATGGCTGAGCAATGCAGTGGCATATCAGTATAACAGAATGCCTTCAGGAGACATTTTATTGCTATGTTTCTTTAGCAAACTAATAACATTTGCTTTTCCGTTAAGTCTCTGGCCTATCTAGTCTTAGGTTTTGCTCATTGATTCTAGTTTGGTTTGGATTCCAACTCATGGAATAGGTCTTAAACCAAATCAGATATTAGTTGATTATTCCCAACAGCTTTGTGCCACTATTGCAATAGTGAATCCAGTAGGCAAGTCAAAATTATAGAATTAGTATCTCTATCAGTGTTTACCATTTTCCTTTGGTAGCATGCATAGTAGCTTCCAGACTACAAGCATTAGTCCTATGTAAGCACTGGGTCTATTTTTCTATATTCCATTAATTGTATAGTTGTTGTCTTTACCAATAGAGCATTATCATCAATTTTTGAAGAGCCATCAAATTTCTTGTAAATAGCCTGTGTTGTTTAGAGATTCCCACTGGCAGCTTTGTCCAAAGCTCCATTATATATAACTCATTCCTGGTACTGAACCTTCATTTGGTGAACAGAGAAGTTCAGTTGGTGCTCTTTGTATTTATTATTATTATTATTATTATTATTATTATTATTATTATTATTATTATTTTTATTATTATTATTATTATATTCTCTCTATTTACATTTCAAATGTTACCTCCTTTCCTTGTCTCCCCCCTCGTGAAAATGCCCAATCTGCCCCATGTGGTATAGAGCCTTCACAGGATCAAGGGCTTCTCCTCCAATGATGACTGACTACATCTTCTGCTACAAATATAGATAGTAGCACAAGTTCTACCATGTGTTTTCTTTGATTGGTGGTATAGCTCCAAGAAGCTCTGAGGGCACTGGATAGTTCATATTGATGTTCCTTCTATGGGGCTTCAGTCCACTTCAGCTCCCTGGGTATTTCTCTGGATCCTTCATTGGGAACCTTGTGCTCTATCCAATGGATGACTGTGAGCATCCACTTCGGTATTTCCCAGGAACGGGCAGAGCCTTACAGGAGACCTATCAGGATCCTGTCAGCAGGCTCTTGTTTGCTCTTGTCTGCCTAGTGTCTGGGTTTGGTGGTTGTTTATGGGGTAGATCCCCACGTGGGGCAGTCTCTGGATGGTCATTCATTCAGGCTCTGCTCTAAACTTTGTCTCTGTAACTCCTTCCATGGGTATTTTGTTCCCCATTCTAAGAAGGAACAAAGTATCCACACTTTGATCTTCCTTCTTCTTGAATTTCATGTGTTTTGCAAATTGTACCTTGGGTAGTCTAAATTTCTGGGCTAATATCCACTTATCAGTGAGTGCATATCATGTGTGATCTTTTGTGATTGGGTTACCTCACTCAGGATGATATCCTCCAGATCCATCCATTTGCCTAAGAATTTCATAAATTCATTGTTTTTAGTAGCTAAATAGTACTCCACTTTTTAAGCACACCACATTTTCTGTATATATTCTTCTGTTGAGGGGCATCTGGGTTCTTTCCAGCTTCTGGCTATTATAAAGAGGGCTGCTATGAACATAGTGGAGCATGTGTCCTTATTAAAAATTGGAACAACTTCTGTGTATATGCCTAGGAGAGGTATTGCTGGATCTTCCAGTAGTGCTAAGTCCAATTTTCTGAGGAACTGACAAACTGATTTCCAGAGTGTTTGTACCAGCTTGCAATCCCACTAGCAATGGAGGAGTGTTCCTCTTTCTCCACATCCTCACTAGCATCTGCTATCACCTGAATTTTTGATCTTAGCTACTCTGACTGGTGTGAGGTGGAATCTCAGGATTGTTTTGATTTGCATTTTCCTGAAGATTAAGGATGTTGAACATTTTTTCAGGTGCTTCTCAGCCACTTGGTATTCCTCAGTTGAGAATTCTTTGTTTAGATCTATGCCCCATTTTTTAATAAGTTTATTTGATTTGGAGTCCAGCTTCTTGGGTTTTCTTGTATATATTGGATATTACTTCCCCTATGAGATTTAGGATTGGTAAAGATCCTTTTCAAATCCGTTGGTGGACATTTTATCTTACTGACAGTGTCTTTTGCCTTACAGAAGCTCTGAAATTTTATGAGCCATTGCTGTTATGTTCAGGAATATTTCCCCTATGCTCATATGTTCGAGGCTTTTCCCCACCTTCTCCTCTATAAATTTCAGAATCTCTGTTTTTATGTGGAGTTCTGTGATCCACTTAGACTTGAGCTATGTGCAAGGAGATAAGTATGGATCAATTCACATTTTTATACATGATAAAAAATCATGTATTTTTGAGCTCTTCCATCTCTTATATTCTCTTGCTGATGCTTGCATCTATGGTTCCTGATTTCTTTCCAAAGATTTCTATCTCCAGAGTTGTCTCCCTTCGTGTTTTCTTTATTGTTTCTACTTCCATTTTTAGATCCTGGATGGTTTTGTTCAATTTTTTCACCTGTTTGGTATTGTTTTCCTGTAACTCTTTAAGGAATTTTTGTGTTTCCTTTTTAAGGACTACTAGTTGTTTACCTGTGTTTTCCTGTATTTCCTTCTTAAAGTCTTCCATCATGAACATAAGAAGTGATTTTAGATCCATGTCTTGCTTTTCTGGTGTGGTGGTATATCCATGACTTGCTATGGTGGAAGAGTTTGGTTCTGATGATGCCAAGTAACCTTGGTTTCTGTTGCTTCTGTTCTTATGCTTGCCTCCTGCCATCTGATTATCTCAAGTGCTTGTTGCCCTCAATATATCTGATTAGAGCCTGTCCTTCCTATAATCCTGGTTGATTCAGGACTCTTCAGAGTCCAGCTTTCTCTGTGATCCAGTGATCCTGTACTCCTGTGACCCTGAGATTCTGTGTGTGTCAGAGTTCTTGGCAGTCAAGCCTCCTCTGAGACCCTGAGATCCTGGTGTAACCAAGCTCCTGTTTTCCTGGGATCCTGGAATCCTAACATACTGGGAGTGTTACAAGGCCTGGAAGTGTTGTCTCCTCTGAGGACTGTGGGGCTGTCTGGTGTGTTCAAAACCAAGGTATACCAGTACAGCTAAGAAGGAACCTGAGTCACTGATCAGGCAGTGCCTCCGTGTCCTTGCTCCTGCTGTCTCAGGCCCGTCACAATCGGATTGGAACAGATGTTGTGTTCCACTCACCAGTGATCCTAAGATAGCTTGAAGAGTCCTCTGGGGGACTGTGGTGCTGTCCACAGAGTTAGTGCCCAAGGTGATTTGGCAGCTCTTTGTCTTCTATCACTTGGCAATTTCCTTTAGATCATATGCATAAGTATTTTAGAAAACTCTTACTACATTAGCTTTCCATAAAGCTCTTCAAATGTCCCTTAGTTTTATCTGCCCCTGTCCATATTCCTTCTCTTACCCTCCTCTTTCCTTCCTCTTCTTAATTTATCCACCCCACCCAGTGCCTCTCCTTACCCACCATAACTGCCTATTCTGTTTCTTCTATTTTCCCCTTCCTAGGGGATATAGATATTCATCCTTCCCTTAATCTCTTAATTTGTACCCTACCTCTGTGGTTATATGGGTTATAGTTTCCTTATAAAAACTTAACAGCCAACATTAAAAAATAAGGGAATATATACCCTACAATATTCATCACCAGAAGCATGGCTATATCTGGCCTCATTCTCAAAATAAGTGATTTTCCAAAAGCCAAAAATATTCTTATTCAATGTCATAAAATCAAAAATCATTTATTATATATGTACATACATTAGAAGAACAGAATGAGAAGTATGAAAATTGAGATGCAGACAGCTAAATGTGAATATTGTCATGTTCCAATCTAAATTAAGTTCAATGCTAAGTATTGAGCCACAAGTCTATAATTCCAGTGTTTGAGGAACTGACACAGAAGGAGTGCCATGACTTTGTATCCACCCTGAGTTACATAGAGATTCCCAGGACTGACTGGGATTTAGAATAAGATATTGTCCTTAAGTATGAAAATGATGGAAGAGGGGCCTTAATGTTTAAGAGTGCTTGCTGCTCTAACAGGACACCTAAGTTCAGTTACCAGTAGCCACATGGTATCGACAGACAAGTAGAATAATGGAATAGAAATGAAGACCCAGAAATGAACCCACACACCTATGGTCACTTGATCTTTGACAAGAGAGCAAAAATTATCCAGTGGAATAAAGACAGCATTTTCAAAAAATGGTGCTGGCACAACTGGCGGTTACCATGTAGAAGAATGCAAATTGATCCATTCCTATCTCCTTGTACTAAGGTCAAATCTAAGTGGATTAAGGAACTCCACATAAAACCAGAGACACTGACACTTATAGAGGAGAAAGTAGGGAAAAGCCTCCAAGATATGGGCACAGGGGTAAAATTCCTGAATAGAACAGCAATGACTTGTGTTGTAAGAACAAGAATCGGCAAATGGGACCTTATAAAATTGGAAAGAGTCTGGAAGGCAAAAGACACAATCAATAAGACAAAAAGACCACCAACAGATTGGGAAAGGATCTTTACCTATCCTAAATCAGATAGGGAACTAATATCCAATATATATAAAGAACTCAAGAAGGTGGACTCCAGAAAATCAAATAACCTCATTAAAAAATGGGGCTCAGAGCTAAAAAAAAAACGAATTCTCTCCTGAGGAATACCAAATGGCTGAGAAGCACCTGAAAAAAATATTCAACATCTTTAATCATCAGGGAAATGCAAATCAAAACAACTCTGAGATTCCACCTCACACCAGTCAGAATGGCTAAGATCAAAAATTAAGGTGACAGCAGATGCTGCCGAGGATGTGGAGAAAGAGGAATACTCCTCCATTGTTGGTGGGATTGCAAGCTTGTACAACTACTCTGGAAATTAGTTTGGCAGTACCTCAGAAAATTGGACATAGTACTACTGGAGGATCCTGTAATACCTCTCCTGGGCATATATCCAGATGTTCCAACTGGTAAGAAGGACACATGCTCCACTATGTTCAAAGCAGCCTTCTTTATAATAGCCAGAAGCTGGAAAGAACCCAGATGCCCCTCAACAGAGGAATGGATACAGAAAATGTGGTACATTTACACAATGGAGTTTTACTCAGCTATTAACAAGAATGAATTTATGAAATTCCTAGGCAAATGGTTGGACCTGGAGGGCATCATCCTGAGTGGGGTAACCCAATCACAAAAGAACTCAGACAATATATACTCACTGATAAGTGGATACTAGCCCAGGAACTTAGAATACCCAAGATATAAGATACAATTTGCAAAACACATGAAACTGAAGAAGAATGAAGACCAAAGTGTGGACACTTTGCCCCTTCTTAGAATTGGGAACAAAACACCCATGGAAGGAGTTATAGAGACAAAGTTTGGAGCTGAGACAAAAGAATGGACCATCTAAAAACTGCCATAATTGGTGATCCATCCCATAATCAGCTTCCAAACGCTGACACTATTGCATACACTAGGAAGATTTTGCTGAAAGGACCCAGATATAGCTGTCTCTTATGAGACTATGCCGGGGCCTAACAAACACAGAAGTGGATGCTCACAGTCATCTATTGGATGGATCACAGGGCCCCCAATGGAGGAGCTAGAGATAGTAGCCAAGGAGATTAAGGGATCTAATATGAACTAACCAGTACCCCCCGGAGATTGTGTCTCTAGCTGCATATGTATCAGAAGATGGCCTAGTCGGCCATCAGTGAAAAGAGAGGCCCATTGGTTGTGCAAACTTTATATGCCTCAGTACAGGGGAACGCCAGAGCCAAGAAGTAGAAGTGGGTGGGTGCAGGAGTGGGTGGGGGAGTATGGGGGGGACTTTTGGGATAGCATTGGAAATGTAAATGAAATAAATAACTTATAAAATAATAATAATAATAATAATAATAATAATAATAATAATAAAAAGATCGCTATATTTATATTGCCGCCCATTTTCTGCTTTGGTCTCCTTCTTTTTTAAAGTTATTAAAACTAATTGTTTATATTATTTATTCTTGCCATTCTTGTTACTGTAACTGTGGATCTTGTAGTTGGCACTTATCTTTTACTTCATTTGCATTTGTATTTTACCATAATTCTTTACTATTACTGTTATTTATTTAATCTGTTTTATGAAGTGCTAAGGATGACTAGACAATAAGAGCCTAGCTAGATCTCAGCACATATTATGCTATATAATTCACCCTCATTCAAATATCAGTGAATACTTTACTTCAAAGAATATGAGAAATTACATACCCCTAAGTAAATCAACATAGCCCAAGAATGTATCACTTTCATGCTGAATTGTGAGAGTCAGTGAAAGCCTGATACTTATGTTCATACAGAATGCACATTGTATTTGCCAAGAAAGAAGAAATAGAGAATCGATACTATAAAAATGGTAAATATATTCAACACTTCATGATAATCCAGTAATTAATGCTACCAGGATGTGGGCTGAAAAAGGTTATTTCTCATAAACCTCTCACAAAAAAATGTTGAAAAGACCCACCCAAAATTAAGCTTAAAGTTTAACATGGAAACACAGGAATAGAAAAATTACAGTCAAAGCAAAACAATCCACCAAAAATTTATAATTTCCTAAACTCTGATTTAAAAGGCGTTAAGTAGATAAAGTATTAGAAAAGAAATCAGAAAAAAATATTTTTCAAAGGATCAATGACCACCAAAAATATAGAAAAATGAAAGGATTAAGTAAGACAATAAAAAAAAAATTAGTTGAGGGCTGAGGAATGAAATCTTGAGAAATCTTTGAAGTGTAAATTTTAGTAAGTCAAAAAAAAAGAAAAAAAAAAGAAAAAAAGAAAAAAAAAACAGTGAAAACTTTACCAACTAAGCAGAAGAGAATTATGGTGCTTGAAAAAGGAAGCCTAATAAATTAGAACATTCAGATAGTAATGAGAAAAATGAAATTAAAACTAGAACATTCGAAACATTAACTGAAACACCTACTATTGTGGATGGATAATAAAGACATAGTATGGGCTAAATATAGAGAAACCTATTTAGTTAAATAATTGCAGAAAAAAAGTCTCTGAATTTTGGAAAAATGTGAATGCATATCCAAAAGAAAAGGGGTTAGAACCATAAACAAATGTGACCTGAAAATAATATCATTTGCTGTCTTAGTTAGGGTTTCCACTGCTGTGAAGAGCCATCATAACCAATGCAAGTTTTATAAAGAGCATCATTTAATTGGAGCTGGCTTACAGGTTCAGAGGTTCAGTCCATTATTATCAATGCAGGAAACATTGCAGGTTTTGTGCTGGAGGAGCTGAGAGTTATACATATTTTTCTGAATGTATCCAGGAAAAGATTGACTTCCAGGCAGATAGGAGGAGTGTCTCAAAGTCTATGCTCACAGTGACACACTTCCTCCAACAAGGCCACACTCACTCCAGCAAAGCCGCACCTCCTAATATTGCCACTTGCTATTCCAAACATATTCAAACCACCATATCTGCTATATCATAATTGTAATTAACATTATAACTATAATATTAATACTCTAGAAAAAATATTGATAGTTTCCAGAAAAAATTGCTAATCACTTATAAAGACAATAACAACAGAAACTGTAATAGAAATGGATTGCAGAGGGTTGTATTTCAAGCTCTGAATGAAAATAACTATCACTGGGAAATATTATATCCAGCAACATTGTCCTTAAGGATTCAATGAGAGAGAAATTATTTCTAAAAGCAGCATAAATTATAATTCATAGCTACAGATCCAGCATTTCAAGAAGTATTTTAAATTAATCATGTACACAGAAGAGAAAATAAAATCTGTTTAATTTTCTTTTCATATATGCTAACAAAAACTCACCTTTTATTATCTGAATCCCATTAGAAGAGTAGATACGCAAACGAGTACTAGAAAAGATCAGTACAAAAACATCAAACCAACTAGAATTAGTGCATAGTTTATCATTACAAATATCAATGAACATATTCCTAATTCTCAAATTCGTAAATAGGTAATTGTCAGTAGATTAATAGAACATATTTCAACTTTTGTTATGTGTGGAAACATACCTCCCTGGCAAAGACATACACAACCAAAAAGTAAAAAGACATAAAATAGCATCCCAAGCAAATAGAATTTAGAACAGTGATTCTTAATCTTCCTGAATGCTGTGACATTTTAATACAATGACCCCCTACTCCTGTAAAATTATGTTTGCTGCTACTGCCTAAATTTAAATTCCCTGCTGTAATGAATAAAAATATAAATAAATGATATGCAGAGTATCTGATATGAGACCCCTGGAGGGGTCACTATCCACAGGTTGAGAATTGCTAATGGAAGCAGGATAAGTTATACACACTTATGACAAAGCAGATTTCAAGACAAAATTAAAACAAACAAATCCTCTACCTACTAGTATAGAGGTCAGTACCTCAATCATTTGAAACTATTTCCAGTATATTCCTGAACATAGTACATTAAATTTCAACAAAAACATTCTACAGAAAATAATAAATTTAGTAGACATCCAATCCATAAGAGAAAGAGATTTTTAATACCCAATTTCTACTAAAAGACAAAAGATTCATTTACAAAAATAACAGTCTATCAAAGATACTTAAAAGTTTTACTGCCCTGTGGAGAAATTAAATTTAACAGACAACTATGAAATATTCCATCTAACAATTACAGATTCTTTTATACAATATATTGAATGTTTGACAAAATGGCTCATATATTTGGGTAAGAAACAAGTTTTTTAAAATATAGAAAAATAGCCCTGAAATAATTTCTTACATCTTGCCAAATAATAGGTTGAAAGTGGATATCAATATCAGCAGAAATTTTGAGATACACAAATACAGAGCAATTTGCTTAGTATAGTAGTTAGAATGAAAAGAGCCTCTGTAGTTCCATAGGGAGTGGTGCTTTCAGAAAGTATGGCCTTGTTGGAATAGGTGGGGTGGTTTTGGACTATGCCACTGGGAGAGTGCTTTGAGGTCTCAGGTGCTGAAGCCAGGGCCAGTGGCTAGTTTCTTCCTGCTGTCTGTAGATCCAGATTTAGGATTCCAAGCTACTTCTCTAGCACCATGTCTACCTGCATGCCACCATGCTTCCTGCCATGACAATAATGGACTATGCATATCAACTATATGCCAGCCTGAATGCAATGTTTCCTTTAATAAGAATTGGCATAGTTATGATGTCAATTCACAGCACTGTAACTCTAAGCAATACAATTAGCAAATCACGGGATCTTTGAAAAGAATGGAGAGTAATTTTATATGTCTTAAAATCAAATAAAAATAGAAGCACAACAAATTATAATCTTTGAGATACAATGAATGTGATTATAAGAGGAATATTTATAGATATGAAAAGCTACATTAAGAAGTGAGGGTGTTTTTAAATAAATCTCCTCACTGTATTATGAAACTTATAAACAGTCTGCACCTAAAACCGAAGAAAGTAGGTAGTAAAAATAAATTATGTCATTAATAAAAGAATCTAAAATAACACAAAGATTAATATAACAATGAGTTGGGTCTTTGGAAATACTATCAAACTAACCAAGAGGAAAATAGACCAGATGTGAATAGAAGTAATAGATTGAAAGCCAGAAAGAAGATGGTTACAGGAGGTGCTCTGAATTCAGATGATGAATAGAAACTGTGTATAATATCTGTTTCCCAGAAATGGCAAGAAGATTTGGTATGCAAGCTCTTACCACAACCCTTACAACATGGAGTGCTTTCCCAAAATTCACCTGGTAGAAGGAAGGCAGAGTCCTGAATGTTGTCCTGTGACATTCACATGCACATTGTAACAAGTGCATGTATACATACTCACACACACACACACACACACACACACACACACACACACACACACACATGAATGTAAATCTACATTGTATTCCAAATAATTGGAAATGCTAAAATGAATTGGAAATTTTCCAGATATTCATGACCCACAAAAACTGATACAATATGCCACAAGGCCTAAATACAATCAATTGTAATTAGTGAAAATTATGTAGTAAGTAAAAGTCTCCAACAAAGTAAATCACAGAAATGAATTTTTAGCAAAAAAAAGACAATAATAAAATAAATAAAAGAGATAAAAATATAGGAATTTTCAGTTTTTTTTCTTACATGTGATAAGATATTTTACTTAGAAGACTTTAAAATATCCCATCAAAAGACTTTTAGAACTAACAAATTCATCAATATAACAGGATATACTGTCAAAATGAATATCAGCATCCTTTTTAATGCATTAGTAGTGTATCAGCTAAGGATGATATTGGGAAAACAGTAGCATTCACAATAGAAGTTAAAATTCTAAAAATAAGCTTAATGGAGAATATGAATGATCTTTTCAATGAAACACTAAAGAAACCAATTAAAAACAGTAGAACATAGAAGTGTTATTTTATGTTCACTGGCTAGCAGAATTAATATTTTAAAAAAATAACCATTTTGACAAATGAAAGTGTATGGTTGATGCAATCCTTATCAGTATGCCTATGTTATTATTCATATAAATACAAAGAAAGACCTAAAATTCCTAAGAATGCAAATAGAGTTCCAAATAGCCAGATCCATCCTTAGGAAAAGAGGTATAAACATGCTATTTCAAACTATATTACAAAGAAATAATGATTAAATAACTTGACATCAGCATACACACACACACACACACACACACACACACACACACTCACACACACAAACACACACACACACCATGTTGGAATAAACGAGAAGATTCATAAATAAACTTGCATAGCTACCATCTGAATCTGAACAAATTGCCTGGAACCTATATTGTAAAAATGATAGATGTGTCAACTATTAGCACTGAGAAAAGTAGGCATTCACATTAGAAGACAAATGTAAATACTCATCTAATATTCTGAACTAAAATTTACTCAAAAATGGGTCATAGTCTTTAATCCAAGACTTAAAAATTTGAAACTACCATAGAAAAATTTAACAGAATTTTTTTTATATATTCTCTACATGTTTTTATTGGTTTTCTTTTTTCTTTTTTTCCACTTTTTATTAGGTATTTAGCTCATTTACATTTCCAATGCTATACCAAAAGTCCCCCATACCCACCCACCCCCACTCCCCTACCCACCCACTCCCCCTTTTTGGCCCTGGCGTTCCTCTGTACTGGGGCATATAAAGTTTGCATGTCCAATGGGCCTCTCTTTCCAGTCATGGCCGACTAGGCCATCTTTTGATACATATGCAGCTAGAGTCAAGAGCTCCGGGGTACTGGTTAGTTCATAATGTTGTTCCACCTATAGGGTTGCAGATCCCTTTAGCTCCTTGGGTACTTTCTCTAGCTTCTCCATTGGGAGCCCTATGATCCATCCATTAGCTGACTGTGAGCATCCACTTCTGTGTTTGCTAGGCCCCAGCATAGTCTCACAAGAGACACCTACATCTAGGTCCTTTCAATAAAATCTTGCTAGTGTATGCAATGGTGTCAGCGTTTGGATGCTGATTATGGGGTGGATCCCTGGATATGGCAGTCTCTACATGGTCCATCCTTTCATCTCAGCTCCAAACTTTGTCTCTGTAACTCCTTCCATGGGTGTTTTGTTCCCACCTCTAAGGAGGGGCATAGTATCCACACTTCAGTCTTCATGCTCCATGAGTTTCATGTGTTTAGCAAATTGTATCTTATATCTTGGGTATCCTAGGTTTTGGGCTAATATCCACTTATCAGTGAGTACATATTGTGTGAGTTCCATTGTGAATGTGTTACCTTACTCAGGATGATGCCCTCCAGGTCCATCCATTTGGCTAGGAATTTCATAAATTCATTCTTTTTAATAGCTGAGTAGTACTCCATTGTGTAGATGTACCACATTTTCTGTATCCATTTCTCTGTTGAGGGGCATCTGGGTTCTTTCCAGCTTCTGGCTATTATAAATAAGGATGCTATGAACATAGTGGAGCATGTGTCCTTCTTACCAGTTGGGGCATCTTCTGGATATATGCCCAGGAGAGGTATTGCTGTCCAATTTTCTGAGGAACCGCCAGACTGATTTCCAGAGTGGTTGTACAAGCCTGCAATCCCACCAACAATGGAGGAGTGTTCCTCTTTCTCCACATCCACGCCAGCATCTGCTGTCACCTGAATTTTTGATCTTAGCCATTCTGACTGGTGTGAGGTGGAATCTCAGGGTTGCTTTGATTTGCATTTCCCTGATGATTAAGGATGTTGAACATTTTTTCAGGTGCTTCTCTGCCATTCGGTATTCCTCAGGTGAGAATTCTTTGTTCAGTTCTGAGCCCCATTTTTTAATGGGGTTATTCGATTTTCTGAAGTCCACCTTCTTGAGTTCTTTATATATGTTGGATATTAGTCCCCTATCTGATTTAGGATAGGTAAAGATCCTTTCCCAATCTGTTGGTAGTCTTTTTGTCTTATTGACGGTGTCTTTTGCCTTGCAGAAACTTTGGAGTTTCATTAGGTCCCATTTGTCAATTCTCGATCTTAAAGCACAAGCCATTGCTGTTCTGTTCAGGAATTTGTCCCCTGTGCCCATATCTTCAAGGATTTCCCCACTTTCTCCTCTATAAGTTTCAGTGAATCTGGTTTTATGTGAAGTTCCTTGATCCACTTAGATTTGACCTTAGTACAAGAAGATAAGTATGGATCGATTCGCATTCTTCTACATGATAACAACCAGTTGTGCCAGCACCAATTGTTGGAAATGCTGTCTTTCTTCCACTGGATGGTGTTAGCTCCCTTGTCGAAGATCAAGTGACCATAGGTGTGTGGGTTCATTTCTGGGTCTTCAATTCTATTCCATTGGTCTACTTGTCTGTCTCTATACCAGTACCATGCAGTTTTTATCACAATTGCTCTGTAGTAAAGCTTTAGGTCAGGCATGGTGATTCCACCAGAGGTTCTTTTATCCTTGAGAAGACTTTTTGCTATCCTAGGTTTTTTTTGTTATTCCAGATGAATTTGCAAATTGCTCCTTCCAATTCGTTGAAGAATTGATTTGGAATTTTGATGGGGATTGCATTGAATCTGTAGATTGCTTTTGGCAAGATAGCCATTTTTACAATGTTGATCCTGCCAATCCATGAGCATGGGAGATCTTTCCATCTTCTGAGATCTTCTTTAATTTCTTTCTTCAGAGATTTGAAGTTTTTATCATACAGATCTTTCACCTCCTTAGTTAGAGTCACGCCAAGATATTTTATATTATTTGTGACTATTGAGAAGGGTGTTGTTTCCCTAATTTCTTTCTCAGCCTGTTTATTCTTTGTATAGAGAAAGGCCATTGACTTGTTTGAGTTTATTTTATATCCAGCTACTTCACCGAAGCTGTTTATCAGGTTTAGGAGTTCTCTGGTAGAATTTTTAGGGTCACTTATATATACTATCATATCATCTGCAAAAAAGTGATATTTTGACTTCCCCTTTTCCAATTTGTATCCCCTTGATCTCCTTTTGTTGTCGAATTGCTCTGGCTAATACTTCAAGTACTATGTTGAAAAGGTAGGGAGAAAGTGGGCAGCCTTGTCTAGTCCCTGATTTTAGTGGGATTGCTTCCAGCTTCTCTCCATTTACTTTGATGTTGGCTACTGGTTTGCTGTAGATTGCTTTTATCATGTTTAGGTATGGGCCTTGAATTCCTGATCTTTCCCAAACTTTTATCATGAATGGGTGTTGAATCTTGTCAAATGCTTTTTCTGCATCTAACGAGATGATCATGTGGTTTTTGTCTTTGAGTTTGTTTATATAATGGATTACATTGATGGATTTTCTTATATTAAGCCATCCCTGCATTCCTGGAATAAAACCTACTTGGTCAGGATGGATGATTGCTTTAATGTGTTCTTGGATTCGGTTAGCAAGAATTTTATTGAGGATTTTTGCATCGATATTCATAAGAGAAATTGTTCTGAAATTCTCTATCTTTGTTGGGTCTTTCTGTGGTTTAGGTATCAGAGTAATAGTGGCTTCATAAAATGAGATGGGAAGAGGACCTTCTACTTCTATTTTGTGAAATAGTTTGTGCAGAACTGGAATTAGATCTTCTTTGAAGGTCTGAGAGAACTCTGCACTAAACCCGTCTGGTCCTGGTCTTTTTTTTGGCTGGGAGACTATTAATGACTGTTTCTATTTCTTTAGGGGATATAGGACTGTTGAGATCATTAACCTGATCTTGATTTAGCTTTGGTACCTGGTATCTGTCTAGAAACTTGTCCATTTCATCCAGGTTTTCCAGTTTTGTTGAGTATAGCCTTTTGTAGAAGGATCTGATGGTGTTTTGGATTTCTTCGGGATCTGTTGTTATGTCTCCCTTTTCATTTCTGATTTTATTAATTAGGATTTTGTCCCTGTGCCCTTTAGTGAGTCTAGCTAAGGGTTTATCTATCTTGTTGATTTTCTCAAAGAACCAACTCCTCATTTGGTTAATTCTTTGAATAGTTCTTCTTGTTTCCACTTGGTTGATTTCACCCCTGAGTTTGATTATTTCCTGCCTTCTACTCCTCTTTGGTGAATTTGCTTCCTTTTTTTCTAGAGCTTTTAGATGTGTTGTCAACCTGCTAGTATGTGCTCTCTCCCGTTTCTTCTTGGAGTCACTCAGAGCTATGAGTTTCCCTCTTAGAAATGCTTTCATTGTGTCCCAAAGGTTTGGGTACGTTGTGGCTTCATTTTCATTAAACTCTAAAAAGTCTTTAATTTCTTTCTTTATTCCTTTCTTGACCAAGGTATCACTGAGAAGAGTGTTGTTCAGTTTCCACGTGAATGTTGGCTTTCCATTATTTATGTTGTTATTGAAGATCAGTCTTAGGCCATGGTGGTCTGATAGGATACATGGGACAATTTCAATATTTTTGTATCTGTTCAGGCCTGTTTTGTGACCAATTATATGGTCAATTTTGGAGAAGGTACCATGAGGTGCTGAGAAGAAGGTAAATCCTTTTGTTTTAGGATAAAATGTTCTGTAGATATCTGTCAGGTGCATTTGTTTCATAACTTCTGTTAGTTTCACTGTGTTCCTGTTTAGTTTCTGTTTCCACGATCTGTCCATTGATGAAATTGGTGTGTTGAAGTCTCCCACTATTATTGTGTGAGGTGCAATGTGTGCTTTGAGCTTTACTAAAGTGTCTTTAATGAATGTGGCTTCCCTTGCATTTGGAGTGTAGATATTCAGAATTGAGAGTTCCTCTTGGAGGATTTTACCTTTGATGAGTATGAAGTGTCCCTCCTTGTCTTTTTTGATAACTTTGGGTTGGAAGTCGATTTTATCCGATATTAGAATGGCTACTCCAGCTTGTTTCTTCAGACCATTTGCTTGGAAAATTGTTTTCCAGCCTTTCACTCTGAGGTAGTGTCTGTATTTTTCCCTGAGATGGGTTTCCTGTAAGCAGCAGAATGTTGGGTCCTGTTTGTGTAGCCAGTCTGTTAGTCTATGTCTTTTTATTGGGGAATTTCGTCCATTGATATAAAGTGATATTAAGGAAACATAATAGTTGCTTCTTTTTATTTTTGTTGTTAGAGTTGGCATTCTGTTCTTGTGGCTGTCTTCTTTTTGGTTTGTTGAGGGATTACTTTCTTGCTTGTTCTAGGTCGTGATTTCCGTCCTTGTATTGCTTCTTTTCTGTTATTATCCTTTGAAGGGCTGGATTCGTGGAAAGGTATTGTGTGAATTTGGTTTTCTCGTGGAATACTTTGGTTTCTCCACCTATGGTAATTGAGAGTTTGGCCGGGTATATTAGCCTGGGCTGGCATTTGTGTTCTCTTAGTGTCTGTATAACATCTGTCCAGGCTCTTCTGGCTTTCATAGTCTCTGGTGAAAAGTCTGGTGTAATTCTGATAGGCCTTCCTTTATATGTTACTTGACCTTTCTCCCTTACTGCTTTTAATATTCTATCTTTATTTAGTGCATTTGTTGTTCTGATTATTATGTGTCGGGAGGAATTTCTTTTCTGGTCCAGTCTATTTGGAGTTCTGTAGGCTTCTTGTATGATCATGGACATCTCTTTCTTTATGTTTGGGAAGTTTTCTTCTCTTATTTTGTCGAAGATATTAGCTGGCCCTTTAAGTTGAAAATCTTCATTCTCATCAATTCCTATTATCCGTAGATTTGGACTTTTCATTGTGTCCTGGATTTCCTGTAAGTTTGAGTTAGGATCCTTTTGCATTTTGTATTTTCTTTGACTGTTGTGTCGATGTTCTCTATGGAATCTTCTGCACCTGAGATTCTCTCTTCCATTTATTGTATTCTGTTGCTGATGCTCGCATCTATGGTTCCAGATCTCTTTCCTAGGTTTTCTATCTCCAGCGTTGCCTCGCTTTGGGTTTTCTTTACTGTGTCTACTTCCCTTTTTAGTACTAGTATGGTTTTGTTCATTTCCATTACCTGTTTGGATGTGTTTTCCTGTTTTTCTTTAAGGACGTCTACCTGTTTGGCTGTGTTTTCCTGCTTTTCTTTAAGGGCCTGTAACTTTTTAGCAGTGCTCTCCTGTAATTCTTTAAGTGACTTATGAAAGTCCTTCTTGATGTCCTCTATCATCATCATGAGAAATGTTTTTAAATCTGGGTCTAGATTTTTGGTTGTGTTGGGGTGCCCAGGACTAGGTGGGGTGGGAGTGCTGCGTTCTGATGATGGTGAGTGGTCTTGATAATTTGTTAGTAGGATTCTTACGTTTGCCTTTCGCCATCTGGTAATCTCTGAAGCTAGCTGTTATAGTTGTCTCTGTTAAGAGCTTGTTTTTCAGGTGACTCTGTTAGCCTCTATAAGCAGACCTGGGAGGGTAGCACTCTCCTTAGTTTCAGTGGGTAGAGTATTCTCTGCAGGAAAGCTCTCTACTTGCAGGGAAGGTACCCAGATATCTGGTGTTCGAACCGGACTCCTGGCAGAAGTTGTGTTCCACTCACTAGAGGTCTTAGGATCCCTTGTGGAATCCTGTGTGGGCCCTTGCGTATGTCAGGCGACTCCGCTGGCAAGGTAGCCCGGGGCTCGAGTGGAGCGGAGGGGGCTTGTGCCCCAGGTCAGGCCCGGGTAGTCTGCTTCCCTATTTTCTGCAGTCTCAGGTTCCATGCGATTGGATTGGGGCTGGCGCTGTGTTCCACTCACCAGAGGTCTTAGGATCCCGTGGGGAATCCTGTGTGGGCCCTTCCGGGTGTCAGGCAACTCCGCTGGCAAGGTAGCCCGGGGCTCGAGTCGAATTTTTTTTTTTAAGATAAAAATATATGTGATAAGGAAGAAGCCACCTTGGCTGACTCAAAACCCAAGCTGGCTACTGCTGGTGCTGCAGGCAAGCTAGGTGACACTACAAAGAAAATGTGTAAGAGAAAGGTGTGAAATATAGAAGAAAGGAGCTGTGCCTGTGCTGTAGAGAGGAAGAAACCTGGCGTCATCAGGGTGGTCACAGGTATGAGAGAGGAATAAGATCAACATGGAACATGGCCTTGCTCAGTAGGGTCAGTGGCAGGATGGTGTGCAGCAACCTTGAGCTTATGCAAAGTCATCTCTTACCCTGCCCCCTAAACACACACACCACCATTCCCTAAACACATCTCTCTGCCAAGGCACAGAATCGTCTTGGCTCTGGGCAGTGACAGAGACCTGAGAGGAGGAATGGTCCATTTTTTGGACTGGACCTTATTTGAAGAACAACTTATGGTCCATGGTGCCACTGAAGGGCCTATGTGTGTCAGTGGTCCTGATGATACCCTGGTCGGGGTTAATATCAGAGGTCTGAGTTACCACAGAATGTCATGTTCATGGTTTGTGCTTCTATCTAAATCCATATTCATTTCAGTGGCTTGTGCTGTCACCTGAAACAATAGTGAAGTCATGGTTCATGCTGCTGCAAAGGCCCATGTCTGGGTTTGAAATCCTATTGAGGCTGGCATCTGTGATGATGTTTGTGGCTCATGATACCACTGAAGGATAAGTGGATGTCTGTGGTCTACACTGCATCCTGAGATAATATTGATTTTAATCATCTGTACTGCTGCTGAGGGCCTTGATGTGAGCAGCCAATGCTGCTCAGACCAGTATTGTCATCTATGGTCTGGTCATGTATAACTTGAAAAGCATTATCTGAGTCTGTGGTCCTACTGCAACTAGGAACCAGGTTTACGGTCTGAGTTTTCACCAGAAGCTCACCTGAAAGCCCATGGTCTTTTCTCCCACTGACTATAAAGTGCATGGAAGTGACTTTGACAGTGATACCAATTACTGCAGATGCACAGTGAAGAAAGAGGGACATGGAAGGCTTCTCTGACAACCCTACCATCACCAAAAACCCTTCCCTACAAAAGTAGCAGCCAAAACCAGAATCTATCAAGAAGAACTCTTGAAAAGTGTAATAAGGATGATGAAGGGTAACTCTCCACAGTTGATGGCTTCCAGAGGGGATTTGGGAAGCAAAGGACTCAGTTCTATTTAATGGGCAAACTTCTCAGAGTTTGACCATGCTGCAATGATTGTATTGAAAACACAAATTGGACATGTTTTGTATTGTTTCATTTTTATTGTGTTGTTTTGTTGGGAGGGAGGTCACAAGAGTAAGGGCTGGCAAGTGAGTATGACCAGGAAGTATAATTTTAAAATCCTAAATAAAAATACTAAGTAGAATAAAAAGATATACATATAAGCATAAGCAATGATTTATTGACTAGGCAGCCAATAGTTCAAGAAATAACAGAGGGAATTATTATGCTGAGTTTCAAGAAATTAAGAAGATCACATGAGTTGAAGAAAGTAGTTAGTGGAGTTTGTATATCTATTTAACATATAAAACTTTTGCTATTTATGTAACACAAAATTAACGTCTATAATATATAAAGAACAAAAGTGAACAAATAATGCAAGTGATATACATTAAATTAGCTAATATATACTCTCAAAGACCCAGAAATGACCAATACAAGAAAATAAGTTCAATATTTTTGGCATCAGAGAAATGGAAATCAAAACTCCACTGGTACTCTAGCTTATCTAAGAAAAGTGTTTTTATCAATAGAACAATCAGCCTCATAGGATTGCTGGGTGGGAGGTGTTGAAAATGCTTAAACTTGAGTCAAACTTCCCTGGCAATTAAATTAGGATTGCTTAACACAGAAAAATAAAACTACCAGGTAAGCAATACTACTTCTATATATTTCCTGAAGAATCAATGTCAGCATATGATAAAAGAACTGTACACACATTTATTGCTTGTTATTTGTAGTAACAAGGTTATAGAATCTGGGTAAGTAAGTGACCACAAGTGGAAGGATGTTTTTTTTTAATAAATGGTAAATATACATAGTGGACTTCTGTCACAGCTCTAGAGGTAGTAGGACTCAAGAGAACAAGACCAATAAATGAGGTAGAGTAAATATTAGTATAATAGCCAACATTTTTCACAGCCTCAAAGAATTTATACTCTGAGAATTATGAAATGTCAGCTAAGTCTTTATTTTTTTATTGCATATTTTCTTCAATTAAATTTCAAATGCTATTCCCTTTCCTCTTTACTCCCTAAGTCCCTATCCCACTCCCCTCCCCCTGGTTCTATGAGAGTGTTGCCACAACCACCCACCCTGTACTTACTTTTTCCCTACCCTGGCATTCACCTACACTGAGGTATCAAGCCTTCTGAGGACAAAGGGACTCTCCTCACACTGATGCCAAACAAGGCCATCCTCTGCTACATATGTGGGTGGAGCCAATCTATGTGGATTCTTTGGTGGATGGTTTAGTTAACCCCTGGAAGCTCAGAGGGGGTTGGGTTGTTTGGTATTGTTTTTCTTCCTATGGTGTTGCAAACCTCTTCAACTCCTTCAGTCTTTTCTCTAATTCCTCCATAGGGGAACACTTGCTCAGTCCAATAGTTGGCTGTGAGCATCTGCCTCCTTATTTGTCAGGCTCTGTCAGAGCCTCTCAGAAGACAATTGTCAGGCTCCTGTCATTAAACACTCCATGGCATCCACAATAGTGTCTTGGTTTGGTGACTATATATGGGATGGATCTCCATGTGGGGCAGTCTCTGGAAGGCCTCACCTTCACCCTTTGCTCTACACTTTGTCTCCATGTTTGCTCCTATGAGTATTTGATTTCACTCTCTGAGAAGGACTGAAGCACCACTGTTTGGTCTTCCTTCTGATTGAGCTTCCTGTGGTCTGTAAAATGTATCTTGGGTATTTGAAGCTTTTGGGCTACTATCCACTTATCAGTGAGTAAGTACCATGTGTGTTCTTTTGTGAGTGGGTTACCTCATTCAGGATATTTTCTAGTTCTGTTCATTTGCCTAAGAAGTGATTTTTTTTTTTTAATAGCAGAGTAGTACTGCATTGTGTAAATGTAAATGTACCACACATTGTGTTTCCATTCCTCTATTGAAGGACATCTGGGTTCTTTCCAGCTTCTGGCTATTATAAATAAGGCTGCTTTGAACATAGTGGAGCATGTGTCCCTGTTACATATTGGAGCATGTTTTGAGTATATGTTCAAGTTGGGTCCTCAGGCAATACTATGTCCAGTTTTCTGAGGTACCACTAAACTGATTTCCAGAGTGGTTGTAGCAGTTTATAATCCCACCAACAATGAAGGAGTGTTCCTCTATCTCCATATCCTCTCCAGCATCTGGTATCACCTGAGTTTTTGGTCTTAGTCATTCTGATCGTTGTGAAGTAGAATATCAGGGTTGTTTTGATTTGCATTTCCCTGATGACTAAGGATGTTAAACATTTCTTTAGGTGCTTCACAGCCAATTGATACTCCTCAGTTGAGAAATCTCTGTTTACATCTGTATCCCCATTTTTAATAGGGTTATTTGATTCTCTAGAGTCTAACTTCTTGAATTTTTGTATATACTGAGGATTGGTAAGAGTGTTTTCCCAATCTGTTGGTTGCCACTTGTCCTATTGACAATGTCCTTTCTCTTACCAAAGTTTTGCAATTTAATAAGGTTCCATTTGCTATTGTTCATCTT
The DNA here is from genome assembly GCF_000001635.26 of Mus musculus. NCBI lineage: Eukaryota > Metazoa > Chordata > Mammalia > Rodentia > Muridae > Mus > Mus musculus. The sequence goes on from NC_000067.6 coordinate 104,392,880, forward strand.
AAAGCATAAGTCATTGGTATTCTGTTCAGGAACTTTTTCCCTATAGCCTTGTGTTCAAGGCTCTTCCCCAGTTTCTCTTCTATTAGTTTCATTGAATCTGGTTTTATGTGGAGGTCCTTTATCCACTTGGTCTTGAGCTATTTACAGGGAGATAAGAATAGATCAATGTGCACTCATTTACATGCTCCCCACCAGTTGAGCCAGCACCATTTGTTTAAAATGCTGTTTTTGTTTTTTTTTTTTTTTTCCATTGGGTGGATCTAGCTTCTCTGTCTAAGATCAAGTGACCATATGTGTATAGGTTCATTTCTGGGTCTTCAATTCTATTCCATTAATTTATCTGGCTGTCTCTGTACCAAAAAACATACAGGTTTGGGTTTTTTTGTTGTTGATTTTTGTTTTGTTTTCTTTTGTTTTCACTATTTCCCTGTAATGCAGGTTGAGATGTGGGATGGAGATTCCCCAAGAAGCCAAGAAGTTCTTTCATTGTTGAGAATAGTTTTCTCTATCCTGGGGATTTTGTTATTCCAAATGAATAAGCAAATTGCTTTTTCTAGGTCTATGAGGAATTGACTTGCAATTTTGTTGGAAATTGCATTGAATCTGTAAATTGCTTTCAGCAAGATGGCCATTTTTAGTATATTAATCTGGCCAATTCATGAGCGTAGGAGATCTTTTCTTCTTTTGAGATCTTTGATTTCTTTCTTCAAAGACTTCAAATTCTTGTCATATAGATCTTTCACTTGCTTGGATAGAGTCACACCAAGGTGTTTTATATCATTTGTTAAAATAGTAAAGGGTATTTTTCTAATTTCTTTCTCAGCCTATTTATCCTTTGAATAGAGGAAGGCTACTGATTTGTTTGAGTTAATTTTATATTCAGCCAATTTGCTGAAGTTGTTTATCAGGTTTAAAAGTTCTCTGGTGGAATTATTGGAGTCAATTAAGTATACAGTCACATCATCTGCAAATCCTGATATTTTGACTTCTTCCTTTCCAATATGTAGCCCTTTGATATCCTTTTGTTTTCTAATTGCTATGGCTAAGACTTTGAGTACTACATTGAATAGCTAGAAAGAGTGTGGGAAAACTTTTCAAGTCCCTGATTTTAGTGGGATTTTTTCAAGTTTCTCTCCATTTAGTATGATCTTAGCTACTGGTTTGCTGTATATTGCTTTTATTATGGTTAGGTATGGGCCTTGAATTCCAGATTTTTCCAAGAAAAATTTTATCATGAATGGGTGTTGGATTTTGTCAAATGCTTTCTCAGCATCTAAAGAGATGACCATGTGGTTTTTTTTTCCCTTTGAGTCTGTTTACATAGTGGATTACATTGATGGATTTCCATATATTGAATCATTCCTGCATCCCTGAAATAAAGCCTACCTGATCATGTTGGATGGTTGTTTTGATGTGGATTCCAGTTGAGAGAATTTTCTTGTGTGTTTTTGCACTGATATTCATAATGGAAATAGTCTGAAGTTCCCCTTTGTTGGGTCTTTATGTGCTATAGGTATAAGCTTGATTGTGGCTTCATTGAATGAATTGGTTAGTGTTCTTCTGTTTCAATTTGTGGAATATTTTAAAGAGCATTGTTATTAGGTGACCTTTGAAGATGGCAGAATTCTGCACTAAAACTATCTGGTCGTGGGCTTCTTTTGGTTGGGAGATTCTTAATAACTGTTTCTGTTTCTTTAGGATTTATGGGACTGTTTAGATGGTGTATCTGATGCTTTTGTATCTTTATTCAGAAAATTGCCATTTTTTTCAGGTTTTCCAGTTTTGTTGAGTATAGGCTTTTTTGTTGAGTATAGGATGTGATGACTATTTGAATTTCCTCAGTTTCTTTTATTATGTCTTCCTTTTCATTCCTTATTATATAAATGTGGATAATGTCTCTGTGCCCACTGAATAGTGTGACTAATGATTTATCTATCTTGTTGATTTTCTCAAAGATCCAGCTCCTGGTTTTGTTGATTCTTTGTATACTTCTCTTTGTTTCTACTTGGTTGATTTCAGCCCTGAGTTTGATTATTTCCTGCTGTCTACTCCTCTTGAGTGTATTTGCTTCTTTTTGTTCTAGAGCTTCCAGGTGTGCTGTCAAACTGCTAGTGAATGCTCTCTCCAGTTTCTTTTTGGAGTCACTCAGAGCTATGAGTTTTCCTTTTATCACTGTTTTCATTGTGTCCCAGAAAATTTGGTATGTATTATCTTCATTTTCATTAAATTCTAAAATGTCTTTAATTTTTTTCTTTACTTCTTCCTTGACCAAGTTATCATTGAGTATAGCATTGTTCAGGTTCCATGTGTATGTGGTCTTTCAGTTGATTTGTTATTGAAGACCAGCATTAGTCCGTGGTGATCTGATAGGATGTTTGGGATTATTTTGTGACCAATTATATGGTCAATTTTGAAGAAGGTACGAGGTGATGAGAAGAAGGTTTATTCTTTTCTTTTAGGATGAAATGTTCTAAAGATATCTGTTAAATCCTTTTGGTTCATAACTGTTAGTTTCACTGTGTCTCTGTTTAGTTTTGATTCCATGACCTGCCCATTCATGAGAGTTGGGTGTTGAAGTCTCCTACTTCTACTGTGTGATATGCAATGTGTACTTTGAACTTTAGTAACTTTCTTTAATGAATGTGGGTGCCCTTGAATTTGGAGCATAGATGTTCAGAATTAACAGTACATCTTAGTTGTTTTTTCCTTTTATGAATATGAAGTGTCCTTCCTTATCTTTTTGATAACTTTTGTTTGAAAGTCAATTTTATTCAATATTACAATGGCTACTCCAGCTTGTTTCTTGGGACCATTTTCTTGAAATTTTTTTCAAACTTTCACTCTGAGATAGTATCTGTCTTTGTCACTGAGGTGCATTTACTTTATGCAGCAAAATGTTAGGTCCTGTTTATATATTCAATCTGTTAATCTATGTCTTTTTATTGGAGAATTGAGTCCACTGATGTTAAGAGAAAATAGGGAAAATTGATTCTTGCTTCCTGTTATTTTTGTTGTCAGAAGTGGGATTATGTTTGTGTGGCTATATTATTTTGGGTTTGTTGAAAGAAGACTATCTTGCTTCTTCTAGTGGGTAGTTTCCCTCCTTGTGTTGGAGTTTTGCCTCTATTATCCTTTGTAGGGCTTGATTTGTGGAATGATATTGTGTAAATTTTGTTTTGTCATGGAATATCTTGGATTCTCCAACTATGTTACCTGAGAGACTTGCTGGGTATAGAAGCCTGGGCTGCCATTTGTGTTCTCTTCAGGCATGTATGACATCTGACCATGATCTCCTGCCTTTGATAGTCTCTGCCTTTATATAGTCCTTGACCTTTTCCCCTTACTGCTTCTAATATTCTTTCTTTGTTTAGTGCATTTGGTATTTTTATTATTATGTGATGGCAGGAATTTCTTTTTTGGTCCAGTCTATTTAGAGTTCTGTAGGTTTCTTGTTTGTACATGGGCATTGTTGTGGTAAATCTCCTCCCAAATATGCCCTGGCAATGAAAACACGATTCAGTAAATATGATTGCATGTTGTGGCCCTAGATTGGTCACATCTACCTCTACACTACCATCTTCCACATCTATGAGACCCCTTAGAACTTGCAGTTTCTCCAGGCTATATGTTTCTGCTCAGCTTTTCTTCTTCTTCCTCCTACTCTGTGTCTTCTCCCTCTTCCATTTTCTCATTCTTCTCTCTCCCACCTTCTGCTCCACATTCCCTTTCATCTGCCCAATAATCAGCTCTCCATTATTTTACAAATTAAGGTGGGAAACAGGTCTACAGGAAATCACCTGAGTGCTGACTCATTCCTTGTTTGCAGCCACTCACAGGAGAATGGAATTAACATCAAATATAATTAGCCCCAGGGCTATCCACAACATTTCCCCCTATCTGTCTAATTAAAAGACTATTTTATCTCAGATATAATTGAAAATAACTATTATTATTTCGTAATTTATAAAGTACAAGAGACCTAACACCCAGTCTATCATCTTTGTTAATTAAACAGAGCCTCTGTCATCTATCCTTACTTAAAAGACTTATAATTCTACATCTGGCTGTGTCTTGGCTTCAGATTGAATGCCATCTGAAAACCTTCCTCTCAAAACTGTTCCTCTCAAAGTAAAAAGCCTGGGTTGTCTATGAGACTGTGTAGTTTTTCAACCCCATCAGAAATCCAAGAAAGACTGATATTAACTGAAAATATATAGAAAGCCTAAAACAGTTTCCAAAACTTAGCCAATTTATAGAGACCACTGATTACCTGGACAATTACTTCCTTCAGCATGTTGGAGAATCAGTCTTCAGCCTACTGGCCAGGGTCATCTGACAGACTTAGAGAAACAGGAATACTACGGACTAGCCTACTCTGTCTGAGAAGACTCAAGCTTTCTTTGAACAGTATTATGTCTGTAGATGAGGCAATTCTTGCCTAGTGGCTGTTTTGCCACAACTGGAGTAACTCAAAGATGATCAGATTCATCTCTGAATCCAAGACAGGGAAATCTGTCAAGAGCAGACTGATCTCAACAAGTGAATAAATAACATTAAACATCACATTCTGTGGACCTCTGATGTTTTTTGAAACTTAACTATCTATATAAAGTAACCTAGACTGTTTTCTATTAACTACTCTTAGCCATTTCTAATTAAAGTAACAGGAGTTACCCTAGCAATAAATTCAAAGCCATTAATTTCCTATTTGGCCCTTAACTCACAGGCTTAAACAGCTCAGATTCATTTATAATAACATCAATAAAAGGACTGGGTCTAAACCCTGTACTTCAAAATTTTTAGTCTTAAAGACAACCTATAATAACCACCCCCAGCCTCAAAGCTTAGGGAACTGGGATGACAACTCTTCATAACTTCTTCAAGCTGAATACGGGCGTTGAAATATTTTTGAATGGAGGGGGAAAAGTAGGGAAAAGGGGAGTTAGTTGGCCTTAAGAAGGCAACACCAATGATTGTAATAGTCTCTGATGTCTGTGTCCTGACTTAATCCAGATGAAAAACCAAGACATCAGGAGTTCAGGCAGGTCAGTTCAGTATATCTGACGATGAAATTCAACAAGGCTGTATATTCTGTAATACATAAATCTCAAAACAAAATTTCAGTATCATCAAGATAAACTTTTTGTTTCATTCTCTAGGATCTAGTTCTCAGGGGGTCTCTGTCTATCAAATCTGATCCATATAACTCTGGAAGATGTAAATACCTTAATCACCTTTTCTAACAAAACAAAGACAAAACATTTTCCCCAAATCAGCATATCCTTCCGCTGGTATTATTCAGCTGTAGCTTGAATAAAGCCACCATAATACACAAAATCACACACATTTTAGCCAATTTAGGCCTTTCTAATTTGTCATGTCAGGATTTAAACACAAATTTACTGTGGATATCAAGTTAAACAGAATATGAGTCTCCTGCACACTTTATTTTAACATCTTTAAAACAATTAATCCACACTTCTATTTTCCTTCCCTTCCCTTCCCTTCCCTTCCCTTCCCCTTCCCTTCCCCTTCCCTTCCCCTTCCCTTCCCTTCCCCTTCCCTTCCCTTCCCTTCCCTTCCCTTCCCTTTCCCTTCCCCTTCCCCTTCCCCTTCCCCCTTCCCTTCCCCTTCCCTTCCCTTCCCTTCCCTTCCCTTCCCTTTCCCTTCCTTAGTATACCTGCTTATAACAAGTAGCTTGTCAAACCAGAATTTAAACGCAAAATTCCCATGGAGCCCACATTAGACAGAATATAAGTATCCCATAAGACTTATTAGGCCCTCTAACTTGAGCCACATTCATTTAATTAACCCCCATTATAATATCTATCTGTTATGCTCTCTAAATGGAGCCACAGACTTCTATTAATTAATACCAGTTCATAGCAGGTGATTATCACTACTCTCTCTACTTGGAGTGAGTGACTAATATCCTCCTATCTAATTCTGAAGGCTAATTTCTCATAATTAATAAGCTCTCTGCCTAGAGCAGCCATCTTGTCTGTTGTGCTCTCTACCAGGAGCCAAAGACATTTATTTAATTAATATCTATTATAATATCTGACATGCTATTTACCTAGAGCCACAGACTTCAACTAATTAATACTGAAAGACCCACAATGTGAGGATTCCCCCACGTTCTGACTCAGGAGAGGCGACACCAAAAATCACTCACAAGAAGCAGGCTTGATGCAAACTGCAAAAGGTTTATTCAGGAAAGACCAGTGCACTGGGGACTACTCAGATCCCATGCAGACACTTGGTTCTGGGACTCCGCAGAAAGTAGTCTGCACAGGTGAGAGTGTGCACACAGAAGAGAACAACTTCTGGGACAGGCGGGGGCCACAGAGCTTCTGAGACTTCGCCCTTTTTGGGCTCTAGACATCTGACCACCTTCCCTGCCAGAGGACAGGTGTCCGCCCGGCCACGGAGGCTTTTGCCTCAGAATCGGCGGAAGCCATCTTGGTTCAGGGACTCCTCCGAAAGTAGTCTGCACAGGTGAGAGTGTGGACTACTGAAGCTAACAGCTTCTGTGACAGGCCAAAGAATTACAGCTTCTGGGAAAGGTCCTGTTTTGGGCCTTCATCTTCGGCCAGGAGGGAGGTCTGAATGCCAGATATCTGTGCACCTTCCTTGTAAGAGGAGAGCTTGACTGCAGAGAGTGCTCTGACCACTGAAACTCAGAGGAGAGAGCTAGTCTCCCAGGTCTGCTCATAGAGGGTAACAGAATCACCAGAGGAACAATCTCTAAACAGAGGCAACTATAACAACTAACTCCAGAGATTACCAGATGGCGAAAGGTAAATGTAAGAATCTTACTAACAGAAACCAAGACCACTCACTATCATCAGAACCCAGAACTCCCACTTCACCCAGTCCAGGGCACCCCAACACACCCGAAAAGTTAGACCTGAATTTAAAAGCATATCTCATGATGATGGTAGAGGACATCAAGAAGGACTTTAATAGCTCACTTAAAGAAATACGGGAGAACACTGCTAAACAGGTAGAAGACATTAAAGAGGAAGCACAAAAATCCCTTAAAGAATTGCAGGAAAACACAACCAAACAGGTGATGGAATTGAATAAAACCATCCAAGACCTAAAAAGGGAAGTAGAAACAGTAAAGAAAACCCAAAGTGAGGCAACGCTGGAGATAGAAACCCTAGGAAAGAAATCTGGAACTATAGATGCGAGCATGAGCAACAGAATACAAGAGATGAAAGAGAGAATCTCAGGTGCAGAAGATTCCATAGAGAACATTAGCACAACAATCAAAGAAAATGGAAAATGCAAAAAGATCCTAACTCAAAACATCCAGGAAATCCAGGACACAATGAGAAGATCAAACCTACGGATAATAGGAGTAGATGAGAATGAAGATTTTCAACTCAAAGGACCAGCAAATATCTTCAACCAAATTATAGAAGATCCCACGCAGACATAGAGGAGTTAATCACGAGCTCAAGGGGTGAGGGGTTTATGAAGGCACAAAACCCACAAACATCTGGCATTGGGCTATAAAAAGGCAAACAACGCAAACACCTGGTATCCTGGAACAATGCCGGCAAGTTCTACTCACTGCCATTAGTGAGGTCTATTTTGGACACAGGTCTAGGGGCTTAAATAATTTTTCACTCTCTCTCAGGAGCTTTCATTCCCCACTCTTTCTAGTAAATAGTCCTAATCTTAGAACTAGACACTATTTTCTAACACACATGGAAAAGCAGAAGCAAAATACAAGATAAGGGCCTTTCCACTGAGTCTCAAGGTTTTCTGCAAGGTGGAGTCTAATGTAAGCAATGTGGGGCTTGCAGGTCTCCTCTTGAGTAGGCCTCCTGGAGCTGCTTCCATGCTCGCTGTCTCACTCACTTGAATGCCTTGAGCCTAGAGAACAAAGCCTGGGAAAGCAGCATGTCAGCACTATGTACAGAGGCTATTTTTACCAGTGGAGGGAGCCCCCCATAGAACTCATTGATGGTCAGTCCAAACTGTCCAGGAGTGTTTCTAACCCTGAAGAGCACAAAGGGTAGGAGAGTTATCCAATCATTAGCACCAGTCTCCGCTGTACCTGTCCTGAGCTTTGGAGCCTGTTCCTGACTTACCTGAGTAACAAAGGCAGGTCCATTATCAGACCTGATTACTACATTGGCTGGCTCAGTCCTGGTAGGAAAAGCTTCTTCCCAGCTTGAAAAGGTGTCTTCTCCCAGGAGCCATTCTGGAAGGATTAGCATCCATGCAGTGGCAAAAGTATACCTGCTGTCAGTGTAAACTCCAACTGTCCAATGTCTGGGATCCAACTCATGATCTTCTGGGCTCCTTCAAGGGCTTGGGTCACTTCTCCAGCCATGCCCTTTGTAGCACATACATTGTCTTCTAGGCTCCAGCTGCCTGTACTCCACTGCTGCTGCTGTTCTTGGTGGTCTCCAAAACACTGCATGACCCTTTCAGTCCTGGGCCATCAATGCTACTGAGGCTGCACCTTCCCCAATGGCCTTCCATGGCCTCTCACAGTGCCGAACCTCAGCTGCTCTGAGAAAACACTTCCCAGAAGATGTCACCTCAATGATGCCGGTCTCTTCTTAATCACCACTAATTTCTTAGCTCCAGCTAAACAGCATCAATAGTCCCAGTAATGCAAAGTTTTTACTTTATCAAAGTCACAAGTTTGGCTTTCTGGGCCAACGTCTCTTCAGGGAGGCTGCTGGCCGAGATCATTTTCTTTCTGTCCACCACTGCTGCCCCTGCCTTCCACTTACTTTCAACCATGAAGCTCAGATTCCCAGACCAAGGCTGATCAGCATCCTTGACAAGTAGAGCTATGGCAGCAATAGCTTTTAGGCAAGAAAATCACCCGCTGGCAACAGGATCTAACTTAAGCCACTGGCCTTTTCCAAGGTCCCAAAGTTTGAGGTCAGGCAAGGCCAAGGCTGAGGTCATTAGTAGGGCCTTTTTACTTTTTTAAAAGGCTTTCTGGGTCCACACAAACACCTCCCCTTTCTTGGTTAAGGGGTACAACTGGGCAGCTAAGGATGCAAACCCAGGTATCCAGAGCCTGCAGAAGCCAACAGTGCCCAAGAGTACTTGCCTTGGTGTAATTGGGGTGGGGATCTGAGTTAGTCTTTTTTTCTTTTTTTTTTTTTTTTTTTGGCTTATTTTAATCACCACTTTCCATCTTGAAGGGTGTCCCAAATAAGTAAAGGCTTTCTGGGGTAACTTCAGTCTGACACAGCGGAGCCTTTTTTTAGCGGAGGCTCGGTACATTAGCTCACCTAGTTCTGGTAAGCAGATTGGTCTTCTCTTGCCCAGTTTCCCTATCTGTCTAGGTTCTGTCTCTTTCTTTTTTCTGCCTCATTCAGTATATCATGTAACTGTCTCCCTCTTGTAATATACCTTCTCTTACCTTAGACAAATTAGTGGGCTGTCTTGAGGCACCTTGGAGACCTGCCAACCAGAGCCTGGCAATAGATTTTCAAGCTCTCCCTAGCTTCTGCCACTTGGTCCGAACTGGGCTGAGTCAAATGGAATCTCATGTAGCTGTGTAGGCTGCCCATCAGCTCCCAGGATATTTTTTCTAACCTCTAACAGAATTCTCTCTTGCTCCTTGGTTGGGAAGAGCATCTGCAGCAGCTGCTGACAATCAGATGGAGGCCCCAATTCAGGTGATTTCTCTTGTAACACCAGAGCACAATCACAATTTTGGGAAGCAAAACCCAATTTTAACAGTGTAAACAATCCATTCTCTTTAAAAATCAACAGCAAAAAAAAAAAATTAAAATTTCTTGCCTATAATATTATCCAATTCAGGCATATCTTTAGAGACCTGTCTCCATGGGTTGTCTCATGCCACATGTTGTAGTTCTGAATTACTCCAACCCAGAGTTACCAGTTTTCCAATTATCACAAGCACAGAGATTTTTGCAAGAAAATCAGCCATCAGTTCCCTTACCATAGCAGTGTTTACAATCTTTCACCAAATTATCCCAAGATAGCCGGAGAGTACTGTTTTTCTCAAACCCATTCTCTCATGTGTAAATTAACTCTAGTCAGGGTACAAAGCACCTATGAGAATTACTTTCACTTCTTTAGATTTACACAGAAACATACAAAACAGAAACCAACCCTTTACAAACACATGTGACCCTTTCGCATCCTCCACAAGCAGGCAAAAGAATTAGACGATTTCAGAGGGGGAAGCTTCTGCTTCAACAACAAAACTCAGTCCCTCTGACTGATCTCCAGAGACTACCAGGTGTCCCTGGCTCTCCCCACTTCCTAGGGCGTCCCCCAGTGTGGAAGCCTGTGGTCCTCCTAGCACATCTGCTGACCACAGTCCTCTGGTCCTTACGGCCCTAGAGGAAAGCTGCAAACAGAAAGCACATGTTTCAGAAAATCCCATCACCTACAAACACAAAGACATCATCGTCCACTTCTACTGGGATGACCAAAACCAGAGAAATGACCCCGAGGGCCGCTGAATCAGATGTCCTGTTCTTGACAAGAGGGTTACAGTATCACTATTGACCTACAGATGGGACAAAGGTCCCTACAGATGGTACAAAGGTCCCTACAGATGGGACAAAGGTCCCTACAAATGAAACATCCCCCAGGGCAATTTTTAAATCAAACTCAGGTGGATCTAAACTCAGGCTAATCAGTATAAACTCAGGCAGCAGCACTGTGCTTCAGAAACAAAGGATGAGACACAGACAAACAAACCAACACAACAAGCACAGAAAGCAGACACTCAGAACAGAGACACCAGTTGGCAGGCACACATTCCATAGGGGATCCCCATACTTCCAAGTCGATTCTCAGGTGTGAGGGGTGGTCATGTTTCCAGGCCAATGCACCAAATGAAGACCCACGACTTGAGGACTCCCCCACGTTCTGACTCAGGAGAGGCGACACCCCAAATCACTCATGAGAAACAGGCTTGATTCAAACTGCAAGATGTATATTCAGGAAAGACCAGTGCACTGGGGACGACTTGTATCCTATGCAGGGGTAGAGGAGTCAACCATGAGTTCAAGGGGTAAGGGGTTTATAAAGGCACAAAACCCGCAAACACCTGGCATTGGGCTATAGAAAGGCAAAAACCGCAAACACCTGGCATCCTGGAACAATGGGGCAAGTTCTACTCCCTGCCATTAGTGAGGTCTATTTTGGACACAGGTCTAGGGGGTTAAATAATTTTTCACTCTCTCAGGAGCCTTCAATACCTGTTCATAGCAGGTTATTATCATTGCTCCCTCTACTTGGAGTAAGTGACTAATATTCCCTATCTGGTTCTGAACCAGATAGGTGAAAATTCCCTGTGAGGAGCAGGTGCAGCCGCCTCCCCAAGATGTTACCCGGGACGGCTGCCAGGTCTTATGACCTGCACCTGACTTCCTCATTACCTTTTTTTCTTTTTTAATATTTTTATTAGGTATTTTCCTCATTTACATTTCCAATGCTATCCCAGCCGCCTGCACTGTGCAGATGCCATGCCTCCTCAGCTTGCCCGAGGTGTAGTCACTTGCTGTGAACCTATAGACTGCTGTTGCCTGACTGGGGTGATTGGGAGGAGTCAGTAGGAAGGTGCACCCTGGGGTTGTTCAGGGGATTCCTGTTCCTCCATTGCAATGCTAAGTGTTCCTGAATAAACCTGCTTGAAGAAGGACAACGTGATGTATCTTCTTTCCTGCTGGTCGAGGTGGATGCAACAGTGGTGGCCCATACAGGGACTTCTTTTTTGCGAGAGCTCTGTGGGTCCAGAACATTAAGAGGTCAGGGTGGCTGGCTGAAAAGCTCCCAGGTAAGTGGGACGATTCAAGTTCTCGGTTAGAGACGATTAGATTCCCTGATTAGGGACTATTGAGGTTCTTGGAGTGAGACAATTAAAGTTACACAGGCATATAGTGTAGTGATCCAAAAATTAAAAGAAAAGCAATTGTTCGTAGCCCCGGAAAAGTTTCATAAAGGAAAAGTGGTGAATTATTTAGGAACAAAAAATTTTGATAGTCAAGTATCTCCCCAGGAAATTCAGATTCGGACGGATAATTTGAGGACATTGAAAATGATTTTCAAAAGCTATTCGGGGATATATAGTGGGTACATCCCTATTTGGGCCTAACCAACAAACAATTACAACCATTATATGATATCTTACCAGGAGATATAGAATTAAATTCTCTCTGGCAGCTTACTGATTCTGCCCGCGTAGCGTTAAGTTTGATCGAAAAGGGTATTCAAAAAGCAGCATTAAAGAGATCTGTTCAGTCCTATTATTTTGTGCATCCTGCCCTCAGAGGCCCAGCCTACTGGAGTGCTCTGGCAGAGTGCTCCTTTATTATGGATCCATCCTAAAATTTGCCCCGCCAAAGTGTTATTCTATTATCCTGCTTCAGTTGCCCAATTGGCATTGCTGTGTTTACAGCAATTCGTGCAGCATTTTGGCACCCCTCCTGATAAAATTATTGTACCATATGATAGTAGACAAGTTGATGTGTTGTCTGCCACTGTAGATGACTGGGCAGTTTTAAGATGCAGTTTTTTAGGCAAGATAGATAATCATTTTCCCAAAGATCCTATTTTACAGTTGTATAAATCTCCCCCTGTAATTTTTCCTGTGATTACCTCTTGAGTACCATTGAAAGCTGATCCTCTAATTTTTTCAGATAGATCAAAGTCAGGATGCGGAGCCTATTTAGTTCAAGGCTCTGCGCCTATAGTTTTACAATTCCCCCCTGCCTCACTGAAAGTTACAGAATTACAGATTGTGATTAAGGTTTTTGAACAACATTCAGGGGACTTTAATTTAGTATCAGATAGTCAATATGTGGTTAATGCTCTTGCTATCTTGGAGGTGGTTGGTAGGGTGAATCTTAGGTCCAGCATTGGGGATTTATTAAGTAAATTACAAAATTTGCTATTGCATAGATCCTCCCCCTTCTTTGTTCAGCATATCTGAGCTCATACTAGGTTACCAGGTCCATTGGCTGAGGGTAATGACATAGTGGATAAGGCAGCACAAGCTGCTGTATTTCTGGCATGTCCTGCCCTCGACCTCGCTCATGATTTTCATTCTAAATTTCATGTAAATTCCAAAACATTAGCCTCTGGCTTTGGGATCACCCGAGCAGAGGCCAGGGAGATTGTCAAGGCCTGTCAGGCCTGCGCTCCTTTATTACCTCAACCCTCCTTTGGAATTATCTCACGAGGGTTACTCCCCCTACAAGTTTGGCAGATGAATATAACTCATTTTGCCGAATTTAGAAAATTACAGTTTGTTCATGTTTCAATTGATACTACCTCTGGAGTCATTTTGTTTCTTTGCATACTGGAGAAAAGGCCCATCATGTCATAGCTCATTGCTTTGAAGCATGGGGCGCTTGTGGTCAACCCAAAGAATTAAAAACTGATAATGGCCCTGCTTATACTTCCAATACCTTTCTTAGCTTTTGTAAGATGATGAGCGTTCATCTTGTACATGGTATTCCCTATAACCCTCAGGGGCAGAGAATAATTGAACACGCTCATCATACCTTAAAAGACTGCTTAATAAAACAAAAAGGGGGAGTTGTCCTAGGGGTGACTCCCTGGGAACGCCTTTCTATAGCCTTATTTACTCTTAATTTTTAAAATAAAGATAAATTTGATTGTACTGCTGCAGAGAGATTCAGCAATCCTGATGCATCTCAGAAGGGAACTGTTATGAGGAAGGACATGTTGGATGGCCAATGGCATGGGCCAGATCCAGTGTTGGTGTGGGTGAGAGGGTCTGTTTGTGTGTTTCCCCAGGACCGCCACCAGCCTTTGTGGGTACCTGAACGACTGACTTGAGTGCTGAAGGATGACCAGAGGTGTGATGCTGATTCTCTTTGGAATGCTGATGATGGGGACAGGGTGCAGGAGTGAGGAGCTATGATGGGGCATCATGTCGGTGTTTCTGAAGCTGCTACCCTTGACCCATTCTGCTCAAGTGTTTCCTCGTTTCTTTAACTCCGATGCAGCTTTACGGCTACCCCTTTTACCTAATGATGAAGGAGTGGCACCAGTGACTGAACCTCTCCAGCTTGCCCTGCGAGGGGTATTATGCTTTCAGCTTATTGTAAATATTTCTCAAGATAGTGCATGTGTGCAATTGTATAATCAGATTGCTGCATGGTTTGATAGACCTTTCAATAGTTCAACCTGAGCTCATGCTACTTGGATCAGAGGAACTTGGCCTATGAGCATACTCAAGGGCAATGCTAGCATTCTACCCCAAACACACTGGGCCCCATTTTGCAGAGGCATAAAAGACTCTTTGCCTCCATGGACTGGATGTCAATCCCAAAAGGCTGCTTGGGCAGTGAAGAAGTATTTTACCTTTTCTCCATACATCAGTACCATGCATAACCAAACGTTTGCAGGTTATAATTGGACATATCAAAGCCCAGCACAGCGAGGGGCTAATAATCCTTTTAATGTATGGTTGTTATGTGGGGTAAATGGAAGCTATACTGATTTGTCACCTCTAAGTATACTGGTGGGAGGGGCCTGAGGAAATGCTAGTTTTTATTGGAATGGGTCTGATTTGTTTGAAAATTCTGTGAGTGTTTTGGCTTCGAGAAAAAATATGTCTTTTGGGCCTACACCTGTGTGTGTTTGGTCCCCTTTTGTGTCTTTAGTATATAATGGTAGTTATGATACTGAGCTTATTAATCGTAGTAGTGATACTTGCTTTTATAGTATGTATTGGAATGCATCTGTGCAAGCTCCATCTGTGATGATACTGTTTAGACCTAAAAGAGATTTTGAGATTACCGCTGCCATAGTCACAGCAATATTGCACCTCAAGGAATGGGCTGGCATAGGAGGGCTGGCAATCATCTGTGTTGCCACAGGAGTAATGGCCCTGTGGTGCATTTGATGTATGCAAAAAAGGCATACCCATGTGCATGCACTGTTGATTCAGACTTTTGCAGTCCTAGAGCTAGGACAATCTCCTCAAGTGTGGCTTGGCATGCTAGAGAAGTAGTCAATGACGGGTAAGACTCCCTGGAGGTGTTACCAACCTAAGACAGGGACCAGACCACTGATGTCTGTCCCCCTGATGACGGGTAAGAAGCATTATGGTGGGGGCAACCTAAGATAGGCATTCTCTTTGCCAAAATAATAAATAAGGGGGAGATGTGAGGAGTGGGTGCAGCCGCTGCCTCAAGATGGTGCCCGGGATGGCTGCCAGGTCATATGACCTGCGCCTGACTTCCTCATTATCTCAGACTTAGCCACATTCCAGTTGCCTGCACTGCACAGATGCCATGTCTCGTCAGCTCGCCTGAGGTGTTGTCACTTGCTACAAACCTATGGACTGCCGTTACATGACTGGGCTGATTGGGAGGAGTCAGTAGGAAGGCCCACCCTGGGGTTGTTCAGGAGATTCCTGTTTCTGCATTGCAATGCAAAGTGTTTCTGAATAAACCTGCTTGAAGAAGGACAACGTGGTATTGCATCTTTCCTGCTGGTAGGGGTGGATGCGATAATTCCTATCCTTAGGTACTACGCCTACGTATAAGAGGCATTTTGTCAAATCAGGATTTAAACCCAAAATTCCCATGAAGCCCACATCAGACAAAAATATGAGTATCCCATAATACTTATTAGAGCACTATATCTTTATACCTTCTTCAAGTATCAAACGGTTATATTTCTCTTTTTATAGAAATGAATTCCTTGGTCTGGAATCCTTTGTACCTTTATCTCCCAATTATTTATTCACAGGGAGAAGCTGAGTGTAACAAGATCCGAGTTGTCTGTGTCCCTGTTTGGAGATGGGGGAGGCAGGCTGGGGAGCAAAAGATACAGGGAAACAAACACAGAAAGGCTCTCTCAGGTATAGATGCCTCTTTGCTGTTCTCTATAGGCCCCTTAAATCTAGTCAGTTTCAAATTCATACTACTACAGCCTAGGTCACTGCCCAAGCCCGTTTCACGGGTTGGGAGTCAGTAAATTTTATCTCAGGTTAGCTGAATTTAAATCAATACATTGGACACCATTTTGTTGCAGTAAATCTCCTCACAATTATGCCCTGGCAATGAAAACATGACTTAGTTAATATGATTACATGTTGTGCACCTAGATTGGGCAGATCTACCTCTACACTGCCATCTTCCAGATCTATGAGACCCCTTAGAACTTGCGGTTTCTCCAGGCCATATGCTTCTGCTTCCTCCTCCTCTGTGTCCTCTCCCTCTTCCATTTTCTCCTTCTCTCTCCCACCTTCTGCTCCACCTTCCCTTTTATCTGCCCAATCATCAGCTCTCCTGCATTTTACAAATTAAGGTTGGAAGCAGATTTACAGGAAATCACCTGAGTGCTGACTCATTCCCTGTTCACAACCACTCACAGGAGAATGGAATTAACATCAAATATAATTAGCCCCAGGGCTATCCACAACATGGGCATCTCTTTCCTTGGGTTAGGAGAGTTTTCTTCTATAATTTTGTTGAAGATATTTACTGACCTTTTAAGTTGGGAATCTTCACTCTCTTCTATATCTATCATCCTTAGGTTTGCTTTTGTCATTGTGTCCTGGAATTCCTGGATATTTTAGTTTAGGAGCTTTTTGCATTTTGCATTTTCTTTGACTGTTGTGTCAATATTTTCTATGGTTTCCTGCTCCTGAAATTCTCTGTTCTATCATTTGTATTCTCTTGGTGACTCTAATCTCTTTCCTAGGTTTTCTATCTCCAGGTTTGTCTCCCTTTGTGATTTCTGTATTGTTTCTCTTTTCATTTCTAGATCCTGGATGGTTTTGTTCAATTCCTTCACCTGTTTGATTGAATTTTCCTGTAATTCTTTAAGGGATTTTTGTGTTTCCTCTTTAAGGTCATCTACCTCTTTACCTATGTTCTGTATTTCTTTAACGGAATTATTTATGTCCTTCTTCATGTCCTCTATCATTAACATGAGATGTGATTTTAAATCTCAATCTTGCCTTTCTGGTGTAATCCAGGATTTGCTATAGTGGAAGAACTTTGTTTTGATGATAACCATCAGCCTTGGTTTCTGTTGTTTATGTTCTTGGGTTTACCTCTCACCATCTGATTATCTCTAGTGCTACCTGCCTTTGCTATCTCTGACTCTAGCCTGTCCCTCTTGTGATCATAGTTGTGTCAGAACACCTAAGAGTCCAGCTTTCTCTGTGATCCTGTAATCCTGTGATCCTGTAGTCGTGAGTGTTTCAGAGCTCCTGGCAATCAAGCTGCCTTTGGGATCCTCAAATCCTGGTGTAACCAAGTTCCTGAGATCCCGTTGTTTCAGAGCTCCTGCAAGTCAAGCTTTCTCTGGCTGTTGCAGGGGTGGGTGGCAAGCAAGAGCCCTTTGTTTCCTCTGGGCCCAGGTGCAGGCTGGAAGGAACCAGTACCACTGGCCAGGATGGGTTCCTGTGTCCCTGGATCCTAGGGACCATTTACTCTGGGTGTTGGGGCAGATATTGTAGTCTGATCTTCTCTGATCCTGGGCATGTTAGAGCACCTGGGAGTCAAGCTTCTTCTTGGTGTTGTGGGGCTGGGTGCTGAACCAAGGTCTGCTCAGGTCACAGGCTCAGACCAGAAGGAGTGTCAATGTTATTAGTTCAAATTGTATACAAAAACAAGAACAAGCCACACATGGCAAAAACATTTATTTTTATAAAATCTTTTAAAGGATGGCTCAAACATTTTTTTTTAATTGCATCAGCATGAAACAATGAGGAATATGAAGTAAACTCACTCTTATCTGCCATACCTGGTAGGAGCACATATTCCAAGAACAATTCTGAGTTTTGAAGAAACTGAGGTCACAGACTCCTTTGTTGTTTTCATGTAGTGTCCTCAGAGGCACTCAGGTTTTTCTTCACATAATTCCATTCCTGAACTATGTTTTGACAGAGTTCAATCTAACCATGAGAAGATATTCTGTGAAACATAAAAGTGGAGTTTCACCATTTTAGTGACATACTGCTAACCTAGAAACTAATATTACATGCCTGCCTGCAATCACTGTCTGAGAAATCTAGCAAGAGAGATGTAAAATCAGAAGAGAGACTATATAGGCAAGAGATTTCAGGTCAAAGAAAGAAAAATCAGAGAATGTTTAACAGTATATCTTTTTGTAATAAAATTGTTATTTTATAATCTACAGAAGGTCTATAGAAACAAGTGCAGAAATGAGAGGACAGATGACAAGTTGTAGGAATTGGTTCTCTTTCCATCATTTGAATCCAATGTATTGAACTTAGGTAATAAGGCATCTCATTGTTCCCTAACAAATGGTGTATATGATAAATTTATACTACATTCATGCATAAAATTTCAGTAAAATAGTATACACATAAAATTGCCAAAGAAAAGTTACAGTTTAGGAGGCAATTTTCGGATTTCTACTTCTTCCAGTTCACCATCCTGTCTCACTCTACAGCAAGAGACCAGAAAATATGTTTCTGGGTCCACTTGGAAGATAGTGGCTTGTTTGGCTATATGTATTGCTATTAAATGATTCATAAGGCATTACTATGATATACCTACAAATGACAAATTATTATAATATTTAAATTATTTAATAATTATTTTAATAAACTTCTAAAACATCACTAGAATCACTTATTGTAAATTCTTCTCTTCTTTCTTCATACTAATTCCCTGTCCTTCCATGTCCCTAATATCTATCCCCTTCTCTCTCAGTTAAAAATGGCAAAATATAACTATGAGGTGTTATAGTCATGTTCTTAAAAGTAGCCTTTGCCTTTAATTATCTGATGCTGAATTGGCCTTATTTAATAATTCTTCTTGTCAGAAAAGGTGGTCTTCAATCACCCGTAAGTAGAGAAAAGAGCAAATGAATGTCACTACTGACCTGCAATCATTGCATGTTCAAAATGAAGCAGATTTCTTATGCTTCCTGTGTGACATTTAAAACAAAATGTATTCAAAAGATTCATTATCAGACATGATAAAACACTTTTAGCCCATGTTTTCCTCCTTATCACTTAATCAACAATGAGCTCCAAAATTAATCTTTTTAAAACACAGATATAGTCACATTAAAAAATATTTAAACCAAAGCATATTTTTCAGAAATAAATGAACAGATAGATAGATGATAGTTAGATAGATAGATAGATAGATAGATAGATAATGCATGCACGCATGTATGCGTAAACAAACACATAGATGTAGATAAGAGGAAAATAATTCTAATCTTAATCTAATCTTAATCTGACATTTATTGTGCCTCACAACTGGGCTTTAACTCACCTTCTGCTAGAGGCCAGCCCCAGTGGTTCTTCTCTCTTGTTGGTTCCTCTTGAGGCAGTCAAGATGAAGAGCATTGGTGTGAGTAAGACATGTTCTTATGAGATATTAAGGGTCGCTGTATAGTAACATTTTCCTAAGTCTGAGCCACTATTCTTTAGTAGCTGGCCTGCCTTCAGAGTTCCTCTAAGGTAAGAAAGTGTTTAGCAACTCATCTTAAAACAGCAGGGGATTAAGTAAAGTATCTTTTGTTCTATCTCTGCCTTAACTATGCAGCAACTCCCAGCCTGCTAGTTGGAGTCACAGGAAGAAAAAGGAACATGTTGAGAAGTGATTTTTATTGTTTATTTCTAAGTTCTTCAGTTCTCCAAAAAGATTCTACAAAAGTTCTCTTCCCAAAAGTTCTCGCTGCTCTCTACTTCTAATCTTGCTCTTTTCTCCTGCTCTGATGTCACAATAATGCCCTTATTCTCAATACCATTACTCCCATTTCTATGCCTTTACTTCTAAGTTCTTGGGTTCAATTCTGTCTTAAAAGTTTTTCTTGAGTTCAGTTTTCAGTTTTTGTCCTCATCAATTATACATCAATCAGAATACATGATCACATGGAAAAAGGTCACCAGAAGTTTACACACAAATTCAAATAAGAAGTTTACAACAGAGAATATTTACATATTCATTAGGAGTAATTACCTGGGTAAATATTCATCTTCTGTCACCTGCTTTACAGGTTTATGGATAGTTAAAAAGCATAATTTTTGTGACTAGGTTATTAGTGAAGTGCTGTATAGATAAACCATGTCAATATTTTATCTTTGTTCCCGTTTTATGACCTTTGATTAATTGTTATACTATCTCTTGAAATGAACTCTTAGTAGTAGATGTATGCTTGTTATCTCAGAAGCAATTAACTCATGACAATTGAAGACTGGCTGAGTTCTCATTTCATATTTAACTATCAGAAAGATTTCATAACATTCCTATTATAAAAGAAATTAATAATTACTAATGTGATTTTAGGAAATCTTACAGAATCATCATTAAGAATTATGAAATCACATATTTGTCTATATTGCATCACTACAAGATAGTATATCTTGTAGTGCTGCAGAAATCTGCTCAAAAGGATGGACTGATACATAGAGATAGATGGATAGATAGATAGATAGATAGATAGATAGATAGATAGATAGATAAAGGTAATAGAGATATAGATTTATAGATAGATAGATAGATAGATAGATACATACATACATACATACATACATACATACATACATACACACACACACACATACATACATACATACATACAGCTAGACATAGATACTTAGATAGATAGATAGATAGATAGATAGATAGATGATATAGATAGAGAGAGAGAGAGAAAGAGATAGAAATAGAGAGATTGATAAAGAATCGGGAAAAGCATACTAATAGCAGGCATTTTTCTTAAAATGAAAATCTCCTCGGCCTTTCCTAAAGGAGAAAATCCATCATATTTTAATTCATGGTGCAACCATCTCAGAAAGATCACCTGCTAGTCTTTAGCTTCTCCTATATAACCCTTGGCAACCTTCCTAGCTCCTTCTTCGTTTTTCTGTTAGTAAAATTTCTGATTGAATGATACCTTTTTTCTATATCCATTAATTTCTTATCCTATTTGTCTGTCATTTCAAATGATTGCTAATCCTTGAAAACTCAGCTACATCATGGTAGCAAAGCTCAATCAAAGGCCCCTAATACTTCTAGAAAAGAACACACCTCCTATCAAACAACAACTAAAAATATATATGGAAAACCACTTCATCTCCCACAATAGCCTCTCTCTCTCTCTCTCTCCCTCTCTCAATCTCTCTCTCTCTCTCTCTCTCTCTCTCTCTCTCTCCCTCTCTCTCTCTCTCTCTCATGTGTGTACACAGATATCATGTCTATATTTGTATATGCATGGATTTGTATTAATATGTGTATTGTACATATTTACATACACACACAGAGAGGGGGGGGGGAGAGATGTTCATGAAGAGTATTCATCTATTTGTCCTAAGCAGAATACAAAAACTTTTTCATGTGTCCTCAATGTGTTCACCTAGGAATTTTCATTTTTGGGTGTATTCTTGGCTCTTGGCTCAATTTTACTATTTTTTCCCTAGTAATGATACAGTTGTGCACAAGGCCATTACATATTATAATTTTGGAAAAATAATTGCCCTCCAGACCTTGGCCAAATTTCCTCCCTGTCTTTCAGGTACCACTGGTATGTATCTCTCTGCTTTTCTCTGTGTTGAAGTAATTTGAAATCTGCCTCGAGAACAGGGTTGTGGCATATCCTTCTGGTGCTACAAATAAAAGACTAATATATACCTTGCTATATGCATGTTTTAGCACATATCAAATGTTTAAGGAGACCTCAAGACAATTATTGATAAAATGCATGCAATAATGTTAAGAGGTTGCTTTGCAGATTATCCAACTAGGTTCTCAGATCTAGACAGGGACAGTTCTTTGATAGTCAAAGGTTTATGATCCAATGTGTTACTATCACATTTCTTTATTTGCCACTTCTTTATATATGTATATGTGCAATACATGTGTTTGAGTGTTTCTAAAATGATTATCAATAACACTGCTAAATGCATGTATTTATAACAAAGGATAAAAATCCATGGATCTACTCTAACAAAACCCAGAATGAGAACAGAATGTGAGATAAGACATTTATAAAGCATATCTGGTTTAACCTCAGAATAAGAAATCAAATTATATTATTAAGTCTGCCCAGCTTATTGACATTTTTTCAATTTGTGATCTTTAATCTAAAAATTAGCCATTCTTAATGTTGAAAGCAAGATGTGCAGGTAGACAGCAGCAACTGCAAATACACATACATTTCTCAGTAAACAAAGTGCTTTCCTCAAATGCTGTAGCAGAAATTTCTTAAAGGAAACCTTGAATGCCCTAATTTGGTCATGTGAAATGATCTTTATTTTTTGACAATAAGGAGATTTAAGGAGACTTAATAAGGACTTAAGGAGAACTGTGAGAAGCCATATAACTTCATATGAAGACTCTTGGTTTAGGAGAATTAGTATGAAAAGAAAATCAGTGAGTGGTAAAGAGGAGTTATGTATTCAAAAGTAAAATATTTGAAACAAGCACAACTACATAAAATGTGTGCATACAAACAAACTATTATGTTATATATGAGCATATGAAGATATGTGTTCGTTTCTTTTATTTTCCTCATTTCTTTACCTACTATTAATATATTAAATGTCTGAGGAATGCCTCGTACAGGAGAGCCTTAAATTATATTACTAATTGCAAGTTTGAAGAATGCCCATTGCCAGATTCTAATTGGGTAATTCAATAGAGAAACTTGTAGTCATGTTACTTAATGTCTTTATCTTAACATTTAAGGTTCTTGTTTATTACAGGAAATGCATCAATTTTAATCAGCCTATATAAAAGAACAGATACGGCAGAGTACAGGGGAACTCCAAAATAAAGGAAAATCCAGCTGTCTTTCTTCTGTGAAGGCATGGACAATTTGGTGATTTATGACTACAATATGTTTTATACATAGAATGAGATAAAAATCTGGGCTAAAATATGGAGGAAGCTACTTCACTGGAGTATAAGCATATGCCATAATCAGTATTTTTAACATAGGCCCATACTTTAGTTCAGAGATGGAAGTTAAGATGACCCACCCAAAGCCTATCTGTAGTAATATTGCTAACTGACCCAGTGGCCAAAGATACCAATTTTTAAAAACTTGCCAGGCAGAATATATCAGGAAGCCAGCGATCATATCTGAAGACAAAATTCAACTTTCACTTTTGGGTAAGCGTAATTATTTTTATCATAATACATGGTGTCAAATACAGAAAATTCCAAGTCACTTCACTGACGTTAAAATTTTATTTACCCTATAACGTTATTAGTACAAAATAAGAATTAAATACTTCCCTAAATGTGACTCTAATTTTTACCCAATAATTCTTTCCCTGATTTTCACTAGTAAGCAAAGAATTAATGATGTATGTCATCATTCAAAGAGGATGATAGAGGAGTAAAATTTATTGTTTTGTTGTTGTTGTTTGCTGTACATGTCTATTTAATCCTTCATAATTATTTAAGATATTTCAGAACGATTTGCATAGACAGTATTATTTTGTTTTTAATCTGTGAAAATAATACAATTTGATATTATTGTAGAATTCATCCACTTTGTCTCTTATCTGAGACAACTGTACATTTACAATGCCGTCAATTTTGATAAATGAGTTTTTGAGGATCAAAGCTCTACCAAAGAGACTGGTACTATTTCCAGGCAACACAACCAAATGCTTCACCTTTGGCTTAAGGACTTCTATGTTAAGACGATTTATCCTGTCTTGAAATTATAATGCACCATCATACCTAAAACTTGCCAGCAAGAAGGATCCTAAAATAGCACCTCTATAACAGAAATAAACTACGTCTCCAACTATTGCTATGTCCTCATTGGCAATATTTTAGAATTTTGCTTCAGAGATTAAAAGAACACTTGGATAGATCCTGATATTACTTTGTTTTCTGGTTAACCTGAAACAGATCGTTTGACAGAAAGAAAATGTGTGGGAAACTCTCATCTAGGCATTGTTTCATCAACCTGATGCCTTAACCACTTACTAAAAGGAAATAAAGCATTGCCTTCCCAAACCTCTCCTTCCACCTCTTATTCTGTAATTTACAGATTACTTGTTTTCTTTTTATAGGTCAATTTATGTCTTAGATTCTATTTTGCCATCTTATAGCCACAGGATGACTTGAAAACCTTGGCAATGTAGAATGAGTCATTGTTGAACCCAGTTACACAGCCCTCAATTTAGAGGTTCTTGCTCCTGAGCTGCCAGGTCAAAATTGCTGCATGATAATGAATGCATGCTTGAAGAGTTCTTATACTTTTCTTTTTCTCACTGAAAACACCAAGTTTTTTGACTCCTTCTCATGAAGCCTCCAACTCGTTGATTTGATGTTTTTTCAGTATTGACTGCATATAAATGAAAATTTAACATGCAATTCAAGGCAAATTTTGGGTTGTAATTAAGAGTTTGTTTATCTCATCCTCACTAACATCGCTACAATCTGATTTTTACTTGTTCTGACTAACCATAAAACCATCAACTTCCATATGACTGTTTTATTTTCCATAAAATCTTACATTCCTAAAATGAATATTATCTTCTCTGATGCTTCCTTGTTTGTTTTCCACAATCCCTTGCAAACGTTAAAAAAACAAGTCTCTTCCTTACTTTCTCCTTTGAAGGAGTAAACACAACTGTGCTCACATTCTCAGTGCAAAGCGTAGGGTCTGACTCTTAAAGGAAAAAAAATAAATATTTGCCAAGTAACAAAATCTATAAGTGATTGTTAAAACACAAAGGTGTATCAATAATATCAAGGACCAACTTTTGAATTATTTCATGAAGTCAACATGTCTTATCTGTCCTCGTAGTCTCTAACCAGTAGTAGCAATGGCTTTAAGTCAAGAGCCATTAAATTAACATTAACTCACTTAATAAAGGAACTCCTAAAAATATGTTTTACCTTATCTTCTTTCCTTAAAATAGAAAAGGTTACTGCCTAGAAGAATATCCAATATATAACCATTAGTGATAAATATGTGCATTCTATTGTTAGCTCAAGGGTTATGCTCCTTGAGTTTTTTTGTAGCTCCTGTTTAGAAAGTTTCAGTGATGGAGCTAGAGAGATGGCTCAGAGGTTAAGAGCACTGGCTGCTCTTCCAGAGGTCCTGAGTTCAATTCCCAGCAACCATATGGTGGCTCACAACTATAGCTAACTGGATCCAATTCCCTTTTCTGGTGTGTCTGTGGATAGTTACCATGTACTTACATACATAAAATAAATAAATTAAAAAAAGAAACAAAAGGAAAGAAAGAAAGAAAGAAAGAGAGAGAAAGAGAGAGAGAGAGAGAGAGAGAGAAAGAAGGAAGGAAAGAAAGAAAGAAAGAAAGAAAGAAAGAAAGAAAGAAAGAAAGAAAGAAAGAAAGAAAGAAAGAAAGAAAGAAAGAAAGAAAATTTCTGTGACCCTTGGAGTTGTCTTGGCCTAGCTACCTCAAGAGGTATCTTTCATAGGTTTTTCAGGTTAGAATCTATGACTCCCGTGTCGCAATATGCCTTCCAGGTACTGAGATACTGATGCACTCTTTCAGGTACTAAAGCTTTCAGTGTGCTTTGTGTTGCCCTGTATGTTCTCTTAGTAGTCAAGAAATCACAGAAACTTTAGAAGGTAATTTGTCTTAGACAATAAATTTGTGTTCCCTGTATAATTTGCAAATATCACTGTATCCTGACAACTACAACTGCACTGATCCTGGAAATTACCATTATATTCTGTTTCTAATAAGGACATAAAAGGTATGATAATTCTAAATAAAATTGTTACAGCCTCATTTGTGCTGATACCACATACTTTGGTTGCAAGTCATAGTTAAATAAATCTTGAACTGATCAGGAAACTCCCTACTGTTTAATTTTTGTAATGCCATAATATGTTACCTAGGCTACTGGAAGAGAAAAGACATCAATATGTTTATCCAATAAAGGACTATACATGGTACTATACTAACCCACTAGGCAAGATATGATTGCTGGTATAGTAATGGCAAGTGTTTTTACACATGGAACCAGCAAACTGGATTTAAGGCTAGCTCCACAGAAGGAATTCACTTTAAACTGAAATCATTGTCAAAAGTCATAGATAGGAAGCCATAATCTTAGGAGAGAGCCTATTGATTATACACACACACACACACACACACACACACACAGAGAGAGAGAGAGACATAGACACATAGACACACAGACACACAAACATATATATATATATATATATATATATATATATATATATATGCTATTGTTTTCCAACTACCTTCTAACTAGTTATGTTTTCATTAATAGATTTGTGATGCTTTCAACTTTGGTCAGAAGAGCTTCTTAGCACACTGAGGAGTGGTTAATGCTGAGAAGTGTCACTGCTACAATGTACAGAGAATTAGTGACTTTGAATGTTCAGTTGCAGATGGAATACCTATATAACATCCTTTTCACAAGGCCTAAGGAAGATTATAGAAGAGAGGGAGGCAAGAACATAAGATAGTGAAAGGGAGGAAAGGAGTAGGAAATGCTTTCCTCTAGGCATGACATGGCTCCTGAGGCCTCACTCATAACTGAGGACATTTAAGCAGTTGATCAATATTGTAGATGAGATGGGAAAGTTACTTTTATTTAGAGATGTGATTACCCATAAGTTCCTCATGACCCAATTTATGACCCAATGTCTGCATGCACATGAGCAGAACTATCTGCATACAGAAGGCTAAAATTCAATCATTAATTAAACAAATAAGCAAACTTCTTCTTTTTTTAATAAAAAGGATACAAAAACAAAAGGAAGATGTAAATTGTATCCTGAGAAGTGTTAGAAAACAGGAGGAATAAATGTATGCAAAATACATTTTAACATACGCAAGAACTTTGCATGAATATTTTCTTTTTAAGTTTAAAAAATATACTAGGGGAGACTCTTTGTTCTCTTTCAGTGTTTAGTGGTCCAAGGTACTCTGGCTTCTGGCTACATCATTCTGACCTCAGTTCTAACTTTCTCACTTTCTTTTATCAGGTAATATCAGCTGTAAACCAGTTTGACCTCATCTTGAAATCTTTAATGTAATTACATTGATAGAATTTCTTTGCCAAATTGTGAAATACCACCATTTAGTGTACTGTGGAAATAAATAACTAACATGCAAAATTCACAAAGAAAAATTTCAAATTCATACCACGGAGACAAAACAAAAGGTGAGCCTTTTACAGAAGGAAAGATCCAACAACTCTCACATGGGATTTTCTCAAAAGACAGGTCATTCAAAAATCAATGAAACTAAGAAAAGGAGATCAGACCCATTGGGTTTCCCACCATAGATTTTGTTTACTTCCAGGGTGATTTCTCCTTAGCTTTCAACCTGTTAGGTTAAGTTTGTGACTGTTATTTTCCTCACCAGCTCCCAGAACAGCATATTTACCATTAAAATGTTGACTGCACACTTGGGTTATTTAATTTATTTCTTCTTCCCTCCTCCTTAGCATCAATGAAGAAAAAAGTGAAGAATTAACAATTTGAGTAGGAAATATTAAGGCTTTATGTATCTGACTTCATAAGCATGAAGGTCAACAAAAGTGGTAAATTTATGAAGTATGGAGCTAGGGATAGAATTCATCATTGAATATTTCCATGATAAAATAAATAACAGTCCAAGGTTTCGAGTAACAATGGGAAAAAGCCCCAAAACCAGGAGCCATAGAATATCTTTATTCAGCCCTCTAACGTGTTTCCTCATTTTGATCCAAATTCTGGCCAGAATCCTATCAATGAGCCTGCTTTTATTTATATTTCTTGTGCTACTGAATTAAAAATGCCACACATAATGCTCTTTAAAAAGGTGGCCTTGGATTACCCTTGATCTTGGTCTTACTGGGAAGTTTCTGATATGTTATGAGTTTGTGTGAGATTAGTTGAGGCTTTCATGTATGTATCTTCCCTGAAGTCAAGGAACTCAGAACTGCTTTTCACTTCATGAGTTTTAGTTATAATTGGGTATTTGGTTTTACCAGTTACTTCCTTCTTTGTGTATGTAATCCTGTGACTTCTGGTTAGAGATTTTGAAGTAATTTATTACATAGGCTTATAATATTGAAATAGCCTTCAGGATTAGTTCAAGGTAAGTCTCAACTGGTTGAGCTATGTATTTCTTTTTAATGTATTATTCATTTCTGTTCTCAGCATATTGATGTTTAGATCAATTTTATTATACATTTTTGTAATTAAAGTAATACCAAACCAACATAATGCGAAGCATTACTTCCTCTGTTTTTGTACCTTGAAAGAGATTGTTGAGAATTGACAAATTTGTTCCCTAAGTGTTTGACAGAATTCAATAGCATGCCTGTCTTGGAAAAAAAATTTTTACTCTATTTTGGGAGGTATTTGATTTTGATTCAATGTCTTAGTTGACTTAGATGTTATTCAGAAATTTTGTGTATAATCTTCATGAATTTGAGGATTTTGCAGTTGTCCTTTGTGATTCAGCTCTAGTGTGGTCAGAAAACAGACACTGTAAGATTAAGCTAGTTTTGTGGCTTAATACTTAATCTATTATGAAGAATCTTCCAAGAGAGCTTGAAAAGAATATATATCCTACTGTTAATGAATAATTTATAATCAATTCAGTATTGAATTAAACTAAGTCCTTAATGCTTTTCTGATTTTAGAGCTCTCCATTTCTGCTAGAAATCTCCATCTATAAATCTCCTTGGAGTTCTATAAATTGAGGCCTAGTACAATTAGTTTTATTTTTGAGAGTATAGCATAATTTTATTTT
This sequence comes from Mus musculus, assembly GCF_000001635.26. Classification (NCBI taxonomy): domain Eukaryota; kingdom Metazoa; phylum Chordata; class Mammalia; order Rodentia; family Muridae; genus Mus; species Mus musculus. Next base: position 104,421,594 of record NC_000067.6, read on the forward strand.
TCTCATTATTTCTTCATTCCTAACCCTGTTTTTACCCTGCCTTGATTTTCTTCATACATTGTACAATAATCATATATGTCCATTCAAATTTGAGAGCTACTCAGTCTGTATACTGTTACTTGTTATGTGTATATTCTAGGCTAACCATTTTGGCAAGGACAACATGAATGGATATGCCAAACTGAATGTGGAAAAACACACAAGACCTCAACCATACACAAAGAACTACATGCAACCAAGAGAAGCTGAGATCAGGAAAGATGGTGTTCCTAGAAAAAGAGTATAACAATTGATTTCCCAGTTCTATTACAGTTTTTGAAGCATTTAATTAGATTGCATATCTATTAGTGATTAGTTGGCATGTATGTAAGTGTGCCACATACATAATATCACCTAAGACCAGAAAAAGAAGTAAGATTCCCTGGAACTAGAGTTACAAATAGTTTTAAGGTGCAAATTGGATGCTAGGAACCAAATCCTGGTTCTCTGAGTCAGCAGTGAGTACCCTGAATGGCAAGCTGCCTCTTTACCCACCCCCACACACAATATTATTTTATTTGTATGCTAAAATCGTTCCTTTATTCTTTCTTTCTCTTTCACTTAGTGTGAGAAATGGGTTAGAATCCTGAAGATAAAACTCACAAAAACTGTTGAGCCTATGACTTCCTCTCTATATACATGCAAAATCCTTTAAAAATGTCTTTTTATTTTTGATATTTTAATTCCATATTGTTACTTTACAGATATAAAATTTGAAGTTCTCAGACATCCTACACCTGCATAAATTCATCAGTTACATTTCTGATTTCTATTCAAGTATATGTGCAGTATGCTATGATCCATGTATACCATTACTCTGACCCATTTGTGTGTAATTTGACTGTGGTATGTGCACATGTGTGTCTGTATGTGTGAGTGTGTGTGTGTGTGTGTGTGTGTTTGTGTGTGTGTGTGTGTTGTCTTTTTCTTTTCTTTTCTTTTTTACCAAAATGTCTTCCCATGTGGAGACTTATATAATATCTACCCTTTCTCCTAAGGTCCCAACAAGAAATAGAAACATGATTCCATCAAAGTGCATTCTGAGAAACCAACGAGTTTATCAGTTCACTTACAAAGCACAGGTGAGGTGCTATTTAAAGTGTAACGAGTGCTTGCTCTTTATCATACCACAGTGGAAAACTTTACCCAAATGAAAAGAACTTCTCCATATCCACATAGATGGAGCCCCAAATCCTTTTTTTTTCCATTTGCATGTTTATCTGTATGACTGCGTCTCTATGTGTATATGTCTGTGTGATCTATCACCTCCCCTGGGATATCGTCAGATTCTCCTATTGATAAGGAAGAGTTGGATACCCCTAGGAGTGTTAAACTTCCAGCAAATCCAGCTGGGATGATTCTGTGCATGAGAATGGAGCTCAATGTCCCAAGAAGGCAGAAGCTTGGCTAGAAGAACAGTTACTCATAACACTTAAAAGGTTGTGTTAATGTGAATGTGAGCATGTAAACATATGACCTGTGTTTGAAGGCCAAGTTCAATTCAACCATCTAGGGTCTTCCTCAAATAATCTCTACCTTATTTTTAGAGTTCAGGGTCTCTCATTGAACCAGGATCTCATTAATTTAACCTATGTACTTAGTCAGTGAGTTTCAGGGATACTCCTTGTCTCTGTCATCATAGATCAGAGGTTGTAGAAGCAAATCACTATAATTTTTATGTGGATCCTGGGGATGCATCCAAATCTATGTCCTCCTCATGCTTCCTTAGCAGACATTTTAGTTACAGAGATAGCACCTTAGCACTGAGGGCAGTTTTACTTTAATTTAGTTAAGTTTAGTTTAGTTTAATTTAATCTAATTTTTGCACTGTGACTTTGTTTCTTCCTTGAACTTAACAGGACAAATCAGTTTTTCCATTTATTCATCTTTATGTTGGTTATTAGTGGATGCAAGCTGAAGCAATGAAGGGAATACTTATTTTGACATTCATACTTACATTAAATCCAATGAAAAATCTTTTTTTGATCCTTGTAATGGAAGTTATTTTCCTTGATCCATACAATGAGCTCACATAGTACTGAGTGTTTGTTGTGGTTTTTTTGCTTGTTTTACTTTGAAATCTTCTAAATAAAAGTTCTAAGTATTTAAGAAAGCCAAGTGATGAGGTGCTTTAGAGATGAAATGTTAGCATAGCATTTGTGAGACCAGAGGTTCAATTATCCATAGGGAGAGAGAGAGTGAGAGACTAGGGATCGGGTGGAAAGACAAAAAAAATGAAGGAAAAAGAAGAAGAAAAGTAAAAATAAAATATATGTCTTAGGGTTCTCATTCTGAATGATTTGGGGGCTATAGTTTATTGACATTCTGGTTAGGTACAGAGCAGGCCTCTAAACTGTGAATGAAGCTGACAATGTCTAGCTCAAGCATGACAGTGACCTGGCACAGTGAAGCCTAAAGTCACGATTTCTCAGAAATAATACAATGCAGTTTTCTGTTTCTCAGGAAAATATATTACTTCTTTTATCTACTCCCATAGTTAACTACCTTGGGAAAAATGCATTTAGTTCTTGATTAACTCAAACAGCCTGCAACAGATAAAAGTCCCTATGATCATGCAGAGGCTGGTCTGAGGATTACACGTCCTTCTATCACTTCCCATCCCCATGAAACTTAAAAGACTTTTCCAGCAGGTTGCTGCCCTCTGACCCTGAAAGGGAGCCTGGGAGTTTGTTTCTCAAATAAATAGTTTACCCATGCCATGATCTAGTTAGATGGTTTCACTCTGGTTTTCTTATGTCAATGAACCCATAGGATTCAATAATGCATAAACAACACAACACTCAACAATGTCTGACATGGTTTGTGGAGGTTCATGTACTGCACTCTTAACGTTGTCACTTAATAAGTTGCCAAATAAATCTGAGAATCCTATTTTCATAAGTACAGCATAAAGAAGAGTAAAAGACTTCCAGGTGTTTTAAAACATTCCCCCACCCCTTTGTGGTCATCAATATGATGGTCTCCTGTTCTGTAGTTCTTTCTGACCCTCTATATGTATGTTTAAGAAATACCTAGTCACTACCACTCCCATCAACTAAAATCGATGGCAACATCTGTCGAAGTAACTACTGTCTTCATAAACATCATAATCCATAGCAAGTGAAAGTCAGAAAGAAAGAAGGGAGCAAGAAGAGAGGCAGGACAATATTCTAAAGGGCACTTCATGAAGAAAGCTACTTCAAAATCACAACACTCCAAAAATTCCCAGGGAGCAGAAATCACTAGCTTCCAGGTTTCCCTTATTTGGGAACTGGGCTTATTTCAGTGTGTACTGATAATAGAGACAATGACAAAACAGGCAGATTTGTAATGCCATCTGAACAACACACCACATTTGTAATGCCATTGGAATAGCACACCACACTGAAAATTAAGCTTCCCGATGCTCTGGTTTTATGTTTGATTTAGAAATACCAGACTTTGGCTATTTCACACTGAAAGTAACAAAAGAAATCTTTTTCTTTTTTATTCCTTTGCAAATGGAAGGTAACTAAGCCTTGCTATACTTACTGGGTAAATGACTTTTGAAATTCCTTATGCTGAAGATAAAATTTTGGTGAGTTTTATTCAGCTTCTTAAATTTCCCTTAGAAAAATTGGAAAGAATATCTTTGAAAAATAGGTACAGCTATATAAAATTTCCTATTTCTGTTGCTGCCCACATTTTTTATGAGAGATTAAGTGTTGGATCTTTATGGAATAGAAAAAATGCATTTTCCTCTTTGTCTTCTTCCACTAAAACCAGCATTTCTCTAAGCAATGGTTATCATAATAGGGGTGAACACATCTGTGCTTCATGGCTTATGATACCCCAGGGTGTGTTTATCTCCACTCTGCTTTTATGGCTTATGGCACTCTAGGGTGCGGAGAGCTCCTAATGGCTCCAGAAAGCACTGCCAGTAATTTTTTTTTACCACTTAAGACAGTTACTATCTCAGGCAATGATTACAGGTTGGATACTGCTCTGCTCTCCCCTTTATATTGCTTACCTCAGAGTGTTGAGACTTGTATGTGATATCACAGGCCTGGGAGATGTAGAATAAGAATGTAGATGTAAGGATACCAGAGTCATAATAACTTTTTCAGTGAATAAATAAGACTAAATGTTCTTAGTTAAGTTCAAATGTCCCAGTTCTCCAAACATAGATGAAATTCATGAGAAGGATTAGGAATTGTGGTGATGGTGAACTGTATGTAAAAACAACAAAGGGCAAAGAGAGAAATCCTGTTCATATTAGAACTGCAAGTTGGCAGTGTAGAATTACTTTTTGTGCTTTAATTTTATTGTATAAATCTACAAAACAACTGTAATGAACCACTGACAGATAGTTTATTACACAAAATTATATATTATTATATAACACACACTGAAAGAATTATAATTTTGTATTAGGTGTGGTTGAAATTTAACAAAAACTGAAAAAATAATTTAGCAGGAAATACCCTAAATAATGTGAATAAATATTATTTAAAATGTTTGAGTATTGTTTAAAATGTTTGAGATTTAGTAGCTAAATTAATTTCCAGAGAGATGGGAGCATTTCTAAGGTCATTGAGAATCTGTGAATGCATATTTACAAATTATACTAAGAAGAAGACTGGACATTTCTTTCAAATAGTTCAATGGAAGTGAAGAGAGTTTTTTTTTTTGAAAAAGTTTGAATCTTCTTAAAGACATAAATTTAAAAATAAGATTAAACATGTTTAAGACAGAATTACTGAGTTTTCAACATTCAATGGTATGAAAGATTCTCAGGCAATATAATTTCATTGTTACTGACAAAAACTGAAAATATTAACACTCTGGAACTTAGACAACATTTGAGGTTCAGTTCCTAATTTATCAATATTTATTACCTAATTATGTTTATTTATTTAATAAATGTCTCTGTCGGTGTATCTATATCTGAGAGTGCCCCTGAGGAAGCCAAAAGAGGCTGTGGAAGTAGAAAAACAGGTAATTATGAGATACCAAGTCTGGGGTTGGGAATTCAACCTAGATCTTCTTTAAGATCAAAGACTTTAAACCATTGAGTTATCTCTCCATCACCTCAGTCACTATTTTGTTTATCTTAGCACACTATGAGAATATAAACAGTTCTGATGTTAGAAATGTCTAATATGACAAAATGATTCAGGATTTAAAGAGGGTCAGTTTAGTAGCAAGGTTGAAGTCATTCTAATAGCATGCCTGTCAAAAGACACATCAATGTTGTATATTATCTAAATTTGCTATAACCTAAGTATGTAAGGAAACATGTATTAATGGTGAACATAAATTGTCTTCATGGCAGAAAGATTAGTTGAGTGATAGAAACTGAAGTATTAATATTTTCAAATCAAAGACATAAAAGTAGCAAAATAGTTCAGTGAAAGACCAGATAAAGCTATTATCTCATATTTGAATACAATTTCATAGAATAACCATATAATGATGATATTCACTTTCAAGCTAATGAGGTCCCCCTATTTGAAATATAGATAAAGAATTAAGGATAAAAAATGTCCTGGCACATAAAATATCCTTATTTATTTCATCTTTGATGATCACCTCAAATAGAAACTAGTCTCAGATTTCAAATAATTTAATATTTAATGCAATACTGAAATGATCTATTCAAATCACAAGTGATCATTCACCACATGAACTTTGTACATAGTTTAGCAACATGACTCCTAATTTTAAAATTCTACTACTCTCTATTTGTCTTTTTTTTTGAGCATGAAAATTACTGCTTTATTATTTAACACTTATATAATTTCAAAAAAAAGTCATCAGTCAAAAAGAAGGAAGTAGGAAATTCAACACTTGCAAATTTAGCACCTTCCTGGTAATAGAGAAAGGGGAGTATTAGAATAAAGGGGAAATGGAATTTCAGTCAGAAAATGGGAAGTTTTCTTCCATTTCTAATATGATAGGACAGGACTGATGGTTACACTGATTACTTACCTGTAACTCTGGCTCAAAATTTGCATAGTCTGTATGATCAGTTGCTTGCTGCTAGGCTATATGTAGCCCACCCTTAGTTAGACTGAGACCTTGAAAAAGCCAGTACCTTCTTTCTGAGGCTTAGTATCCCTGAATATATCCAAGTGGCTATCTTCAAGAGATATAAGAATGTAACAAATTCCTCATTACAATTTCATCAGAACTGATTTTTTTTCCTGAAGAACACTCAAGAGAGAATCTCAACAGCATGAAGCCATGCACATGCTGCATTTCAATGAAGGCTGAGTCACTGTACAGCACTTTGGCAAGAACATTTCCTCTTTATGATCAATAAATTTCATAGAACAGGGTATTTATACTTAAGGGACTTTTCCCAGTGAGAGAAATTCTATTCTTATCAACCCTTTTATGTATGTACATAAAGAGAGATGTTTGTGAGTCTATAAAAAGTACTCTTGATCTTGTGTGATAGACTGCTTTTCTCAGTGAACAGGCTTTCAAGTGAGTGACTTTATATTTGCAAATGAATGGCCATGTGTGTGCCATATCCCTACCCACCTGCAAATAGAATTTTATCAGAGAAAGAAGATTTCAAAACAGGTCAGATCTCATTTACTTCTCAGCCAGCACTACTGGAAAGCTTGAAAAATGTAAGACATGATCATTAAACAGAGCAGACAAAGCAATACGTACATCAGTCAATGTCTAGAATTGTGCTTAGAAATGTTATTTATTAGCAGTTGTTGTTAAATATGTATTACTCTAATGATGGGCATATTACAAAGGCATGAATTTCAGAGACAAATTCTTATGGACTAAAATGATTGCAAGTTTCTTGGCAATGAAGAATTTAAATTTTTAAAAATTATATAATTGTTATGGGATGAAACTTTATAAATCAAGCATCCATAGAGACAATCAATGTTAATTTGTGGTAAACATCTCCAAAATTCCACATAAACAATATAAAGCCATTTAATAAACTTACATATTAGACTTTTACAGGCAAAAGCACACTTTTGTGCTGAAGGTCTGTCCTATTTGCTTGGATGATAGTAGTGTAAATAGATTAAAAGCAGGGATATGAAAAGGGCTTTCAATTCTCTTCTCCAATGAATTTGCAGGTTGACACCTGCAGGGTTGACTTCTTGAGAAGTCAATTCAGAAATCCAGCATATGTTACCTTTTCTATTTATTAGAGAAATTGACAACTGAGAGGATCCCTCTGGATCCCGGACATATGAACAAACCATATTATCAAATAGTATCACCAGAGGCAGCCACAAGCAGCATTACCCAAAATTCTCAGCATTTTATACAGATGGTGTTACACTATGACTAGTCCTCTGTCTATTAAAATGGTGAAATGTAATACCTTATGATTTGTACAGTTGTTTTGTATCCTACAACTATCTTGTCCTAAAAATTCTATATAAAAATTTAAAATCTCCTGCAAGGTCCAAGTTTGTGATCCTATTTAGAGAACTAACAAGACTGCAGTGAGTTCCATTAATTAATGACTAAGTATTCATGAATTCTGTTTTTGGATTTAGGGCCCTAAACTTGTGCTCAGTAATGAAGTTTCTGACCTCTCAGGGAGTAGATAGTCCCTAAATGTAGTTTAGAAAAAAAAATGCATGGATGAGAAATATATCAGAGCAGCCACCAAGAGTTCAAATGGGCTACGTTTTAGAGAGGGGGGAAGCAAATGGAGGAAGTTACAGGACTGACATAAAACCAAAGAAAGCATTATTGAATGTTAATATAGGAAAATCAATTGACCATAAGAAGTATTGCACAGAAACCAGAGGGGGAAAAAAGAATAAAAAATTGGGCTTATTCTGAAGATATAATTGGCATGGGTGTGGTGCACTGATGAAGTAGTTGCCTAGCATAAGCAAAGCCTTTAATTTGATCTTGCATATTGAACAAAAAGGGAAAAAGTATTACAGAAGATAATTAAAAATTTTAAAATGCCATTTCATTTGAATGATCTTTGAATGAAGGAATAAGGAGAGTCCAGCACAAATCTGGTTGTATTACTTACTTTACCACCACTATGATCATGGGAATTATTGTTTTAAAAAAGCTTTAACGGGGCTATAACTCCAGATTTCTTAGAGTCCATGATGATAGAGCAAAGGCATAGAACTGTAAAGCAGGATGCAAAGAACACACTGCGGTTGGTACTAATTTTTTGAAACTTCAAAACTACCCTCAATATATACCTTTACAATTACGCCATGTCCCTAAATTCTTGTCAAATAGTTTCACTAACTAGGAACCAAATATTCAGGCATATGAATCTATGTGGGACATTCTCATTCAAACCATCACACAGGTTGTTTTTTTTTTTTCATATTATTGTTTATTAACACCACTTTAGTATTTTTTTTTTCGGTTTGGTTTTTGTTTTTTTGGTTTGTTTGTTTGTTTTTTCTTTTGGTTTTTCGAGACAGGGTTTCTCTGTATAGCCCTGGCTGTCCTGGAACTTACTTTGTAGACCAGGCTGGCCTCGAACTCGGAAATCCACCTGCCTCTGCCTCCTGAATGCTGGGATTAAAGGCATAAGCTCCCATGCCCGGCAACACCATTTTGTTTTATAGTGTTTGGTATTCTGATACTTTAAGTATTGTGCATGACACTGTAAACCTAGTCAACAAACAATGGATTATACGATTTAGAATGTAGAAGAGAACCTATTACGGTCATTTTCCTTAACATGTATGATTATCAAATGTATTTTAAGGATTTATTCTTATATCTGCAGTTAAATGTAGCTCCCTCTTTCATCAAAGGAGATTATTTTTTTAACAGGTGGTGATTATCACAGAAATTCATATCTTGTCAAAATGCAGAAAATAAGTGATCTTAGAGTGTTCTACCCTTATACCTAAGGTTTGTGGGACACTGGCAAAGAGATGACAGATGTTAAATCCATAGAGCCAAGATATCTTCTTAGACATAGTGCCATTTAAATATGACACATTTGATATTTAAACAATTATTAACCTAAACAGTATCCACACAATGAAAATACCAGTTAGAAGTCCCATGTGGATGAGAAAAATCTAATATAGTGCTATTCTCTATGATGAGCTATAGGCAATTAATGACTGTTAAAAGATGGAGAACCAGTCTTCGCCATGGAAAAGCCACTTTATACTTGAACAGTTCTAAGTTGTAGGTCCTAAATATGTGCACACAAGACAACACAAAATAGACTCAATCAGTTAAATGTGCATGGGTGTGTACATATACACATGTATGTGTGTGAATATGGCAATTATAATAAAAAAGAAGTAATGAAGTTGAGAAAAAAAGAGGGGTTCACTGGAGACTTGGAATAGGAGATGGTAAGGAAAACATGGCAGTACTGAAGTATGAAATTTATAGTAAAATAAATATAAAAGAAAGCACAATGTGGAAGGGTGTATAAATTAGAGGAAGAGTCATTTTCAGCTCAAAGATATAAAACCACTAAATAAAGACCCCCACATTGAGAACATCAAAGTGTTCAAAGTAAAAAGGCTTAATAGTATCCTTGTAGAATGGTCTAATTGCCTTCAGGGAATTACAATGATTTAGTATCAATCACAGAAAGATAATGATTCAGTGTGGAACCAGATACCTGACAGCCAGCAAGCTAAAGGCTAAATAAGAGTGATGTCATCATAGACCTGGACACAAATTGCTTCAGCAAAATAATGTATGCAGCCTATCCATTATCTGGAAGAATGAAAATTAGTCAGATATACAGTTTTTCTTATGAAATCAACAACTTAACAATTAAATTGGACTAAGGAAAATAGGATAAAATAATGAACAATTGTAAAACTATGATACAGAAAATGATAGAACTAATTCTTCTGGGTATTAATGAAGTAAAGTTGTAACCATGTCTGCTGCAACAAAACGACGTAGAACTCCATGATTATAAACATCTATGAATAGAGAAGAAATTGTGCAATGTTTGTGAGAGAAAAGAGGATGAGATATCTGAATGATAGTATCAGATAGGTTAAAATATCATAAGTCTGAATCGTTCCTTGGCCTGAATCCCTGAGGCCTACTGGTACCAGGGACATCCAGGTGGTATGATCCCAACAACAATGAGTTGTGCTCAGTTCTCTGAGCTCCATTTTTGGGTCCAGTGCTCGATCTGCATTCCCAAAGGCCTGCTTGTACCAGGGATATCCAGGTGTGACCCATTCTCCCTAATTCCCGGCCAACCAAGTACCTCAAAACACACCCAACAGCTATAAACTATACCTACTCCCCTATGCTCAATTTTTCAGCCCAAATTCTGCCTGTATTCCCAGAAGCCTGCTGACACCAGCAACAACCATATAGCTAAAGAGCAGCTTAAGAACACAATTAACAACAGACACAGTAATATGTCACTTCTACCTATCTGTACTGACTGGTTTTGCCTGTCAACTTGACATAGGTTTCAGTTATCACAGAGAAAGGAGCTTCACATGGGGAGGTGCCTCAATGAAATCCAACTTTGGGGCGTTTTTTAAATTATTGATCAAGGAGGAAGGGCCCCTTGGGGGGGGTGCCACCTCTGCACTGGTAGTCTTGAGTTCTATAAGAGAGTTGGCTGAGCAAGCCAGGGGAAGAAAGCCAGTAAGAAACATGCCTCCGTGGCCTCTGCATTAGTTCCTGCTTCCTGACTTCCTCTGGCAATGAACAGCAGTTTGGAAGTGTAAGCTGAATAAACCCTTTACCTCCTCAACTTGCTTCTTGGTCATGATGTTTGTGCAGGAATAGAAACCCTGAATAAGACACTATCCTACTACAGAAAACTAAGACAACTGAAGCATTAGAAAAATTACCTTCGATTCAATCTTATGAAATTAATAGAAAGTTTTAAAGAGGAAAGTCCTTCAAGAAATACAGGAAAATACAGTAAAGCTGGTGAATGAAATTGACAACATGAAAATGAAAATAGAAACAAAGAAAAACATAAATTGAAATTCTGAAAATGGAAAACCTAGATAAGAGAATGAGAACTATAGTGACCAGCATCACCAACAGAATACAAGATATGGAAGAAAGAATATCAGGCATAGAAGATATAATAAAAGAAATCCATACATCTATCAATGAAAATGTTAAATCTAAAGGGCTCCTGGAACAAAATATCCGGGAAATATGGGACACGATGAAAGGACCAAATGTAAGAATAAACGAAATAGAAGAAGGAGAAGACTTCCAGCTTCAAGGAAATTATAAAATTATAGAAGAAAATTTCCCCTAAATAAAACAAGAGATAATTGTAAAAATACATGAAGTTTAGAGAACACCAAATACATTGGACAAGAAAAGAAAATCCTTCTGACACATAATAATCAATACACAAAATATACAAAACAAAAAAGGAGTATTAAAAGCTATAAGGGAAAATGGTCAAGTAACATATAAAGGCAGAACTATCAGAATGGCGCTGACATTTCAACAGAGATTCTAAAATTCAAAAGAACCTGGAGAGATCTGTGTAAGTATTAAGTGACCATATATGCTATTCCAGACCAATGTACTCAGCAAAACTCTCAATCACAATAGATGGAGAAAACAAGATATTCCATCACAAAACCAAATTTAAATAATATCTGTCCACAAATCTGGACCTACATATCAAACTAGAGGAAAAAATCCACCTCAAAGAGATTAACTACACCCAAGAAAACTCAGGAAATAAATAATTCCACAATAGTAAAACCCAAAGAAGGGAAGTGTGAACACAGGCACATGTGCACACACACACACCAAGTACAAGTATCAAAATAACTAGAACTAACAATTGGTCATTAATATCTTTCAATTTCAGTGAGCTCAATTGCTCGAATAAAGGACACAGACAAACAAGATGGAGGCAAAAACAGAATCCATTATTCTGCTGCACATAAGAAACACACCTCAGCAGAAATGTAGGCATTAACTCGGAGTAAGAGACTGTGAAAAAATTTCATAAGCAAAGACACTAAAAAATAAGATTAAGTAACCATTCTAACATTCAATAAAATCGATTTTCAACTAAATTTAATCAAAGAGAACGGAAAGGACACTTTATACTCATTATACTCATTAAAGAAAAAAAATCTACCAAGATAATGTCTCAATTCTAATTAATTCTAAATGAATATGTATGCTCCAAATACAAAGGTACCCACATCCATAAAAGAAATATTACTAAAGCTTAAATAACTCACTGAACCCCATACATTTATAGTGGGAGACTTCAATACTGCACTCTCACCAATGGGCAGGTCATTCAGAAAGGAACTAAACAGAAAAATAATGAAACTAACAGTTTTATAAATCAAATTTGTATAATCTTCTCTCCAAAACTGATCATCTATTCTGTCACAAAATGAATCTCAACTGGTAAAAAAATTCAAATAACCTCCTCTCTATTATCAAATCAACATGGATTAAAGCTGGACTGCAACAATGATGGAAACAAGAGTAAAACTATAATTCATGGAAATTCAACAACTCTCCATGCAATAAAGAAATATAGGAAGAAATTACAGACTTTCTAGAAGTCAATGAAAATGAATACAAAACATATTCATACTTATGGGAGACAATGAAAATAGTGCCAAGAGGGATGTTCATTGCTCTAAGTGCCTTGATAAAGAAACTGGACAGATCTTATACTAGCAGCTTCGTACCTGAAAGCTCTAGATCAAAAAGAAACAAACACAGCTAAGACAAGTAGACATCAGGAAATAATCAAACTTGATGCTCAAATAAATCAATTGGAAATAAATAAAAAAGCAACACAACAAATCAACGAAAACAAGATTTTTTTTTAAAAAATCAAAAAACATAGATAAATTTTTAACTGATCTAAGTAAAAGACAGAGAATATCCAAATTAACAAAATCAGAAAAAAATAAGGGGAACATAATAGACAACCAGAAATACAAACGAACATTGGATCATACTTTGAAAGCCTGTACTCAACACAATTGTAAAATGTAAAAGAAATGGAAGTTTTTTTCTCAGTAGATACTCCTTATCAAAGTTAATCTAAGATCTGATAAGAAACTTAAATAGAATTATAACCCCTATGGAAATTGATAGAGTCATTAACAGTCTGCCAAGCAGAAAAGAGAAAAAAATAGAACAAGAAAAAAAGAAAGAACAGAGGGAAGAAAATAGAAAGAAAGAAAGAAAGAAAGAAAGAAAGAAAGAGAGAGAGAGAGAGAGAGAGAGAGAGAGAGAGAGAGAGAAAGAAAGAGAGAGAGAAGGGAGGGAGGGAGGAAGGAAGGAAGGAAGGAAGGAAGGAAGGAAGGAAGGAAGGAAGGAAGGGAGGGAAAGGAAGGAAGGAAGGAAGGAAGGAAGGAAGAAAGAAAGAAAGAAAGAAAGAAAGAAAGAAAGAAAGAAAGAAAGAGAGAGAGAGAGAGAGAGAAAACTCCAGGGATAGATAGTTTTAGCACAGAATTTTATAAGACTTTCAAAGAAGAGCTAATGCCAATACTTCACTAATTCTTCCACAAATGAGAAATAGCAACAACAATTGCCAAATTCATTTTATGAGGCCAATTTCATCCTAATATGCAAACCACACAAAGGTACATGAAAGAAAGAAAATTAAAAACCAATTTTCCTCATGAATATAGATGCAAAATGCTCAATAAAATACTTGCAAATTAAATACAGGAAAACGTAAAAAATATCATCCACCACAATGAAGTACTCTTAATCCCAGAGATGCAGGTATGGTTAAACATAAGAAAATTTGACAATATAATTCAGCATATAAACAAACTGAAAGAAAAAATAACTACATTATCATCTCATTGCATCCTGAAGAGCCTTTGACAAAACCCAACATCACTTCATGATAAAAATCTTTGGAAAATCACAGATAGGAAAGATATACCTCAACATAATGAAGATAATTTACCTCAAGCCTTTACCCTACATTAAATTAAATGGAGAGAAACTCTAAATTAAGCAAAGCTGTCCACTCTTCCCATATCTATTCAATATAGTACTTGAAATTCTAGCTAGAACAATAAAACAACTAAAGCAATTCAGGGAATTTCAATTGGAAAGGAAGAACTAAAAGTATCACTATTTGCAGATGGAAAAATTATTCTAAGCAATGGTGTGTGTGTGTGTGTGTGTGTGTGTGTGTGTGTGCGTGTGTGTGCATGTTTGAGCACTTATACACATTTACCATAGAACTCATGTAGAAATCATAGGATGCCCTCTCAGGAGTCAGTTGGTCCACTCATTGGTTGGTCATTCCCTCAATTCTTGCTCCATCTTTATCCTTGTATATCTTTTAGGAAGGATAAATTGTGTAGGTTTGTTTCTGGGTTGGTGGCAATCTTGCCGGATTAGAGATGGAAATATTTTTAGGTTACATGTTCCCAGTTAATAGGAGTCTTAACTGGGGTTAACATCATATATTTCTAGGATTTCCATTGTCCTAGGATCATAGATCATCCCTGAGATGCCACAAGCTCTGTAGCCACTTTAATATCTAACATAATGAACTTCAAATCAAACCTAATTACAAGAGTTAAGAAAGGTCACTACAGACTCAACAAATGAAAAATCCAAAAGACAATACTGCAATTGAAAACACCTATGCACCAAAAACAGGGGCACCAAGTTTGTAAAAGATCTATTGCTACAATTCATTTACACTCACACACTGATAGTGAAAGATTTTAATACCCAAATCTTGCCATTTGAGAGAACAAGTCATATAGATAAAAAAAAAAAAAAAAACAGATTTTCTGGAGCTAATAAGTGTTATAAACCAAATAGACTTAACAAATAGTTACATAACACTTCTTCCAAACACACACACACAAGGTAGAAAAAAATCAAACCAATTTCACTAAAATCAGAAAAAAAAAAAAAAAGATGAGGATGTCAACTCTCCATACCTATAGTACTTGAAATTCAAGATAGAACAATGAGAAAACTGAAGATGAAAGAGATAGCATTGAAAAAGAACAAATGAAAGTGTTTTTATTTGCAGATGCTATGGTAATATACAAAAGTGTCATTAAAATTTCACTAGATAATTCCTGCAGATGAAAAACACAGAAAAGGAAAAAGATACAAAATTAACTTTAAAAAATTAACATCCATTCTATAGACAAATGACAATCGGACTGAAAAAGAAATCAGAGAAACAACACTTTTAACAGTAGCATTAAATTATATAAAGAATCATGGGGTAATGCTAAGTCATTCAAAGACTCGTGTGACAAAAATCTTTAAGGCACTGAAGAAGAAACTAAAGAAAATATCAATTGATGGAAAGATCTCACAGGTTCTTGGAATGATGCTATTGATATAGTAAAAATGACCATCCTACGAGAAGCAATCATCATCAACATTCGAACACAATTTTTATAGACCTTGGAAAGACAACTCTCAACTTCAAATGGAGAAAATAAAATAAAAAATAAAATAAAATAAAGCAAATAGCTAGAAAAATCTTTAACAGTAAAAGAATGGTCAGATGCCTTGCATTTTGAGGTTTCAAATTGTACTGCAGAGTTATAGTTATAAGAAGCTGCCTATCAGACTCCGCCAAACTTAGGAAATTAGTCTGAACAGGTGAGAGGGTGCACCACAGAACCGGACAGCTCAGGAACAGGCAGAGGTACAGAGCCGCTGAGGCAGCACCCTTTGCAGGCCTCAGACAGCCGGCCACCGTCCAGACCAGAGGACAGGTGTCCACCTGGCTCGGAAGGCCTCAGCCTCAGGAGCAGCGGACGCCACCTTGGTTCCAGGACTCCACCGAACTTAGGAATTTAGTCTGCACAGGTGAGAGTCTGCACCACAGAAGCTGACAACTTTTGGGACCTGCCAAAGCAACACAGCTTCTGAGAAAGGTCCTGTTTTGGGCCTTCTTCTTCGGCCAGGAGGAGGTCCAAACACAAGATATCTGTGCACCTTCCCTGTAAGAGAGCTTGCCAGCAGAGAGTGCTCTGAGCACTGAAACTCAGAGGAGAGAATCTGTCTCCCAGGTCTGCTGATAGATGGTAACAGAATCACCAGAAGAACAATCTCTAAACAAAGTCAACTATAACAACTAACTCCAGAGATTACAAGATGGCGAAAGGTAAACGTAGGAATCTTACTAACAGGAACCAAGACCACTCATCATCATCAGAACCCAGCACTCCCACTTCGCCCAGTCCAGGGCACCCCAACACACCTGAAAAGCTAGACCCAGATTTAAAAGCATATCTCATGATGATGGTAGAGGACATCAAGAAGGACTTTAATAACTTACTTAAAGAAATACAGGAGAACACTGCTAAAGAGTTACAAGTCCTTAAAGAAAAACAGGAAAACACAATCAAACAGGTAGAAGTCCTTACAGAAAAAGAGGAAAAAACATACAAACAGGTGATGGAAATGAACAAAACCATACTAGACATAAAAAGGGAAGTAGACACAATAAAGAAAACCCAAATTGAGGCAACGGTGGAGATAGAAACGCTAGGAAAGAGATCTGGAACCATAGATGCGAGCATTAGCAACAGAATACAAGAGATGGAAGAGAGAATCTCAGGTGCAGAAGATTCCATAGAGAACATCGGCACAACAATCAAAGAAAATGGAAAATGCAAAAAGATCCTAACTCAAAATATCCAGGAAATCCAGGACACAATGAGAAGACCAAACCTAAGGATAATAGGAGTGGATGAGAATGAAGATTTTCAACTCAAAGGACCAGCAAACATCTTCAACAAAATTATTGAAGAAAACTTCCCAAATCTAAAGAAAGAGATGCCCATGAACATACAAGAAGCCTACAGAACTCCAAATAGACTGGACCAGAAAACAAATTCCTCCCGACACATAATAATCAGAACAACAAATGCACTAAATAAAGATAGAATACTAAAACCAGTAAGGGAAAAGGGTCAAGTAACATATAAAGGCAAACCTATCAGAATTACACCAGATTTTTCACCAGAGACTATGAAAGCCAGAATGCCTGGACAGATGTTATACAAACACTAAGAGAACACAAATTCCAGCCCAGGCTACTACACCCAGCCAAACTCTCAATTACCATAGATGGAGAAACCAAAGTATTCCACGACAAAACCAAATTCACTCATTATCTCTCCACGAATCCAGCCCTTCAAAGGATAATAACAGAAAAAAAAAAACCAATACAAGAACTGGAACAACTCCCTAGAAAAAACAAGAAGGTAATCCCTCAACAAAACTAAAAGAAGACAGCCACAAGAACAGAATGCCAACTTTAACAACAAAAATAACAGGAAGCAACAATTACTTTTCCTTAATATCTCTTCATATCAATGGTCTCAACTCCCCAATAAAGAGACATAGACTCACAAACTGGCTACACAAACAAGACCCAACATTTTGCTGCTTACAGGAAACTCATCTCAGAGAAAAAGATAGACACTACCTCAGAATGAAAGGCTGGAAAACAATTTTCCAAGCAAATGGTATGAAGAAACAAGCTGGAGTAGCCATCCTAATATCTGATAAGATTGACTTCCAACCCAGTCATCAAAAAAGACAAGGAGGGGCACTTCGTTCTCATCAAAGGTAAAATCCTCCAAGAGGAACAATCAATTCTGAATATCTATGCTCCAAATAAAAGGGCAGCCACATTGATTAAAGAAACTTTAGTAAATCTCAAAGCACACATTTCACCTCACACAATAATAGTGGGAGACTTCAACACACCACTTTCACCAATGGACAGATCATGGAAACAGAAACTAAACAAGGACACAGTGAAACTAACAGAAGTTATGAAACAAATGGATCTGACAGATATCTACAGAACATTTTATCCTAAAACAAAAGGATATACCTTCTTCTCAGCACCTCATGGTACCTTCTCCAAAATTGACCACATAATAGGTCACAAAACAGGCCTCAACAGATTCAAAAATATTGAAATTGTCCCATGCATCCTATCAGATCACCATGCACTAAGGCTGAACTTCAATAACAAAATAAATAATAGAAAGCCAACATTCACGTGGAAACTGAACAACACTCTTCTCAATGATACCTTGGTCAAGGAAGGCATAAAGAAAGAAATTAAGGACTTCTTAGAGTTCAATGAAAATGAAGCCACTTCATACCCAAATTTATGGGACACAATGAAAGCATTTCTAAGAGGAAAACTCATAGCTCTGATTGCCTCCAAAAAGAAACTAGAGAGAGCATACATTAGCAGCTTGACAACACACCTAATAGCTCTAGAACAAAAGGAAGCAAATTCACCCAAGAGGAGTAGAAGGCAGGAAATGATCAAACTCAGGGGCTAAATCAACCAAGTGGAAACAAGAAGAACTATTCAGAGAATCAGCCAATTGGGGAGCTGGTTCTTTGAGAAAA
Source organism: Mus musculus (assembly GCF_000001635.26). Lineage (NCBI taxonomy): Eukaryota > Metazoa > Chordata > Mammalia > Rodentia > Muridae > Mus > Mus musculus. The sequence goes on from NC_000067.6 coordinate 104,439,990, forward strand.
TCAACAAGATAGACAAACCCTTAGCCAGACTCACTAGAGGGCACAGGGAAAGCATTCTAATTAACAAAATCAGAAATGAAAAGGGAGACATAAAAACAGATCCAGAAGAAATCCAAAACACCATCAGATCCTTCTACAAAAGGCTATACTCAACAAAACTGGAGAACCTGGATGAAATGGACAAGTTTCTAGACAGATACCAGGTACCAAAGTTGAATCAAGATCAGGTTAATGATCTAAACAGCCCGATATCCCCCAAAGAAATAGAAGCAGTCATTCATAGTCTCCTAACCAAAAAAAGCCCAGGACCAGATGGGTTTAGTGCAGAGTGCTATCAGACCTTCAAAGAAGATCTAATCCCAGTTCTTCACAAACAATTCCACAAAATAGAAACAGAAGGTACTCTACCCAACTCATTCTATGAAGCCACAATTACTCTGATACCTAAACCACAAAAAGACCCCACAAAGATAGAGAAATTCAGAGCAATATACCTTATGAATATTGATGCAAAAATCCTCAATAAAGTTCTCACTAACCAAATCCAAGAACACATCAAAAAAAAATCATCCATACTAAACAAGTAGGTTTCATCCCAGGGATGGAGGGATGGTTCAATATATGGAAATCCATCAACGTAATCCAGTATATAAACAAACTCAAAGACAAAAACCATATGATCATCTCCTTAGATGCTGAGAAAGCATTTGACAAAATCCAACACCCATTCATGATAAAAATCTGGGAAAGATCAGCAATTCAAGGCCCATACCTAAACATGATAAAAGTAATCTACAGCAAACCAGTACCCAACATCAAAGTAAATAGTGAGAAGCTTGAAGCAATCCCACTAAAATCAGGGACTAGACAAGGCTGCCCACTTTTCTCCCTACTTATTAAACATTGTACTTGAAGTCCTACCCAGAGCAATTCCACAAAAAAAAGGAGATCAACGGGATACAAATTGGAAAGGAAGAAGTCAAATTATCACTTTTTGCAGATGATATGATAGTATATATATGTGACCCTAAAAATTCCACCAGAGAACTCCTAAACCTGATAAACAGCTTTGATGAAATAGCTGGATATAAAATTAACTCAAACAAGTCAATGGCCTTTCTCTACACAAAGAATAAACAGACTGAGAAAGAAATTCAGGAAACAACACCCTTCTCAATAGTCACAAATAGTATAAAATACCTTGGTGTGACTCAAATTAAGGAAGTGAAAGATTTGTATGATAAGTACTTCAAATCTCTGAAGAAAGGAATTAAAGAAGATCTCAGAAGATGGAAAGATCTCCCATGCTGATGGATTGGCAGGATCAACATTGTAAAAATGGCTATCTTGCCAAAAGCAATCTACAGATCCAAAGCAATCCCCATCAAAATTCCAACTCAATTCTTCAACTAATTATAAAGAGCAATCTGCAAATTTATCTGAAATAACAACCAACCTAGCATAGCGAAAACTCTACTCAAGGATAAAAGAACATCTGGAGGAATCACCATGCCTGCCCTAAAGCTGTTCTACAGAGGAGTTGTGATAAAAACTGCATGGTACTGGTATAGCGACAGAGAAGTAGACCAATGGAATAGAATTGAAGACCCAGAAATGAACCCACACATCTATGGTCACTTGATCTTTGACAAGGAAGCTAAAACCATCCTGTGGAAAAAAAAAACAGCATTTTCAACAAATGGTGCTGGCACAACTGGTGGTTATCATGTAGAAGAATGCTGAATTTATCCATTCCTATCATCTTATACTAAGGTCAAATCTAAGTGGATCAATTAACTCCACGTAAAACCAGAGACACTGAAACTTATAGAGGAAAAAGTGGGGAAAAACCTGGAAGATATGGGCAGAGGGGAAAAATTCCTGAATAGAACAGCAATGGCTTGTTCTGTAATATCAAGAATCGACAAATGGGACCTCATAAAACTGCAAAGCTTCTGTAAGGCAAAAGACACAGTCAATAAGGCAAAAAGGCCACCAACAGATAGGGAAAGGATCTTTGTATAGAGGACTAATATCCAACATATATAAAGAACTGAAGAAGGTGGACTCCAGAAAATCAAATAACCCCATTAAAAAATGGGGCTCAGAGCTAAACAAAGAATTCTCACCTGAGGAATACCGAATGGCTCAGAAGCACCTGAAAAAACGTTCAGCATCCTTAATCATCAGGGGAATGTAAATCAAAACAACTCTGAGATTCCATCTCACACCAGTCAGAATGGCTGAGATAAAAAATTCAGATGACAGTAGATGCTGGCAGGGATGTGGAGAATGAGGAACACCCTTCCATTGTTGGTGGGATTGCAAGCTTGTACAACCACTCTGGAAATCAGTCTGGCAGTTTCTCAGAAAATTGGATAGAGTACTACTGGAGGATCCAGCAATATCTCTCCTGGGCATATACCTAAAGATGTTCCAACTAGTAAGAAACATGCTCAACTATGTTCATAGCAGCCTTATTTATAATAGCCAGAAGCTGGAAAGAACCCAGATGCCCTTCAAATGAGGAATGGATACAAAAAATGTGGTACATTTACACAGTGGAGTACTACCCAGCTATTAGAATGAATTTATGAAATTCCTTGGCAAATGGTTGGACCTGGAGGGCATCATCCTGAGTGATGTAATCCAATCACAAAAAAAACTTAAATGATATGTACTCACTCATAAAACTGCAAAGCTTCTGTAAGGCAAAAGACACAGTCAATAAGGCAAAAAGGCCACCAACAGATAGGGAAAGGATCTTTGTATAGAGGACTAATATCCAACATATATAAAGAACTGAAGAAGGTGGACTCCAGAAAATCAAATAATAATGATAAGGTGATATTAGCCCAGAAAATTAGAATACCTAAGATATAAGATACAATTTCCTAAACACATGAAACTCAAGAAAAATGAAGACTGAAGTGTGGACACTTTGCCCCTTCTTAGAACTGGGAACAAAACATCCATGGAAGGAGTTACAGAGACAAAGTTTGGAGCTGACACAAAAGGATGGACCATCTACAGACTGCCATATCCAGGGATCCATCCTATAATCAGCCTCCAAACGCTGACACCATTGCAAACACTAGCAAGATTTTGCTGAAAGGACCCTGATATAGCTGTCTCTTGTGAGACTATGCCGGGGCCTAGCAAACACAGAAGTGGATGCTCACAGTCAGCTATTGGATGGATCACAGGGTCCTCAATGGAGGAGCTGAAGGAAGTACCCAGGGAGCTCAGGGGATCTGCAACTCTATAAGTGGAACAACATTATGAACTAACCAGTACCCTGTAGCTCTTGTCTCTAGCTGCATATGTACCAAAAGATGGCCTAGTTGGCCATCACTGGAAAGAGGGGCCTTTGGACATTCAAACTTTATATGCCCCAGTACAGGGGAATGCCAGGGCCAAAAAGTGGGAGTGGTTGGGTAGGGGGGTGCGGGGGTGGTATGGGGAACTTGTGGGATAGCATTGGAAATGTAAATGAGGAAAATACCTAACAAAAAATATTTAAAAAAAAAAAAAAAGAAGAGAAATGGAGGAATAGTATTAAACTCAGTGGCACAGGAAAAGACTTTCTCAAAAGGACATCATTAGGACAGCACTAAGCCCAACAATAAAATGTAAGTGAAACTTCATGCAATTTAGCAGCTTCTTTATGGCAAAGAACACAGTCATTTGTTCAATGTGGCAGGCTACAGAACGCTAAAATATTTTTACCAAGCACACATTTGATAGAAGAATATTATTCAAAATATCTAAAAACTAAGAAAGCAAAAAACAAAAACAAACTAGATATGAAAAAATTGAAATGCCAGATCTGAACAGAGAACTGTCAATAGAGAAAACGTAAGTGGCTGAATTGGAGACTTGTTCAACATTAGGGAAATGTGTATCAAAACTTCTTTGAAGATGGGCATAATGACACATTCCTTTAATCCCAGCACTTGGGAGGCAGAGGCAGGCATATTTCTGAGTTCGAGGCCACCCTGGTCTACAAAGTGAGTTCCAGGACAGCCAGGACTATACAGAAAAACCCTGTCTCAAAAAACAAACAAACAAACAAACAAACAAACAAAAAAGAACCAAAAAAACCAACTTCTTTGAGATTTCTTCTTCCACTTGTCAGAATGACTAAGATCAAGGAAACAAGTGACAGATAATGCTGGCATAATATATGGAGTATGGAGAATACATATCCTTTGCTGGTATGAGTGCAAATTTGTACAGCTTAATGGCAATTAGTGGGATGGTTTCTTAGATAGATGGAAATCTATCTACCTCAAGATACAGCTATACTACTTTGAGCATATACCAAAAGCATGCTCAATCCTAAAACAGAAGCACTTGTTCAAACATGTTCTCTGATGCATTATTGATAATGTCAGAAATTGCAAACAACCCAGATATCCTGCATCAAAAGGGTGGATAAAGAAAATACCATACTGTTTTAGTGTTTTATTAGTGTGAAAAGACACCATGATCATAGCAACTCTTAGAAAAATAAAAACATTTAATTTACCCCGACTTACAGTTTCAGATGTTTAATGCATTATTGTCATGGTGGGAAGCATGGCAGAGAGCAAGCAAACATAGGGCTAGAGAAGAACCTAATAGTTCTATATCTTGATCTACAAACAGCAAAAGTGAATGCTACACTAGGGCTAGCTTAAACATATGAGACTAACTGAAATCTTGGGAGTTGAAGTCATTGGAACCAAGAGAAGATGACATGTTAACAACCCTAACACATAGCATTAGCAAAAAAAAAAAAAAAAAAAAACAAAAAAAAAAAAACAAAAAACAAAAAAAACAAAAAAAACAAAAAACTGCTAGTAAAGATACTACATAACATGTTAACAACCCTAACGCATAGCATTAGCAAAAAAAAAACCCCCAAAAAAAACAAAAAAAAAAAAAAAAACAAAAAACAAAAAAAACCAAAAAGAGCAAAAACAAAAACAAAAACTGCTAGTAAAGATACTACATGAGCACATAGCTGGATGATACTAAATAAATGCCTAAAGGAGTATCCAGCTTTAACAGTTGATGAGTTGGGTATTGCAGGGAAAGTAGAGGACCTGTGAGGGAGCTTAAAGTGCCCTCCAGAAACACAACAGCAGGCACATTTAAAAGTTCTATATTGGTTGTTAAAAATCAGCTCAGATTGAACAGCCAAAGAGCATTTGAACAGAGAGAACAAAGACAAAAGTCTCATATCACATCATAGCGAGTTAAAAATAAAGCTACATTAATTGGGGTATCATGTTATTGGCAAGAAGATAGAGAGCAGCATCCCAATATTGATCCACAGAAGTGAAGCCAACTAATTTGTACCCAAGCGTTGCTTCAATTGTGCCTAGGATAACATACTAGATGTTATTTATCATCAGCTCACTGTTAGGCTACTTCTCCCTGTGTGTGGTGACAGAGATCTACTCTGGTAAATCAATGTGCTGAAAACTCCATGTTAATATCCCCATTAAAGCATGGATTATGGATTAATTTAGATAACACTTTTATTCTAACTTGAGAATAGTATATTTTACATTGTTTTCAACTTAATTACAGTAAGAAAAAGTGTTATGTGTCAAATGAAGCACACACTAGCAAAGTTATAAGTAAACATCCAACTTTGAATGAACCAGTAAGGAAATAGAAGAACTGAATATATTCTCTCATGAACACAAAGATTTGAAGGGTGGAGTCAGAATCACAAGAATCAGATATCAGAATCCAGGCTTTCAAAAAACATCTAGGATACAATTTTGAATCATTGGAGAAAGCCTCCAACGCTGAACCTTGCATGACGTGCCCTCCAGTACCTCCATCCTTATACATCAGATGTACCTTCACAGAGATAAGAATTGGAACCTGTAGTCAACCTTTTGGCCTCATTTCTTATACAGAAAGATCTGTCTCAATTCCAAATGGGCAGTTTGTGTGGCATGACCACACAGCTTATACAATATTTTTCAAGCATCCCTGACATATAAATATGTTGGTACAGATTTCTTTATTACAAGAAAGTACAAGATTCTAAGTATTTTACTAAAAGCTTTCTACTAATAAATAGTTTCATATTTTCACATTCACCACTAAGGTTTTTAGCTATAAGGTCTACCTCTTGCAACAAGACAAATACCATTTGTTTTTCAAGGAGCAAACCTCTAAAGTAAGAGACTGGATTAATTAACTGCTGTTTAACATTTTCCTCCCTGACATAACTCTAGCATCTAAAAATATTCTGTACTCAGGAGTGGTGAAATCCACATTTTTTTAAGAGCACAAAGATTGTAGTTGTATATTCTGAAGTTCTCATACATTTCAGAAAACTGAAATCTTATGAAACAGGTTTGTTAATGTCATCTGAACCTAGGAAGAAATGTCAACAAAATTTTAGGAAAAATACACACATATAATCAACTTATAAACTAAAAGAAAACACCACAAAGGAATCTTTAAAATATTGGAAACTGAATGAAATCTCTGAAAACATGCAGAATCTCCTGCAGAACTGTGCAGAGGAAAAATACACAAAACAAAAAAACAAAAGAAGAAAAAGAAAAGAAGAAGAAGAAGAAGAAGAAGAAGGAGAAGGAGAAGGAGAAGGAGAAGGAGAAGGAGAAGGAGAAGGAGAAGGAGAAGGAGAAGGAGAAGGAGAAGGAGAAGGAGAAGGAGAAGAAGAAGAAGAAGAAGAAGAAGAAGAAGAAGAAGAAGAAGAAGAAGAAGAAGAAGAAGAAGAAGAAGAAGAAGAAGAAGACTAAAATAAAAAAGCAAATTACAAAACAGATATTAACCTATATGTAGAGCAGAATATACTATTAGGAGTCTTTGTCATGTTCCTTATTTTGTTTCTGTTTTTTAGATTTCTTTCTTTCTTTCTTTCTTTCTTTCTTTCTTTCTTTCTTTCTTTCTTTCTTCCTTTTTAGACCAGTGTTTGGTTTTATACTGAGCTATCTCTTTTCTTTCCCTTCCTCCAGATATGTTCATGTACCCATTTTTAATAAAGTAGAAGTTGTAGGTTTCCCTCTGGGATCAATGACTTCACTGACCCTCTGTAGTTAGCTAGATTTCCCTAACAGGTGTGATTTTTTTCCCCCTTGTCTAGTGGGTCTTAAGTTCAATAAGATACCTTTTAATTATTGCCAAGTTATGTACTCCACTATTGCATCCTTAGGGTTATCATGCAATAGAGTTAAATGTTGGGGATCCTTTATGTCATAGCAGGTTAGGAATGTTGGCTCCCTGCCTCTTTTGGAAGTTTACATGACATCTTTTGGTACCGTGAAAGCTAGTCCTCAAGGAGGATGCATTCAGAACAGACACACCTCTGACTGTCTGAAATGCATGGTGTCTTCAGCAATAGAAACTTGCCATGCATGCCCATGGAAGTGTAATAAGGGCAATATTAATAACCTAGAATGTTCTGGGAGTCTTGTGGGCAGCCCAGGTATTGGAGTTTTTTTTAGATAGTCTTTGACACTTAGAAGGAGCATCATTTTTCCACATGAGAAAAATTTCATTCAAAGTATGTATGTATATTTATATAGACATAAGTGTAAAGTAGATAGATAATAATGATTCCTTATAATATTTTCTGAAATCCTTACTGTTATTTTATTCTCTTTCCTCTTTCTTTTATATATATATATATATATATATATATATATATATATATATATATATATATCCCTCCCTTTCCATAAGTAGAGCTCCCTTTTCATTGTGTCAATGATCAGATCACTTTTACCCTGCTATTCCCTTTTCAGTTGATATCCTGTCTACACTGTATTTTTTTAATTAAAAATATAAAGACCAAAGAAATCAACAAAGCAAATACTCTAACAGATAAAAAATATGGGACCAAAAGTCATTATTCAAATTATATAATTTTTATGTTAGAAGCAATAAAATGTACAACTTAAAACACTTCATTTATAAAGTTATTGAAACACACTTAAAATAAAATATGATAGAAATAATTACTACATCACTACAGTTAGTGCTCTGAAACAGAGATTTCTCTCCAGCCTTAAAGGAAACACTTATTAACTGATGGTGGGAGTATAAACTGTGTAGCCACTATTGAAAGCAGTATGGAGATCCCTCAAAAACTAAAAATAGACTCTCTATAATACATAGAGGTATATACCCAAAGCACTCCATAGTCTCCTCTAGAGATAAACACTGTAAAGCCATTGCCATCTGCTTACAACAACCAGGAAATGAAAACAGCCTATGTGTTCACCATCTGATGGATGAGTATTAAAAATGTGACATATTTACATAATCAAACATTACTCAGCTCTTTTTTGAAGGCATAATAACATTAAGTCTTTAATAATCACTCAGTAAACACAAAACAAACAAAACTGATCACATCACCAAATCAGAAAGCTGTAAGTTATCTATCTTTTTTTCATTTTTATTGGATATTTTCTTCATTTACATTTCAAATGCTATCCCAAAAGTCCCCTATACCCCCTGCCCTGCTCCCCTACCCACTCACTCCCACTTCTTGGCCCTGGCTTTCCCCTGTACTGAGGCATATAAAGTCTGCTAGACCAAGGGTCCTCTCTTCCCAATGATGGCCAACTAGGCTATCTACTGCTACATATGCAGCTAGAGACTCAGCTCATTAAAAAAGAAAATTGTGAAATTTATAGGTAGGTGAATGAAGGTAGAAATAATCACTCTTAGTGATGTTACCCAGCCCCAGGAAGTTAAATATCATGATTTCCTCTCATCTGTGGATTTTAGTTTGAATATTTAGATATTTATGTTTCATTTAGAATACTCAGAGATGTCAGGAAATTACTAAGGGACATTAAGGAGTTGCTTTCAAAAGAGGGAGAAAGAATGCACTGCCAAAAAGAATTAAAGGAGAATAATATATCAGGAAGGGATAAACTTGGAGAGAGAAGGGTAGGGTAGAGGAGTGAGTATGGTGAAAAATAAATAACTAAAGACATTTAAAAATATACAGAACCTATTACTGCAGAAGCTTCTTAATATATACATATTATATAATACACATACACAGAAAGGAGTTAAAATTAAGTTGCCCTATAATGTGGCAACAATGTCTTTATTAAATACTGAAAACCAACAAATAAAAAGGACAGAGACAAGTATGGATTGACTCTTTTGGAGCTATTGGCTACTATGTTCCCATAGTCTCTCAAATACTATAGGCTGTTGCCGTTGCTTTTAGTTACCCTCTAGAATTAAATTATAAGATAAAATTCCTGAATACAATACATAGTTAAGTCATAGAACATGACAGGGAGGAACATACATGGCACATTTGACTTTAGAAGTCTGAGGGGCCATTGCCAAAGGAAGAACAGAAAGAGAGCAAAGCTAGAGATGGTAGATGACAAAAATGTAACATGATCTGGACTCCTCAGGGAAATTGTACATATGGACTCCTAGTGGCTGCAATAGCGTGCACAAAACCTGTGCAAGCCTAAGACAGACCAAAGCATGGAGAGTGGAGTTGCACATACAATTCTACCCCAAGCCATGGAGCAGTTGACTTTAAATACCAGAGAATGAAGTGACAGATTTCTCAAAGCATAGCCCCTGATAAATTGATCTTTCTTTAGTGGAAGATCATATGCCCAAGAATATTTTGGCAATATAAATTGGTCTTGAAGGATAGATACTGTAGAGCTGGTATGTTTGAGATGTGTTAGGATGGATCTTAAATATAATTAAAATGTGTGGGGCTGAGGAGTGTAGGAGAAGAGGGGGGAGGGAGACAGCCAGTGTCTGGCCAGAGTTCCTGTGTTCTGGGCAAGCAGAAGCGGGAGGACTGCCAGACGCTTTTCACTTGGCCCTGGTGTGCATCTGGCTGTGTGAAGCCACTGACCCCACATGGCAGGGGGGTGGACAAGGGGAATCCCCCGATACCAGCAGCCTCAGGGTGACACTCTTGGCCCCAGAGATACAAGAGAGAGAGGGCAGAGGGAGAGAGGTTCCCACACAGGCAAGAGTCCTTAGTCCAGTCATGGCTGGAGCACAGGAAGGCCTTCTGATGGGAGATTAGGCGTGGCTTGGCTCCTTAGGAGAAAGCCTACACCATTGTTCAAGCACAGTGGGCCTTGATGAACAGAGACAGTCTATGGATTTAGAGCTTTATTGTAGAAAGGCAGGGAGAAAGGAGAGAAGGTGGAAAGAGAGAGAGAGAGAGAGACCGATCAAGGCCAAGAGGAGAGAAGGGGGAAAGAGAGAAAGAGAGTTAGAGAGTAAGAAAGGTAAAGACTTAGAAAGAGAAAAGCTTAGAGAGTAAGAGGGAGAGTTAGGAAAGTAAAAGCTTAAGAGAGTAAGAGGGAGAGATCAAGGTGGGGCCAAGCAGCCTCTCTTATAGTGGGCTGTGTTATCTTACTGTTGTTAGGTAACTGGGAAGAATTTTAGCCTGAAGGTCAGAAGCTTGGGATGTTGTCTATGTGACTACTAGCCACATGCTTCTCCTGTGGGGGCTTTGGGGGTGGTAACTTCAAAAGGAGTCAGGGGTCCAGGAGACATGAGGGAACGCCTTCTGTCCCATATAGGTGGGAATTATCACCACCAGGGGTTCTACCTCAGCTCGACTGGAGACCAGACTGTCTGTGCATAGCCCATTGCCCCACAAAAATGTGTTGTACAAACTTCTTAAAGAATTTACTGGGAGGAAGATAGTGAAGAACAAAGAGAAAGAAAGAAGGTGGGAAATACCTAATATTCAGCAATAAAGGGAATACATGTACCTATCCCAAAACAATAGAAGAGCATTGCAGATGAGTGGGGAAGAACCTGTATAAGATCCAGAGGTGGTAGATGAATACAAGGGAACTGACAGGCTGAACACTTGAACTAATAGCAGCTGTGGCAGCATGCACAAATCATGTGCAAGCCCAAGCCAGATCACATTCCAGCATGAAAAGTGAGTTCAACCAAAATGTTTACTCCACTGTCAGTATTTAGTTTCTTGCAAAGGAACAGCTTTCTCTAAGTACCTATCCCCTTATCCATGTTCCAGTAGAACAACACACATCTAAGAATATTTGGGCAACAGAAATTGCCCTTGATGTGTGGGGATATAAATTTGGGTGGGAAGGAAAAGGGTATGGAGTAAATATGATCAAAATATGCAACATGACATTCTTAAACAGATAAAAATATTGTTTATAAAGAAGATACCAATATCAAGTAAAGATGTGGCACATGCTACACTTTAACATTCTGCTGCTGATCATGAAAATGGTTCAAACAATTTGGGAAAACAACCCTAAGCTTTTAAGGTGAAACCCGTTTCTCTATTAGGCCATAATGTTAGAGTTTTATATTTATGTGAAAACAATTAGAACACTCATTCTCTAACACTTTGGCAAGGCTATTAACAGCAGCATCATTCATCATCAGCTGAAGCCAGAAGTCCTAATATCTACTACCAGAAGAATGTATAAACTCTGATGGATTCAAGCAATACAATAGAGAATAATAAACAAATGTTGGGGGAATCTCAGCTATGCAATACTTTGAGTCACAGAAGCGAATACATTTCCATTTATATGAAGTCCTAGAAAAGGCTAAGGTAACATATAGTTTAAAATGTAAGAAAGTGATTGCTTGTGGGGAAAAAAAAAGATTGACTGGAAATGGGATAGGGAAACACCAGATGCAGTTCCTTCTGCTTTTAAATAGGCATGTTGCCACGGTCATTCAAATTTATTGATTTGTATGTTTGGAATGTTCATATTAGCTATGTGTACATTTAACCCTGATACTGTAAACAGAGATTTAATTTTATTTGGTAGGGTTAGCAATTTTGAAAGTGTGGGGTTTTCTTTTTTGTATAAATTTTGTATAAAAATTTAACTGATTTAGGAATAATAGAAGTTGCGCATGTTTATGAAGGTTGGGCTAAGGAGGTGATTTCCAGATGTAGAAAGGCTAAAATTTAGTCTTTAGCCTGCATTAAAATTAGAGATTTACATAAAGATGTTGATGTGATTACATATATTTACCTATGTCTATATACTGTGTGTGTGTGTGTGTGTGTGTGTGTATATATATACATGACTGTAGGTAGGTGACTTGATGTGTGAATATGTGTGTTTTACATCCTTAGATATATATTTGCTGAACTTCTGATAAGGGTGTTCAAAAGCAGGCACCTATCTTTCATAAATAATGAAATAATTTCTGTCATAAATAATGTCTGTCATACCAAACTTCCTCTCTCTTGGCCACTGGCCACTGACAGAAAGCAGAGATATTGAAAGGGAAAACCTAGACCCCTTTTCTGTACTGTAAATTAAGGGAACATTCCTTAATACTGAGGAATACTGAGGACATACAGAAAGGGCCTGGAGCCACTTTAAGCCAGATCCCACTCATCACATTTTGTAGAAGTTCACCACAAAAGAATTGCTGATGTAAAAAATTTGTATTCCCTTCTGAGTAAAATAAAGCCCAATGGTTATTTAAATATACAAACTTCAGAGTCAAAGAGAAAAAGAACAAACAACTCTTCTATATGGAGGAAGACAAAACACTGCAGCTGCTAGAAGAGCAGAATCCCGTGTTGAGGTCTGGGCAAAAGGTAAAAAAAAAGCTTCAGAGGATTTCACAAGGCTGAAATATGAATAAGGACTTGAGACCAGACAGAAGAATTATATCACAATTACAGTTTGCGACTAATAACCATGCTGTGATTGTGATAGAGAATATGTTTGCTCTTAATGAAAAAATACAACATGGTCTTTATGAATAGATACGTGCAATCTAGCCCATTTTTGAAGTGACCAAGGAAAGATATGGATGCATAAATATATGGCTCAAACATATAAGTCAATGCTCATTATTCATAGGTTCCACATTTGATAATTTGCCTACTAAGTAAAATTTATTTTAACCCTGAGTCAATACAGTGTTCCTGCAGTCATTTGGGAACACCAGCCATGCAGCCAAATAGCTCATTTGCTGGGAACCAGTTGAGGTCAGAGATGAGCATACTGTTCTTTTGTGTGGTAAGCATGAATGTTTACTGTTTGTATGTTTACTTTGATATGAAGACTATTTAGTGGTACATTTTTCATGATGTTCTTCTTTCTCTTGATCACTCCACAATTGAAAATGAATGTAAACTGTGATATAAACTTGCTGTCTCATGTTGGTAAGAATAAGATAACTGTCGTGTTTCTTGAAATAGTTAGCTCATGCATTCAACAAACTTCATTCAGGGATAAGAAAAAAAATCCTGATTTTTAGTAGTAAATTCAAGTTTAATGAATTTTGATAGTAAATATTAAGAGTTCAAAACAGAAATGTACATAAAACAAGGTCATACAATGATCAAGTGATTAAAGAAAGCCTTATCTGTTTACAGTAACCTAATACTTTATTTTATACAGAGTGGTAGCTTTATAGCCATATATTTCATATCCACAGCAGTTGTAGAGCTCTATGTACTATGAATAATGAAAACTAACCCCACAAATATAAACAACCACCAAACTCAGACACTATTGCATATGCCTGCGAGATTTTGCTGACAGGACCCTGATATAGCTGTCACTTGTGAGGCTATGCCAGTGCCTGGCAAATACAGAAGTGGATGCTCACAGTCATCTATTGGATGTAACACAGGGCTCCCAATGGAGGAGCTAGAGAAAGTACCCAAGGAGATAAGGTGGTCTGCAACCCTATAGAAGGAACAACAATATGAAATACCTAGTACCGCCAAGAGCTTATGTTTCTAGCTGCATATGTAGCAAAGGATGGCCTAGTCAGCCATCAATGGGAGGACAGGCCCTTGATATTGTGAAGATTATACGCCCCAGTACAGGGGAATGCCAGGACCAAGAAGTTGGAGTGGGTGGGTTGGGGAGCAGGGTGGGGGGAGGGTATAGGAAACTTTCGAAGAGAAAAGTAGGAAAGGAGATACCATTTGAAATGTAAATGAAGAAAATATCTAATAAAAAATATAAGTATACAAATGCATGGCAAGTTTAACAGTAATCATCTGTGAATCTAGCATGTGCATTTAGGAATTGTACCTGCTTCAATGTACCTCTTCTGCAAATTTAAAATGTCATAAATTTTGACCAAAAAAATCATCTTTTATGAACTATTACAATATGATTCTATTTATTTTTTATTAGGTATTTTCCTCACTTACAATTCCAATGCTATCCCAAAAGTCCCCCATACCCTCCCTCCCACTCCCCTACCCACCCACTCCCACTTTTTGGCCCTGGTATTCCCCTGTGCTGGGGCATATAAAGTTTGCAAGTCCAATGGGCCTCTCTTTCCAGTGATGGCCAACTAGGCCATCTTTTGATACATATGCAGCTAGAGTCAAGAGCTACAGGGTACTGTTTAGTTCATAATGTTGTTTCAAATATAGGGTTGCAGATCCCTTTAGCTCCTTGGGTATTTTCTATAGCTCCTCCATTGTGGGCACTGTGATCCATCCAATAGCTGACTGTGAGCATCCACTTATGTGTATGCAAAGCCTGGGCATAGGCTCACAAGAGACAGCTATATCAGGTTCCTTTCAGCAAAATCTTGCTAGTGTATACAATGGTATCAGCATTTGGAGGATGATTATGGGATGGATCCCTGGATATGGCAGTCTCTAAATGGTCCATCCTTTTGTGTCATCTCCAAACTTTGTCTCTGTAACTCCTTCCATGGGTGTTTTGTTCCCAATTCTAAGAAGGGGCAAAGTGTCCAGACTTTGGTCTTCGTTCTTCTTGAGTTTCATGTGTTTTGCAAATTGTAACTTATATCTTGGGTATTCTAAGTTTCTGGGCTAATATCCGCTTATCAGTGAGTACATTGAATTGTTTTGTGATTGGGTTACCTCACTCAGGATAATGCCCTCCAGGTCCAACCATTTAGCTAGGAATTTCATAAATTCATTCTTTTTAATAACTGGGTAGTACTCCATTGTGTAAATGTACCACATTTTTGTATCCATTCCTCTGTTGAGGGGCATTTGGGTTCTTTCCAGCTTCTGACTATTATAAATAAGGCTGCTATGAACATAGTGGAGTATGTTTCTTTCTTACTAGTTGGAACATCTTCTGGATATATGCCCAGGAGAGGTATTGCGGGATCCTCCAGTAGTACCATGGCCAATTTTCTGAGGAACCGCCAGACTGATTTCCAGAGTGGTTGTACAAGCTTGCAATCCCACCAACAATGGAGGAGTGTTCCTCTTTCTCCACATCCACGCCAGCATCTGCTGTCACCTGAATTTTTGATCTTAGCCATTCTGACTGGTGTGAGATGGAATCTCAGAGTTGTTTTGATTTAGATTTCCCTGATGATTAAGGAGGATGAACATGTTTTCAGGTGTTTCTCAGCAATTCAGTATTCCTCAGGTGAGAATTCTTTGTTTAGCTCTGAGCCCCTTTTTTAATGGGGTTATTTGATTTTCTGGAGTCCACCTTCTTCAGTTCTTTATATATATTGGATATTAGTCCTCTATCTGATTTAGGATAGTTAAAGATCCTTTCCCAATCTGTTGGTGGCCTTTTTGTCTTATTGGCTGTGTCTTTTGTCTTGCAGAAGCTTTGCAGTTTTATGAGGTCCCATTTGTCCATTCTTGATCTTACAGAGCAAGCCATTGTTGTTCTATTCAGGAATTTTTCCCCTGTGCCAATATCTTCCAGGCTTTTCCACACTTTCTCCTCTATATGTTTCAGTGTCTCTGGTTTTATGTGGAGCTCCTTAATCCACTTAGATTCGACCTTAGTACAAGGAGAAAGGAATGTATAAATTCGGCATTCTTCTACATGATAACCACCAGTTGTGCCAGCAACATTTGTTGACAATGCTGTTCTTTTTTCTTTCTTTTTTTTTTAACTTTTTGTTTTTATTACATATTTTCCTCAATTACATTTCCAATGCTATCCCAAAAGTCCCCCATACCCTCC
This sequence comes from Mus musculus, assembly GCF_000001635.26. NCBI lineage: Eukaryota > Metazoa > Chordata > Mammalia > Rodentia > Muridae > Mus > Mus musculus. The sequence continues at coordinate 104,455,934 of NC_000067.6, forward strand.
CCCCCACTTCCCTACCCACTCAGTCCCATTTTTTTTCCCTGGTGTTCCCCTGTACTGGGGCATATACAGTTTGCGTGTCCAATGGGCCTCTCTTTCCAGTGATGGCCGACTAGGCCATCTTTTGATACATATGCAGCTAGAGTCAAGAGATCCTTTTTTTCACTGGATGGTTTTAGCTCCCTTGTCCAAGATCAAGTGACCATAGGTGTGTGGGTTCATCTCTGGATCTTCAATTCTGTTCCATTGGTATACTTGTCTGTCGCTATACCAGTACCATGTTGTTTTTTTATCACAATTGCTCTGTAGTAAAGCTTTAGTTCAGGCATGGTGATTCCACCAGTGGTTCTTTCATCCTTGAGAAGAGTTTTTGCTATTCTAGGTTTTTTTGTTATTCCAGATGAATTTGCAGATTGCTCTTTTAATTCGTTGAAGAATTGAGTTGGAATTTTGATGGGGATTGCATAGAATCTTTAGATTGCTTTTGGCAAGATAGCCATTTTTAGAATGATGATCCTGCCAATCCATGAGCATGGGAGATCTTTCCATCTTCTGAGATGTTCTTTAATTTCTTTCTTCAGAGACTTTAAGTTCTTATCATACAGATCTTTCACTTCCTTAGTTAGAGCCATGCCAAGGGATTTTATATTATTTGAGACTATTGAGAAGTTGTTTCCCTAAATTCTTTCTCAGCCTGTTTCTTCTTTGTATAGAGAAAGGTCATTGACTTGTTTGAGTTAATTTTGTATCCAGCTACTTCACTGAAGCTGATTATCAGGTTTAGGAGTTCTCTGGTGGAATTTTTAGGGTCACTTATATATACTATCATATCATCTGCAAAAAGTGATATTTTGACTTCTTCTTTTCCAATTTGTATCCCCTTAATCTCCTTTTGTTGTCGAATTGCTCTGGCTAGGACTTCAAGTACAATGTTGAATAGGTAGGGAGAAAGTGGGCAGCCTTGTCTAGTCCCTGATTTTAGTGGGATTGCTTCCAGGTTCTCACCATTTACTTTGATGTTGGCTACTGGTTTGCTGTAGATTGCTTTTATCATGTTTAGGTATGGGCCTTGAATTCCTTTCTAAGACTTTTAACATGAATGGGTGTTGGATTTTGTCAAATGATTTCTCCGTATCTAATGAGATGATCATGTGGTTTTTGGCTTTGAGTTTGTTTATATAATGGATTAGGTTGATGGATTTTCGTATATTAAACCATGCCTGCATCCCTGGGATAAAACCCACTTGGTCAGGATGGATGATTGTTTTAATGTGTTCTTGGATTTGGTTAGCGAGATTTTTATTGAGTATTTTTGCATCGATATTCGTAAAGGAAATTGGTTTGAAGTTTGCTTTGTTGGATCTTTCTGTGGTATAGGTATTAGAGTAATTGAGGCTTCATAGAATGAGTTGGGTAGAGTACCTTCTACTTCTATTTTGTGGAATAATTTGTGCAGAACTTGAATTAGATCTTCTTTGAAGGTCTGAGAGAACTCTGCACTAAACCCATCTGGTCCTGGGCTTTTTTTTTTTTTTTTTTTTTTTTTTTTTTTTTTTTTTTTTTTGGTTGGGAGACTATTAATGACTGCTTCTATTTCTTTAGGGGATATGGGACTGTTTAAATCATTAACTTGATCCTGGTTTAACTTTGGTACCTGGTATCTGTCTAGAAATTTCTCCATTTCATCCAGGTTTTCCAGTTTTGTTGAGTATAGCCTTTTGTAGAAGGATCTGATGGTGTTTTGGATTTCTTCAGAATCTGTTGTTATGTCTCCCTTTTCATTTCTGATTTTGTTAATTAGGATGCTGTTATATAAGGTGGCAATGTGAAGGAAGGGGTATGCTTATCCTGAGAGCTTTACAGAGAGAGAGAGAGATAAGAGGACTTTAAAAAATATAAAGATAATCACAAAAGAACTCACACAATATGTACTCACTGATAAGGGGATATTAGCCCAGAAACTTAGAATACCCAAGATATAAGATACAATTTGCTAAATGCATGAAACTCAAGAAGAACGAAGACCAAAGTGTGGACACTTTGCCCCTTCTTAGAATTAGAAACAAAACACCCATGGAAGGAGTTACAGAGACAAAGTTTGGAGCTGAGATGAAAGGATGGACCATTTAGAGACTGGCATATCCAGGGATCCATCCCATAATCATCCTCCAAATGCTGATACCATTGTATACACTAGCAAGATTTTGCTGAAAGGAACCTGATATAGCTGTCTCTTGTGAGACTATGCCGGGGCCTAGCAAACACAGAAGTGGTTACTCACAGTCAGCTATTGGATGGATCACAGGGCCCCCAATGGAGGAGCTATAGAAAGTACACAAGGAGCTAAAGGGATCTTCAATCCTATAGGTGGAACAACAATATGAACTAACCAGTACCCCCCAACCCCTGAGCTCATGTCTCTATCTGAATATGAATCAGAAGATGGCCTAGTCAGCCAGCAGTGGAAAGAGAGGCCCATTGGTCATGCAAACTTTATATGACCCAGTAGAGGGGAACGCCAGGGCCAAGAAGTGGGAGTGGGTGGGTGGGGGAGCATGTGGGGGACTTTTGGGATCGCACTGGAAATGTAAATGAAATAAATACCAAAAAAAAAGAAGAAGAAGAAGCTAACACTGGTTCTGACATTGATCCAGAGTTGTGAGCTTTTACAGAACAGCCAGTTCAATAAAGTACAACACTTCTTACAAAAAAAGAGAAAAAAATTAAAGATACAGTCAAACCTTAGAGAAAGCTCAGTCCATTAACTGTTTTTCCTATAACCATGAAGAATTGACTTAAATCCCCCAAAACATCTTCTAAAGAGCCAAGTATAATGACACACATTTGTAGCCTCAGCCATGAAGAGGCAGGAACAGATGGATACATAGAATTTGATGGCAAGCTAGTATAGCAAATTTGGTGAGTACAAGGTCACTGCAATATCTTGTCTTCAAAAAAAGGTTACCAGACTCTGAAGAATGGCAGCTCAGTTGTCCTCTGGCTTCCTTATACACAAGAATGCTTGAACATGCACACCCACTCCACATCTACACTGACTCCACACCCACTCACATGCAGCCATCCCACTTACACATGAACATGTACACACACACACACACACACACACACACACACACACACACACCATATAGTTCCAGAGGGGGAAAAAAAAAGAGTTAAGCTCCTGAGGAAAGGAGAAAGCCAGTTTGAGATACATGTACAGTGTATATGAAGTTTACTGTGCCCCACTGAGGTGAGCACACATGAATTGAGGAAGATCTATTAGACTGAACGACTCTTTCTGGCCTTCTCTTGTCATTCCTGAGTTACAGCCATTAAAGTGCTATTTAACAATAGTCTCTGGGTTTTACTGTTGATTAAAATATATCCCTTATGCCATGAACCCATTAGTTCCTGACATTATATTCTACCATGCATTTCTGGTACTAATGGATCTGGACACTTAGCAGGTTTACTTAGAATTTTAAAATTAAGGATCATACTTTCAGTATGAAATTTCTTTTATCAAAATGATTGACATTATTACAGAATCACATAAGAAATGCATTCATAGTTACAATGGTGTTGAGTATCTAACTTTTGAAAATTATGCAAATCAAGTCTCTCTTTGTGATTATTTTATTAACCTTTTCATTTAGTTTTAGTAAATATAACTCATAAAACACCACACACTGTGATTTCTTCATTCAACAAAGTAAAATAATAAAAATCATTCAACAAATTTATTCAAGCAGAGTATGATGACAGTCTTTGAGACCATGGTAAAAATACTGTTTAGGAAAAAGACAGAAATTTGCTCAATAAATATTGAGTGAATGCTTTCATTAACAATGATAGGTACTAGAAAGTCCCTACCTACAAGAAACACTCATAGATATAAGCAATTGTCCACAGATCTGTAATCAGTGGTATCACAGCTGGCAGAGGTGGGAGGGAATTGAGGAGAATAAATCTACCACAATACATATTGATTGCATGTGATATGCTTACCACTGTGCTATCTCCTTTCAACTTTACAAACACCTCATGATACTGTATTTTACAGACAAGTCCTGAGGTTCAGAGAAAAGGAGAAAACTGTCCATAGTTTAAAAGTCAGTGGCAAAGCTAAGACTCAAACTCTCCTCTCTAGCCAATACTCACTTCCATGTTTAGTTCCAGAAAAAGCTTTCATGTAACCCTAAAAATAAAAGACTTTTAAATTCTATGTAGATGAATTAAAGAAACTTTTCAAAAAGAAGAGGCATTGCTTTGGATCTAGTGTTTATAAACTAAAAGATAGGTTTATTGAGTCATAAAGAAGCAGGCAAATGCTGGGTATGGTGGAGCATGCCTTTAATCCCAGCACTCAGGAGGCAGAGGCAGGCAGATTTCTGAGTTCGAGGCCAGCCTCGTCTACAAAGTGAGTTCCAGGACAGACAGGGCTATACAAAGAAACCCTGTCTTGAAAAAACAAAAAACAAACAAACAAACAAACAAAAGCAGGCTAAGTATAGTTTTAATGCCAATGGTCCCATGTAGATGCATCTATTTATTTAAAATTTTGTTCCCAATTTTCTTAAACTATTTTGGGAGTATTAGAAAGTGCAACCTTGCGGAGAGAGGTGTGTCATGATGTGGAAGATTGAGGTTTCAAAATCCCACTCCCTTACCAGTTGGTTTCTTCTGCCTCATGTATTTCTAGATGTGAGCTTTTAGAGGGGGCTCCATCACTATGCCTGCCCACGTGCTGCCATAATCTGTGCCGTCATTGTCATGGAATCTAACACTCTGAAACTGTAAGTCCAAATTTAAAAACTTTCTTTCATAATTTGCTTTTGTAACAGTGATTTATCACAACAGTAAAAAAAAAAAAATGTGACTAACCTAAGAGCAATGTCAGTAATATATGTGAAAATATGATAGGTTTACAGTCTAGTGAATACTGCACTTGATGGGGCTGAAGTGAGTGAGGATTGATAAAATAAGACAGGTTGATAGTAATGAATAATAATAATATTGATGATAATAACAATAATAATAACTAGAAACATTAGGATCAGAAACGAATGGTCCTATGGCTGTGAAGTTTTCTGCTGTGAGTATAGCCAGCATCCTCTACTACAACGGAGACACTAATATTTAAAATCTCAGAAGAGTTCTTATTTCCCAGGTCTCTGTCTTCCTTGAATAATTCAGCAGAAAGCAATGTCCACAGAAGGTAAAACACCATACATGTGGCCTCTACATGACATCAGTGATGGAAACATCAGCTATGGCCTTGTGAAGCTACACCAACTGGTCAGGCACATCTGGAAGGATGAGCATAATCATGGTGGTTTCTGAGTCTTGCAGCTTTAAGGATCCTTTTCATTAAATTAAAAAACATAAAATTTGAAATAGATGTGTGGAACAAGATTACACACTGAAATGACTACTTTATTACCACTTATATCTATTATTTTTACTTGATTTTCACAGTAAAGGAGAAGATAATTGGACATAAGAAGAAGAAGAAGAAGAAAAGTATGTTTTTGCAAGCTATCATATGTAAACCCTTGGGAGAAATATAAAAACTGTAATAAAAGGCATTAGATAAAGGGAAAGGTATTTGTTTTCAACAACACAATTATTTAGCCCAAATCATTTTACATTTTTTTTGTCTTTCCAGTACATGGTGTTAAAACTGTAGGCAATTAATTAATGTCACTTGAAATATCAGTCTTCCTGAACTGCCAGAAAACACAACAGCAAACCTTGTGAAGAAAAACAAAGCAATAATGCCAACACATTTCTGCACCTTTGGATGTCAAATCCATGATTGTTGTTGTACCAGTTGATTGATGTACCAATTGGTTGATGTACCAATTGATTTATGCCTGACATTGTACCACAAAGAGATTTAGAATTTTTGAAGATGTTCCAGAAATCATCCCTTCTAATCCTGTACTAATTTTAAGTCTTCTAGGGGTAGAACTTGCAAGGAGAGCTGTGGAAATGTGAGAGCAAAGGATATTAATCTTGCCTGTTAAGTTCTCTACTATGTTTATAATTGTCCTGTCAGTGGCTTCCACCATTTCTAAAGATGAACCGAGAGCAAAATCAAGAAATAAGAGCAATGTAAAACTTGGTAAAGAAATGTTGCTGTGAAATTGCTGTTCATAATCAGCCCCGTATCTTGTTGAAACTACCATGCAACCTAGAAATGTGGCTGGTTCACATCCTTGCAAAACAACAACCTCCTATTTCTCCTGTCTTCCTGAAACTACCTTATCTCTGTCAAGAAGCAAGTCTCTTTATTGTTCACTGGCTAATCAATATGTCTTTCATTCTCTCAAATGTATTTTTATAGGTTCAAGGGATGCTGATGGTACTCAAAACCCCCAGAATTACTAAAACTTTACTTCAGTGCTATTTCGTTTCATTCACACAATTTTTCACCCTACATCTACTTGTGTTTGGCAAATATTATGCACAGAGAGAAAATTCTGCCATTCATCATTGAGATGTTTCAGGGCTATCTGCAATAATAGTTTATCAATTATTTTTCTTTGAATATATTTCAAGTGTTCAAGAATTTTCATCTTTTATTTTTATCACAGATAATGCCTAGAGTACTACTAACAGTTAATAGTGCCTACATATTGAAGAAATAGAAGACCTAGGAAGTAATATGACAAAAGTAAATTTGAGGTGATATGTACCAACAAGAAGAAGAGTGCCACATATGTTTATATATCATTTATCATAGGTTATATACTATGACATACTAGGCACTGTTTTATGTATTTAGCATTTGTTAAATCATTTGATGCTATAACATTTTATATTCCTGTTAACATCACAATTTACACAAGAGGAAAGTGATGAAGTAACTGATCAATTTTGTACAGCCAATATTGATAAATTGATAGCCTCTGTCATCTGCTTTCTTCATCTATGACCTTGAACCTTGCAAGTGGTTTGAAAGAAAAGAACCAGTGGTATACACAGTAATATAGATAACAACAGTGACAATATTAACAAAGAGTGGGCACAACTATGCTCAGGGCCTCAGATTCTTATCTGCCCTGTCTATTCCCTGTAGTTGTTCATCTTAACCCCAGTCCTACACTATTGTGTAGACGTGGCTTTCTGAGATATCACCTGTCAGAAAACATCACAGATCAGGGAAGGAAGGCTCACATTCTTCAACATAAATTCCGTATTTTTATGTTCTCATACTAATAATAGAATTGTGTCTCTTGAAAATGAAGAATGCTTTTCTCATCACCCAGAATTTTCAACTTTCTAAATGAATGAGCAATAAATGGTGGACAGCTATTCAGGTGCAAGCAATGAGATTAATATATTAAATTTTTCAATTAGCTTCTGCATTTTAATCCCCATTGAAGAAAGGATGGTTAGTGACTACCCTTTCTCAAAAACTTTGCCTCCATGTAGTTGGATAGAAGAAATAAGTGTTTACCATTGAAGAGCCCTTTGGCCTTTTGTTTTGTGTTCTCTTTACATCCCTTTGACCTTCTGATAAAACTATCAAATGGCCTAATAGCTTGCTTTAGTTTTATCATCATATTAACAAAATATATATTTGTTCTGGAGGGTATTAAAAAATAAAGCACCAAAAGCCTTGGCTCTTTGTTGATGTATGCTTTCTTACCTAATAACTAAAGACTTTGAGTTACAATTTTTCCTACCTAGTTTTTCTTTGAGAACTTTATCCGTGACATTTTGAGTATAAATTTTACCTATAGAATGCAAAAATACAGCTTTATGTTTCAAAGAAAAATACTTACCTTGGCTCATAAAAAAATATATGGAATTTCTTCAAGATCAAATAATACTTAGAACACTTGATCCTGGCAGACTGGGTGCAAATGCAATAGAGGCTCATACTTAAATTTAAAATTAAAAGGAAATAAAGACTCAAGGCAAATTGTATCTTTCTCTTGCAAGAGCTCAATTTATCAAGAAGGTTACTTGTAACATTTTGTTAAAGGCATCGCAGTGAACTCTTCTCTTCCCCTAGAAATAGTTCCATTGGCTAGTCTAGATGTGGAGAGACCATACAATATTTTCAAAGTCATGGTGTGAAATTAAAGCAGCAAACCCTGTTTCCTTTTGCCTGTGCCCATGTGTTCTCTCTGCTCACTATTAAAGGTTGGCTAAGGAAGAAGCAGCTGCATAGCACTGGGGTGTGAAATTACCCTTAAGCATATTTGGTGACATTTATTCTTCATCAACCCCTAAGTGCAAGGAAAGCACACCATTTGAGTAGAACTCAACCAAGTACATTTCTGTTCCTCACCATTCAGACACAGTAAGAAATCATATCCTCAGAGAAGTTTTATATTAAAGTTACACATAATGAGTCAGAATATTAAGAAAGTTTAGCATATATCTCTATCTCACATTTTAGCCCACTTCTCAAACTTTCCCTGAAAAAAAAAAGGAATTTATTAGAGTACCCTCAATTCATAAGGCTATCGGTCATTGCAATTTTTGCATAATTTAAAAACAAGTAGAAGTCAGTGTGGCAGAGTTTAATGAATGGTTATGAAGCTGCTATCAGCATAGCTCTACCAAGAAGAAGAGTTCAGTGGTTCACTGAGAACAAAAGCCAGGGTTTGCCCTAACGTTCAGTATGGAAATTGTAAGAGCAGATTAGCCTCTTGAATGAAAATCCCGCTTATCTACAAAACAAGAGTAACTACAGAGAAGTGAGGTGATTCCTGTCAGAGCTGAAAGCTCTCTGAAACTCTCCCTCTTTCCTTAGTGAGAGTTTCCAATTTAACAGCATGCTCTAAATGCATGTGGGAGGAGGTCAAGACAGGAAGTACCCTCCTGTGACCCAGCCTCAATTTCTTGGTTTTCTCTTCTCACCTCTGATAATTATAACTGCCATAGTCTTCTTGAATCATGAAGAGTTTAACCTGAATTCATTCTGTCTTACATTTTTCTCTTGGCACCTTAATTCAAGTACATGTAAATATATGTAAAGTGACGAATACCATAGCTCTGTGCAATGACTCATTTTATCTGGACATCATATTCCAACAGCCTGCAGTTAGATTCATGATCAGTCTCATTTTTGAGGAAACAAGAGGCCATATTAGGTGAAGAAATTTAGTTAGGTAATTCACGGATTGTTGAAGCCAGGTGCAACCTCAAGGCTACAAGTTATTTCTGACATATAAGGTCCAATACTCTAATCCTCATGATCCACATTTTATCCCTGGGAACATCATAGTAGAAGATGTGTACCTACCTTTGGATATTGTCCTTTCATAGCCACATGAGTATAATGGCATGGACACACACTTCTGTACCCACACACATCACTATAATAAACATATTTTAAAAAATAACTGGAATCTAATTTCAAACTGTGTATCATTTGGATGCTAACATTAAGATAAAGAGTTACTTAAGTTTTAGGTGTGACAATATAGGTCTCAAAGACATTTGGGCTGATTAACTAGTGTTTACAAGACTCAAAGAAAAAGAAAATGAAGAGAAAGAAGAGGAGAAAAACAGATGTTTGACTAATGAGTACTCTAGTTTTCACCAGCATTCATTCTACTCTTCCTACTTTTTAAATTATTATTTATAGTGTTCCTCAAATTTTTCATCACTTTTCCATGTTAATTTAATGTGTGGGTCAATATGCATCTGTCTCTCTCTCCCTCCCCCTCCCCCTCTCCCTGCCCCTCCCCCCATCCCTCCCCATCCCCCTCCTCCCTCTACCCCCCCTCTCTCTCCCACCTCATTTTTGGAGGTCAGATAAATATTTCTTCTACCATATTGGGTCTGGGGATCAAACCAAGATAATCAATTTGTAATAGTTACTTTTACTTGCAGAGAAATCTTTCCAATCACAGAATTGTTAACAAAATAAGCTGACAAGCAAACTATTCCTGTGACTTTCAACTATCAAAGAAAATCAAACACCTAGCTTGCTCTATGAAAATCAACATGATAAAGTCCATGTGTCCTGCAATGACTAGCTTTTGAACTTCCCTTTGGCTGACTATACCATAAATCTCCATCATTAAGAATCAGGAGATCAATGTCTAAGACAGAATTGTTTTTCTCCAATATTTACAACAGTGACCCCCAAAATACCAAACACTATAAACACAAATACTTCTAAATATATGGCCCCCAGCTTGTTGAGATCACCAGATTAATGTCCCATAATATTTCACCTTGCAATTGAAAAGTACATTTTTCTCCAATAAATACTTATATTTTCAATTGTAACTTGTAAATTAGTATTGCTCTTTCATCTGTATATGTGCTTATCTTTCTAGATTATTCTTCATACTTTCCCTTCTTCCCTTCCCTGTCTTCACTCTGTCCTTCCACTTCTTTTCCACTTCTTCTTCTTCATTCTTTTCTTCTGTAAGCTTTGAAGGATAATACTAATCAGTAAGACTTTGGGACTTATATTATTATTGTTATAAATACTATGCAAGATTCAGAACTTAGAGAAAACAACACAAGAAAATCAAGCAAACCGGGTAAAACAAATGATATCATATATCAAAGAAAGGTTAACTTGTGGCACATGTCAATGAAAGGATAAGCTTTTTCCAGTAGTTTTAAATAGAAAGGAGAAGGAAGGCTAGTTTTTCCCACATATTCCCTGTAGCCTGACATGCTAAAGCAATGTACTTCCCCAGCTACTGCAAGAATTGCTTTAATTCCTCAAAATAGCACATTACTCATATTGAGTTAAAATTGCTAATTTGAGTTTGTTTTTATACTTTCAGTTGAATTAAATTTGAATTCTAATTACATTAAGATATAATTTTATATTTGTATAAAATTATACACAAATACAAATTATGTTTTAGGTCCTTCTGTACTACTGATAAATTATAGATTATTTATAAATTATATACATAAAATTATTTAAACACAATGAGCTTCTGGTTTCTTCTACCATAAACTAGCATTATTAAACAAATGTCTTCATAGATTCATGCATTACTCATGACAGAAATATGGCTTAATTCCACTCCTCCTCCCACTTCTTGCCTACAAAATATCCTTTGAAATGAGTTAGTTTTTACTAGCTAATAAACATGAATTATGAAGGAAAGTGTGACAAATAAATTTTTTGACAAGAACATACATGTGTCTCAAAGAGTTCACCTTACCACACTTCAAGTTAATAAGTGTGGTATAATAATAAGAATAATATAACAAGAATCTAGAAAGGAGACAATATTTGGAATACATCAGTAATTCTCACATGAAACCCAAATTAGCAACTCCAGAAATAGTAATATTACTCTAGACCAGGAATTTTGAGGGTTGGCCAGTGAGCAATGCTCCAGAATGCATCCTGCCACAAGGCTATCCCAAGCCTTGTCATCTTGTTGAGCTCACACAGCCAGATAATGGCTTATAATGTCAACAATTTTATCATAAATAGGAGAATATGTTTTTCCAAAAGGATTATTTTCTATATTTTCTTAAGATGTATTCATTCTTCTTTTATGTGTGTGGGTGATAGCCTCGATGTACATCTTTAGTGTCCACAGAGACCAGAGGAGGCATTATTATACAGCACTCTTGAAAATAGAATTACAGATGGTGGCAAGCTATGCTATGTATGTTGGGGAGCAAGCCAGGGTTCTCTATAAAGCAAAACATGCTGTAGATGAATAAACTATCTATCCAGCACTGGATTATTTTATGAATTCTAGCTGTAATTTATAAGATAGTGGTGACCTTATAAGACTCTAACTGGAGACCTCTGAGTGAACAATGTGGGGACGGGAATCGATGCAAAAACAAGAGGAATTGTATTTAATCCAACATGCACATGGGGAGAGAATGAACACATGCAGTCCATCCTGCGAGCCTTTATACAGTTCTCAGGGCCACTGCCATTTGGCACAATGTGATTGGCAGAACACTTTGACTTTTTAAACTGATTGGTCTTGAGGGAATGAGGTGGCAAGGACTTCCCTTGTCTGTAGGTGGCCAACCGATGTGTCCCCAACAGCAGGTCAGTTTTCTCTCCCCTGTAGTCTGAAGGGATAAGTGTTCCATGATCTTTCTAAAATTCCTGATCTGACCTCTTCAATCTTTATAGTGCTTATCTTTCTAGATTCTGTCATCTCCATTCTCTGTTTTCCTTCTTCTTTTCCTTCTCCTTTTCAAGTTCAAAATCAGACAAACAAAGAAATTTGAGACAGAAAAACAAAATAAGAAAATTCTATGATTACAAGTTCCCAGCTCCATCTGTCAATGGCCAGTAAGCAGGAAAGAATAACAGTTATCCCACCAGTGACTTTCCCTCTGTACAAAATCTTGATGAATCAAAGTACCACATAGAATTCTCAACAATCTTCAAGATTAGTTTCTAGATATGACCCAAAAATAATTGCACAATTTGGTGATCCTAGCCACCATGCTGCCATTATCTTTGGGGAGTCTGGCCTCTGGAATACTCTTAACTCTCTGAAGATGAAAATCCTGAAATCCTCAGGGCTCCAAAGGGCAATGAGCCACATCAAATTTGCAAACCCATCTGTCTTTCTAAGTATATGGGAAAGAGAGAGATGCTATTTATTCCTCCAAGAGAGATCAGGAAAAAAAGGGCAATTATCTATCTTAAAAACAGCATTTAACTTAATACAGTGTTTTGCCACAAACATTTCTTCATCAACCCCTGAGCCAGTTTCTTGTATTGTTTAAAACAACAGAAATTGTGCTCCCTAAAGCAAGATCCCATGTGACCTTACAAATTATCTGGGAGAACAACATAATGGTTTGTGGGAGTCAGCTTGAGTCTCAGGCAGCAGGGGGTTGGCACCCAGAACTGCCTTGGCTTCAGATCTTCTGACAATTATCAGGTAGGAGAGAAAAGTGGCTCTAGGTTGCCAGCAGTCACACCACAGACAGGAGCCAAGAACCTCTCCAGGCAGCCTACCTGGCCCCGGGAAGTCACCACAGAATGGGGGTAGCAGAGGAAAAGGAAGACAAGTAAGAACTAAAAAAAAAAAAAAAAAGGAGGCTTGCCAATGAAGGATATACATTCACTATGCAACTCATAAACTCCTTGGCTTGGATGTAACCTGCTCCACTCTAAGGAAAAAAAATAGCCCTTGGTCCTGGGTTCTAAGAAGAATGTATGAATATCAGTGCTAGAGATGCATCCTCCCTGAGGCACAGAAGTTGGAAGAATCTGGTTTATTTATTTGCTGAAACTCTTATCCATATTTGTTCTTGCCAAGTTCACTCTTTTCTTTCTACAACCAGTTATCTAAAGACTTTAAATGCCTTTCTGAATGCAAAGCCTCATATAAATTTAAAAGTTTCCTTTGAGCCAAATCTATAAGAGATTCTAAAAAGTAGTAAACTTATATTATTTTCTGGGGGAAAATATAATAATCAACATAATTACTAGCTATATTAATATCATGTGAGATATACTTAAACAATAGTACATGAGAAATGAAAACAGTATCTAAATAGGTCTTAAAATATAAAGGTACTCAATATACATATTTCTTAAGAAAAAATTACAAAAAAATCTGCTTCTTTTGACACATACGTAAACTCAAGAAAGAATGTGATATTAATGCCTAAAAATCTATTTTTGTGCTTATTTCAAAGTGTTTAGTTTCAAGGTACATTTGAAAGAACAAACTAATAAAAGCAGCATTAATCACCGAATGGAAAGACCATTGGTTTGGTGGCCAGAAAGTTATGATTTGAAATCCAAATGATTCCTAGATTGAGTTTGGACAAACAGCAGGATCCCTTAAGTTTTATCTAACTGTTATTTATTGATATCTACCAAAATTAGGCCTGTGTTGAGTTATTCGTCAACAGAAAGGAGCAACAATGAGGCTAGCACATGTGCAAGGGAATGAGCAAGAAGGAGAAATGTTGGATTCCTCAGAAAAAGATGAAGAGATAATGCCTTGCTTAAAGCACTGGGCCAAAGAAAACTTTGATTTGCATCTTGTGTCAGAGATGAGCTATTAAAGGATTTACAGCAGAAGTCATGATGGGCTTTATACTACATCAGCGGGATGACTTAGGCTGCTGTTTGGAGGCAAGGAAACCACTTAGAAGGCTGTCATGAGCCTAGGGTTGAGAGTTAATGTCTTGAATATGGGTGTATTGGGCTAGTAAGAACTAGTTCCTGGATGAACTTTGAAGATAGAGACAATAGAATTTGCTGACAGATTCAATAATGGCCATGAGTAAAAAGAAAAGAAAACAAAAGAAAAGAAAATACAAAAGTAATAATGTCAAAATATTTAGCTAGAGTAAGAGAGGAAATAGAGTCATTAATTGAGACTTTGGAAAGGACAGGATAGGGGTAACAAAGGGATCTATTAAGAGTTTGGCTTAGACAAATATGAGTTATCTGTCCTATATCTAACTCGACATGGAGAACAAAGGCATAATATTTTCGTTAATAAAAATAGGAAAATATTCAAACATTATATCTTGAAGATCCCTATGACTAGAGAACAAAGAGATAAGGAGACTGAAGGAAAAGCTGAGAAGTATGGGGGGGGGGGGGACACACAAGAGAAAATGGTTTCTTGGAAGCCAGATGATGGAAGCATTTCCAGGAGAAAGCAATGTACTATGTTAAATGCTTCTCAGGGGTCAAGGCAAAGGGAGACTCAGATTCAGCCATTACATTTAGCACACTGAAGAGCATTCAATAATGATTTTCAAGGGTTGACCCTTGAGAGGATGGGAGATGATGCCCTGATTGGAATGGTTTCAGGAAAAAGGGAGAAGAGAGAAATTGGAGTCTGCAAGTGCAGAAATCCCTCTCAGAGAGTTTTCCTATAAAAGGAATGAGTGCAAAGGGCTAAACTCATTCCCATAAAAGGAATGAGTGAAAAGGGAAGGAAAGTGGTACTGGGGAACACTCTACCTCTTTTGTGGGAGAATAGAGGGATATATAGTTTTAATGTTAGCTTTATGCAGAAAACTCAAGATTATGCATTTAATTAACTTCAGAGGTAAATACTTTAGGCTTTCTTCTTTCTAGTTTTGCATTGTAGGACAGGGACTTTGTTCCTATTGACACCCAGTTCCATTTACTGTTATCATGATTGCCATCATAACTGTTCCTTAGAATTTCTACTAGTTTAGGCAGAGAACTTTAGTTTCCATAGTCATCCTGAACAATGGCAAGAGTGGTTCATGTCTTTCTGTGAACTAGGCCAGCCTGCATGGCCTTCCCCTTGATTTAACTAGAGTAACCCCATATTAAAATATAGCAATCCAAATCAGGTACAATCATGATTCACCAAGGCTATTGTTCCTACATCAGGATAAGGACAGTGGTTTGTCCTTGCTTAAGGACAGGTGGTCTCTTAGTGGGAACTATCCATTGTTGCATGGTTTCTTCTATGTCCATGCTAACACACCCTATTTCTTCTCTGGCTTTTTTTCTTGCCTATATTTGTGAACCAGGCTCAGAATTTTAGTGTCTCTTTGATAGTTCAATTCCAGAGATGCCATGTTAATCATAGGAGCAATCCTTGGCTTAATGAAAGAAAGCAAAGGTTCTTCTGTAGCTGGAGGGAGCAGGGTCATTTGAGAACTTTGACCAGATACCCAAATTCTATTATACATAGAACTTTTCTTAAAGCATAAGCCTTTGGCTAGCCACTTCTTCCCCCACAATAGATGGGAGGGACAGCTTCCTCTCCTTGACAGCATTTCCTTTAATCACCATGGGTAGATGATGCAGTTTAATTTAATAATGATCATATATATATATATATATATATATACGGGTTTGATAAGAATATTTTCATTCAAGTATATAATGTGTTTTGAACAAATTTCTTCCTATTCCTATATCCCTTTCTTTGCTTTCCCTCCTACTATCACTTTAGTTAGATGTATCCATTCTCTTAACCAGGTTTCTCTCTGCCATATATACATACACTATTTAATGTTTCTATATAAAAATCTAGGATCACCAAATGAGAAAATGTGTGATATTTGTATTTCTGAGTCTAACTTATGACATTTAATATGATAGTCTCTGAATTGCATTGATTTTCCAGCAAATTATATTTTTATTCTTCATCATGTTCATCATGGCTAATGGCTAAACACACGTGTGTGTCTACATACATATTCCTATAACATTTAGCTGTAATAAATAGCACTTCAGTAAAGATTGATATGTAAAAATCTCTGCTATATGTCAATTTATAATCCCTTAGGTAAATTCAATACCTAACCATCAAGGAAATGCTGAGTCATCTGCATAATCTACCTTTGAGTTTTTGAGGAAACAATATGCTACTTTTTATTATGGCTGCACTAACTTATTAAATCCTGTCAGTATTTTAAAAGGCTTCACTACTTTTCCCTTGTCACCAGTACTTGTTGTTACTTGTTTTCTTAATGATTGCCACTGTGACTGCAGTGAGAGGAAAAACAAGTAAAGTTTGAATTTGCATTTTCTTGCTTGTTTAAGATATTAAACTGTTTTTCACATGTTTAGCAGTCATTCATCCCTTACATTTTGAGTATTTTATACTCATTTTTTAGTTCTTTGTTAAACATGTTTGATATTTCAGTATCTTGTTTTTGAGTGTTGTCTATACTCTAGCTATTAAACTGTCAAATGTACAGGCAGTCCTATATTTCTCTCATTCTGTAGGTTGTCTCACTTGTTTCCTTGGGTACCAAAGCTGTTAATGTAATGCAGCCATAGTTGCAGTTGTAGCTGTTTTGTGAGTGCTCAGTTAGATTATAAGAAAGTTATCATGCTGGTATCTTGATGCTCATTGGGGTTCTATGCTTGGGATCTTACATTAAGATCTTTTAGCCATTTGGAATTGATTTTTTGGGGGGGGGGTGGTTAGAGACAGGGTTCTCTGTGTAGCCTTGGCTGTCCTGGAACTCACTCTGTAGACCAGGCTGGCCTTGAACTCAGAGATAGGCCTACCACTGCTTCCCAAGTGCAGGGATTAAAGGCGAGTGCCACCACTGCCTGGCTTGGAATTGATTCTTGTGCAAAGTAAGATACAGGATCTAGTTTCACTTTTACATATGAATACCTAGTTTTTTCAGCATCCTAGATAGAATAGGCAACTTTTTATTAACGGATATGTCACTGTTCAATGCCAACTAAAATAGGTAGTTATGGAGTTGGTTTGGGAATTGCTCTTTAGCCACCATTAGTAT
The DNA here is from genome assembly GCF_000001635.26 of Mus musculus. Lineage (NCBI taxonomy): Eukaryota > Metazoa > Chordata > Mammalia > Rodentia > Muridae > Mus > Mus musculus. Next base: position 104,473,133 of record NC_000067.6, read on the forward strand.
ATTCATATGCAGGGGGCAGAATCCATGATTTTGGGAGAGATAGGTTAAACCAAATCACTTTAGAAATAGGCACCATACAGCATCAGATTCATAAAAGAAAGATGAGTAATGGAAACCAGAAATGACTCCAGAGCCTGGGTTGTTTAAAAAGAAAACCTAGAAAATGAAATGAGACTATTTGACTCCCAGAAATGCACTGGTTATGGGGGCAAGGGGATATGAAGAATATTACTAGGAGCAGAACAGATTATAAAGATTGATATAGAAGGGTGATTTCCCTAAATAAGTATTGGGTATGCTGATTTTATATGCTGGTTCTGGTGCTGTCGGTGTTGGCATTTTGTCGAGGATCTGACCCACAGTACCCTGGCAGCAGCCAGATATTCCTGACTCGCTATAAAAGAGGATTCTCACGGGCCCAGAGCCCTCAGGACACAGAAACCAAGGCTACTCGACATCATCAGGATCCAGTTCTTCTACCACAGCAAGCTCTGGATACCTCAGCACCACAGAAAAGGAACTTTTGCATTTAAAATCACATTTCACAACGATAATAAAGGACTTTAAGGACATAAATAACTCTCTTAAACAAATACAGAAGCACAGGTAAACAGGTAGAAGACCTTAAAGAGGAAAAACAAAAACTCCTTAAAGAACACAACCAAACAGGTAAAGGAATTAAACAAAATCATCCAGGATCTAAAAATGAAAATAGCAACAATAAAGAAATTACAAAAGGAGACAAACCAGGAGACAGAAAACATAAGAAAGAGATGAGGAGTCATAGTTGCAAGTATCAGCAACAGAATACAAGAGAGAGAAGAGAGAATCTCAGGTACTGAAAATACCTGCAGTGGCTGGTTCTTTGTATCAAGTTGACACAAGCTAGAGCTGTCACAGAGAAAGGAGTTTCAGGTGAGGAAATGCCTCCATGAGATCCAGCTGTAAGGCATTTTCTCAATTACTGATCATGGGGGAAAGGCCACTTATGGGTAGTACTATCTCTGGGATGGTAGTCTTGGATTTTATAAGAAAGCAAGCTGAGCAAGCCAGGAGAGCAAGCCAGTAAACAACATACCTCCATGGCCTCTGCATCAGCTCCTGCTTCCTGACCTGCTTGAGTTCTAGTCATGACTTCCTTTGGTGATGAACAGCAATGTGTAAGTATAAGCTAAATAAACCCTTTCCTCCCCAACTTGCTTCTTGGTCATGATGTTTGTGCAGAAATAGAAATTCTGACCAAGGCAATACCATGAAAAACATTGACACAACAGACAAAGAAAATACAAAATGCAAAAATCTCCTAAACCAAAACATCCAGAAAATACAGGACACAATAAATAGACCAAACCTAAGGATAATAGGTATAGAAGAAAGTGAAGATTCCAAACTTAAAGGGTCAGTAAATATCTTCAACAAAATTATAGAAGAAAACACCCCTATCCTAAAGAAAGAGATGCCCATGAACATAAAAGAAGCCTACAGAACTCCAAATGGACTGGACCAGAAAAGAAATTCCTTCTGTCACATAATCATCAAAACATCAAATGCACAAAACAAAGAAAGAATATTAAAAGCAGTAAGGGGAAAAGGTCAAGGAACATATAAAGGCAGACTTTTCAGAATTACACCAGGCTTCTCACCAGAGATTATGAAAGCTAGAAGATCCTGGACAGATATCACAAATGCCAGCCCAGGATATGATACCCAGCGAGAATCTCAAGTAATATAGATCAAGAAACCAAGATATACCATGACAAATTTACACAATATTGTTCCACAAATACAGTCCTACAAAGGATAATAGATGGAAAATTCAAACACAAGTAGGGAACTACAACCAAGAAAAAGCAAGAAAGTCATCTTTTAACAAAGAGAAAAGAAGATAGCCACACAAAAATAATTCCACCTCTAACAATAAAAATAACAGGAAGCAATAATCACTATTCCTTAATATCTCTTAACAACAATGGACTCAATTTCCCCAATAAAAAGACATAGATTTACAGGCTGAATACATAAATAGGGCTCAGCATTTAGCTATATACTGGAAATGTCCCTTAGTGGAAAAGACAAACACTACCTCAGAGTAAAAGGCTGGAGAACAAATTTCCAAGCAAATAGTCCCAAGAAACAAGCTGAAATAGCTATTTTAATATCGAATATAGTTGACTTTCAATGAATAGTACTGAAAAATAAGGAAGGACACTTTATACTCATCAAAGGAAAAATCTACCAAGATGAACTCTCAGTTCTGAACATCTATGCTCTAAATGCAAGTGTACCCACATTCATAAAGAAACTTTTCTAAAGTTGATAGCGCACATTGCACCTCAAACATTAATAGTAGGAGAGAGTTCAACACCCTACTCTCATCAATGGACAGATCATGAAAACAGAAACCAAACAGAGACATAGTGAAATTAACAAAAGTTATGAACCAAATGGATTTAACAGATATTTATAACACATTTCTTCCAAAAACAAAAGAATATACTTTCTTCTCAGCACTTCATGATACCTTCTCCAAAACTGACTATATAATCAATCACAAAACAGGCTTCACCAGATACAAGAAGATGGAAATAATCCCATGCATCCTTTCAGATTATGATAGACTAAGGCTGGTCTTCAATAACAACAAAACAACAGAAAGCCCACATACACATTGAAGCTGAATGATACTCTACTCAGTGATAACTTGGTCAAGGAAAAAATAAAGAAAGAAATTAAAGACTTTTAAAAATTTAATGAAAATGAAGGTACAACCTACCCAAACTTATAGGACAGCATGAAAGCAATGCTAAGTGGAAAACTCATAGCTCTGAGTGGTTCCAAAAGGAAACTGTAGATAGCATACACTAGGAGCTTGACAGCAAGTCTGAAAGATCCAGACAAAAGAAGCCAATACACCCAAGAGGAGTAGATGCCAGGAAATAATCAAACTCGGGGTTGAAATTAACCTAATAGAAACAAAAAGTACTATGGGAAGAATCAAGAAAACCAGAAGCTGGTTCTTTGAGAAAATCAACAAGATAAATATACCCTTACCCAGACTGACCAGAGACCATAGAAACAGTACCCAAAATAAAAAAATCAGAAGTGAAAAGGGAAACACAACAACAGAAACTGAGAAAATTAAAAATAAATCATCATATCCTACTGCAAAACTGGAAAATATAGATGTAATGGACAATTTTTTACACAGATATCAGGTACCAAAGTTAAATCAGGATCATATAAACCATTTAAACAGTCCCATAACCCCTAAAGAAATAGAAGCAATCATTAAAAGTCTCCCAACCAAAAAAAAAAAAAAGTACCAGATAGAAATAGTGCAGAATCCAATCAGACCTTCAAAGAAGACCTAATAGCAATACTCTGCAAACTTTTCCACAAAATAGAAACAGAAAGAACACTATCCAATTCCTTCTATGAAGCCACAGTTATGCTGCTACCACAACCATACAAATACACAACAAAGAAAGAGAGCTTCAGACAAATTTCCCTTATGAATATCAATGCAAAGATACTCAATATAATTCTGGCAAACCAAATCCAAAAGCACATCAAAATGATCATTCACCACAATCAAGTAGGCTTCATCCCAGGGATTCAGGGAAGGTTCAATATTAGGGAATCCACCAATGTAATCCACTACATAAACAACCTCAAATAAAAAAAGCTGCATGATCATTTCATTATATTCTGAAAGAGCATTTGACAAAATTCATCATCCCTTCATGGTAAAAGTCTTGGAAAGATCAGGAATTCAAGGTCTGTACCTAAACATATTAAAGCAATGTACAGCAAACCAGTAGCCAACATCAATGCAAATAGAGAGAAGCTTGAAGCAATCCCACTAAAATCAGGGACTAGACAAGGCTACCCACTCTTTCTCTATCTAATATAGTACTTGAAGTTCTACCTAGCCCAATTATACAGCAAAAGGATATCAAAGGGATATATATTGGACAGGAAGAATTCAAAGTATCAGGTGACATCAGATGCTGGAGAGGATGTGGAGAAAGCACACTCCTCCATTGCAGGTGGGATTGCAACCTGGTACAATCACTCTGGAAATCAGTCTGGGAGTTTCTCAGAATATTGGACATAGTACTACCTGAAGACCCAGCTATAACACTCCTTGGCATATGCCCAAAAGATGCTCCAACATATAATAAGGACACATACTCCACTACATTCGTAGCAGCCATATTTATAATAGCCAGAAGATGGAAACAACCCAGACATCCCTCAATAGAGGGATGGATACAGAAAATGTGTATTTGTACATTGGGATACTATTCAGCTATTTAAAAAAAATGACTTCATTAAATTCACAGAAAAATGCCTGGATGTAGAAATTATCATCCTGAGTGAAGTGACTCAGTCACAAAAGTCCACACATGGTATGTACTCACTGATAAGTGGATAGTAAGTAAAGAACTTGGAATAACCACGATACAACTCATGGATCACATGTAACTCAAGAGAAAGGAAGACCAACGAGTAGATGTTTCATTCCTACATAGAAAAGGGAACAAAACAAGGGAAATAGATGGTAGGAAGGACTTGGGAGTAAGAGAAGATGGGGGGAGGGGAGGCAGAATCAGGTATTTGAGATGGAGGAGATGTACAGAGGGCAGGAAATAGAACAGAGGTGTGTAGCAATGTGAAATGAGGAAGTGCGTGTAGTAATCTGAAAGCCGAAGGATGCCAGAAAAGCAAGAGCCCCCCAGGACCTCATGGGATTGATATTAGCTGAAATACTCCACAAACGGGAGAGAGAACCTGCTGAGATGAGACCATATCCAGAGGTTAGGTTTGGCCCCCTGGTTGAGGGATTGGGCCACCCACCCATCTTCAAAATTTTAACCCAGAATTGCTCATGTATAAAGGAAATACAGGGACAACTAGTGGAGCAGAGACTTAAGAAAAGGCCATCCAGAGACTGCCCCACCTGTGGATCCATCCCACATCCAGACACCAAAACGAGACACTATTGCTGATGCCACAAAGTTCTTTCTGACAGTAGAATGATACATATGTCTCCTGAGAGGCTCTGCCAGATCCTGACCAATACAAATGCAGATGTTCGCAGTCAACCATAGAACTGAGCACAGGGACCCCAATGGAAGAGTTAAGGAAAGGAGTTAAGGAGCTGAAGGGGACGTATCTGACATCAATGGGATGGGAGTCCCTTGATCCTCTGACTGCTTGATGCACCAGTGTAGAGGAATACTAGTGTAGTGAGGCAGGAGAGCATAGATGGGTGGGGGAGCACCCTCATAGAAACAGGGTAAGGGGGCATGGGATAGGGGGTTTTAAGAGGGGAAATGGGAAAGAGGGATAACATTTGAACTGCAAATAAACAAAATAAAATAAAATTACATAGTGCAAGAGGGGGGCTGCTTGCCCCTTCTTCCTCTTCCTCTGCTTCTACTTCCTTCTCCTCTTCTTCTCTCTCTCTCTCTCTCTCTCTCTCTCTCTCTCTCTCTCTCTCTCTCTCTCTCTCTCAATTCCCCTCCCCATGCCCCGAGTAAACGCTATACTATACTATACTATACTATACTATACTGTTCTATACTATACTATTCTATACTATTCTATACTATACTATACTATACTATACTATTCTATTCTATACTATACCATCATATAGCTGCTCCCTTAAGGGGAGCAGATGCCTGAGCATGAGCCTACAGAGGCACTCCATTTCCTCACACCTGACTATATATCCACCAAACATATTCCTTCTCTACTTTTTATTTTTATAAAGCACAACAGTCTGACCTTGACAGTCATATAATGCTCTCATCCTAAAAGCATCAAATTTGCTGAACCATATGATTTCTTCAATTTATCCTTGAATAAATAAATTCAGAAGAATATCTATTGTTAAACAGTCATAACATGCACCTCACAATGCCTTGTTCAAGCATTTGGATATCATGAAGTTATTCTCTTTATATAGTTGACAACCTTAACTATTTATGTATCAACACTTTCTTAAGGTGAGACACAGGTGGCATTCAGGCACATTCATCAAAGCAAAGCAACTCCATTTCCTTCACCTCTTCATCTCTCTTGGTCTGTAGCCTCCTCACTTTCTGCCTTGTTACCTGGATTACTGAATTCTCCTGTGCTGGGCTGTGCCACAGCTGTTGTAGGGCCTTCGGTTCTGATAACAACCCTCAACTACTTGCTCAGTTCTGTGTCACAGCTGCTGTAGGTCCTTAGGCTGTGATAACAGCCCTCAGCTACTTGCTCAGTTCCCCTTTTAATTCTTCAACAGAGAAGTGTCATTTAGGGACTGGAGAAAATCGTTCATATTAGAATAACAAGTCATATGCAATCATTGAATGGGATCTGAAAATAGTACGTTGATGAAAAGAAAGACAAATAGCTTATTAATACAAATTTACTTCTATTAGATAAAAGTACATATGCCTTTGAAGTGGGAAGATGGATGGCAGAACCTCATCTACCCAAATAGGACATTAACCTAGGCTAGCACTTCAAATCAACTATCATGTAGCATCATTTTGTCCCTAAAATACTGTTTCCTGCACTAGAATAACTGTCTGTTTTCCTTCTTCACAGCTGCTTTTTATCCATGAAAAGAATACTTTTTTTTTTTTTTCTTCAGAACGTGCCATCAAACATTTGGCTGAATTAATCTCCCATCTGTAAAACACACTTTACTTGGATTATCAGCAGGGTATCTGTCCTCTCTGAATTTGTTTTCTGGGGAATGGGAATTTATTCAAGTAAATTAATTTGCAAACAGATACAGCCATTGCTGGATGAATGGATTTTCACTTGGCACTCAGAGGTGTAGCTCTGTGGGTATGTGAGCTGCTGGCATTCGCTGAAGTCCTTAGATTGTCTGCCAAGCCCATTCCTATAATGCCTCAGGAAAATATATGTGACAATTCTGAAGCTTGGAACACAACTCAACCATCTAGCTTCCAGCTCTAAGTTTGATTTTTGGAGGCATTGTGTAAACTCATCTTTCTGGGAGATGCTCACAGAATAATGCCTTTCAGATGCATCTCTTTCATGATAAAGACTCAACCAGAACTCTTCAGATTCTCTCATGAACTTTGAACATAAGGTCTCTAGGTACTTCTAGTGCTTGAGTCGTGAAAGTGGCTTACCGATATCCTTTCCATGTGTTTGAGTCTGAGCACTAAAGAATTCTGAGTCCCAGTTTCATCGTTTGTAAGAGAAAATAAAAAAAAAAAGCAATGAATTTGATTTTTTTTGATTTACAGTTTAAGATTTCTCTGTAAAAAAAATTGAATTTTTCCTTCAACTCTTATGTAATTTTTCTCTTAAAGATCTGACATTTTGATGTAAACTAGAAACTAATTCACCTGATCATGTTTGCCCAAAATATATCTGCATTTGTTTCAGTGAAATATCAAAGATCCATAAGGATGTATCTTGCCAAAATAATATTCTTTCAAGAGGCCATCATTGTACACACACACATACACACACACACACACACACACACACACACACACACACATACAATTTCCTTAAAGGGAGAGGAAAAGCTGATATTTCTAAGACATAATTGTAATTAGACAAGAAGGGGATCCAAGCTGAATGCAGACAGGTTCCTTAACGCCGGCTGTAAATGGGCTTCCTTTATTAACCAAACAACCGGAGAGGCATTTTTGGCAGTGGGAATGAAATAAAAGAAGTGTTTTTCTGTTGTTGTTTTGAGTTTTTGTAGTTCCTGATTTTTTATCTGCTAGACTTTACAGAGAAGAAAACTCATTTGAAGAAAAATGCTAGGTCAAAAATTGAAGTAGCATTGATTCTATCTAACTTTTTCTGGTGCAATTTTTTCGATACCTTGTGAATATGTTTATTAGTATTTCTTTTTGTAATTTGTAAAGAAATACTCACCGCAGAGCTTCAAATATGAGCTAGGCATCAGCTTTGCCTCTTGCAAGGCTGAAGCCTATAAAATAGCTCTGGGATGATAAAATATCTGAATATCAGCAGGGCACTCTGAACTCACCCTCCAAACTGGTTGGTTCTAGCACAAAATATTCCATTGGCCCCTCAAGGGATTAAAAAAATGTGGATGTCAATCAATATAACCAGCAGTTCCTTCACAGTCAGAGTTTCTGCAGTGCATAAGCATCCTGTGAGGGCAGCAATTCAGGCTCTCTTAAAGGAAAAGCTGTATACCACTCCACAAGATATATGGATTAGTAGATAAGTAGATAATCAAGTAATCTGATATATATATATATATATATATATATATATATATATATATATGCTTGCCTGAGTCATGTCTCATTTCTTCCCCAAGCCAATACTATTTTTAGCACAGTGAATTATTCATTTTTGTAATTAGCATTGTGAAAATATAAAATGTGGCTTTTGCGATTCTAAAAACTGTTTACAGTTTGCAAACTTTATAAAAAAACATAATTTGTAATACTTTTAAATTCTTTCTTTCTTTCTTCTCACTTTATTTTTTAATTTACTTCTTTTTGGTATTTTTGAGAGCAAGGATCTCTCTACCCAGTCCTGGGTGTACTGAACCTCACTATGTAGAAGGAGGAGACTAACCTCTAACTCACAGAGAGCTGCCTGCCTCTGCATCCGAAGAGCCTGTAGTTAAAGGCATGTGACACCACTCCTGGATTTCTTTTATTCTTTAAAATTATTTGCAAGAATATGGTTCACATTTCCCTGGTATGATGTGAACATGTCCATGAAGAATTTAGTTTAAATAAGGAGTCTCATCAATTTTACCTGGTTTTAGGATTCTAGGTATAAGGGGTCAGAAAACTCTATGACATTCTGCCCTATCCAATAGCTGCTTGTGATATGAGACTATTCTGAGGAACATAATGAAAGGTGAATGGAATAAGAAGGTGGTAGCACAAGCCATGCCTTTGTTTAGTAGCCACCTGAGGGTGAAGGCTAACACAGCAGAGGGACAGGACATTTCTCTCAGCACAGCAAGTTCTACTGAGAGCACTTAGTTCTACAGAAGTTGACCTTCCATGTAGAGCAGTGTAGACAAATTTTTAAACATCATCTTTCACTGGCTCTGCTTTGTATAGTAAAATAAGATGTGGCTTCTCTTTGAAAATTTCCTTGCTTTCAGTAAAACTGGTTTCTCCAATAAAACTCTTCTGCAACTCCTCTCTCTCTCTCTCTCTCTGTCTCTCTCTGTCTCTCTGTCTCTCTCTCTCCCTGTCTCTCTTTGTCTCTCTGTCTCTCTGTCGCTCTCTGTCTCTGTCTCTCTCTCTCTCTCTCTCTCTCTCTGTGTGTGTGTGTGTGTGTGTGTGTGTGTGTGTGTGTGTAGGTCTGAACAGGCTAGGGAGCATTCCTAGCCTTTCCTCAAACAGTTTTCATGGTCATTCTTTCTTTCTACTGCTTAAGTATTCTGCTAATTCTGTTCCAGTATTTCATTTTAAGTGGTGCAGAAATGAAAGTGGCATTACTCATCAAAAATATTTAGGTTTTATAATTATAAAATGCATGTGATAAGAGAGAAATTAGATATTCTGAAAGTAGTAAACCTCTAACTTGATTTGAATATTTTATTCAAAGAGGATGATGTAATTAGATATGCTCAAAGTAACACATTCCATCATCCAGAATACAGGTCCATGACCAGAAAAGCAAGTATGAGGAAACCTAGATATTGCAACTTCATGCCCATGAAAAGAATGTGTGTGTGTGTGTGTGTGTGTGTGTGTGTGTGTGTGTGTGTGTATGTGTGTGTATGTGTGTGTATGTGTGCATGTGTGTGTGTGCATGTGTGTGTGTGCATGTGTGTGTATGTTTGTATGTGCGCTGGATAGCTTGTATAGGTATGATTACACAACTGTTTCAGTATTATTGGGTGCCTTTTGTTTGTCTCTGTGTGTATCTCTGTCTGTGTCTTTATGAATCTATGGTCAAGTGTTTCTGTGTCTCTGTGACTGTGTGTGTGTTTGATATGTGTGTCTGTATGTGTATTGGAGTGTGTATGTATGGATGAAATTTGGAGGATATCTGTGTGTTTCTGTGTGCATATCTATGTGTATCTGTGTGTGTGTGTGTGTGTGTGTGTGTGTGTGTGTGTGTGTGTGTAGTAATATTTCACACTGTCCCCAGTAGTGTGTAGTGTGTCCATGTTGAAAATTTCAGACATGTCTGTCAAATTTCTTTCTTTTTTTTTTGTTTGTTTTTGTTTGTTTTTGTTTTGTTTTTTGTTTGTTTGTTTGTTTTTGGGGGGGTTGTTTTCATTTTTTGTTTTTTTTTTCTTTTTTTCTTTTTTTGTTTGTTTTGAGACAGGGTTTCTCTGTGTAGCCCTGGCTGACCTAGAACTCACTCTGTAGACCAGACTGGTCTCGAACTCAGAAACTCAACTGCCTCTGCCTCCCAAGTGCTTGGATTAAAGGTGTGTGTCACCACACCCATCTTAGATTTCTTATCTTGAGAAGTTACCACTCCCAAAGAAGAGATGCTGTCTAGTCCTGCTATACTTTGTGGTGTCACATTAACTCAGGGCATTTACCTCCATATGATGTATAAGCATAACTTTTAACTTGTAAATTTGGGGCTAGAAATAGAAAAGTTTTGCTCCTTATGGTTTGTCTAATTGATTAAGAACTAGAACCAATATTATAGTTCTTTCTCCTTTAGAACACTCTCCTCTAGTTTCTTCTCCTAAGGAAGAATGTAACAAAATATTATAGTCTCACAACAATTTTTCTACATTTCTCGTGGGTTTTATGAAGTTTCCATATCCAACCTCTATTCCAGGAAAAGGACAAGACATTTCCTCACAAATACCCACATTACTACACTAGATTTTGCCTCCTGGCTCTTGTCATCTTTTGGGAGATTTCTTGAATCTCCTCCTTGGCAGCATTCAATCTGGAACGAGAAGAATGAGACATGGGAGTCATTCCAAGTCTTTGAAAGCTATCTCTTGTATGCAGAAGTTGGATATCCAAGAAATAGAGTCCTCATAAACTTAGGTAAGAAGCTGTTTGGCAATATAATTTTCACAATAACTTATCAGACATCTATGTCATCTGACTTCTGCCAATTTTGCACACTAGCAATGACCAACAAATTTCTCTCTATGCATATTCCCATTGTCCTGGTATCTACCATGGAGACATGTGAAAGCCTATGAGAAGGACAATTGTATCCCCAAGTCTATCTTCTCACCTAGTCATTTGGTCCAACTAAGAAACTTTACTAAGTCTTTGTCATCTAAATCCTGTTAATAAAATCTTTGTTGGCATTTTCAAGTTTTCTAGGTCTGCCATCTCCATATGACCTCAAACTTTTGATATCTGTTTTAAAGACAAAAAGAAAAATCTTTCAGCTTATTGCCTTCCAATAACTTGTCAATTCAAGAGTTACAAGTATATACTACTTATTCCCTTAGCATGTATAAGGCACAAAATATCTTCTAAGTTACAGAAGAAGATAGTGTTTTGAAAATATGTTGTATACGTTGGGGCATTATCTTTCCAGCTTGCTTTATCTGTGTCTTACAGTTGCAAAAAAAAAGAGAAATCACCAAAATCATAGGTGTAACAATACCTTGCCTTCTGTGCCATGTAAGTCATGCTTATTATTTGGTCAAGTTCATAAACACATTCCTAGGAATTTCAGGTAGGAGTAGTTTTAACACAATAACAGTTACCTTGAAACTATCCACCTGTTAAATGTGATTTTTTTTCAAAGACTTACCAATGTTTATAGGCAGTATCATTTTTAATACTAAAATTTTGAAGCTCCTCAAGTCTTTAGTAGTACAAATTTAGTTACAATTGTTTTTTTTAATTTTTTTATATTGCATATTTTCCTTATTTACATTTCAAATGTTATCCCCTTTTCCGGTGGACCCCCCAAACACCCTATCCTATCACCCTCCTTGCTTCTATGAGGGTGTTCCCCCACCCAACCACCCACTACCACCTCCCTGCCCCCCAGTTGCCCTACAATGGGGCATCGAGCCTTCATAGGACTAAGGTCCTCTCCTCCCATTGATGTCCAACAAGGCCATCCTCTGCTACATATGCAGCTGGAGCCAAAGGTCCCTCTGTGCATACTCCTTGGTTGGTGGTTTAGTCCCTGGGAGCTGTCAGGGGAGGGGATGATTAGTTGATATTATAGTTCTTCCTATGGGGTTGCAAACCCCTTCAGTTCTTTCAGTCCTTTCCCTAACTCCTCCACTGGGGACCCCCATTGGGGACGCCATAGTCAGTCTAGTGGTTGGCTGTGATCATCTGCTTCTGTTTTTGTCAAGATCTGGCAGAGCCTCTCAGGAGACAGCTATATCAAACTCCTGTCAGCATGTACTTCTTAGCATCCACAATAGTGTCTGGGTTTGGTGTCCATATTTGGAATGCAGCCCCAGGTGGGACAGTCTTTGGTTGCCATTTCCTTCACTCTCAGCACTTTTTTTTCTCTGTATTTTCTCCCATGAGTATTTTGTACCCCCTTATAAGAAGGACAAAAGCACCCACACTTTTGTCTTCCTTCTTCTTGAGCTTCATGTGGTCTATGAATTATATCTTGGGTATTCCAAGCATTTGGGCTAATATCCACTTATCAGTGAGTTCATGTGTATTCTTTTGTGACTAAGTTACCTCACTCAGGATGAGATTTTCTAGTTCCATACATTTGCCTACAAATTTCATGAGTTCATTGTTTTTGATAGCTGAGTAGTACTCCATTGTGTAAATGTGCCACATTTTCTTTATCCATTCCTCTGTTGAAGGACATCTGGGTTCTTTCCAGCTTCTGGTTATTATATATAAGGCTGTTATGAACATAGTGGAGCATGTGTCCCTGTTATATGTTGGAGAATCTTTTGAGTATATGCCCAGGGTTGATTCGGTTGATCTGGTTGGCTGGGCATATGTCCCTTTCCTCCCTTACCACTTCATATGCATCCCTCCCAAAGCTTCACACTCCGTCAAAGTGGACAACCTTCCCCCAGTAGAGGAAAACCAGTCTTCAGTCAAAGTTTATATATAAGTAGCAGTGCTCCTCTGCTAGAACCTCTAAACAAGATCTCAAGGCTATATTTGATCTTAACAGGACTGAGCTATGAATAAACCCTTAGACTCATCTTAGCCACTCAGCTGGGCTTTCTATCCCTTTGTTTGGGGGTAGTTACACATAGAACATAACCTATTAACTGTAATAACCCTGTTTGATGGTATAAATCTTAGATTTTTCTTTCTTTAATTTTATTGTGGGAAGAAAACTAAATATGAACTTTACTTTCTAAACAAGTAGTATAATGCTCTATGGATACAATAACATAGAATACATCTCTAGAATTACTTCTTTTTTGGTTAGTAATTCACATTTCTTCCCTTACTAGCTTTTGGAAACCACTCCCCCATGATTTAAGTTTGATGACTTTAGAAATCTTTCACCATTAGAATAACAACATTTGTCTCTCTGAGAATATCTTTCTATGATTGACTCAACACATACAGTATAACATTTCCAAGGTTTATATTTTCATATGCAGTGTTCCCTTCATTTTTGAATCTCAATTATATTCTACCACATACAATGAACCTTGGGTCAGAAGAGCATCCCTTAAATACCTTGATGAAATCACAGTCAGAGCAGTTGGTAAGAACCGTCCGGAAGTAATATAGCTGCTGCTGGGAATCCAGTGGACTGGGGACCCATCACCAGCCAACCCTACCCCCAAGCCCCATCAAATACCCCTCCCCTTCTGCCTGGTCATTTCTGCTGGGGCAGACTGCTAGCTAGTCTGCCTCCCACCAGGAGACAACATATCATGAACCAGCCTGGAAAATCTGCTGTACTCAGAAAAGTTGGACAACAGTCTGATTGCTCCCCTGAAGACCTAACAGTCTGAAGGGATCCTGGAAGATCTACTGCAGCCAGAGCAACAGATCAGCACCTTCTCTAACCCTCTGAAGACTCCCCAGTTGGAAGGCCCTATAGTTGATCTGTCACAGCCAGGGTTGCAAGCCTAACAGGAAACCTGAAGCAACCCAGGGACAAAAGAGGCAGACTCCAGACAGAGTCACCCCAACCAGCAAATACCAGGAACAAGCAGATGGTGAGAGGAAAGCACAAGACCTTAAGCAACAGAAGCCAAAATACATGAACATTAACAGAGTCCAGTGCTCCCACCACAGCAAGCCCTGAATTCCCCAACACATCTGAAAATCAGGAAACTGACCTAAAATCCTATCTCATGAAGATAATAGAGTCCTTTATTGAGGATATAAGTAACTCATTGAAAGAAATACAGAATAACACAATCGAACAGGTGAAGGAATTAAATAAAGCAGCCCAAGACCTAAAAGTAGAAGTAGAAAAAATAAAGAAAATGCAAATAGAAGCAAACCTGGAAATGGAAAACCTAGGAAAGAGATCAGGAATTACATATGTAAGTATCACCAACAGAATGCAAGAGACAGAAGAGAGAATCTCAGGTGTAGAAGATACCATAGAAGAGATTGACACAACTGTCAAAGAACATTCAAAACATAAAAAACTCCTAACCCAAAGCATTCAGGAAATTCAGAACACAACGAAAAGACCAAATCTAACAGTAATTGAAATAGAGGAGAATGAAGATTCCAAACTCAAAGGATCTGAAAATGTCTTCAACAAAAATCATAGAAGAAAATTTCTCCAACCTAAAGAAAGAGATGACCATAAAGGTATGAGAAGTACATTGAACACCAAATAAATGGGACCAGGAAAGAAAATTTCTTTGGCGCATAATAATTAAAACACTAAACCCAGGGAACAAAGAAAGAATATTAAAATCTGCAAAGGAAAAAGGCCAAGAAACATACAAAGGTAGAACTATCAGAATTACACCAGACTTCTCAAAAGAGAATGAAAGCCAGAAAAGTCTGGTCAGAGGTCACGAAGACTCTATCAGAACACAAATGCCAGCCCAGGATACTATACCCAACAAAACTCTCAATCAATATAGATGGAGAAAACAAAATATTCCAGGACAAAACCAAATTCAAACATTACCTATATACAAATCCAGCCCTAAGGAGGATCCTAGAAGGAAAACTTCAACACAAAGAAGGTACCTACATCAACTATCAGACAAAATATCTCACATCTCACAGCATCTCACAAAAAAAGCCAAAAGGAAAGAACCACAAACACATAAAGCCACCTACAAAACCAAACATATCAGGAACCAACAGTCATCTCTCTTTATTATCTCTCAATATTAATGGACTCAACTCACCCATAAAAAGAAATAAGCTAACAGACTGAATATGCAAACAAACCCAGCATTTTGCTGCATAAAAGAAACACACCTCAATAACAAAGACAGTTACTGTCTCAGAGTAAAAGGAAGGAAAATGGTCTTCCAAACAAATGGTTCCAGGAAACAACCTGGAGTTGCCATCCTAAGGTCCAAGAAAATAGACTTTCAATCAAAACTTATCAAGTGTGATGAGGAAGGACACTTCATATTCATGAAGGGGAAAATCCACCAAGAGAAAGTCTCAATTCTAAAACATCTATGCCCCAAATACAAGGGTACCCAAATTCATAAAAGAAACTTTACTAAACCTCAAAACACACATTGATCCTCCCACAATAATAGTGGGAGACTTCAACACCCCACTCTCACCAGTGGACAGGTCATTGAAACAGAAACTAAACAAAGGCACAATGAAACAAATAGAGGTTATGAAACAAATGGATTTAACAGATATATAAAGAACATTTCACCCTAAAAGAAAAGAATACACCTTCTTCCCAAGACCTCATGGTACCATCTCCAAAATTGACCATATTCACAGAACAACCTTCAACCAATAAAAGAAGATTGAAATAATTCCATAAACCCTATCAGATCACCATGGACTAGAGCTGGTCTTCAATAACAGCAAAAACAACAGAATGCCCACATACATGTAGAAAGTGAACAACTTTGTACTCAATGACAACTTGTTCATGAACAACATAAAGAAAGAATTAAAGACTTTTAAGAATTTAATGGAAATGTTTACACATCATTCCCAAACTTATGGGACAGAATATAAGCAGTGTTAAGAGGAAAATTCATAGCACTAAGAGCCCTGGTAGAGAAACTGGAGAGATCTTACAATACAAAGAATCTATAAAACCAAAATCTGGTTCTTTGAGAGAATCAATAAGATAGATAAACCCTGGCTAAACTAAATAAAGGGAACAGAGGCAGTATCCAAATGAAAAGGGAGACATAACTGCTACATACCCTCCAGAAGTGACTGGCAGGACAGGACTAGAAACCTGGATGCAGTCCTGAAGTGAAAAGTTCATGGAAACTTAGTCTCCTGGAACCCTTGCATCCTGTATAACAAATGCTCCAAACTTGTCCTTGCGAATGGATCTGTGTGCTTTCTTTCAGTATTGTTTTATTATAGGTGCCTCCAAGCAATGAATTGCCAAATACCTAAGCAAAATTGAATTTTGCTTCCTGGCCTTCACCAATGCCCTAGGTAGTCCTTGAGCCGACCATGGGCTTGGAATTTAGTGAGAATGTTGCCTATTCAGTGACATTCAGAATTGCCTCTAGTATTGTAAGAGAGATCGTGAAAGAAAGCAGGCACTACTATCTACTACATAAAGTTAGAAATCTCAGGGCAAGCTTAGCAAAGTAACTTTAGAATTTTTATTATAGTTATGTATAGCAGACTACATTACTTATTAGTAGAAAGTCCCCTCACCCTATCACTTAGAATAAAAGCCAAATTTACAATGGTTTAGGAAGTAGATAGGGCTGTGGTTTTAGAGTATTGCATTATTCATGAGATTAGCTAGAGTGGAACTCTCTAATTAGAACCATGACTTGGGGGTGAAAGCCCTTGCCCCAGGAGTGTAAAGACCTCACACCTGGCTTCTAAGAATATAGCTGACCTTAGATAGAGCTTACTTTGTCTCAGTTGTTTTATTGCCCAGTTCCTGCCAGTATTTGTGTTTGCACTCCTCTGTTTTGTGTTAGAGTCATTAAGCATCCGTTAACCTCATTGTACCTTGCCAATGTGTCACCTAACTTCCCTATTTTCTTATGTATAAAAAGTTTGATGCTCAATTTGACAAATTACATTCAGATACAGCACACTTCCTTGTGGCCATATCTGTTTGTCTTTCTCGGCAACTCTTTGCCCACCTGAACGGAACCCCGAGTTCTCCCGTGGATTGAGAGGGCCCAACTGAGGCTGGTCTGCGGCACATGACAACAGAAACAAAGGATTTTCAACAAAACATCCTACTATAAAAAACTTGAAAATCTACATGAAATGGATTCTTTTCTAGACAGATATCACATACCAAAATTAAATCAAGAGCAGGTAAACTAAACAGACCCATGGCTCACAAGGAAATAGAAGAAGTTATTAAAAACTTCCCAACCCCCCCCCCCAAAAAAAAGCCTAGGGCCAGATGAATTTAATGCAGAAATCTCCTAGACCTACCAAGAAGACCTCCTACAAATATTCCTCAATCTATTCCATAAAATAGAAACAGACGAAATACTACCTAATTCATTCTATGAAGCCACAATTACTCTGACACCTAAACCACACAAGGACCTAACAAAAAAGAGAACTTCGGACCAAACTTGCTTATGAATATCAATGCAAAAATACTCAGTAAATACTTGCAAACAGAATCCAAGAACATATCAACACCATCATTCACCATAATCAAGTAGGTTTCATCTCAGGGATACAAGGTTGTTTCAATATGCAAAAATCTATTAAAGTAAACAAAAATCCATTAAAGTAAGCAAAGAATGTGTCTGTGGGTTTTCCCTATATAAAGGCAGAGCTGAAAATTAAACTTTGAGCATTGATCAGAAACCTTTGTCTTGACTTCATCCTTCTCTTATTTGCCTGTCCTTTTTCACTTCCAGCCTACCTTTCAGTGTCTAGCTATGGCTGCTGCCTTGTAAAGAATCACTGTGCAAGCAATACTTTCACAGAAACAGGATGTTTTTAATGTGGAGGTTTGGGTCATTTTCAAAATGATTGTGAACAAAGTCACAAGAGGACAATCAGGTCTTGCCCCAGTAATTTGTCCTTGATATAAGAAGGGTAATCATTGGGCCAGAGAATGTAGATCTAAAACAGATATTAAAGACCATCTCATGTTGGAAAATGAGCATAGAGGCCAGCTGTATATCCCCAGAAGATACTTATCCATAGGGACAATGGCCTTGGTCTGGCAAACTTTATATGCCCCAGTAGAGGGGAACACCAGTCTAGAAGTGGGAGTGAGTGTGTAGGGAGCAGGGCAGGGGAGGGTATAGGGAACATTCTGGATAGCATTTGAAATGTAAATAAAGAAAAGATTTAATAAAATAGGTTTCCCATTTTTCAAAAAAAAACTTTAATGATTTTCAAACATTGTTAGGTGATATCAATTGGCTTCACACATATTTAAAGCTTACTACAGGAGAACTGAAATTCTTATTTTATGTACTTAAAAGGAGTGTTGATTCTACCTCTCCTCAATCTTTAACCTCTGAAAGATTGCTGGCCTTAGAACAAGTAGAAAGAGCTATTGAAAAAACAGTTTGTTACTTATATAGATTATTCTTTGCCTATGCATTTGCTGATTTTTAACATGACCCATAAACCTACGGGATTATTGTGGCAAAAACTTCCTCTTATGTGGATACATTCAAGTATATCTCCTAAACATAATATCCTGCCATATTATGAGGCAGTAGCCCATATAATTATCTATGGAAGAAAGCAGACACTGACTTATTTTGGCAAAGAACCAGACATCATTATTCAGCCTTTTAATGTAGGTCAAAATA
This sequence comes from Mus musculus, assembly GCF_000001635.26. NCBI lineage: Eukaryota > Metazoa > Chordata > Mammalia > Rodentia > Muridae > Mus > Mus musculus. The sequence goes on from NC_000067.6 coordinate 104,491,977, forward strand.
CTTGGCTGAAGCAGCATAGTAGGACTGGTTGCTTGCTCAACTATGATTTAAAGGAACTATAGATAATCATTAACAGCAAGATAGGTTGATAAAATTGCAAAGCTTATGTTAGGCAAAGGACACTGTCAATAAGACAAAAAGGAAACCAACAGAATGGGAAAAGATCCAATAGGATCTTTACCAATCCTAAATCCTATAGAGGGCTAATATCCAATATATAGAAAGAATTCAAGAACGTAGATTCCAGAAAACCAAATAACCCTCTTAAAAATGCGGTACAAAGCTAAACAAAGAATTCTCAACTGAGGAATACTGAATGGCTGAGAAGCACCTAAGAAAATGGATAAAATCTTTAATCATCAGGGAAATGCAAATCAAAACAACTCTGAGATTCCACCTCACAACAGTCAGATTGGCTAAGATTAAAAAAAAAAAAAAAAAAAAAAAAAAAAAAAACTCAGGTACCAGCAGATGCTGGAGAGGATCTGGGAAAAAAAGGAACACTCCTCTATTGCTGGTGGGATTACAAGCTGGTACAACCACTCTAGAAATCAGTTTGGTGGTTCCTCAGATAATTGGACATAGTACTACCAAAAGACCCAGCAATAACACTCCTGAGCATATACCCTGAAGATGGTCCAACTTGTCATAAGGACACATCTGACCAATATGTTCATAGCAGCCTTATTTATAATAGCCAGAAGCTGCAAAGAACCCAGATGTCCATCAACAGAGGAATGGATACAAAAAATGTGATACATTTACACAATGGAGTATTAATCAGCAATTAAAAACAATGAATTCATGAAATTCTTAGGCAAATGGATGCATCTGGAGGATATCATCCTGAGTGAGGTAACCCAATCATAAAAGAACATACATGATATGCACTCAGTGATAAGTGTATATTAGCCCAGAAACTTAGAATACCTAAGATACAATTTGCAAAATACATGAAACTCAAGAAGAAAGACCAAAGTGTGGATACTTCTCTTCTTCTTAGAATGGGGAACAAAATGCCCATGGAAGGAGTTACAGAGACAAAGATCAGAGCTGAGACACAAGAAAGGACCATCCAGAGACTGCCCCACCCGGGGATTCATACCATATACAACCACTAAACCCAGACCCTATTGCAAATGCCAGCAAGATTTTGCTAACAGGACCCTGATATAGCTATCTCTTGTGAGGCTATGCCAGTGCCTGGCAAATATAGAAGTAGATGCCCAAAGTCATCTATTGGATGGAACACAGGGCCCCTAATGAAGGAGCTAGAGAAAGTACCCAAGCAGCTAAAGGGGTCTGCAACCCTATAGGAGGAACAACAATATGAACTAACCAGTACCCCCCAGAACTGTTTCTCTAGTTGCATATGTAGCAGAGGATGGCCTAGTCACTAATCAATGGGAGGAGAGGCCCTTGGTCTCTCAAAGATCATATGGTATAATTAGATATCTGTACATAGAAAAATGAAAATATACCCATATTTGTCACCTTACACAAAGCTCAAGTCCAAGTGGATCAAGAACCTCAACATAAAGCAGGTACACTGATTCTAATAGAAGAGAAAGTGCGAAAGAGCCTTGAACTCAGTTGCACAGGGGGAAATTTCCTAAATAGAATTCCAATAGTTCATACTCTAAGATCAAGAATTGATAAATGTGACCTCATGAAACTGGAAACCATCTGTAAGGCAAAAGACATAGCCAAAGACAAATTTGCAACCTACAGATTGGGAAAAAAAATCTTTAATAACCACACATCCAATAGAGGGCTGATATCCAAAACATATAAAGAACTCAAGAAGATATTCACCAAAAAGCCAAACAACTCAATCAAAAAATGGGGTACAGAACTAAATCAAGAATTTACAACAGAGGAATCTCAAATGGATGAGAAATACCTAAAGAAATATTCAAAGTGGAGGATGTGGAGAAAGAACACTCCTCCATTGCTGGTGGAATTGCAAACTGGTACAAGCACTCTGGAAATCAATCTGGGGGTTCCTCAGAAAATTGGAAATAGATCTATCTGAAGATCCAGCAATACCACTTTTAGTAATATACCCAAAAGATGCCCCCACCATGCTACAGAGGCACATGTGCCACTATGTTCACAGCAGCCTTATTTGTGGTAGCCAGAAAATGGAAAAAAACAAAAACAAACAAACAAACAAAAAAAAAGATGTCCCAGACAGAAGAATGGATACAGAAAATGTGTTTCATTTATACAATGGAATATTACTCAGTTATTAAGGGTTTTGCAGGCAAATGGACAGAAGTAGAAAATATCCTGTGTGAAATAACTCAGACCCAAAAGGACATGCATGGTTACTAATAAGTGAGTATTAGAGAAAAAAAAAGTGCCAAATACCCAAGATACAGCCCACAGAAGTTAAAAAGATCTTCAAGCTGAAGGGCCCAAGTGAGGAGTCTCAGTTCTACTTGGGAGGGAGAAAAAAATCAATCACATGGGGGAAGGAAGGGATTTGGGAGGGAACTGGGATAAGGGGGAGCAGGGAGGGTAACATCATCAGGTATTCAGTGGGGGAAAGAACTGAAATCCCTGAGGGCCAGCAGAAAGAATGGAAACATGCACTCTCAGCAGGTAGGAGGTAGGGGGCCCCTACATAATATACCAGAGACCTGGAAGGTAAGAGACTCTCTGGACTCAGAGAGAGGGACCTCAGATGAAATGCAGTACACTGGGGAGAGGGAACTTGTAGAGGCCACCTCCAGAGGAAGTCAGGGCATCAAATGAGGGAGGAGGTTGCCTTGCACAGTCAAAACTCTGGCCCATAATTGTTCCTGTCTGAAAGAACTACAGGGATGAAAAGGAAGAGGAGCCTGGAGAAAGAAAGGTCCAGCCACAGGCTCAAAGTGGGATCCAGCTCAAGGGGAGGTCCCAAAGCCTAACACTATTAATGAGGCAATGGAGTGCTCACAAAAAGGGACCTAACATGACTGCCCTCTGAAAGACCCAACAAGCAGCTTAAAGAATCAGAAGCAGATATTTGCACTCAACCAATGGACAGAAGTGCCGAGCTCTGTAGGGAAAAGCTGGGAGAAGTTGAGGAGGAAGGTAACCCTGTAGATGGACCAGCAGTCTCAATTAACCTGGACCCTTGAGATCTCTCAGATACTAGAACACCAACTTGGCAGCTTAAACCGGCTGATATGAGGCCCCCAACACATACAAAGCAAAGGACTGCCAGGTCTGGGTTTAATCAGAGAAGATGCAACTAACACTCAAGAGACTGGAAGCCCCAGGGAGGTTAGAGGTCTGGTAGGGTGAGAGTAGGGGTGGGGATATCCTCATAGAGAAACAGGGGGCAGGAAGGAGGTATGGGATGTGGAACAGCTGGGATGGACTGGAAGGGTAATAAAATCTAAAGAAGAGAGAAAGAAAGAAAGAAGAAAGAAAGAAAGAAAGAAAGAAAGAAAGAAAGAAAGAAAGAAAGAAAGAAAGAAGAAAGAGACAGAGAGAGGAGAAGAGAAGAAAAGAGAGGAGAGGAGAAGAGAAGAGAAGAGAAGAGAAGAGAAGAGAAGAGAAGAGAAGAGAAGAGAAGAGAAGAGAAGAGAAGAGAAGAGAAGAGAAGAGAAAAGATAGCAGGTAATAGTATCCCATGAAGAGATGGCTTATAATTCTCAACTCTATCCTAGGAAGGCAAAAAATATGTAGCCTTTATCCTACTGGCTTCACCTTGTTTGAGACATAAGATGCTGTAATTAACATTTCATTACATTCACAACTCTTTTTAAGTCACTCTCTTCCAAAACACAGTGGGTGCCATGTAGAGTATCATAGTCATTTGATAGGCAGGTGGAATTTTACTAGAGAAATAGAAGCATGGAAATGAGCAATAAAACATCACTGAAAGACCCTTAATGATACTTGACATACTTCCAGAAGACAGAAAAGATTTTATCCAGACAGAAGTGAAAACTAAAAGGGATGTTGTTCAGCTACAATGATGGTTCAGTGCTCCCAGAAATAAATATGAATTAGCATGCTATTGTTTAGTAGTTAATTTTGAGCCATAAATGAATGTGGAAAAGAGTTTTTATTATCATATTTCTCCTTTTAAAGCAACAATAACAATTTTCTCCATTCAAAATTGAAAAAACACAAGATTTTATGCATGAAAATTAGAAAAGGACAGAAGCATAGTAAGCAATTCAAAGAATGAAGAACACAGTGAGAACAAATGAGCTTTGCCCCTTTCACCTCTGCTACAACAAAAGAGCAGAGAGATGCTCAGTGAATCAGTAGGCAGCAAATTTCAATCTAATAATAGGTAGTAGTTCATTAGCTGAGTATATGCAATTCTCTGTAGCAAGAGGTCATGAGGTTTTTCTAGTGGTTGGATTTTGAAAGAAGCTGCATTATTTTATGTCCATCAATAACTTCCTACGTTTGGCAAGACAAAACAAAGAGAAATAATCTGAGCAGTGGCATTAAGGACAAGCCAGCTGCTTCAGTCAGCACCAGCAGGTTCTTCTTCCCCTGCTTGTAAATGACCTAATCATTGAGTGGATATGGAATTTATGCATTTTTCCCTCTGAATCAAGACATGTAAAGTCGTTATAGAGGAGAGCTAGTGAATCAATATTTAGACCATTGTACAAGACGCCACAGATGTGGTCCTTGTTTGTAAGTGATGCAAAACATGCATTTATTCTTCTATCCAAGACAATCAATGAACACCTTCCTTCCATTCATCATCTTACTTCCACATCAGTGAGCAGAGCAAAGGAGTAACAGCTGGAGCTTTTATGCAAGACATTCAGCCTAAAAGTCAGAGATACTCTTAGACTTTCCTTGTATGCATCAATACGACTAAGAAGAAAGTAGGTTGACAACTGTTTCTCTAGAGGTATTTTAGGTAAAAATGCATTAAACAGACAGCCAAAATATTTTGTAATGTATACTGTAAGCAGGGCAGTGTTTACTGGTATAAAAACATTGATGGAAAAATAAACAACACAAGTTCTATACTCAGAAAACATTGTGAAGAGGGAGGTAGGTATCATTTAAGCACAAAGGGGTTTTTTTTTTTTTTTTGCTGTTGGTGGTGGTGGTGGTGGTGGTTTTGGTAGGGGCATGGAAAAAAATCATTGGAATTTTTTTTAACTCAAGTTAGTTCTCCCTCCTGTGCTAGAATAGGAGTAATTATTCTCGTAGCCCTGTTTCTGTAGAACTCATATTCATCACTATATGTCAAGGATATCATTATTCTGGAGTCAGTTCCAAACCTGCGATGAATCTGCAAGTATGTATATGTCTATAAGAAACTTACTTCAGTTCTTCCTTACAGATACTTGGAAAAAGTATTCCTGAGTCATCAATGGATTAAGAGAATGATATATCTGCACAAGAGGATTATTCTACGACAAGAAGAGAAAATCCTGCCACTAGAAGCAATATCGATTAACTCTGAGGACATTATGCCCAATAAAACCAGTCAAACATAGAAAAAAATACTATATAATGTTCAGATGAGGAAATGTGAACTCCACACATCAGAGGGTAGGGTGTTGCTTTCCAATGGCTGTGGGGCTAGAAGAATTCAGGAATGGAGTATATGTTAACTGAAGTGTCCTTCACATAACACAAATATACACACAGTAAACTGTGCAAAGTATGTGTATTTGCTTTAATCAATCATTTCCCAGCAAATATGTATACCAAGTACAGCTCAAAGACATGTGATTGTTCTCAGGTTACAGTAAACCTGGGAAAGAGATAACATGACCTCATCAGTCTCTAAATGATGTTGTTTGACTTATCAAGCTGTGTGTTCAAAATGTTTCCAGAAATAGGAATAGACAGGGATGATAGTCTCACACTGTCATTTCCCACTGAATATACAGAAAACAGTGACAAAGTGTGCTTATACTCTAAATACATTCTCCTTTTTCTCACCATGTAAGCAAGTCAATATGTACGTTGTTGAGTTTGAAAGAGGACTGGAGCTGAGACAGCATGCAATTCAGTAGTACATAGTTATATTGCCAAAGGCTCTATGCCAGGCCATAAGGTTTGGAGATAACAGGTACCAAAGAAATCTTTCAGTTCAATGATACTCATTAAAATTTGTGTCAAGGTGGGGTGATTGTAAGCGGGGGCCCCCCTTTTCAGAGAAGGAGAAGGAGAAATAGCTATGTGAAGGTGGGGGCTGGGAGGAGGGGTCTGATAACAGGATGTAAAGTTAATAAATAAATTAATGAGAAAAAGAAGTTATCTGAGAATCCAGGAAAATGATAAAATATAAAGTACATTAATGATAAAGAAACAATAAGCAAGAAGTGATGTTTTCAAATGATGCTGGAGAAGTGGCATCTGTAAAAAGTTTTGACTATGGCAGAGGTAGAGAGGAATTTGAAGAGTATCTTTAAAGGGCTTACATGGTAGTACATTATGAGGCTGAAAAGGCATCTCCCCTTCCTGTGTAGCAAGATCATATTTAGAGTTTTATAAAAGAGCAGGTGCCTGTGACATCATTCCTGGATGTTATGAAATACTAAGGCTGGAACAAGTCAGGTTCTTGGTTTATTTCCCCTCTTCCCATATGGAGTTTGATCTGGAGCCAGAACTAAAAATCACTGAATTGGAGAAGGGAGGACAACCTTCAGCTTCAAAAGCAAAGGTACACCATGCCTTTCGTTCTGTGCAGGTATCATTTTGTTACTTATATAAAAAGAAAAACAAAAGCACCATAGATGAATATGGTCTCTTCTAAATTGTTACATCCCAAGTCTTGTGCCTGGCACACAAAGATGTCTTATGTTAATGACAGGTTTTAAGTTGATCATCAGTGGGAAAATAAAACCATAAGAGTCGATATTAAAGTAGAGAATACCCTGAAAAATAAGATGTCATGATATGAGGAGGATGGGTTTTGTAATGAGAACAAGGAAATCGCAAATTCAAGTTGCTTCCAGCCACTACTCTCAGCTTGCAGCAAGTGACTTATCTCCTGTGAGATTCTTCAACATAAACATGGAGGCAATTTTACCATATGTTCAAACCTTTAAAATGATGAGTTAGCACATATGAAATGTGTGTATAAGGAACAGTAACAGTGAATGTGTAATCACCAATATTTAAGTGATTGGCTGAAAATACACTGAATTTTATGAGGCTGGACTATGGATTTCCACCACAGTATATATATATATATATATGTGTGTGTGTGTGTGTGTGTGTGTGTGTGTGTGTGTATTACTGGCTGCCACAGGTTGTTTCTTGACAGTTAAAAGGAAATTTTGCAATAGAGAATAACCCAAGAGTCTTGGAGAAAGGAGTGTGAATGAAGGAAACAAATCCTCAGATTAAATAGTTTGACTGCTTTGGTCTTCCAGAAAACTGTCTGCCTGGGAAAATAATCCAATTACATCACTTTTATGCAGAAAATACTAAGACAAACTGCAGAGTCTAGACTACCAACTAAGGAGTGTAGCTGGAGGGATCCATGGCTTCAGATATACATGTAGCAGAGGATGACCTTGTCTGACAACAATGGGAGGATACATATGGTCCTGGAGAAGGTTTGATGTCCCCAGAATAGGGGTATGCTAAAGCGGTGGGTGGGAGTATGTGAATGGGTGGGGAAGTACTCTCATACAGGCAAAGGGGAGGAGGGAGGATGGATGGGAGATGGGAGATTGGTGGAGGGGTAACTGGGAATTGGGATACCATGGGATGACAGTTGGTGGTGATGGTAACTGGGAAGTGGGATATCATTTGAGATGTAAGCAAATGGAATGATTAATAAAAAATGCAAAAATGCAAAAATTCTAAACTAAACCACTTTTTCTACAGCCTCATATGGGAGAGTCTTTATTAGTTTCCCCACTATTTTGCTGGCACATGCCACACAGTCCTGGATAGACTGTAATCTTTATCCCACAGCTATGGAGGGAATATAGACAATATTTAGACTTCCAGGGTGGAACAAAATCCTAAGCAATTATGAAATGATGATAAGAAGATATGTATCATTCACAATGCTATCACCTCAGTGAAACAAAACAAAGCAAACAAACAACCCTCTCCCACAAAACGAAAACAAAAACAAACAACAACAAAAACATGAGGACAGTTGACATCTACTAATGGAGTCTGACTATTTTTATAAGCAGGGAGATCTCTCCTCTGCCTGCACAGTAGCACAGCATGTCAAAATATTGATGGATGGATGGATGGATGGATGGATGGATGGATGGATGGATGCATGGATGCATGGATGCATGGATGCATGGATGCATGGATACATGGATGGATGGATGCATGGATGGATGCATGGATGGATGCATGGATGCATGGATGGATGCATGGATGGATGCATGGATGCATGGGTGCATGGATGGATGCATACATACATGACAGATGGATGGATACAAGATTACATGGATGTATGGATGCATGGATGAGTAAATGGATGAATGGATGGATACATGGACAAATGGATAGATCATTGGAAAAAGTTGTAAACACAGCCTTATACAATAAATAACACTTAGAAACTATAACTCACACAAATTTTCTTTACTCTTTTCAAACCACCATCACCCAAAATTGTTGTAGAGCCTTGGTATTTATCTGTGCAGTGGTCAGTTGTTCCACAAGCACCTGCTTCATAGATTCTGTCTTTTCATTTGCCATATTCTCAGGGTTTGACTATTTTGAAACAAATGATACATAAAACACTTTATATTTGATCATTATTACTATGAAGCTAATTGGTTACTTCTCCCAGGGAATAAGGTTAAAGTAAATGAGTTGATTGCTTATACAAAGACTTGGGAGAATCTGATCACAGAGATTCCAAGGAATTGACTGCCAAAAATAAAGTACATGAAAGCTAGGAAGATATCTCAGTGGGTAAAACGCATACTGAGAAACTGAGTTTGGATGCCCAGCACTTAAGTAAAAGTCAGGCCAACAGTTCTTCTGTCTATAACACCAGAACCTGGCAGGATAGAAACAGACTGATCCCTATAACTCTCAAGCCATCCAGTCTATCTGAAATGGGAAGCTCCTAGTTCAAGAAGAGACCCTGTCTCAAAAAAAGAAAAAAGAAAACAAGATGGACTTCTATTTGTAACTTAGAGAATCCATTAATACTGCCTGCATGTACACATGTGTGGAGCCACCCACCAAAGCATGGACAACTGACCAGCATTGCCCTTCCAAGCAAAAATATCTGCATTTTCCCCAAACAGTCATCAAATAAATGTCAATAACACCGTATCTATGGGTGCAACCTCATGAGCCCTACCATATTGATCCTGTACATACCTTTTGCAGGTAACACAGCAACTTTCCTAGTTTTCTTTTTGTTTCTGTGGTAAAATGCTGAACAAAAACCAATTTGGGAGAGAAGGGTTTTATTTGGCTTAAGTTTTCACATCATAGCCCAGCATTGAGGAAATTCAAAACAAGAAATCAAGAAAGAAATGGAGGCAAGAACTCAAGCAGAAATCATGGAGAAACACTGCTTACTAGCTTATTCTTCATAGCTTATTTAGCCTGTTTTGTTGTTGTTGTTGTTGTTGTTTGTTTGTTTTTGTTTTTGTTTTTGTTTTTTTTTATACAACCCAGGGCTTCCTTCCCAGGATTGGCATTATCCATACTCTACTGGGTCTTCTCACACCAACCATTAATAATAATAATAATAATAATAATAATAATAATAATAATAAAATCACTACAAACATGCCAACATGACAATCTTATGGAGGTAGTTTTTCAGCTGGGGTTACTTATAGCTCGTGTCAAGTTGACCAACACTAATCAACTTACATGTGCAAACACAGAGAAATAATGTGAGTGGTCACACATTTAAAAGACACAGACAAATGGAGTCACCTGCTATCCTTTAGAGAAAAAAGTATATAAATGTTAAAAATGCTTTTTAGACCATTTTAGACATTTTGTCACAAATTTAAGGGAAAAAAAGGCAAAATAAAATGTGAACATGTATCCTGTGTGGGTAGGCAATACTTCCCCCAGAGGACATGAGCTATTAAATAAAATTCTGAGGACCGAGCATAAGATATCTTTATGAGTTATTAATCTGGTTTTCCCAGAGCTCCCCCCCAACAACATAGGCTATTGCTATTAGTTGCCCACAAAAATTAGACAGCAAGACCCAGCACAGTTTGTGAGGACACAGCACACTTTATTTGTAGAGCACAGAAAAATAAAAGGGGGAACATAGAGAAAATAGTAGGAAGACACAACCTACTGCTATTGCCTTGTTAAATGAACATGTCAAATTACCCTTTATGCACATATATCAAGGCTGCCCTCCACTGTGACCAAGACGCTTCTCTCTGCAATAGTCAGCACTAATTCAAGGACTCATACATAATTAAAGTGTTGATAATTAATGTGCTGAGCCCTACATGGGACATCTATATCAACTCCTCACCACCAAGGCTATGGAAGCATCACAGAAGGGTGGGAAGAAAGAAGGTAAGAGACAGAATATAGAAAGGAATGCCAGGAAAAGTTGTTTTCCGGACATGAGTGGTTCACTGCAGCTTCTGCACAAGCTGAAGGCAATGAATTCCATCACATGCCACCGGAGAGCACTCACTGGACTGGGGTTTATAGAAAACAAAATAAGAGAACTTAGAATGCAAAGGGGGGTATTGGGAGTAAATAGAGTGGAGCAGAGATTTGGAGGAAGATATGATCAAGATACCTGTTGTTAACAGGTACAAAATTATCAACGAACTAATAATATTCTTTTTAAAAGATACCTGACCATTTCTTAATAATATAGAAACTCTGTTTCCTATGCAGACGTGAGGAAAGTTACTGCAATGAGGTCTGATGAGCCCTTCATGGTTTCAGTTTTCTCTTACCAAGCTCTAGTAAGTGACAGGAAATAAAAGCAAGCATCTAAAACCAAAGAAATCTGAAGTCAAATTCTGCAAAATATTCAGGCAGTTAAAAAAGCATCTTTCCCTTTCTCAGTTTCCTTTGGAAATATATGTTGCTAGTAGTTGAAGGATTTTTAAGCAAAACTGCATACAGAATTAGATAGGTACTCAAGATGAAAAGGTACAATCAAAATAAAGTGTTTCAATAAAGAAATAAAAGAACCTAATAGAAGACATTGGAGGAATTCCAGATACTGGGTCAACTATGTTCAAATAACCATGACATTATCAAGTTACCGGTATGATGTCTTTCTCTGCATTTAATGTAGTAGCTTAAAGATATTAAAACATAAAAATGAGTGTTTTAAGATATTCATACCGATACAATCAATGACCCATTTATGTAGGACCTTCCCCACCACTAGGGAGTATTAAAAGTTAAGAAAGCTCACATCCCTTGCCAACCAACTAGAAAGGTCACACTCCTGCATTTCCAGGCCTCTTTAATATTCACTGCTCTGACTTTTCAATTTGTTTAGGAATATATATTTGACCAAGGTTTTTATTCCTTGAAAATTTACCCTAATTATTCTCACAAATTCATTTTCTTGTACTTTCAGGACTTCAGCAAGTAGATTTATAGATGCCATTTTATTATTACAGCTATCCATTAAAAGGTAAATCCACCTTTCTTTTTCTACATGATACAAAAGACGCTATTTTATTTTAAGAAAATTGAAAATAATGCTGGCATTAGGACACATTCCAAGGACAGGGGACAGGCGCCTCACTCCCTGCTGGCTTCTTCCTGCTAGGCACAGTGTGCAGGCTGACAGAACAAAGATGGTCAATGCTGGAACTTTATTTCAAATGAGGCTAAAATTTATCATTGTATGTCATCCTAACAATTAATAATTCATTGGTTCATGAAGACTTTCTAAACTCAAAGATAGTTTGGAGGTTAATATGTCTAATATTTTGATGAATTAAAAGCTCAGAACAATGGATCATTGAGAGACTAGTCCATCTTTTCAAGGAATGTAAGATGTATGCCAAAGAACAAATAATTATATACACACACGCAAACACACACACACACACACACACACACACACACACACAAATCATTATCATTGTCTCAAAGTATGCTCATTTTCTAAAAATGTAGAAAAAAGTCTTTACTTTTTAAGTTTTCTCTTTCTTTTGTTCCTACAATGATCCTTTAGTTTGCTCTTTAGGACTAAAACCAAGTATATCAGTGTTTTAAGATCACTGACCATTAAAATAGTTACAAGATAATCAGAAACTAAGAGGGAGCCACCTAAAGGCACATTACACTAAGTGCCCAGCTAATGGTGAAGACATGTACCAACTCCAACAAAAAGAAGCTTCTAAGCCCAGTTGGAGATTTCTCAGCAATACAAAGTCAAAACTCTTCCCTAGTCAACTTTCAATACAAGGTCACAGAAATAAGGGCTCCCTGATGAGGATCCCACCTCTGAGTGTCTTAGAACTATGAAGGTCATGGCTTCTTTGCTTTCTTCTTCCATTTTAGACTACAAGTCAACACCAATGAGGCAGGTTTGCCTGTGCATTCTAGCAAAAGAACAATAGTGGAGGGTCATAGGCCAAAGGGTCATTCACACAGGCTTTATAGTTTACCAGACTTGTCTGCTATCTCAAATCTAGGAATGACTCTGTCTCTGTCCTCAGGAAAAGGACAGTCTTTATATCTCTTCTTAAATACATGGAAATGTACAGTTGGCTTAAGAATTATTTTAAATAACTACTAACAATTGACAGCTATTACTATATACAAAAGTGTCTATGGTTTTACCAGATGGACATTTATATAAAAGAAATAGAATAATTTTAAAAACCAAACTACATCAATTATTTCATAGAAATGCATCTTTTAGCTGTATAAAGATCTCTAAAACAATTCTCCCAAACATTTAAAATTCTTAATATATCTAAGAAAGAGTAAGGGTGGTATGGAGATTTTAATGAGAATGCCTTCCATAGGTTAGTATATTTTAATGTTTAGTCCCCAGTTGATGACCTGTTTTATAAAGATTAATAGGCAGTGCCTTATTGGAGGAGATATGGCCTTATTGGAGGACACATATCACTAGGAGTGGACTCTGAGCTTTCAAATGTTCACAGCAGTTTCTCTCTCTCTCTCTCTCTCTCTCTCTCTCTCTCTCTCTCTCTCTCTCTCTCTCTCTCTCTCTCTCCCTCTCTCTCTCTCTCTCTCTCACACACACACACACACACACACACACACACACACATTCTCTTTTCATCCATTTTGTCCTCCATCCCTCACACCTACCCCTGTCTGTCTTCCTGCCTGCAGGTTAGGATATAGAGCCCTTAGGCACTCCTCTACCACCAGAGCACCGTGCTGCCAATCTGTTCCTTTCATGATGAAAATGGACTAGCCCTATGAAACTATAAGCAAAGCCAAAATTAAATGTTTTCCTTTATGTGAGTAGTATTAGCCATTAGGAATCTTCACAGAAAGAGAACAAAAACTAAGACAGAAGTTGGTCTTTAGGGAATGGGTACATTGCTGTGATATTCTGAGCATGCTGCTGTTTGGAGGAAATATGAATGACTTTGGGTCTTTGGACTAGAAAAGTAGTTGAATTCCTTAAGGGATTTTTACTAGACCACTCTAAGTAGAAGCTGAAAAGAATGTAGATCCAGCTCAAGAAGTTTTAAAGAATATTACCAAGTGACATAGAGATCATGCTTGTGATATTTTGGCCAAAAAAAAAAAAAAAGTGGCTGATTTTGTGCCTGAAAATCTGCCTGAGAATAAGCTGAAAAGTTTTGGTTTAAAGGTAGAGGAGATTTCATAACATCTTAGTATTGTCTGTGTCACATGGGTATTAACAATGAGTCATATACAGATCTACAATGAAAACAAATAAGCAGGGCTACATGTATAACAATTTGAGGAGAAAAGAGCACTTGAAAATATAAAGTTGGAGATGAATCCTGCACTCAAGGAGGTAAAACATTTAAAGAATGGTCTTTTTCAAAACGGAGTAAAGGAAGTGGTACCCTTAGAGCAAGGCCCCATCCAGCTAACCAACATCCTGTAAAAAGAATTAAAACAAATCTTAAGGTTCAAAAGAAACTATCAACAATGGAAAACATATACAAATTCAAGTCAAGGAGGGATCCAAGTTCCAGCCCTAGAAAGCATAATATGGCAGCTTTAGTTATCTTGTTCTAAATTTAGAACTAAGAAGGATACAGGAAAGGGTTATGAAATCTTCCTCAGTAGTTGAGGAGAACTGCTGAGTCAAGCTTTTGTTTTTAAGGGCAGTCCCTTCCTCCTTCCTCCCCTCCCCTCACCCCTCCCAGCATGGTGGCCCAGAGCAGCAATTTTGTAAAGCTGTGAACTCGAAGCCTGCAGTCCATTTTAGACCCCAAGATATTAGAGATGCCAGAATCATAGGCTATCTACAAGAAAGTTGTTAACAGGGAATGAGTGGAACCAGACACCAAAGTAGAAGTGTGTTACAGCCTAAAAGGTGAAAAGAGTTCGAAACGTAAAGAATACTTTGGCATCAGACATGCATATGCAGAATTTGAAGTTTTCCCTGCTGTTTTCAGTCTTTGGCCCAGTAGTTCTTCACTATGATCACTTTCTCACCTTTTGGAATGTTATTGAATATTCTGACATTATATGACAAGTATGTTATCTGTTCTTTATTTTTATTTTTCAACTTATTCACTTTACTTACCTCTCATGCCCCATCTCCAATCTCCTCCTCCCAAAATCCTTACTCCTATGCCCCTTCTCCTTCTTCTCTGAGTGGGTAGGGGCCCTTGGGTATGCCCCCACCCTGGTACATCAATTCTCTGTGAGGCTAGGTGCATCTATTCCCATTGAGGCATGACAAAGAAGCACAGGTAGAAGAACATACTCCACTTACAGGCAATTTTGTGAAGCTGTGATCATAATATCCCTGCTCCAGTTGTTCAGGACCCACATAAAGACCAAGTTGCACATCTGATACATATATTGTGGTTGGGGATGGGAATAGATCCTCAATTGCTGGGAGGGTAACTTGTACAACCACTTTGGAAATCAATGCCCAAAAGATGTTTCACCATCCCAAAAAGACATGTACTCAACTATGCACAAAGCAGTTGAATTCATAATAGCCAGAAACTGGACACAACCTAGATCTCTGCCAAGTGAGCAATAGATGAGGAAACTGTGGCATACCTATTCAGTGGAATACTATTCAGCTAATAAAAATAAAGAAATGAATGTTGCTCTTTGTTTTTGTAGGAAATTATAAGGGGTTATTCTTGGTCTCAGAAAAGTCTAGAATTTGTATTTTAAACAGTGTTGAGACTGTAAAAGACTATGTAAACATCGGAAGTTATACTAAATTAATTTTGCATTATGATATGGCTACAAGCCTATCAGTGCCAGAGAGTAGTAAAATTAGGAGGTGTGGACTTCTTGGAGGAGATGTGTTACTTAGAATGGACTTTGAGATTTCAATAGCCCATACAAGATCCAGTCATCTCTCTCTCTCTCTCTCTTTCTCTCTCTCTCTCTCGTTCTCTCTCACTCTCAGTTTCATCTCTGTAATCACCTTTTTCTATCTCTTATCTCTTTGTTTTCCGGCCTGTGGATTAGGATATAAAGCTCCCAGAACTGTTTTGTCACAACACCACAATGACTGTCTGCTTTCTTACTGATGATAATAGACTAACCCTCTGAAACTGTAAGTATAATAGACCCCAGACAGCCACCCAGATCTTACCACAAAGCTGACAAAAAAATAGCTTCACCATTCAGGCCTTAGAAGCCAGAATAAAGGCAGCAATGACAGTGAAAATACAAAAAAGTATCAGTCAAAGGTTCAGGATGTGGCTTTGACAAATCCCAAAATGTACTAATCTTGAATGTTGGCTTCTATAGTTCTACTTTTTGGTTACTGAAGTGTGGAAACCAGGATACAAGTTTTGTCTTTAATTAAAAGACAAGGCAGTGAGGCTTGGGGTTGCATAATTTTGACAATTTCTGTAGCCACTGGCTGGAAAATACGTTCTGTTGTGCTTTTAGGAGCACCTGTGTATGACCTCTGCTAGAGTTACTGTGCATCATAAACAAGCCCCGAGTTAAATGCTTCCTTTGAAAAGAATTGACTTGGTCATGGTGTCTATTCTCAGAAAAAACAACAACAAAAAAAAAAACCCAAAAAAACAGAAACTAAGGTTGAAAGATGGGATGGCAGTGCCACATAGCTTCAACAAATGTTTACAAAAAATGATATGTGAACCTGAGGGCCAGCAAATATCTTCAACAAAATTAATAGAAGAAAACTTCCCAAACCTAAAGAAAGAGATGCCCATGAACATACAAAAGCCTACAGACTCCAAATAGACTGGACTAGAAAAGAAATTCCTCCTGACACATAATAATCTCTTGTCCTTGTAATGTTTTGCCAGCAAAACATACTCGGACAACCAGATCCTTCTACGGCAAAGCTTTATTGCTTACATCTCAGGAAGACCTAGAATACAGGAAACTCAGTCCTTTTATAACCCACAAAGAGTGGTTGGAGACGTGACTCACCCTGACTGGCTGCTCACTATCAGCCCAGATGACGTGCCACGGGACAGGCAGGGCACAAGGAATGGAGAAATACCCCAGCACATACGCAGACTAATTATTTATCAGTTAGAACACCGGATATTATTGCAAGGGCGGCTCCTTACAATAATCAGAACAACAAATGCATTAAATAAAGATAGAATATTAAAAGCAGTAAGGAAAAAAGTTCAAGTAACATGTAAAGGCAGGCCTATCAGAATTACACCAGATTTTTCACCAGAGACTATGAAAGCCAGAAGATCCTGGACAGATGTTATACAGACACTAAGAGAACACAAATGCCATCCCAGGCTACTATACCCAGCCAAAATTTCAATTACCATAGATGGAGAAACCTAAGTATTCCACAACAAAACCAAATTCACACATTATCTTTCCACAAATCCAGCCCTTCAAAGAATAATAACAGAAAAAAAAATACAAGGATGGAAACCACATCCTAGAAAAAGCAAGAAAGTAATTCTTGAACAAATCTAAAAGAAGACAGCCACAAGAACAAAATGCCAACTCTAACCACAAAAATAATAGGAAGCAATAATTGCTTTTCCTTAATATCTCTTAATATCAATGGGCGTAATTCCCCAATAAAAAGACATAGACTAACAGACTGGCTACACAAACAGGACCAAACATTTTGCTGCTTACAGGAAACCCATCTCAGGAAAAAAGACAGACACTACCTCAGAGTGAAAGGCTGGAAAACAATTTTCCAAGCAAACAGTCTGAAGAAACAAGCTGGAGTAGCCATTCTAATATCGAATAAAATGCACTTCCAACCCAAAGTTATCTAAAAAGACAAGGAGGGGCACTTCATACACATCAAAGGTAAAATCTTCCAAGCAGAACTCTAAATTCTAAATACCTATGCTCCAAATACAAGGGCAGCCACATTTATTAAAGAGAGTTTATTAAAGCTCAAACCACACACTGTACCTCACACAATAATAGTGGGAGACTTGAGCACACCACTCTCACCAAAGGACAGATAATAGAAACAGAAACTAAATAGGGACACAGTGAAACTAACAGAAGTTATGAAACAAATGGATCTAACAGATATCCACAGAACATTTTATCCTAAAACAAAAGGATATACTTTCTTCTTAGCACCTCATGGTACCTTCTCTAAAATTGACCTTATAATTGGTCATAAAACAAGCCTCAACAGATACAAAAATATTGAAATTGTCCCATGAATCCTATCAGATTAGCATGGACTAAGGCTGATCTTCAATAACAACATAAATAATAGAAAGCCAACATTTACATAGAAACTGAACAATACTCTTCTCAATGATATATTGGTCAAAGAAGGAAAAAGGGAAGAAATTAAAGACTTTTTAGAGTTTAATGAAAATGAAGCCACAACATTCCCAAACCTATGAGACACAATGAAAGCATTTCTAAGAGGAAAACTCATAGCTCTGAGTGCCTCCAAAAAGAAACTAGAGAGAGCACACACTAGCAGCTTGACAACACACCTAAAAGCTCTAGAACAAAAGGAAGCAAATTCACCCAAGAGGAGTAGACAGCAGGAAATAATCAAACTCAGGGGTGAAATCAACCAAGTGGAAACAAGAAGAACTCTTCAAAGAATCAAACAAAAGAGGGGCTTGTTCTTTGAGAAAATCAACAAGATAGATAAACCCTTAGCCAGACTCACTAGAGGGCACAGGGACAGCATCCTAATTAACAAAATCAGCAATGAAAAGGGAGATATAACAACAGATCCAGAAGAAATCCAGAAAACCATCAGATTCTTCTACAAAAGGGTATACTCAACAAAAGTGGAAAACCTGGATGAAATGGACAAGTTTCTAGACAGATACCAGGTACCAAAGTTAAATCAAGATCAGGTTAATGATCTAAGCAGTCCTATATCCCCTAAAGAAACAGAAGCAGCCATTAATAGTCTCCCAACAAAAAACAGGCCAGGACCAGATGGGTTTAATGCAGAGTTGTATCAGACCTTCAAAGAATATCTAATTCCAGTTCTTCACAAACTATTCCACAAACTAGAAGCAGAAAGTACCTACCCAATTCATTCTATGAAGCCACAATTACTCTGACACCTAAACCACAGAAAGACCCAACCAATATAGAGAACTTCAGACCAATTTCCCTTATGAATATCAATGTAAAAATACTCAATAAAATTCTTGCTAACCAAATCCAAGAACACATCAAAACAATCATCCCTCCTGACCAAGTAGGTTCCATTCCAGGGATGCAGGGATGGTTTAATATACAGAAATCCATCAATGTAATCCATTATATAAACAAATTCAAAGACAAAACCAACATGATCATCTCATTAGATTCTGAGAAAGCATTTGACAAAATCCAACACCCGTTCATGATAAAAGTCTTGGAAAGATCAGGAAGTCAAGGCCCATACCTAAACATGATAAAAGCAATCTACAGCAAACCAGTAGCCAACATCAAAGTAAATGGAGAGAAGCTGGAAGCAATCCCACTAAAATCAGGGACTACAAAAGGCTGTCCACTTTCTCCATACCTATTCAACATTGTACTTGAAGTCCTAGCCAGTGCAATTTGACAACAAAAGGAGATTAAGGTTGATACAAATTTGAAAATAAGAAGTCAAAATATCACTTTTTGCAGATGATATGATATATAAGTGACCCTAAAAATTCCACCAGAGAACTCCTAAACCTGATAAACAGCTTCAGTGAATAGCTGGATATAAAATTAACTCAAACAAGTCAATGGCCTTTCTGTAAACAAAGGATAAACAGGCTGAGGAAGAAATTAGGGAAGCAACATCTTTCTCAATACTCACAATATAGCATACCTCGGCGTGACTCTAACTAAGGAAGTGAAAGATCTGTATGATAAGAACTTCAAGTCTTTGAAGAAAGAAATTAAAGAAGATCTCAGAAGATGGAAAGATCTCCCATGTTCATGGATGGGCAGGATCAATATAGTAAAAATGGCTCTCTTGCCAAAAACAATCTACAGATTCAATGCAATCCCCATCAAAATTCCAACTCAATTCTTCAACGAATTAGAAAGGGCAATCTGCAAATTCATCTGGAATAACAAAAAACCTAGGATAGCAAAAACTCTCCTCAAGGATAAAAGAACCTCTGGTGGAATCACCATGCCTGACCTAAAGCTGGACTACAGAGCAATTGTGATAAAAACTGCATGGTACTGGTATATCGACATACAAGTAGACCAATGGAATAGAATTGAAGACCCAGAAATGAACCCACACACCTATGGTCACTTGATCTTTGACAAGGAAGCTAAAACCATCCAGTGGAAAAAAGACAGCATTTTCAACAAATGGTGCTGGCACAACTGGTGGTTATCATGTGGAAGAATGCAAATTGATCCATTCCTATCTCCTGTACTAAGGTCAAATCATAAGTTTATCAAGGAACTTTACATAAAACCAGAGACACTGAAACTTATAGAGGAGAAAGTAGGGAAAAGCCTCAAAGATATGGGCACAGGGGAAATTTTTCTGAATAGAACAGCAATGGCTTGTGCTGTAAGATCAAGAATAGACAAATGGGACCACATAAAATTACAAAGCTTCTGTAAGACAAAAGACACCATCAATAAGACCAAAAGGCCACCAACAAATTGGGAAAGGATCTTTACCTATCCCAAATCGGATAGGGGACTAATATCCAATATATATAAAGAACTCAAGAAAGTGGACTCCAGAAAATCAAATAACCACATTAAAAAATGGGGCTCAGAGCTGAACAAAGAATTCTCATCTGAGGAATACCGAATGGCAGAGAAGCACCTGAAAAAATGTTCAACATCCTTAATCATCAGGGAAATGCAAATCAAAACAACACTGAGATTCCACTTCACTCCAGTCAGAATGGCTAAGATCAAAAACTCAGGTGACAGCAGATGCTGGCGAGGATGTGGAGAAAGGGGAACACTCCTCCATTGTTGGTGGGATTGCAGGCTTGTACAACCACTCTGGAAATCCGTCTGGCGGTTCCTCAGAAAATTGTACATAGTACTACAGGAGGATCCTTCAATACCTCTCCTGGCCATATATCCAGAAGATGTTCCAACCGATAAGAAGTACATATGCTCAACTATGTTCATAGCAGCCTTATTTGTAGTTTTACTGGAACAATCACATCTGTAGAATTTACATCTAAAACAGCGTCCACAAAATCCGGATAATCTCCCACCCAGCCGTTGTCAAAGAGTGTTTAGCAAAACCTGGTTCAGAACATGGGAATAAAATGCTTTTGTTAGAATACTGTGAGAAATGATCTCTGCGAGGAAGTAGGCAGGGAAGTCACAGACACTGGGACCAGAAGCTTGATACTCTCCGGGTCGGCAGTTAAGAGCTGAGCACAACACCTGGGCTGCTTTGCTCTCCAGTTCTCAGCATCTTTGTCCTCCGCTGGGTACCAGCCTTGCTCATAAGTTGAGAAGCCCCCGTCTTTCCCGAGGTCCGCACCTGGCAGGAACTTGCTGCTGAAGGAGTACTGAATCTGCATGCTGCTCACTGTGGATGAGTACAAAATCGGACAGCTGTATATCATCAGCAAACACAGCCATAAGTGGAATGAGCGGGGAGAAAGGGTAGAGGTCATGCTGAATGAGCCCTTTGAGGACCCTCATCATGGCAATGAGAAGAAAGTATATCTCAACTGCAAACTGTCTAGTTGGGCAAGAGCTGTAGTTCCCAAAATATTTTATTTCACTGAGAAGACATGGAATTATTACCTATACACCATTACAGAATACACCTGTTCCTTCCTGCCGAAATTCTCCATCCACATAGAAACTAAGTATGAAGACAACCACAGTAGCTTTCGACAGTGATCAAAGACCTCGAGAGAGATGTATGCTTGCTTCATGCCCCTGTGATGAAATTCCAGAACGCTACTACAAAGAATCTGGTGATCCTAAACACTTGGTCCGAGAAGACAGGCCTAGGACAGCCAAGAGAAGGCTGGCGAGACAAACATCAGCCCATCGTGTGCTCCTACAAGCTGTTAACCGTCAAGCTCGAGGTGTGGGGCCTTCAGACAGGAGTGGAACAGTTTGTGCACAAGATATCTTGCTGGTTGGACACAGACAGGCCTTTGCGTGGGTTGATGAGTGGTATGATATGATAATGGATGATGTTCAGGAATATGAGAAAAACATGCATGAACAAACCAACATAAAAGTTTGGAGTCAGCACTCTTCCACTGTGGATGACAGAGAGAGCCATGCACAGACCAGCACATGACAAGGGAGGAAGTGCAAGAGTTCAAATGAGGAACTCAGGAAGGTACCAACAAGAAGATCACGTTTCCCACCAGCCTTTTCTATCTCCAGCATCGCCTTACTGCCTTCCTCAGTGCATAGCGCCTCCTCCAGCACCCAGTCCACCCCTCTCTCCACAGATGCGCCAGAAATTTTGTTCGTTCCCAAAGATGGGCCCTGGAAAAAATCTACTCCAGAGCTGCTCACACTTCCAGATCCAGAGAAAAGAAAGCCACCCTGAGTTTACCTGGCACTTACACTTCTAGGCCCAAATCAGAGTAACTCCATTTGAACATCCCATTGGGGTCCTTTATTTTCATTTGAGGCTTTTTTTTTTAATCCTCTAGTCTAGGAAAAACTTCCTCTCCACCCAGATGTGTTCTTGGATCTCAGACTCTGCATGCAGTTAAATAATCTCACACATAGCAAGAAGCCCTATGTGTGCCACACAACATCTTAGTGAATGTGAAAAATAAGATTTAGAAAAAAAAAGAAATAAATAAAAAAGGAGGGGCTGAGGACAGAGCTCAGTGGGTAAAGAGTTGCTGCAGCTGCCAGGGAGCCCCCCATTCCAGACCAGGAAGGTAAACTAGGCAGGAGTATCCGAAGTTCAGTGTCAACCTCAGCTAAATAAGAGTTCAGGGCTAGCCTGGCTTATATGAGACACTGTCTCAAGAACAAAGAAACAAAATCCACAGTATCTTCTTTAGTTTTAGATGTGGGCAATGCTTTGGGGGCCTTGATGAATCTGATATAGATCTCCATGGTAAAAGGGTGAATGGATGAGAAAACATATTTTTTGGTAAGGTATGATAAAATAATGACATCAGTTTCCTCTCATCAAACCTGAAATTCTCAACAACAAAAAGAAAGAAAAATACTATCAGGTGTCACATGCCTAATTGTTACAATTTGGGTCTGCTTAACACCAATACTTGAATTGCAGTTGTTATCAATACTCCTATTTTGATTTAGTCGGACTAAATTTTAATCAATTTCTAGAGGCTCCAAGTGCAATTAATGATAACATCTTTATGACTTTTCACAAAATTTAATAAGGAACCCATCTGTTTGCCTAAAAATCAATGCTTTTGTTAATACAAGAGAGCAAAAGAAAAGCCCCCTGCTATCTTTGACCTCATTCACAATTATAGTATTTTCCCTATATCAGTTTATAGTATACTCTTGGGGTTGATGTCCAGTAAAAGAACATCTGTTTGGTGGACTGCATATGACAGGGAAGGTTTCCAGAGTCCTCTAAAAAAGGACAAAGAAATATGTCTCGCAGTGAAATGATAATGGAGGAAGAAGAAAGAACAAACCAGAGTTCCTATGAATAATACAAGGTGCTTGATGTTTGTTTTGGGGAACTAACTGAGCAAAGACTGGCTTAACCAGACTAGATGCTCATCGTAGGTATAAAGCTTATGGGACCACTGAAAAGTGAAACCACCATAAATTTACTTGTAAACAGCCCATTCTTAAAATAAAAAAATGAATACAAATAATTCCTCAATGTACAAAATATTTCAAAGTTTTGACAAAGATGAGCTCAGTGTTGCTGTCTGACCTCCTTTCGTCCCAGGCTCTAACATGGTGCTGGACAGTTCTAACTCAATCAGCTCTCTGAGAAGTGAGCCAGTCAAAAGGACACAGACGCTGATGAGATAGATGAGCATTACCACACTCAGAGCAACGCTTACACAGGTCCTCACTTATTGTAGACGCCATAACACTTGACTCAAGGAAATCGCCTTTACTTTTATTTTTTACTTTCCTTGAAAACTGCAGTCAAGGAGAATGTCATGAAATGTCCAGGATTCAGGTCCCAGTACCTTCTTAAACATAGGCAGCCCTAAAGTTTGTTACAAGCATAATTGAATTCAGAAGTAAGGGCAAGTATTTTTTTAAAAAATTAAAATTTAAAATTAATTTAAAAAATTAAAATTAATGAAAATAATTTGGGTATAATATTGTGTAGATATATATCTAATTCATCTGATGCATGATGTCATTTAATTCTGATGTTTCTCTATTTTTCTTGAGATGACCTGTCTATTAAAAAAGTGGGGTATTGAAATGACCCACTATCAATGAGTTTGTGTTAATCTATGCTTTTAAATCCAGCAAAACAATTTTCATGAAATTGAGTGCACCAGAGTTTGATGCACATATGGTTAGATTCCTACGGGTTTATTGTTCTCTTGATAGACGGAAGTGTTCCGCTTTGTTTATTTGTTTGTTTTCACTTCTCTCATTGATTTTTAGATGGAATTCTATTGTGTTAACTATTAGAACAGCAATACTTACTTGGTTCCTGGTCCCATTTGATTGGAGTACTTTTGTTTGTCTATTTACAAACACAATAATGTGGTACTCATCTTTAATGCTAAGATATGTTTCTTCTTGACATCATATATAGAGAGTTAATTTCTTGATTCATTAAGTAAGTTTTTTGTGTCTTTTGAATAGAGAATTGAAGCCACTGATATTTAAAGTTGTTTTATTGAAATGTGTATGCTAGTTGAGTTGTGTGTTGTTGATTTTTTTGTATTATTGTATTTTCAGTGGTACTTTCTTCTTTAATAATTATATGTTCATATTTTCTACAATCTCTTAACAATTTTTATTGTTCTCTTCAATCTGAAATAGTTTTTCCTATATTTTCTTTAAGTTTGCTTTGTTGGCTATAAAATATTTGTAGGCTGTTTATCTCATACTGAATAATGTTAGTGCAGCTTGGCACGTGTGGTTTCTTAGGACTTAAAATGTTCTGCTCCAGGCTCTTCTTGCTTTTAAATTTTCTACTGAAAAACCATGTTATTCTGATGAATTTTCCTTTATATGTGAATTCTGCTTTTCCTTTTGCAACTTAAGATACTTTGTTGGTTATATATACTTAGTGTTTAAACTATCACATGTCATGAAAATTTGGTTTTCTGTTCTTATCTATTTGGTGTTCTGTGTACTTCTTGTATCTATGTAGATGTGCCCTTCCTTAATTTTTGGAAGTTTTCATTTATCATCTTCTTGAAGATTGAGTCTATACCTTATACCTGGAATTCTTCTCCCTTACATATGATTATAATTTTATCATTTGGGCTTTTTTATACTATTCCATACTTCTTATGTGCTTTTTTTCCCCTGTGTTTTTAAACATTTTAACAACTCTTGTATATTTAGTCTAGACCCTCTATTTTATTTTTGAATTCTGCTATTCTATTCTGATTGATCCATTTTAAGGCTTTCCCTCAAATTTAGTAGGCCCATTGAGTTGTTCAGTTCCGTATTCATTTCACCTTCAGTTCACTTCAGTGTTTTGGTCCAATTATTGACCTGGATTGCCTTCATACCTATATCCAAGGATGTCTAGCCATTAGAAGGAAATGTCGAGATGTTATCAATAAATGCTGGTGCTCTATGTGTTAGGAAGTGAAGTGGTAGACAAATGAGTTTGAAACGAGTGGAAGAGTGAAGATATCAAGTTGATGGAATTATAGTAATGAAGCAAAATTCTTGCTCTGCTGCTATCATTTTTAGCTCTTTGTTTAGTCTGGTTTCACTAGATAGCGTATTATCCCTTTAACACTATTCAATAAGTAATCAATGGTCCTGAAGATTTTGTATGCACAACTTTTCAATTGTTCTCTTGTGTCAAGAAAGGAACACAAATCATTTCATTAAAAATAGGCTATGAAAAAATATGAGTTTTATAGATTCTAACACTCAGAGTTCTTTTGGAATTTATGTTTGAGATCCAGTTCTAAACATATCTAATGAGTTGGATAAAACATATAAAGAGAAATCACGTCTAGATGGTATAGAGATGGCATACATAAATGCAAGTAGAAATGTTAAAATGTGCAGGCAGGTGAAAACTCATGTTTGTTCTTTACATATTTTCACATCTGCTGTTTGAAGATTCATTTAGGAGCTAAGATTTAAAGCACTCAGAAACCATCTCCAAAAGATCCAGATGGGTAGATTAAATTCCAAAATTTGGCAAAAAAAATAGAAGTGCTTTGATCATTAATGCTACCAGCTGAGTGAAAAAATTAATCCTTTAAGCTGAAAGATGAGCAAAAGCTTCAGCTCTCACTTCCCCACCTGCACTAAAGAGGAATATATCGAGCATGCCTGCTGTCACCGTACACTGACACCAGTTCTCTGGGCAATTAGTCTCCTGGAAGACCACCAAATGAGCCTGTCTCCCCACCAAACTTCTACAACAATTTTAAATGCTTCAGAGTAGGTGCTTGTACCACATATTCATAGTGATGACTGTGAGAAAAGAAAAATTACTCTTATTTCTTTGGATTTTAGCAAGGAACCTCATCTTGTATTTATTAATTTCTTGATTGTGGACATTTGCCAGTGATTTCTTATAGCAAAAGTGGAGAGTAACAAAAAAAATTAATTTTTATGTTATTTTCTTTCTTTCTTAATTTCTCTCTCTCTCTCTCTCTCTCTCTCTCTCTCTCTTCCTTCTTCCCTCCCTTCCTCCCTTCCTCTGTCTCTTTCTTTCTCACTTTCTCTCTCTCTCTCTCTCTCTCTCTCTCTCTCTCTCTCTCTCTCTCTCTCTTTCTTTCTTTCTTTCTTTCTTTTGCAGTGACAAAGTAATACTAAAAAATCAAGCAGATCCTCCAGATGGGACATTTACAAGTATATACATGAAGAATATGTTCTCTGAGTCTCAGATTACTCAACCAGACCTGGATTTAAAGATAAGTCTGAGTAGGAAGTGGAAAGAATTTGGATAAACTTTTTATAGAGTCTCTTTTACTCCCCACCTGCCATCAAAGCCAAGGATGGTCCTGTGATGACAGTCCCTCCAACTTGCTTGTGTTTCCTGAGATACTCAGTCTGTTAAAAGCAAAGTAGCTGTGGAGGTCCCTTTAGTCTCCTAGAGTTTGCCAATGAGGAGATATGGTTAATGGATCAAATGTTATTGTGAAGATAATGAAAATGAGTGAGATTGTTGGGCCCTATATAATGGTATACAAGTCAGAGGAATGGAGGAAGATCATAATAAGAAATCTGGAAATGAAAGATGGAGGCTTCAGGGCTGAGGAAGAAGTCACAAGTTGGGTCCAGTCATCCACTTGAATCAGAAGCAGAAGGGCAACAAGGTGCATGCTGCACAGAATTTGCACTTATTGGCATCAGTGACATATTCCAACCTACCTCAGTTCTGTTATAAGCTCTTAGGATGAGAAATGAACAAGTAAGCTAGTACAATCCCCAGGATCCTGTGTTAAATGTTTGCTTCTCAGCTGGTGGTGCTATTTGGGGAGCATTTGGAAACTTTAGGAGGTAGGACTTAATTGGAAGAAGTAAGTCACTAGTTCTTGCCTCTGAAGACGATACTTAATCTTTAGTATATTCCTCAGTTCTTGTTTCTTTTATAATGTGTGGGAAAATACCTTTCTACACATTTCCAACACCATGATGTTTTGCCTGACTATGTGGGTCCAAATAACCTTGGAGTGAGGTCTCTGAAACCAAAATAAACAATTTACCATTATAGTTGTTTGTGTTTGGTATTTGGTAACAAAGGCAAGAAACTGGACCAACATATAAGCCCAAATAGATCTGACATAATATATGATTATAGGATAAAAAAGCAGGGAAATCACTGGGCAGTGGTGGTGCACGCCTTTAATCCCAGCACTTGGGAGGCAAAGGCAGGCAGATTTCTGAGTTCAAAGTCAGCCTGATCTACTGAGTGAGTTCCAGGACAGCCAGCACTACCCAGAGAAATCCTGTGTATACATACAATGAAATATAATAATAGGTTCCCCCAATTTCCCATCTAACTCTCTTTATATATCTCATCCCCTCCCAGTTTCATATATTTATTTTTATTTATGGATAATCCACTAAATCTTGTTAGTGCCTGCCATATATGCATGAGGAATCTTTCATTCACTGTAGCATGGGAAACTTAACACTGTCCGTACCTTCAAGCAAGAATGGTCTTCTCTCAACAGCTATTAATTGCCAAGAGTTCTTTAGTATGTATGAGGGCTGGAGATAATGTAAAACTCCTATGTCAGTAGTTCAGCTAGCTTCACCTAGTGTAGATCCTGTGGAGGTAACAACAGCTGGTCCTGCAAATTTATGAATTTGATAGCCATGACACCCAGAAGATAGCATTTCACAGCATGCTTCCTCAGCTCTAACAGAAGTCGTGTCTTTTCTTCCACAATGTTCAAGGGAGAGAATATTAACAATCTCAAATGCTGGCTTCTAACCTGCAACAGTTGTAAATTGTCAAGAATGGTTGATTTGCCTTAAGTTTTCTTTTTCCTTTTTTAATTTGAGACCATAATATATTATGTAATTCTCCTCTTCACTTTTCTCCCTCTAAACTCTCCCATATACCTCTCCTTCTTACTCGCTGTCAAGTTAATGGAGTCTTTGTTCATTAATTATTAATATATTTCATTGTCTAGGCACAACCTTCTGAGGGACTACCAAGTTCTTGCCATCTACCAAGATCCACCTTGCATGTTCTGGTTCCTCCCATACCACATCCAACCACTCTGCCCAGCTCTCCTTTACACCATTCTTTGGTGGTTAGCCTGATGAGGTTTCCTCATCCTGTATCCCTCTCCATGTCCTCCTCCTACTTCATAGTTCTACCCCAGCTCCAGTACAGTGATAGACTAGGAAATGCACAATGTATAACAACTTAGGCCTTTCTGACCACCTGTCTTCATGCCATGTAAGCCAGTTCCAACCTCTAGGCCCAACTCACCTACACACACTCTCTTCTACCCCACCCTTTTCTGTCCTCATCTGACAGGGAAATAACAAAAGAAGCTCACACACCTAGATTTCACCAGAAAATAAAAACGCAATATAAAAATTCAAACCAGGATCTCTCCTCCAAAACAGATTATCCTTGGGTGGGCTAGTTTTATATAAAGTTAACACATGAGCTAGAGTTATCTGAAAAGAGGGAATCTCAATTTTAAAAATGCCTATATAAGATACAGTTGTAGGGCATTCTCTTAATTAGTGGTTAATAGAGGAGGGTCCAGCCTAATTCAGCGGTACTATCCTTGGACTGGTGGTCCTAGATTGTATAAGAAGGAAGATTGAACAAGCCATGGGAAGCAAGCCAGTAATCAGAACCTCTCCATGGCTTCTGCATAAGCTTCTGCCTCTAGAATTCTACCATGTTTGAGTTCCTGCCTTGAGTTTCTTCAATGAATAGCAGCAATTTGGAATTGTAAACAAAGTAAACACTTTCCTCCTGACTTCCTTTTTAGTCCTTCACAGCAATAGAAACCTTAACTTAGACAGTCCTGTAGAAATGTTTGCCAGTAAAAATTACCTATATAAATTTCAAAAACCAGAATTGAAAAGAATAATCATCAAAAATTCAAAATGTTTAAAGAAGACATAATGGAGCAGCTCAAATGAGTCAAGATAACAGATCTTAAGGAGAATAATCATCTGAATTCTGGCCAGGAAAATACAAACCTAGAAGAGATGTCTATGTAAAGCTTCAGAAATGCACAGCATCACCCTGGCTCAGTGTGTCTTAGAAAATCAAGTGTTGAGGAAGCACTCTAGGAACTTAAAGCACCTGTCTTCAGATGTAAAAGTCTCTGTCCGTATGATTTCTCTACTCTGGCATGCTCCTGATGACTGATCACTTCTCTCATCTTGTTATTGCTGCCAAAAATGAATCCAAGGATGCAAAGTCAGCAGAAACCATGATTAACAGGAAGTATTTCATTTCCAATGTCAACATGTCTTCTTTAATTTTGTCTTCGAAATTAACAACTGGGGCTTTATCCTCAGCTCTTCTGTCTCTATTGATCCACACAACAACCTACCTCTCACCAGTAAAATAATGCTCTGATGTCAAAGGATGCCAGGAGTAGCTAAGGAAAATCAAAGATACCTTGTTTGTCCAGTTTGGTGCTACTTATCTGCACCGATCCTGGGGAAGGGACCTGTGGACACAATCAGTATTCACCATTTCACCCTTAACTTGCTGTGAACTTCACTGAGTGATTTTGCTCAGAAACTTCAAAATAATTTGGGAAGAAATGGTCTAAAATAGTAACCCATACTTCCAAACATCCAGGTGTCTTATGCTATCATGTAGGTTAAATGGCCAAGAGATTTCCAGAACCCAGTAGGTGCTTTTGCACTTTATATACCTATTCCCAATCCTGGGTGCCCAAAACCTAATTCTCAGTAAAAGAAAATCATACTTATTGTGTTCTTGACATATTGTCTTCCCTTTATTTACCCATTACTCATTGATTAATTAAAACAAACATGCAATGTTCTAAAAGTAATTGCTTTTTCTAAAATTGATAGATTGATAAAAAATTTTAATTGGATATTTTATTTATTTACATTTCAAATGTTATCCCCTTTCCTTATTTCTCCTCTGCAAATCTCCTACTCCATCTCCCTCCCCCTGCTTCTACAGGAGGAGGGTGCTCCCCTACCCACCCACTCCCACCTCACTGCCCTGGCAATCCCCTACACTAGGGCAATGAATCTTCACAGGACCATGGACCTCCCCTCCCATTGATGTTTTACATTAAAAAAATGTTTTGTAAAAAAGCTATATGAAGAAGAC
This sequence comes from Mus musculus, assembly GCF_000001635.26. Lineage (NCBI taxonomy): Eukaryota > Metazoa > Chordata > Mammalia > Rodentia > Muridae > Mus > Mus musculus. The sequence continues at coordinate 104,522,398 of NC_000067.6, forward strand.
TAAATATATCTTTTATACCTTTGTTTTTCGCCTTAAGTAGTCTCTGTCCTAGCTTCTGATGTTTTTGTTTCCCATTAGCTTGCTACTCACACTCATCTTAAATAAAGCTAGTCAATGAAGGGCAGATCCCAGATAGTAGTTCGCTGTGGCCTGAGAGTTCCTCGTTCTCCATTACCAGCTGTGTAGCTTGGAAAGACCTAGGAGCTATCGTTGGAAAATTGTCATATTACATCAAATTGTTAGCACAGAGGCTTAGTGCTAATCCAGGACTCTCTGAAAGGTTTCCTATAATCTACGGGTGCTAATCTCCCCGATACCAGGTTGTTCCTCCCCCCATTACTCAGTAAGTATGCACAGAGCCAGTTTCATTGGCAGCTCATGGAATCCTGCTGTTGATTATTTTTGCGTGTTAAGCCTGCTAAATTCTAAACCTATAATTCAATAGTTGTGTCCCCAAACTGGTATGTAATCAAGCCAATTGCCAGCTATAACTGAATCTGTACTCTGAAGGGTACTTTGAGAAAAACGATGGTAGGGATTGCTGATCTCCCCAGTGTCTGAAATGAGCTTCCTAGTGTTATTTTGTGTTAGTCTCGTGTTCATTATGTTTGTCATGGATTTGCTGAAGATGAGAATTCTAAGAAAGGGGATATTCTTTATCTTGAGCCCTGTGGTTTCATATGAACAAGCTGTTCAGTTGGAGGAATGTAATCACAGTGATAAAAGAAACAGGACAAATATCAAAACTCAGTTCTCTAGTCTCAGTGAAAAGATAAAGAAAAAAATACCTTTGAAAAATTCAGCTTAAATATTTTGAGAAGTAACAGATTTTTATAGATCAGTTGACATCAAGGAATCAAGGGAAAGAAAACATTTTTTCCTCTTAGCGTAAAAGAAATGCTATTTACCTTTTTCTTGGAAGGAACTCTAACAATGACCTTAAGGCAAAACTATTGGCATCCATTGCTAGAGCAAAGCTTGACATCATATGATTGATTCATGAGCACTGATCTATTTTTGATCACATCTCACAGTGAATTTTTCATCTCTTAAGCCTTTTCATTTTGTTTACTCTTCAATACTGTCCTTATATGGATCCATTTAGTTATTCACGTGATGATTTCATCTTTGCTCCTAGTCAGGTTTTGAGGTTTTTTGTTTTGGTTTGGTTTTGGGTTTGGTTTTGGGTTTGGTTCTGGTTCTGGTTCTGGTTCTGATTTTGCTTTGGTTGCTTGTTTGCTTTAATTTTACAGTACTTAAAACAAAGCAGCATTGATGGGTAGCATATCTTTAAACTTTCATTGGTAATACTGTTTGAATTAAGTAATTATATCCATGGTGCCAGACAGTGAATTTCAGCTAGCCAAAGTCCTTTCTTATAGATAAGGACAGAGATGACGCATGTCTACAGCTGTGAGAAGAGCATTCAATGTTGAAACACACACATTCACACACACACAATGTGTGTAGGGAGGAAATCCTGCATGTTGTAGTTTTTTTAGATATATATGTATGTATATACATATATCTATATATAGTAAACATATATGTATATTCTTACATATGTATAAGAACATATATTCTTACATATATGTGTTTCTTACATGTATATATAACATATATAATATATATTTCTTACATACAGACACACACATACACACACACACACACAGAGCCAACCCTGAGGACTATAAGAAGCATGAGGGCACTCTTTGCAACACGTAAAGTAATGGAGAGCTTAACCATACTGCTCTTTATCATCTACCTTGTTCCTTTTTGAAAGGCTTTCTCTTCTGTCTCCCTGACCGTCTATTCCCACTCTTTATTCAGCTTCAGTAGGAGTTTTTCAATTATATTGATGGATATTAACTCCTTGCCAAAGTTGGGAGTCAGTAAGGACAGGAGAGGAGAGGGCAAATCTCTCTTCTGGACAGAACAGCACACATACTCATGCCAGGTTGTACCCAGCCTTCATCTCACTGCAGAAGCAATAATGTGATGGGCAAGTATCAGTACTTGAAATAAAAATCCTAATCTAACTCCTGTGAGAAGTTGTAATTGACACAGAAATTTTCACTCATGTGCATGTATTTTTATGTGTACCATTACATGTTAAAGTATATATTATAGAACTTTACTATCCACCACTTATCCAACACTGTTAATTTTATTATTCTAAGTAGCAATCCAGGTTGTTTTCTCTGAAAATATTGAAATAACACATATGACAGAACAAAAAAGTATATTCATAGCATAGCTGTATTTCAAATCTTGTGATCCCAGCATGGGAACTATTATTTTTATTACATAAATGATAAAATTGAAATTTAGAATAACTAAGAAAGCTCATTTAATTAGTAGTTCTTTTAAAATATTTTTGACTTCTACTTCACTGGCTGATAATTTCAGGATACAATTTGTTCACTGATTAAAACTTGCCAATATTTAAAATTTTAAAGAAAGTATGATCATAAGTTTATTTTGCCAATTGCAATTATAAAAACAAAACAAAACCAAAAAATGAGTCCACAATCTTGCCAGTATAATATTTCAAACTGAGTGGCTGATCCTGTATTTCCTTTCAGGCTTGTCTTTTGTTCAAATTTTGGATGAGCCCCTTAAAATGCACAAGACCTTCAGCACAGTGTTCCATTTTTGTTTTTCCCGAGACAAGGTTTCTCTGTGTAGCCCTGGCTGTCTTGGAACTCACTCTGTAGACCAGGCTGGCCCTGAACTCAGAAATCCGCCTGCCCCTGCCTCCTAAGTGCTGGGATTAAAGGCATGCGCCACCACTGCCTGGAAAGTGCTCCATTTCTTGTTACCTCAGTTTCTGCATGTGTAAAAGAATGAGGAGGATAATGGTAAGAAGACTCTTCTCACAATATTGTGAGAGGCTTGGTGGCTAGTCGATGCAATGCGCTTTGGAGGGTTTCAGGTTTGTGATATACATTCAGTATTTCCCTCTGTATCATTTGCAATCATGGCATTACTTCACAACACCTCACCTTTGAGTATCTCTACCACTGCTCTGTTTCCTCTGAGGCACATCTAAATGAACAAACACCAGGATAAAAGATGGAAGGAACATGACCATTACAAAGAGTTTACTACTATTTGCATTTAAGCCTTATCATTAAAGAAAATCAGTCTCTTCTACATGAATAGTCTCTGTGACTTTTTATAGCCTTCCCATTGACATCCCTACCATACTTTGTTCTTCTATGAACCATTACCCATGGCCATCATAAACTCTGGATTTAAAATTCATAAGGCAATTTGTGGTTCCTGTTAGTCTGTATTTCAAGGCAGATGACCTACTGTGCTCCTTGGACCCAGTAGTGGTTTCCTGTTACAGCTCTAACAAATCACCACAAGTTAGTGGTTTAAAACAGCTCTATTTTGTCATAGTCCTGGAGGGCAGAAGTCTATTAACCACAGTGTCAGCATAGTCCCCTTTTTGAGGGTATAGGGAAAAATTTCTTCTTCTGTCTTTTCTATATTTTGAAACTGTCCATGTTTCCTGGTTCAGAGAGACATAACTCTGAACACTGCCTCCATTTTCACTTGTCTTCAGTATTTGTTTCTCCTGACTCTCTGCTCAATACTTTTGCAAGTGGATCCACAGAGATAGTCATGGACAATCACCATCTTAAGATCCTTAACTTTGCCACAGATGTAAGAGTCCTTTCTGACATCTAGGATTAATCATTCCTGGGATCCAGGGGTTAGGATACAGACATACTGGGGTAGCATTACTCTTCTTCTAGAAGATTTCTTTAACATTGAAGTCTCCAAGTGAGCAGAGAAAGATTTGTAGTTTGCTATTTGACTTTATATAGATATAGGCAATCTTCCCTTACTTCATAGTTTCCATTTTCTCTTGTTTTATGCATGACTTTTTCATAGACTCTAATAACATCAAACTTCTGATAGACTATTGTTTATGTGTTGGAGTCAATTCCATTTGCAAACATCCTTCAAAATATGCTTATTTATTGGTCAAGAATTCTCTTAAGAAGCATAATCTACAATGTATATGAATGAGTATGTTTATTACAGGGATTTCTTGTAAGATTATTGAGGCAAAGTCACTTGACTTGACATCTCCAAGCCATAGACCGAGAAATACCAATGGTTTTATTCTGTCAAAGTGTCAAGATCTAGGAACTAGGAAAGATGAGGATGAAGATCTCAATCCAAGAATGTGAAAGGACCAAAGCTATGTTCAAGGAGACAAGCAGGAAACATAAGTTCTTCTACACTCTTTTTATTCTTTATCAAGCCTTACAGAGATGAATGCTTGCCCACATTGAAGAGAGCCATCTTCTTTACTCTCTGCCAAGTTACATGTTGTGGTGGTTTGAATAGGTACGGTCCCCATAGATTCATGTGTTTGAGTGCTTGGCTACAGGGAATGACACTGTTAAGAGATGTTGCCTCTTTGGAGGAGGTGTGGCCTTGTTAGGGGAAATGTTTCACTGTGGAGGCAGGGCCTTGATGTCTTAAATGCTCTGTGAAAAAAAATAATCCAGTATCGTAGCCAGGCAGTGGTTTTACATACTTTTAATCCCAGCACTTGGGAGGCAGAGGCAGGTAGATTTCTGAGTTCAAGACTAGCCTGGTCTACAGAGTGAGTTCCAGGACAGAGGGCTATACAGAGAAACCCTGTCTTGAAAAACAAAACAAAACAAAATAAAACAAAACACAACAAAACTCCAGTATCCTCCTGGCTGCCTTCAGATTAAGATATAGAACTCTCAGCTCCTCCAGCTCATGTATGCCTGCAAGCTGCTATGCTTCCAGACATGATAACAGACTAAACTTCTGAACCTGGAAGCTAACCCCATTAAATGCTTTTCTGTTCTTTCTTTTTTTTTTTCTTTTTTTATTAATTAATTACTTTTTTACACTCCATATTTTATCCCCCCCACCACCACCACGATCCACCCTCTGACTGTTCCACATGCCATACCTCTTCCCTACCACACCCTATCCCCATGTGAATGTCCACACTCCCCATCCCACCTGACCTTAAACTCCCTGGGGCCTCCAGTCTCTTGAGGGTTAGGTGCATCATCTCTGAATGAACACAGAAGTCCTCTACTGTATGTGTGTTGGAGGCCTCATATCAGCTGGTGTATGCTGCCTGTTTGGTGATCCAGTGTTTGAGAGATCTCAGGGGTTTATAAGAGTTTATAAGAGATTATAAGAGTTTATAAAGTGTTTATAAGAGTTTATAAGGGATTATAAGACTTTCCTTAGTCATGGTGTTTCTTCACAGTAATTGAAACCCTAACTAAGCTACGTCTTACTCTCACACAGATACAACCTATCTGATGTACCCGGAAACAGAAATTCACCTGGGAACCACCAGGCCTAAGTCAAATTAAAACACTTTAGTTTTTAAGTTAGCTACTTAGTTTTCTCCCACTGCCTATGATACACATATTATCCTTTACTCTTGAACCCATTCTATGTCAATGGGGGCTGATGGAAGCTTCATAGCTCTGGCTCACTGATAATACCTCTCTGCTAAAGATTGATGAGTACTGATGAGTACCCACTTCACCTGGCCATTTCCCCATCACTCCAGTTTCCCAATCAGAACAGAGCACACACTTCTCCATTTAGGAAAGAGTAAAGACCCTAAGAATGAAAGAAACTAATCTGTCTTGGCATACTAGTGACACAAGTAGGACTGCAGCTAGGTGAAAGACAAAGAGCAAGAAAAAATTGTTACCCGGGTCAGCTTGGATCATTCTTCCTAGCACGTGCTGTGTGGCAAAAGGTGGTGATTCATAAAATTCTGCTGGGTGACATTTTCTAATACAAAATAAGCTGCTACATGTCTACCACAGATAGAGTACCAAAAATAGCCCAAAATAACAATTTGGAGACAAATTCAATTTAGTGATCCAATGAGTTTAAAGACTTATGTACAGGAATATGAGTGAAAAATTACTTATGGGTTCATGGATGACTCAATGAAAATTGGATCAAAAATAAAAAAATAAAGCTCAACTTGAATTACAGCTCACAGAAGCCACATTCCTGGAGCTTTTCTCTTGTAAAAGCTGTATCATCAAGGAGTCTCCTCCAGGAAGCTGGGCTAGGTGAAAAACCCTGCTCTTCAGTCTTCCCTTTGCAGCTACTAGTTATTGCGTCTCTGCTACAACCTTGGGGAGGAGACCTGTACATTTATTAGAATTTCCTAGGACTTGTGAGTTGCTTATTTCTTCACTTCCTCCATCCTGAAGAGAACCATTCAATTTAAAGAAAAATTGTTAGGCAACAAAGTCCTTCTGAACAGCATTCTAGAAATGACAAGACTATACAAATGGAAAAGAGATTAGTGATTTCAAAGGTTCAGAAATAATGGAGGTGACGTATGACAAATGACTAGAAAGGGAAATGTTTCTAATAATTCAACAGTTCGGTGCTTGAAATCAAAGATGGTGCACAGATATGTACTTTTGATAAAATCAGACTGGAAATGCTTGAAGATGTTCTTCTGATTTCTTTGGATATCATTACTCTTACTCATTCATAGAAACAGCCACTAGAGAAATGGTAGGCTATAAAAGAGCCTCTTCATAGTTCCTTTTCAACCTTCTATCAACTGAGTTTTTTTCCAAATGAAACTTTAAGAAATAATGCATATTGAAATTACCAAAAAAATGAGCAGGGTACAGAAGATATGCTCCTTATGTTCTCCCATTCTATCACAATGCCTCACTTCAGAGGGGAGGCATTGGTAGTTACTGGCAGTCACTGATAGGCACTGACAGACACTGACAGTAATAATGGACAAGCACAGCATGGACAGTCACTAGCCAGCACTAACCATATGGACAAGGACTTACAGGCACTGTCAACATAGAAAGCTCTGACAACACTGACAGCATAGACAGGCACTGGCAGGTACTAGCAACATGGACAGGAGCTGAAAAGCACATGACCAACACTGACATTCTCTGGCATGCACTAACAGGTACTGATGGGCACTGAAGGGCAATGATGAGTACTCATATGCACTTCTCGTCTCTGAAGGAAACTGATAGGCAGAAAAGGACACTGATAGGCACTGATGGCACTGATAGGCACTAATTTACATTGAAGGACTCTGACATGCACTGACAGACACTGATGGGCACTGATGGATTCTGACAGGCACTGATGGGCACTGACAGGCACTGATAGGCACTGACGGGCACTTGTGGACACTGGCAGGCACTGACAGGAACTGATAGACACTGAAGAACACTAGTGGACACTGACATGCAAGACAGATTAGCGTGGGCATGCACTGATATCTCCTCAAGATGGATATCTTCATTGTCTCCATGGGAAAAGGGGGCAAGGGAATCTGTTTCTCTTCTTTTTCTTCCATGACTCAACTTGTTCCCTTTTTTGTGTTGGACCTGTACTTTGCCCTAGTGCCATGAAATATATGAGATAGAAAAAGGAAAAAAATCACTGACAGTGAAAACTTATAAATTCCACCTTGAACACAAGGACCATTTAATATTGTTTATATTATTTTATTGCCTCAAGAGTCATTTTTGATTAGCTGAATATATTTATAACTATTATTGCCATACTGCATAATTTTTCTTCATAAGAAAGGAACATTTTTTAAGCATTAGTTATTATAAAGGATACGGAAATTACCCTGTCCATAGAACTATTATTTACTCTTTGACGTTCCTGTTTTATGGTAGATAACTTTAATTGGAATTATTGCATCAAGTGAAAGTTTTCTTTTACTTTATAATAATTAAAACTTATGTTCATTGATTTCCAAAAGATATTGTGTTCATGTACAAGGTAGGAGCAATGTGTTAGCTTTCTCTCTGTCTCTGTCTCTCTGTTTCCTTGCCCCCCATATATATGTTTGTGTATATGTTTGCATGTGTGTGATTTTGTGCATGTATCTTCACATGTGTGTGTGTGTATGTGTGTGTGTGCACATGCGCATGTGTGCATGAGAGAGAGAGAGAGAGAGAGAGAGAGAGAGAGAGAGAGAGAGAGAGAGATTTGGGGTGTTTGTGTATCTGTGTACTCAATCTTGTGCGTGTCATGTCCAGGTCAGTGGTTTGTGGGAAGACATTTTCCTCAGTGACTTCTCCATCCTATCTTCTCATTTCAGACATGGTCTTTCACGGAGCCTGAACCTGGAGCTTACTCTTTCAGCTAGACTAGCAAGTGCCAGGAATCAACCCAACTCCACCCTTCCAGTGTCAGAATTGCCGACATATACCACCATATTGACATGGGTGATATGACTGAATCTGAGCTCAGGCATTCATGTTTGAGAACCAATCACTTTCCCACTGAAAAATGTCCTAGGCCTGATACATGGTCTTTCTATACCATGCTTTTGATTGTAGTTACATCATTCAAAAACCTAGAGACTAACTTATAAATTTCTTTTTTAAGTAACTCTTCTTTTGAGATAAATAATATTTTGATTCATTCATTTTTAGTTCATAGTTGCATAAAGCAACTAAGTCCTTAAATTATACCTGTGTTATATTTTTAGCCCATTTAATATATGAGAAATATAAAGGAGGGAATACAGATTTATTTTACATTTAATTTCTTTGTACTTTAGTTAAACATTTTCCCATACTCATGTAACAATCTGTCTCTCTCTCTCTCTCTCTCTCTCTCTCTCTCTCTCTCTCTCTCTCTCCCTCTCTTTCTCTCTCTCACACACACAATTTGCCTATCAGTTTCATTTTATTTTGTTAAACATATTTTTTTTAACAGAGAATGGGTTTTCTACATAATATGCCATCCTTGCCTGATATTTTAATAGCCTATTATTAATAACTTCTTTTGTGTTTAGTATGCTTGTAATGCTAAAAATATGATTATTTGTAAAATGTTTTCCTGAATCTTTATTAAATTGAGGGAATAAAATATAGGGGATAATCCTATATACTCCTTACTAAGAAAAAGAAAACAGAAATAGCCTTCTGAAACTTCCCAATATTCAAAATTACACAGAATATCTAAGAGGACATTTCATTATGGATAACATTAATTTTAATTTATATCACCTGACATGCTATGAGCCATATTTCTTTCAGTGGCTCTGCTATGGCCAGGTTCTAAATTAGGCCCCTTATGCAAGCTTATTAACCCTTTTTGAGTAGCAGTGCAACAATGAATAGAAACACTACTTTTCTGAATGGTAGTCAGGTTGTATTTGCTGACAGCACAAGGCCTTGGCCAAGGATAGCAGCATAGTCCCTGGAAGCTTGCCACCAAACACTCCTCCTAGGCATCATTCAAAAGTATTTATTCTCAGTTCATCTGTGATGGGTAGTAGAACTGGCAGGCAGAATCCCCAAAGCAGGATCCATACCTGTATTCGTCAAAGTTCCCCAGATAACTAGAACCAGTACTGTTTGGGAAGGAAAGTAGGGGAAGAGATTTATTATGATGAGTTGGTTAACAAAATTAGAATTGTTGAAAAGCATCATCATCTACTCACTGCAAGAATGATCAAGAAAAGTGATAATATGATTCAGTTGGACTCTAAAGATATAAAAACTAAGAAGTGGTAAAAACTCTACTTCCAGGACCAGAGAAGAGGACACACAGTGGCTCAAACTCACAGGGAGAAGGTGAAAGATGAATTCCTTATCACTCCTCTCTTTATTCTACTCCACCTTCAATGGTTTGAATGATGCCTTCCAACATGGAAGAGAATATTTTTTCCTTCTCTTTTTCTTCTTTTCTTTTCTTTTTTTTCTTCTCTTTTGTCTAAATTCACAAATTCAAATGCTAGTCTTGAGGCTGTAGCTTATATGTCAGTGGGTAGAATATTTACCTACTATGCCAGAGGCCCTGAGATCAATGCTCATACTAATTAGTGTGTTGCTACCCACAGGTCTATAATCCCAGCAGTTCCATTGAGGAAGCCATATGATGAAAAGCACAATTGGCACATAATTAACAGCCTTGGCCACTTCCTGACCAATCTGAATATTCAACCTTGTTACAAATCAATAACAAAAATAAGTGACATCAAATGCTACTCTCATTCCAGAACATACTCTAAAAAAAATAATGATTAATCTGTGTGTCCAATGTCAGACAAGATGACATGTGAAATTAAACTTCACAATACCTAAGAGTGAAGTGAAAGACTGGAGGCAGAGATCTTCGCAACTCAGGTATTCCTTTCAGGTTGATAAAATGAATGACGTTGTCTTGATCATGTGTAGTTTCTCCAGCTCCTCCTGTTTCCTATAATGTTTGTTGCACATACATCATCAATTTCTCCATATCTGCATCAAGTATTGATATGCCAATGTACACCTAGTTCATCAAACCCATTTTTCATAATTGACCCTGTAACAATTAATTTAGTATGTATTGTGTGCTAGTGTGTGAATCAGTATCAGCAACTGAGACACAGTCACTGCTCCAAACGAATTTACAACCAGCATCTTAGTGTGAATCCTGTCTCTGTGCTACTTTCCCCAGAACATTCAGAATGAAGCCTTGCCTGCCTTTTATATACCAGGTACTACTGATTAGAACCCAGTGACGGTTTAAGGAATAACATGTCTACCTGGTGTCTCTCAAATATCTTCCTACATCCCTGCTTCTCACTCCTGTTCACTCTTATATTACTAGACACGACCTCAGGTTAGATACTGATGACCCTAGTGTTTTCTAACTTGATAGAGAAGAAAAGTAAATTGATTGTCAAGTTGCAGTGCTGCTAATTCAATGAAGAAACCAAGAACAAAAGTGCTTTTCCAAGAAAACGTTCATGTTGAGTAAAGATAAAGCATTTCTAGATGAGAACATGGAGATAGAAAAGATTTTTAAGAAATATATTTGAAAGTGTACATAGGCAATGAATAACTTATGATGGCTACAGACTGTGCTAACCTTTATCGTCAGAAAGGAGTAATTACTCACATCTACATGGTGTTTGTAAATTATCATTACTCACTCCTGAAAGCAAATGTGTAAATGTCATTTTGGGCCCCAACAGTCACGCACAATCATTCTACTTTTAATGGAATATGAATGCTGATATACTCATGTTTAAAAAGATGCCATTTGTGCACACTGAATGAACTTGCATTATAACGGGAAGATTAAAGTAAGGATGTATAACATGTATTTAAAGTAAGAATTTTGGTGGAAAAGGAGAAAATAAGTACTCCATTTAATATCTATTTTGGTTATAACAAAATAACCTGGAGTTTGTCTGTGTTGACACAGAAAAACATCAGAATCAATTTAATGTGTGTATAGATATGTGTGCATATATGTAGATAGATAGATAGATGGATGGATAGATAGATAGATAGATAGATAGATAGATAGATAGATAGATAGATAGATAGATAGATAGATAGACAGAGCAGAGACATAGATAGACAGACAGAGACAGAATAAGATAAAGATTTATTTCATTTCAAAGAATTTGCTCACATAATTGTGGAACTATTAACTGTGACATCTTGATCAGTCCAGCAGGGTGGAAACTATACCAAGAGTTTATAGTGTTCTAAGTATAAAAGTACAGAAATTTCTTTGTTGCTGTCTAGATGTAAAATTGGACTCTAATCTGGGGATTTTTTTTTTTTTTTTTGGCCACAACAGACATAATCCTGGATCTTGCCTTAAGGAAGATTGGGAAGATTGGTTGGTATACTTCTATTGGTTTTAAATGTTTTCATGGAAACACAAAGACAGCACTTTATCTAAACAATTTCCATACAGCTCAGTCAAAGTGACACATTAACATTAACCATCACTCCCCTATTATTACAGGCAAGAAACTTGAATTGAGAAATATTAATAGGATATCCAGGGCCACACAGGAATTTTGGCTGGTGAAAGAGAAGCAATAGACATATCAACAAATTTTAGGAAATCCTTACATCCTCAGGTGTGCCATATTCTGGGGAATTAACATGTCTGCAACCTTAGCACTTCCTCTTGCTAAACTGAATATTGGATGTCCTCTTCTCAATGTGTATCAAAAACCCAAAACCACAGGTTTATTATACTGTGTATGGATGGTAAAACAAGCTCTTTCACAAACACACTTTTACAATAGCATCTCTTACATATCAAAGAAGGTTCAAATTCACTGATGTTATCCTCAAATTAATCTTTTAACTAAAAAAGATCTATTGTAAAAATATGAAACAATAATTTGTTTCATATAGAATTATTACAAGCTGAGCCTGTAGGCTGCTGCTTTAGCTAACATTTGATTATCATCTTTTATGTATCTGAATTCTCTCTCTCTCTCTCTCTCTCTCTCTCTCTCCTCTGTCTGTCTCTCTCTCTCTCTCTCTCTCTCTCTCTCTCTCTCTCTCTCTCTCTCTCTCTCGGTGTGTGTGTGTGTGTGTGTGTGTGTGTGTGTGTGTGTGTGTGTGTGTCCCCCTGTGTCTGCCTGTATAAGAGTATGTCAGTGAAGTAGTCATTATTCCAAGAGCAATTTATAGTCCAGTCAGGAAGCCAAGACATCTGTCCAAAGCATACAAAATCCAGTATTCAGCCACTCATAAAGGTGTAGAAGCCCTGTAACCACAGCCCTTTCACAACATAGCATCGAGAAACTCATCTTAGTGATTGACATAAACCAAACAGAGTAACAAATTCAATATCATTTCCAATACTTCTGAGGGCACTCATTCTTTGCAGGCACATAAAGACCACCTCTGGGAGCAGCAGGTCAGGTAAATAGAATATACATGCCATATAAACTTCTATGCTATGGTGAATGTTCATGACAGAATACCAATAACAAGCAGATTAGGCTAATGGCCTGTGTGCTATAGCATGAATGCTCACTTATCACCTTGTATTGCTAAATAACAAACACTCACCTGTTAGCCACAATCTTTTCTTTGAGTACTGTTATTTATAAAGCATGGGTTTGATATGTATACTTAAATACAAAAGTTCAGTTTGCCATCTATATTATTCATCTTTTAAGTTTTGAAAATAAATGTCAAATGGGGTATCTTTCTGCTTTGTGTTTTGAACCATTGCATCCATAAGAGAAGAAAGATTAAATCAAAGCAACTAACTTCAAATTAGAAAGCATTTTTCTTCCAAAGCAATAACTCATTCCTTCTTTTTCATATTAACTGTTTATTGGATATTTTATGTATTTACATTTCAAATAGGATCCCCTTTCCCAGTTTCCCCTCCAGAAATCCCCTATCCCATCCTCCCTCTCCATGCTTCTATGAGGGTGCTTCCCCAACCACCCAACTACTCTTGCCTCCCAGCCCTGGTATTCCCCTACACTGGGACATCGAGCCTTCACAGGAAAAAAAAAGGCCTGTCTTCCCATTGATATCCCACAAAGCAATCCTTTGCTACATATGTGGCTAGAGCCATGTATGGAGTCCCTTCATCTGTACTCTTTGGTTATTGGTTTAGTCTCTGGGAACTCGGGGTGGGGAGTCTGGTTGTTTGATATTATTGTTCTTCCTACGAACTGCAAACCCCTTCAGGTCCTTCAGTCCTTTCTCTAACTCCTCCATTAGGGTCCCCATGCTCAGTCCAATGGTTGGCAGTGAGCATCCACTTCTGTATGTGTCAAGATATGGCAGAGCCTCTCAGCAGAAAGCTATATCAGGCTCCCGTCAGTAAGCACTTCTTGGCATCCACAATAGCGTCATTCCTTTCCTTAGTCTGTAAGTATAGTCATGTATTTCAGGGAGATTAAAACATTAATGAATAATCACAATTCTCAGTTGTTGAAATATAGTAGTACACATACATACACATAGGCAAACAAAATAAATAGTAAAATAAAATACATGTAAAATAAAAGTGAATAAGTCTTTTAAAAGGAAGAGAGATAGACATTGAGTTCTTGTCAAACTTGTTTGGCAGCTGCTGATCATCAAGCCCGAATCTTGATGGTTTCTTATTAATCTGTGTGAACTGCACAGTGCATGCTCTTACTTTTAAGATAGCACTGTAATGATTTGTAGTAAATTTTTTTTACACCAATGACTCCTTGTAGATTGTACATTTCTTAGAACCAAGGACATTTTCATTCATTTTCTATTGCAAATACGTAGTGTAACAGAAATATATTAAATAGTTAACAATAATAATTGACAAATGAATAAATTGTGGAATATCATAGCTGCTCCTAAAAATATACAGCTATGCCTTCACACAGTGTAGAAACTGTCACAAGAATGAGAATCTTGATAGCTCTGTCTGCATATGTAGCAAAGGATAGCCTAGTCAGTCATCAATGGGAGGAGAGGTCCTTGATCCTGTGATGGTTCTATGCCCCAGTATAGGGAAATGCCTGGGCCAGGAAGCACAAGTAGGTGGATTGGGGAGCAGGGGGAGAGGATAGGTGATTAAAAAAAAAAAAGAAGATTAAATGATAATACACACACACACACACACACACACACATAAAAAAGGAAAAAAGAATGAGAATCTTGGAATAAGAGAATTGCAGAGAAAGAGAACTCCAAGAACCACTCAGTGCTCCATTTTACAAATTGGGATCTATACAGATTATTTTTAAATGTGACCTAAGTTACAGCTATCAGTGCAAGGCTGAGAATATACATCTCCTAACATCTGGTTATATGTTCATGATTCTCTCTGTTTAACAAAAGTCTACTTACTTTAAAATAATTTATGTGCTGACATATTTATTAATGTGCAACGAATCCTCTATTCACTCATGAATAACAGTCTTGTTATCGATATCATTAATTTTATTCTTACTCTGTATGGTATTTTACTTTAAAAGTTAACATCGATTATTAAGGAAAAACAATCAGCCAGATTCTAGAGTTTCCCTGTTATACCCCAAGACTTAGTGGATATGCTAGATGGACAAATTTTTCCAAGAAGTCTGTTACAAACATGGAAAATCCATTCCACAGTCATCACATCACTTAGTAAGCATATGACTGACTCTGTTACTAGCAACCATGTGAGTCCCACTCACAACTACCCACTCCAGTGAACTAAATATATATGCACAAGCACAGACTTCACTCCATGTTCAGCCATTGTATCTTCAATGGATTAATAATTAAATAATCCTAACAAGATTGTTGGTTCCACTGGTAATATTGATGGACATGTGTGTTGCTGAGACCCAAAGTTGTCCTTCAGGTCTCCCATAGAAAATATGATCAGAAGTTCTACAACAAAGAATTTAAGAATGTCAATAAAAGGAGTTTTTCATTTAAAGTATTTAAGACATGTTTAAAAACATGAATTGCCAGTTCTAGAGGGAGCATTTCATTCCTTGGTATTTACATTTTTTACATTTTCTGAAGCTTGTAAGTTTACATCAAGTAAACTTAAAACTGACAAGGAACAGTTACCTTCGATTGATAAATTAAGATGTAGGATTGGAGTTGTTAGGATGTCAGACATTTTGACTGACAAATTATACTGCTGAATTTAGCTTTAAATATTCTATAAATCTGACTGCTAGTTGTAGTATTAGATATAGTCTATAATTCTCTGTTAAATGCTTGTTTGAGAATCAAAAATGTATTTCAAATAGTATCCTGAAAGTCTCCTATACCCTTCCCCCACCCTGCTCCCCAAACCACCCACTCTTGCCTCCTGGCACTGGTATTCCCCTCGACTAGGGAATATAATCTTCGCAAGACTAAGGGTCTCTCCTCCCAATGAAGGCCGGCTAGGCCATCTTCTGTTATGTATGCAGCTAGAGACACAGCACTGGGGGATACTGGTTAGTTCATATTGTTGTTCCACCTATAGGGTTACAGACCCCTTCAGCCCCTTGGGTAATTTCTCTAGTTCCTCCATTGGTGGCACTGTGTTCCATCCAATAGAAGACTGTGAGCATCCACTTCTGTATTTGCCAGGCACTGACATAGCTTCACAAGAGACAGCTATGTCAGGGTCCTGTCAGCAAAATTTTGCTGGCATATGCAATAGTGTCTGGGTTTGGCGGCTGTTTATGGGGAGGATCCCCGGTGGAAACTTTCAAATACAACCCATATATGTCACAAGGTAACAGATAATAAAATGATATGACTTAGTACCATACCATGGCCAAAATTAATCAGCTTTCCTAATTTTTTCATGTTTTATGATTGTAGCTGATTTTTACATTTATATCCTCATATAAAATTTTTTTTAAATAATCTTAGGTGATTCCCCTATCTAACGATTTAGCAATGTTTCCATAAATGAATACAATATACATGCATGTATCCAAAAAGAGAATTGGAGAAGTGCTGTATATCATGTTTTTAAAAAGTATTGGAGTGGTAATACCTATCTCATAAATCCAAAAAGAAGAGATTACACTGTTGCAATAAATTTGTGGCGGCAAGTTGTTAGAATACCATGACTTTTGTGGCATCTAGAGTGTAAGGCAGTGATGAGTTCCTATCAAAAAAAAAAATCTCGATTATATAAAAACTAATCTTTCTATTTACAAAGCAAATGAAAAGTATATTTTAAGTATGAGTAGGAGAAGAGCATTAGATTGGCTGCCTCTGCCAATGTGATCCTATTGTGAGTTTAAAAAACTCTCAGAAGAAATGTATGACTGTGTCTATATATATGTAGAGGTAAGTAATTATAAACTCTTTTAGCGAGGGAAAGAGGAGTTCAAGTAGACAATTTGCAGAGATAATGTCACATACTACACAAATTTTGAATATTTAAAAATATATGAAGAGACTCAACTTCACTAATAACCAGGCAAAAGAGTTACAAAACAACCTTGAAATGTACATTCACCTGATGCAAAAGCTAAGAAAACAGACCACTACTATTCTACATTTTAAAAAGATTCAAATAGTAGTTTTTGGGTAGGAGGGACATAACAATAGAGCTAACTACCAAGAAATTCTATAGTATTAATCCAAATTTTAATATATAAATATCTTCTAGCTAGGCATTTCCTTTTTTTTACGACTACTTTAGAAATATTTACATATGTACAAAAGTACACCTTTAAGAATGGCAATTAGGACATCAATGGTGATTTTACAACACTAAATACTGAGGCTGGCAGGATGGCTTAGCAGTTTAGAACACTTGATAGTCTTCCACATGTCCTGTATTAAATTCCCAGTTTCCATATTGGACAGATTATAACCACCTATGATAGTAGATCCTGGATATTATGACTTCTTTTGTGCCCACTGGGTAGTTATCTGCAAGCACAAAGTATATGTGCATATATTCAGATACACATACATACTCACAAAATCAAAGGAATACATAAATAGAATGATAATTTTTTCAAAAGAAAATTATTTTTTGTTTGTACATCTGCTCAATATTTAATGTTAATTTTCATATCACTTTTGGTCAAAGTTGTTTTGGTGGTATTTATAAACAAGGAGCAAACAAGTTTATACTTACAGCAGTTGAAGTATATTTAATGATGGTAATGGAAAAGAAATGACATTATTCTTCATAAGAGGAAGTTGGACTAGTTCCATGAAAGGCAATACTCCAAGTACGTTTTAACTTAAAATAAAAATAGATGATCTTATATTATCATTTTTAAAAAGTTGAATAAAGTATTAATGACATAGTCTTAGTTTCTGAAATAACCAGGTTTGACAACCCTATTACCACTTAAATGGAATTTTGTAGAATAAGTAGCCCAATGCTTAGATTCTGTTTTTGTTAATATTGCTTCTTAACTAATTTGAATGCCAGTTGTAGAGAAACCACATCCAAGCAGGTACAGCCATGCTTGCTGCCATAGTAATTTTCTTGATATAAGTATTCTTTTCATCTTATTTTGTACTTCAGTACTTATCTTCTGAAGGACACTCAGTTGGGTGTACCTTTCCCTGGGAGGTACAATGACCTTGAATCAATGATCAGCATGACCTTGATCAGCATGACCTTGAATCAATGATCAGCATGGTACACCAGAGGATTTGGTACGGTGCATCATTTGTTAGTTGATAAAAGATTGCAGCATAGCATTTAACTCAAGCCAGTCAGTGTACTATAAATTCATATCAGTTTTGCAAAGAGGGATACCAATGCATTGTGTCCACATGAAATAGATACTGTAGATACTGACACCTTGGCATGCCTCTGATGGAAGTTTCTTCCTGCCCCTGTATTTAATAACAGCAAGTGAGTGGGTTTCAGACTGGCCAATCACAGGACAGAACCCTCTGACCAAGTTCACTTGCAAACTATGGAAAAATGAATTGGCTAGACCAAGAAAAATGTGACTCATTTTAGTTTGATTTTGCTTTCTTTGCATTGCTTTGGCTTGTGGCCGGGGCAATTGGGATTCACTGTAAGTCATAAAGGAATTTTGTTTTATGCAGCTAAAACTACTCTTTATGAGCTCCATCCCAGTTTGGAACAAATGGTTAATTAACGTCTGAAAATAGGATTGTTTCTTTGGGCATGAAAGCAAAGAACAGTAAACCAGAATGCAGTACCATTCAATACATAAAAGAATGGATGAAAAGAAAAGTAGAGGAAACAATTCCTTACAATTTCAGAACTCACATTTAAAACTTTGCATACATAGTGTGTGTGTGTCTTTATATATTCATCCCCATAAGCCACAGAATTGGTCAAGGGATAAGGAAAGGGGGATGAAGTCACATTAAAAGATGTAAAAATTAAAGCAATGGATTAAATACAACAAGAAAGCAGGAGGGTGGATCAGGGATGTAGTTCAGCACATAAACATATGTGTTGCCAATCCTACTTACTCAAATTTGATCTCTGGGACCAACATAGTGGAAGAAAAAAACAACACTTGTATTGTCACATTACCCCCACACAAATGTACTATCCTTCCAAACAAATGTGATATGACATGTGCCTACTCACCCTTCCATATACATAGAAAAATATTACAAAAAATATTAAAAAGAGAAAGAAAACAGATGGGGACACTTTCTAGAATGCTATTCTAAGAGTGTAATAGACATTAATTGCAAGAGTGTCTCAATATTGCACATTTTGAAACTTCCTCATTCATGGAGGTTGTTGGAAGGTCTTTAGACCCTCACCACAGATGCTTGCTACTCCTTCTTATACCTCTTTCCCAGCTGTATATAGTCTCAGGGTCTTAGTGGGTGCTAGAGTATATAGACCATAGAAGGTTTGCTAAAGGGTAACTTCAGCTATAGGGAAAGCATCGTTAAAATCCACACTGAGGGACATCATCAGGGCAGGAGGACGGGAGTGTGTGGTTGGGTGAGCACCCTCATAGAGGCAGGGGGAGGGATAGGGAGTTTCTGAAGGGGAGACCTGGAAAGGGGAAAATATTTGAAATGTAAATGAAGAAAATATCCAATCAAAAAATAAAATAAAATAAAATAAAAATCCACAACGAGCTGAGTTTCATTTCTGTGACTGTGTCACCATGCATTATGTAAATCCAGTGAACTAATCCGCTCAAAGAGATGAACTGTGGTGAAACCACACTTTGGTTGCTGCTCTGTCTCAGATTAGTAGATGAACATGTCTCCTCAGGAAATGTTCACACAACATGGCTACCTGAGGGAAGGAGGAGAGGAGGAAGGCAATTGGAGGAGAAGAATGAGTGAGACTAGAATACACAGACACATGGGTGGAAAATGTCATAATGACATGCTTTTTATGTTAATGTGAGATCTAATTTTAAACTGATATTTTATGATGTATAAGAGCTAGAATGTTCATATACAATGACAGGAATACAAATTGGCATTGTTAACCAAAGCTGATCATTAAAATATTGTTTGAGTTTATTTATCTAAATAAATATTATCATCTTTAATAACATGCCCTTGACCAGACATAGCAAAATACTGCAATACTGCAAACTGAACTATAGTTTGAGTATGATGTATGCCACCTTAAAACCTTGTGCACTGAAGGCCTTGTTCCAAGTTAGTCAGTGGTAATACTAAGGCAATCAGTGCTAATCACTGATGAGTTTAAAGCCAAATATGTACTTGAAAGTAGGGTCTAGTTGGAGAAACTAAACAATTCATAGAAGACCTGTTCTCGTGAGATATAGCTGGACAATGTGCCCCCTCCCCTGTTCTCTGTTTTCTTGCTCTAGCTCCTGGACATTAGAGTATAAACAGACTTTGCTTTACTACTTGGGTGTTTGTATCTTAGTGAGAGTCAGTGACTCACCACAGGCTGAGAGGTATACACAAGTGAGCCTCCCTCTGGTGTTCTATGTGACTAATGCAATCCATTTGCATTCTGTACAGCAGATATTCACAGTGGAATGGGCAGTCACATGTAGATTTCACATGATGTAATTTTGATGCTAAGAATGAAAAAGCAAAATTAAAAGGTCAAGTATATTATTCATGCTATGGTCTCTAATAACAGCTGTGCGATAGATAGCTCACTTAAGTCTGAAACCATTTTATAGTTACTAATGGGCAATTTAAGAAATGTAAAATAAAATTAAATAAAATAAACAAGCAAAAACACGTCCATTATACCATTCATTTTTCATTTATTTTCCCTTTTTTTATGTGTTCAACATACAGGATAGAATAAAGATTCTCAAACAGCTTGTTAGTTAACTAAACTCTCAGTATATATGGAGTTCTTTGCCTAAAGAAAATGGGCATGTTAAGTAAGCAGATGATCTCTATAAACAGCAAACACTCATGTTAGACATTAGTTTCTCTACACTTCCCTATGTTGAGAAGCAGCAAAAAGATGGTTCTTAGGTGGGTGACTAGAAGGCTGCCCCTTCCTTCCAATTTCACCAGGGTCACTACAAGATGTACCAAGTGGATTCTTTATATTTTCTGCCTCTACTGACATCTCACATTTAAATTTTTATAATAGAAAAATTAGTGTCATGTTTTCTTTCTTGTTTTTGTGTTGCCTAGGTACTTTCAGCACCATATTGTCAGCACCATAGGTTTTTGTGATGTTTGCAATAGTAACCCCTGGAACAGCATGGGTAGGGGACCCTAGTGCCACGAGCAATATACTATGGCATTGACTTTGTACTGTCTGCATGTTGTTCATTGTGACCTAATCCTAAATGAAGCAGCCATTTTATTTTAAACTGTGTGATGATAATAACCATCCTTATTTTACAATGAGAAATGGATATGGCATTAATTACTGTTACTTAATCATCTTAAAATACTATAAAATTTCAATGAAAATTGCTATGCTAATCAAAATATTTCCTGTTTCATTAGAACTATGAGCAGTCCTTATGACTGCAAATGAGCAATAAAGTTCTATAGCATAGCAAAATTGAGATTGCTTCTTGGATAAGAATAATTTTTTTCTCAAAGTGTGTTATATGAACACATTAAATATTTGATGCATAATAAAAGGAAAATAACATCCCTTTCCACTAAACTGCCTCAAATATCAATTACAAAGAAAAGATTTGCTAAACTAATGATTTTCTAAGTAGCCCTAAATGCTTTCTTAATTCCTGATGTGTTCTTCTTTGTTCATCAGAATAAATGAGTTATTTCCACTATTTGGTAGTTTTGCTCTTTTTTTTTTTTTTTGACAAGGATTTATTCAACAGGCTATTTAATTCTGTCTTGGATCTTATACTAATGCTTCTAAAAGTCAGTCACCAGGAATCACATCTCAAACTTGACAGCACTGAGATATAACCAAGACTCCATGTGACCATCCACTCAAATTCATGGGCTTGCTCATATTGAGGGCTATCTCTCCAAGATGAATGCTCAGATATCATCTAAATTGTTCACTTAGGGATATTCCCATAATTCATGTAATTCCATCTCTTTATTATTATAAGATTACTTCTGTGACTTTTCTGGCAATGGCACATTAATAAGTACATGGCACACACACAGAACATGCTTAAGCACATGCATATCAAGACCCACCCTTCTGGAACCTAGATGAAATGTGGACAGACGATGTTAAAAAGAACTGAGATCTTGACTAACAGTAACAACCAAGTAAGATCTGTGAGTGAGGCATTCATCCCAGCCAGGCTAGACTACTTGTCAAACAGCAGTAACACCCATGTCAGCATCTTACAGAAGAGAGATGTAGCTTCTTTGCTGAGTCTCACTCAACTGTCCATAGCAGCAGAGCAGAGAGTAAATAAAAGTTGGTTTAGGCCACTAAAAATAACTTATTAGAATAAAGAAATAGCTAAGTTGGTAAAGAGCTTATCTTGAAAACATGTGGAACTACATCTGAACCTTAAAATCAATTTTAAAAAAATGTTGGTCAGTTTAGTGGGCACTTGTAAGTTCAACAATAGGAAGACTCACTAAACAGAAAGCTTAGATTAGTAAATCCCATGACACAAAGAGAGACTATCTCAAGAAAAAAATAATTGATAGTACTTGAAGAACAACACTTAAATTTATCCTCTAGGCTTCAGGCACACATACGCACATACACGCATGCACGCAAGAACGCACGCGCGCGCGCGCGCACACACACACACACACACACACACACACACACACACAAGTAATGATATCAAATTAGCCTCCATTCTTCATTCCTGGGAGCTAGTGTGGCATGAAACTAATAAGCAAGTTTCAACTGCATGTCAGAAATCAAATGCACTGTGTTCTGGAAACATCAGATAGGGCTGTTGTAGCTAAGTAATAGCCATTATACAAATGCAACCACTGGGTAACTTTTTTCATTATGACATCCACCTGAAATTAAATGTATTTCGGTGAAGGAGGATACCACTTTGTCTTTAATGATGTTGCCCACAATGAATGAGTGTTCAATATAGAAATTAGTGTTTTAATGAAAAATCTTCTGAGTTTGAATCCCTACCGTCTAGAATACAACTCCAAAACTAAGTCTCCTTAAAATCATCTGACATCTTTTCTAAGTACCAATTAGAAAAGGCAAGTAATTCTCTGTACTTTCTGGTCACAACAGCATAAAGTTGATCAGTTACTGACAATATTGACATATTTATCTATATCTTGAGAAATTATTCTCTGAGTATATTCAACATTTCTATCACTTAGCTAATGTTGTTAGACCAGATAAACATAGAAAATCTTAGCAAAATAAAATGGATAAGGGTTACACAAACATTTTTAAATTAAATAACTAAGAACTACATTGTGTCTTCTTGATGAATAAGACAAAGTGAGAGAAGTGAGAAAATGCCTAGACAAAGTCTTTCACTACAATGAATGGTGTCAACAAAGACTTCTCTAAGCATAACATAGTAAGGGCATATGGCTAGAAGGAAATCACATCACTGTAAGTCTAAAAGACTTTGAAGCAGTCATATTCATATCAAATTCCACACTGGCACCCAATAGTTTTCACAACAGGAGAAGGCAATGCAGTTAAAACCAATAAACAAGAAAACTTACAAGAAAAAAATATGTACTGAAAAGATCAAAATCATTAGTTAGTGGCTTATTTCTTCTGATTTTTCATCTAATGGTAGTGACATTTCATGGAAATACAAATGTATCTTTATCACTGTGTAGCTTTTACTCATCCATCTATTTTTAAATGTTACTTGAGGTAAAATTAGACTCGATCCATAAAGTAGTTCATTGAAAAAGTCTGTTTCAATGAATATGACTTTATGATAGCCAGGTATAAGATAGATACACCCTACAGAAGTGAATAGATAGCTAGTAAATTGATGATAGAAGATAGGTTATTAGTGAAAGATAAATTATATGATAGATAATAGATAGAAAGAAAGATAGATGATAGATAAGTAGATAGATAGATAGATAGATAGATAGATAAATAGATGATACATAAGTAGATAGATGATAGATAGATAGATAGATAGATAGATAGATAGATAGATAAAGATAGAGAGATAGAGAGAGATATATATGACAGATAGGAATGTAGATAAATAGATGATAGATTGATAGATGATATATAGTAGATAACTAAATAGATGATAGATAGATGATAGAGAGATACGAGAGAGAGAGAGAGAGAGAGAGAGAGAGAGAGAGAGAAAGTTTATTTTGATGTCCATATTTTAGGTTAAAAATAAAATTATCTGATGCTTGTTTCAAGCAGAATTGGATCTGCAAAGTTTTATTTTGAAAGTAACATAGTTCAGAGTTCTTGATTTCTAATGTTAAACTCACCAAGTTAAACCTTCCTCTCCATCCTCTTAAGTGTATTATCTCCCAACTGGAGGATAGTATATATGTATTTTGTACATGAAGGAGAACTCTTATATAAAATTCTGTCTGGATTAACTGGGTCCATAGAAAATAAATATTCCAAATACAAAAATAGAGTGTGTTGGAAGAAGCAAGCAGTGTACAGTAATAGCTATTTCACACTTTCAGTAGGTTGGTTTCAGTATAGTTTTCAATTACAGGAGCAGAGAGACAAAAGCTAATTGGTTAGTGTTCCTGTTGAAAGAAAACCACTGAATTTATTCTTCAAAACATTATTTTTACAGAATCATTTGCATAAACCAGTGGGTGACACACTACCTGTAAGGTCTTTCACAACTGTTTCTTAATTTCCAGGGATTTTAGAACTCACATGAGTTAAAAGTGTGGCTGTGGTCACCAAATGAACTATTTTTAATGGCCTATGACTAAGTGCTTGTGCAATATACTAATGCATTTAATATTAAGAATTCAAAGATGTGGAGGAGGTTTTTTTTTTTAACCACTTTCTTTTGTTCCGTTAAATCTTGCTAGCAAGCATCTTGTGGCTGAAGGTATGCATATTATTGCCTCCAAAAATGCTGATCAGAGGGAAAAAATCAGATAAGACAATTTAAAGAGAAGCATACCGGCCACTGGGAACTTAATCGAAGATTTCATCTACTTTAAAATTGAAGGTGCTTTTATTTTACTGCAGCTTGTTTATTTCAAGTACATTGGTGTGTTCATTCTCCTCAAATGTAAAAACAAGACCTACCAGCACATTTATGTATGTTTCAGTTTTGTAATCGGCAAGTAAGCAAAAACATAATTTCCATGCATAGAGAACTGTCGTGCACACATATTGCAATCCCTTTTCTCTCCGATTGCTAGAACATCTGACTAATATCAAAGAGACAACAGCAATGCATCAGGGTCTGTGTGGAAGCAAAGGTATAGTGGACACCTAGTGATAAGGCAAAACTAGACATGAGTCTCACTCCTTTCTACTTGTTGGATGATGTGGGAGCGTGCCTTGTTTAAGGTATCTATTGATGGTGGGAAACACCATGATGAAAAAGCAACATAGAGAGGAAATGGTTTACTTTACTTACATTTCCCAGGAACAAGTCATCTCCATGGAAAATCAGGGCAGAAACTCAAGCAGAACAAGTACCTAGAGGCTAGAACTAAAGCAGAAACAACTGGGGGGTATTGCCTTACTGCCTTAACCCCCATTGATTGTCCAACCTACTTCCTTATGATACTCAGGAACAAAAGCTCAGGGGCATCACCATCTATAGTAATCTGGCCCTCTTACAGCAATCAAATCAAGAAAATGCCCCCACAGGCTTGTCTATGGTTTTTCTTCAGGCTTCCCCACAGACTGATCTAGTAGGGGTCTTTTCTCAGTTGAGATTCCCTCTTCCCAAATAATGCAGTTTGTTTCAGTTTGACATAAAACTTACAGCATAAAAGGCATGGAGATCAATCTGTAAACCAAAGGCCCAGTTTTATTCTCCCACTTTTCTGTCATTGCTGCCTGTGAAACATTCCAAGGCTGTATGAATTACTCTCAGAAGTATGAGACCCTGCTCATTTTGATGGATAACATGTGGGTCTTTCAAGGCAGTTTGTCACCAAAAAGTGTTTTGTGTTGGTTCTGAGAGTTGTGTTTTCTTTTCTGTTCCCAGGAAGATCTTCTCATTTGTGCTACAGCCTAGATTTGATTCCTCCATGTTTTTACTTGGGAAGGATAACGAAGCTGTCTTGAGTTTCCTCTTAGAGCCCATGCTTTGCCGCTGATCATCCTCTATTATTTAATCTCACTTGTCCCCCTGATTAGGAACCCTTAAGATCATGTGTGTGCACTCCTATGCCTAGGGCCAACAGGATAGACAGTTTATTCTACTGATTTTGGAAATCTTTCTTTAAACAAAGTGGTCAGCCTACTATTTTTTTTTTTTTTTTTTTTTTTTTTTTTTTTTTTTTGGATTCCTGTAATGCTAGACTAAGACTCCTAGGTTTGTTTCCATCTCAATTTTTAACCCAATCAGGTTCCTTCACTACAGGAATAGTACAGGAAAGGGATAGCGCCACAATCTAGAAGATTTATCACTTCTGTCAAGTATGCTACTCAATCCCAACCAAGAATTTCCTAAGACATACCAAGTTTTCCTAGTTCTCTTGTCATTAAAGAAATTAAAGTTCAATACACTAGCTTTACCTTACCCCCCAAATATAAATAAGAGTCAAATAGGCTAAAGCACCTAACACACAAAATTTGCATGTCAACATTTTTATCTTTATCCTACTCAAAACCTGCTTTGCCCATACCCCTCTCCCCAGGCTAGGTGCTTACACCACAAAGCTGACCTGCATACTTTCTCTCACAGTGCACACTAGTCCACCCTACTTCATGCCTTCAGTAAAAAATCTGAAACCACTTTCAACATGCTCATCTTTTTTTTACAGTATGCCACATGTACCTGGCTGACTTTGTGCCAAGGATCAGCCTCAGCTTAGAGGGGGATTAGGAAGGGCTATCTGAGAACAGTGAAAGTAAGAACTCGAAGTCAAATCCTGGTCCAAACTGACAACTTATGTTTTGCTCAGAACAGCTTTCCAAATTGCTCTCTCTAAGTTCTGTTCTCTCTGCAGATCTCTAGACAGATATATTTTCTGCTCAAGACAGTTCTACAAGCAGTCCTCCTTTCCTATTCTAAAATATTCTCTGATATAGCATTGATTGCAGATCAAAAGGCCAGTCTCATTTTATGTATCGATCCTGTCATTTACTCCAGGTTTCCTTCCTATGACTCAGCATCTGTGAACCCAGGACCTTAATTCTTAGGGGACAGCAAGCATACACTTTCTATTAACATTGCAAAAGAATTCAGAAATCTGCCTGTCTCTATTAAGCACAGACAATAAGCTAGCTGGGTGGGACCCTATCCTGAAATGATCATTTCTACCACACTTGGCCCTAGTCTTGTTCTGTCTCATGTTGACCCTAAACTGAGGAATATGTCTGCCTTTGTAGGCATAACCAAAAACCTTAGCTGTGATCACCACTCCCTAAATCTCTTGATCTCCTTCCTGAGTATCTTTCTGACTAGTTGGCTCACAGCATAGCTGCTTTTCTTAATTTAGATTCATGAAGCCCCTCGTATAATTCATATTGCACCCCTATTTTTTGAGAAATTATATATTTTTGAACCCATGTTTTTAGAGTTATTTTCCACAGCCTAAATGGCTGTCCTGGATGCCCCAGCATTTACCATTTTGCTGAGACATTAGCCACACCTTCACCTCCCAGATTCACTCTGTCTCGGGAATATCATGGAGTCATCTAGGTTAACAGGAAGGACATTCCTCAAAGGAGCAACATAAAATATGTACATTATTATACAAAAAAAGCCTCATGCCCACAACAACTATCAACAGTCATGGAGGTCCATGCCTACTGGTCCTGTCAGGGGCAAAAACAACACTATATTCTCCCTACCAAGACCATGCCAGCAAATTTGAACTTCTTGTGTAGCTGAGGATGTTTTTGTTTCTCCTTCCATCTCCCCAGGGCTGGGATTA
Source organism: Mus musculus (assembly GCF_000001635.26). Lineage (NCBI taxonomy): Eukaryota > Metazoa > Chordata > Mammalia > Rodentia > Muridae > Mus > Mus musculus. The sequence continues at coordinate 104,550,099 of NC_000067.6, forward strand.
CAGGTATGCATCATTATGCTCAGTTTGTGTAGTATTTGGGATAAAAACTCGGGCTTCATGCCTGCTGGACAAGCACTCTATTAACTGAGCTATATTTTAAGACCCAGTAATCCATTTAATGTGTGCCAAAGCATGTCATCCCTCCATTCAAATTCAGCCATTTACTAATGTAAGACTCAAGGTTAGGCTTGCTTACAGCATCCCTTAACAATTTTTTTTTTTAATTCTGTCCCATGTTTCTCTTCTCTCACTTTGATCCTACTATAGTAGTTTCTCATGTACCTCTAAAACTCTGGGGTATTCGGGGAATACACACAAGACCTTTGAATGCTCACTACCTCAAGGGTTTCAGTCACTGAGAACCTTCCTTTTATTCCCACACTGGGGAGAATTGGCTACTCGTGAACTTCTGAACTTAGCAGTGCATACCTGTTCTTTATAAACCCAATTTCCAAGGGTCTATGAAAAACAGCTGTGCTGTGACTGACTTCCACAGTCTGCATCTGTCAATTTTGTGGTCACTGGGATCTGGACAGCATTTCCTATTATTTTGCTGGGGGTATACATATTCCTAGTTTAACCTTGTTTCTAGCTATGTTAGTACCTATCCCTGGTTCTTCACCTCTCTCTGATGGTTTCCTACCATAACTTCCAGACTTCCTAACTTCCAGAGCACTGTTATTGCAGCTGGAATTGAATCTTCTGAACATTAGCCTCCTGCCCATTGTTTCCCTTTTCCTAGAGTTTCTGGATTGGCTTTAATCATTGATCCTATTCCTCCCTAAATTCCCAGATCTCCCATATATATATATATATATATATATATATATATATCCCTTTCTATTTGCATGCAAATAGCTATGGTCTGTGTACAAAAGAATCTATAGAGTTCCCCCTAGCTGGAGGAAGAGCTTTGTTTTGCAAATTCCAAGCCTTAGTTCTCTTTTTTTTTTCTTTTTTTTTTCTTTTTATTTGATATCTTCTTTATTTACATTTCAAGTGTTATCCCCTCCCCCTACTTCTATGAGGATGTTTCTGCAACCACCCACCCACTCCTGTCTCCCCAACCTGGCATTCCCCTACACTGGGGCATCTAGCCTTCAAAGGACCAAGGGCCTCTCTTCTCATTGATGTCCAATCAGGCCATTCTTTGCTACACATGTGGCTGGAGTCATGGGTCCTTCCATTTGTACTCTTTGGATGGTGGTTTACTGCCTGGGAGCTCAGTTCCATAGGAGGAACAACAATATCAACCAACCAGACCTCTCCAGAGCTCCCAGGAATTAAGCCTTAGTTCTCTTAAAGTCCACATTGGGCTATGAGTTGTAATGAATTAAGTGGTGATAAATAACTAACAAAATTCCACTTTAAGCATGAGCCTTGATAGCTAACTCTCTAGATTTCTGAATTTGGATTTCCATAATAAATGCTTTAAAACATGTTGAGCTCTCATGCCTAGCTAAGACTCAGGATTACAGAAAAGCTAATCCAGGGTAATGAAGTCCATTACAGTGAACTGATCCAAGTAAACAGGCAGTGGCACTTGTAGGTTTTAGTGTAAGTCCTCTCTGACCTTCAAAACAAATTTCCATTCTTTCCAGACTATACTCTTCATTGTTCCATGTGGGGTGGTGTACTAAGCACACATGCAACTGCTCTCAGAATTTGTTCTGACTCATGAAATGCACTGTAATTCTTGCCAATGTGAGTGAGTTTCTACCCTTCTTTCTCCATCAAAAGAACCATATTCTGTTCCTGTAGAAAATAGGCAATGATAATTTCAGCCACTCCTATAATGGGAGGTTTCCAGAGAAAGTCTGATCTGAAAGGATGGTCTCCTGTGCACATCTTCACCATCTGTTCAAATCATTGCAGGCATAATTTCTTACTCTGCTCTTCATTAATTCTACTGTAACATCCACAGAGCACTGCTCAGAGAGCACACAGGCTTATTAACTCAATTCATTACAATTTATGCTTTGACTCTAACAATAATCTGTTACCAAACTGGTGTTTAAATACTAGATGAGGAGTAAGCTCAGGAGACACACTGACCCTTGCCCTATCTTGTGCATATATTTTCCAAGCCTTCCTCACCCAACATTCCAAAAGTGGAAAGAAGGGTTGTCATACAAGTCCAAATAGAGTCAAGTGTCACAAAAGTAAAATTAGATAGTTACAAAGAACTTCAGCCAAGTAAGAATAAAACTGGGTTTTAGACTAAGATTACAGTAACTCTAAACAGCCCCAAGGATTGGAGTGATATTAGTGAAATATCATTTGATTCCCCAAGCACGGTTTATACTAAGTATGTAATAAGTATGTGTACTTGTCTTGCAGCAAATTTAGGGACAATATGCTTCAACCTTAAGGAATATTACTCATATCAAACTAAATAATTCTACAAATTATGAATATTCTCTATAAAATATAAAGCATATGTGTTAACACAGACATCAGAAATTAAAGCAAACACTTTCATGAAAGTTGAATTCTAACCAGCATGCAGCCAAAATGTTCCCTGTTTTGGATTGTAATTGTTTTCTGCCATAATTAAATAAAATAGCAAGAACAGACCCCATAAGGACTTGTGAAAGACGGGGCTTCGCAAACTGTAGAAAGCCTCAGTGAGATATTCCATTATCAGATACTTCTTGCTTTTGCACTGTGCCTGTACTTGCCTTTTATACTAATGATGAGAGAAGACCAATGCATTGTTTTTCACACTATTTATGTTCCAATGAGGAGGCTGAGGCTTGAGGAGAATGTCCAAAGGGTTTGTACCTTTTAAAAGATTAATCCACTCAACTGTCTCTGCTTCCATTTCCATAAGTTAATTGACTATTTTGCATTAGACGATGATTTAAGAATTTCTTTTTGTTTGCCTCTTACACACACACACACAATCAGAATTCAGCAGCCCCAGTTTTCTAGGAAAACACAACAGATAAAAGCTACTACAGCTAATATGAAGTAACAATATTTGCCCATGAGAAGAAGGTATGAGTAGAGTAGACAATTCCAACTGGCTTCCATAGAAAGAATAAAATCTCCTTATCACTGTGGGTTTCAAAAGAATTTCTAAACCTTTGGAACTCAGGATTTTTTTTTTTTTTTTTTAGTATTCATCAAAAAGTCAGTTGGGAATCACCACATGGTTATAATTCTTTAGTTTTTGCCCAGGCTAGATATTCTGTTTGCTGTCAATATGATTTCAAATGCCAATGGCCATTTGATCCATAACATTTTGTCTTTATTTTTTCCTATTCCTCATGACTGGGGAAAAAACCTTACTGAGAATGTAACTGCCTAATGTAGCTTTTACAAAGTCTACATTCTCTTTCAAGGACACCACTAAGTGAAGATCAGAATTTCCTAAGGCCATGTGAGCTATGTTACCAAACAAGTTTCTCTAGAGTTACATTTTTTAGGCTTATTTATTTTTTATTTGCATTTCAAATGTAATCCCCTTTCTGGTTTCCCTTCTGGAAACCCCATCTTCCCTCCCTTCTTTTTTAATTTAATCAATTTTAACTTATTCACTTTACATCCCACTCACTGCCCTCTCTGGGTGACCCCTCCTCACAATCCTTTCCCTGTCCTTCCTTACCTTCTCCTCTGAGCAGGGCTGTCCCCTGGGATTTTCCCTCAACTCTGGCTCTTCAAGTTTCTGTTAGGCTAGGCATTTCCACTCCCCCTGAGGCCAAACAATGCAGTACAGGTAGTAGAACATATCCAAGGGACAAGCAGCAGTTTTTAGGATAGCCCCAATTCCTAGTTGTTCAGGACCCACATGAAGGTCAAGCTGCACATCTGCTACATATGAGTGGGGAGACCTAAGACCAGTCCATGTATATGATCTTTTGTTGGAGATTCAGATTCTGAGAGTCCCAAGGGTAAATTCTGGAAGGACCTTTATATTATGAAGCATGTTTTACTGAATGTTTACTCCCAGTGGTACCCATCACCTACCTCTACTCTTTCTGGGTTACTATTATGAGACTGACTCTCTCTCTCTCTCTCTCTCTCTCTCTCTCTCTCTCTCTCTCTCTCTCTCTCTGCCTTCCTCCATTTCTTCTCTTTCCATCCCTCCCTTTCCTCACTCTCCTTTCTCTCAATCTCTCTGTGTCTCCCTCTCTCCCTTCCCCACCCCCTCCCCCTCCCTCCCTCCTCCCTCCCTCCCTCTCTCCCTCTTTCTGCTGTTTTTCATTTGCAGCTCATTAATTGTCATCAGAGTCACCCATATGTGCATGACTTACTTTTTGAAAAACTGGGAGGAAGTAAAGGAAGGTCTGAGTGAAAATGTAATTCTGTGATATACTAGTGAATCTGCTGAGGTGATGGATTGTTGTGTAGCAGGTGAGGCTTCATCAGAGTGAACAGTTTGCTCACTCCCTGCACTTCTGTGTGCTGTCCTTTCTTAGTTCCTTGACATTCCAGTCAGGTTTTCATGACCAAGTCTTGTAGGACACAGCACCAGAGTCTCTCGAGTTGTCAGCAAACAAAAGAATTCTAGACATAAATACAGTGTGGACAATCCCCAAGGACTGTGGGTGAGAGAATCTGAGCACATACAATGTAATGCTGTGTGACCTTGCTCCTTAATTTAAAACTATTGGTTGAATAAAGATGCTGACAGGCTATAGCTGGGCAGAAAAGATGTATGTGAAGTTTTGATTCCCAGGCTTGGCATCAAGAGGAGAGACTACAAGATTGAAGAAGAAGGAAGAGAGGATGGAGAGAAAAGATGACATGGGGTAGGGAATCATGAAAACATAGCTATGAAGGATGGCCAGTTGGAGTAAGAGTGGCCCAGGCAGAGCATGGCAAGTTATAACTTGGAGTTATTGAGAGGACAAACTAGACTAGAGGGTAGATATCTGCCCAGCTCTGTTGTATTAAAGGTTTATAATAAACATAAAACTTGTGTATTTTTTAATCTAGGAACAGAATGATCAAAAGTAGGCTAGAAACCCCCAGCTAAGATTAAGTAATTAATACAACAGCTATTGGATGATTTATTTTTCCAAGTTTTCCTTTAAAAGATCATTTTGAGAATTCTTTGCAATAATAACCTTGAAATACATCGACATACTTCTCTGATAATGATATGCCTACTAAACAGAATTTAAGTCAATCACATGAATAACTGTAAAGTTTATTTTTAAGCAAAGAATCACAATGACATCCTGTAAAATGACTAAGGTATATATATATATTAAAGTATATACCTTAATATATACATATATATATATATATATATATATATATATCACATTTTACAATATAAACGATTTGGTAGTACTCATTGCAAAAAATAGGATTTTATAAAAAGGATAAAAAATTACAACAGAATATACTTTCTCATAAGAAAACATTGTTTTTCTCTAATAGGAAAAAAAATGTCCTATGTACTGATAAAACAAAATAAAAATATTTGTAAATTCACAAAGCTGATATATTGTTAGCTACTTAGCTGAAATTGGTCAGATGTGGAATGAAATTGCTAAAATTAAGAGCACTAACAAGGGACAGCAACAGAGAATTGTGACCACTCCAATATTCAAGGTCCTAGGTCCTAACGCATCTAGGCTACTCCTCCACATCTTGTCCATTTCTTCAATGACTTTTACTAGCCCAAATGAACATTGTTAATGAATTTTATCATTCTTATCCCCACAAGCCAAACCCAATTTTCCTTGCATGTTTCTTCTCAAGTTCAGTGGTATTTATGTGTTCACCTCAGGTCAGATGCCTGGCATCAACAATGCAATTATAAGTTTTATGAATGTCGAACTTTTTTATTATCCACATTTTTCCTGTAGAAGCTCTGATGGCCGTAAACTCTGAGACATCCTCCTAAATCTGTATCCTAAGTGCTGCGGTTATAGAGACATGACACCATTTGAAGCCTAGACAATTCATTTTTTAATCCTGGAACATTACAGACTTGAGAAAACTACTTTATATTTATTCCTGAGGACATTTTATAGGATGTAGTTAAGAAGTTTGAGAATCCTCCTAAGGCCTGACACATGACTTCTACTAGGTTCTTTTTACCAAAAAAAAAGTCAAAAAGTCAAAAATAAGGAGCTGTTACCGTCTCTTTTAATGAAAGTATTGAAAAATATTTATATACAGGAAAAAATAAAGGTCTTGATTTATCCCACCATGTAATATCAAAATTCTATGAGTATATGTTGAATATTTAGTAGAAGACTGTTCCTAAGCTTAATAAAAGATGATTGGGCAGGCAATAGTGTATGGTATATGGTATGTGTGGTTTTTCTTCTGCTGAGAATATTATTTTAAATAAACAGTATGTACTTTTGAAAGTGATTAAAGAATTAATTGTATCCTAGCACTTCTTTTTTGGGGGATGGGTTAAAATTTATTTTTATTTATTTACATTCCAAATGTTGCCTCATCCCAGAGTTCTTGACCCTTTTCCCTTTGCCTCTGAGAGGGTGTTTCCCCAACCATCCACTCACCCCTTCACCCTCAAGCTTGTATCCCACTTTCCTGGGACTTCAGATCTCCAAAGGATAACAAAATGCCAAACAGTTTGGAGATGGAACCTGAAGAGACCACCTCCAGTAGAAAGACAGGGCACCCAGTAGAAGGATGGAGCCAATAAACCACCTTCAAAATTTTTGACCCAAAATTGCTCGTGACTAAAAGAAATGCAGGGGCAAAACTGGAACAGAGGCTGAAAAAAAGGTGATCCAGTGACTGGCCCAGCTCAGGATCCATCCCACCAGCAGTAACCAAACCCTGACAATATGACTGATGCCATGTTGTACTTGCAGACAGGAGGCCTAAAATGGCTGTCCTCTGAGAGCTTTACTAGTAAGATATTTTAAACTGTGTTTAAGATGTAAAGCATTTCTGAACAAAGAAGTAACAGCTTATTCAAAAGAACAGAAATACCTACACTCCATCACCACATGATGTAACATTTCAGATGTAACATTTCATCTTTGTTTAGAATAGAGTTGCTGTATCAGAAAGCTTTCATTAAATACTCCCATCCTGACATATGACTTCTGTGTGATCTCACAATTCCACTACGCTTCCAGATGCCAAAGGATACAATATGGAGGCATTGCAGCTACCAGTGATGAGAGTAATTGCATGAGTAAACTCTAATATTTTTACCATCAATCAGCCACTCAAACTGAATCTGGGGCTGAACAGTGTCTTACATCTTGTCTCTCACACCTGATACTTCAGACATTGAAATTCTAAATTGTTTTTAATCTCAACATAAGGACTCTCCTTATGTTGAAAAAAAAAAGAGTAAAGAGAATAAAGAGGGAAAAAAGTTAAGCATTAGGCAGTGTAAAAATTGGAAGAGAAGACAAGTAAGAGATAGGTTTTGCTGTCATCTTTGGAGTAAGGAACTCCAGGGGAAACAAGAACCCATTATGCCTACTTAGTTTTTATTTTTTGCTTAATATCCTTAATTAATGACCTTTGGCAAGGTACACAGGACATTTGTTTCATTTTATCAACATTTTTAAGAGTAATTTTCCAAATCTACACTTTTTAAATTTTCCTTTTAGATATTTGAATCACTTTCACACTGCCCTTTTTTTGTAAAACATGATTTTAATATTTTAATAATAACAAACAATAATTATTTTAAGATGTATTGTGCAGCTATGTCTCCCTTTTCATTTCTGATTTTATTAATTTGGATACTGTCTGTGTGCCCTCTGGTTAGTCAGGCTAACAGCTTATCTATCTTGTTGATTTTCTCAAAGAACCAGCTCCTGGTTTTGTTGATTCTTTGTATAGTTCTTTTTGTTTCTATTTGGTTGATTTCAGCCCTGAGTTTGATTATTTCCTGTCATCTACTCCTCTTGGGTGTATTTGCTGCTGCTGCTGCTTCTTCTTCTTCTTCTTCTTCTTCTTCTTCTTCTTCTTCTTCTTCTTCTTCTTCTTCTTCTTCTTCTTCTTCTTCTTCTTCTTCTTCTTCTTTTCTTCTTCTTCTTCTTCTTCTTCTTCTTCTTCTTCTTCTTCTTCTTTTCTTCTTCTTCTTTTCTTCTTCTTCTTCTTCTTCTTCTTCTTCTTCTTCTTCTTCTTCTTCTTCTTCTTCTTCTTTCCTCCTCCTCCTCCTCGTCCTCCTCCTCCTCCTCCTCCTCCTCCTCCTCCTCCTCCTCCTCCTCCTCCTCCTTCTTCTTCTTCTTTTTCTTCTTCTTCTTCTTCTTCTTCTTTTTTCCTAGAGGTTTCAGGTGTGCTGTCAAGCTGCTCCTGTAACCTCTTTCCAGTTTCTTTTCGGAAGCATGACCTTTTTAGAGCTATGAGTTTTTCTATTACCACTGATTTTATTGTGCCCCACAAGTTTTGGTATGATGTGTCCTCATTGTCATTAAATTCTAAAAAGCCTTTAATTTTTTTCTTTATTTCTTCCTTGAGCAAGTTATCATTGAGTAGAGCACTGTTCAGCTTCCATATATATGTGCTTTCAGTTGTTTTTGTTGGTATTTAAGACCAGCCTTAGTCCGTGGTGATCTGATAGGGTGCATGGAATTATTTCAATCATCTTGTATGTGTTGAGGCATGTTTTGTGACCAATTATTTGGTCAGTTTTGGAGAAGATACCATGATGTACTGAGAAGAAGGTATATTCTTCTGCTATAGGATGAAATGTTCTATAAGTATCTGTTATGTGCATTTGGTTCATAAATACTGTTAGTTTCACTGTTTAGTTTCTCTATTTAGTTTCTGTGTCCATGATCTGTCCATTGCTGAGAGTGTGGTGTTCAAGTCTCCCACTATTATCATGTGGGGTATGATGTATGCTTTGACCTTTAATAAAGTTTATTTTATGAATGTGTGTTCCCTTGCATTTGGAGTATAGATGTTCAGAACTGAGAGTTCATCTTGGTAGAATTTTCTTTGAACAGTATGAAGTGTCCTTCCTTATCTTTTTAAATTACTTTTGGTTGGAAGTTTATTTTATTTGATATTAGAATGGCTAGTCCAGCTTGTTTCTTGGGACCATTTGCATAGAAAATTGTTTTCAACCTTATATTCTGAGGTAGTGTTTGCCTTTGTCACTAAGGTGCATTTCCTGTATACAGCAAAATGCTGAGCCCTGTTTATGTATCCAGTCTGTTAGTCTATGTATTTGGGGAGGAAATAAGTTCATTGATATAAAGAGATATTAAGGAAAAGTGATTGCTACGTCCTGTTATTTTTGTTGTTAGAGGTGGAATCATGTTTGTGTGCCTATCTTCTTTTGGGTTTGTTGAAAGATTATTTTCTTGCTTTTTTGAGGCTGCACATTCCCTCCTTGTATTATTGTTTTCCAACTATTATCCTTTCTAGGGTTAGATTTATTGGACAGATATTGTATAAATTTGATTTTGTCATGGAATACCTTGGTTTCTCCATCTATGGTTATTGAGAGTTTTGCTGGGTATAGTAGCCTGGGCTGGCATTTGTGTTCTCTTAGGGTTTGTATGACATTTGCCAAGGATCTTCTGACTTTCATTGTCTCTGGTGAGAAGTCTGGTATAATTCTGATAGTTCTGCCTTTCTACGTTATTTGACCTTTTTCCTTTACTACTTTTAACATTCTTTCTTTGTTTAATGCATTTGGTTATTATGTGACAGGAGGAAATTATTTTCTGGTCCAGCCTGTTTGGAGTTCTGTATGCTTCTTGTATGTTCATGGGCATCCCTTTCTTTAGGTTAGGGAAGTTTTCTTCTACAACATTGTTGAAGATATTTACTGGCCCTTTAAGTTGGGAATCTTTGCTCTCTTCTATACCTATTATCCTTAGATTTGGTCTTCTCACTGTATCCTGAATTTCCTGGATGTTTTGGGTTACAAACTTTTTGCATTTTGCATTTTCTTTGACTGCTATGTCAATGTTTTTCTAAGATATCTTCTGCCCCTGAGATTCTCTCTTCCATCTCTTGTATTCTGTTATTGATGCTTGCATCTATGGTTCCTGGTCTCTTTCCTAAGTTTTCTAACTTCAAGGTTCTCTCTATTTGTGATTTCTTTATTGTTTCTATTTCATTTTTAGATCTTTGATGGTTTTAGTCATTTCCTACTCTGTTTGATTGTGTTTTCATGTAATTCTTTAAGTGATTTTTGTGTTTCCTCTTTAAGGGCTTCTACCTGTTTACCTGTGTTCTCCTGTGTTTCATTAAGGGACTCATTTATGTCCTTCTTAAAGTCCTTCATCATCATCATGAGAAGTGACTTTAGATCACTTATTAGACCCTGAGATTCTGGTGTGTCCAAGATCCTGGGATCCTAAGATCCTGGGCATGCTAGAGCACCTGGGAGTGGAGTCTCTTCTGTGGGCTGTAAGACTGGCCTTGGAGTTCGTGCCCAAGGTAGTCTGGTGCAGACTGGAAGAACCAGAGCCACTGGTTGGATGGGGTTCCTGTGTTCCTGGATCCTGCTGGATTCAGTTACTCCTAGTCTATTTGGAACAGATGTTGTGTTCCACCACTGATACTAAGATCCTGGGCATGCTAGAGTGCCTGGTAGTGGAGGCTCCTCTGGGGGTTGTGCGACTGGCCACAGAGTTTGCACCCAAGGTAGACAGGCAAAGACCAGAAGCTTCTCCTGTATTTCTTTAAGGGAGTTATTTATGACCTTCTTAATGTCCTCTATCACCATCTTGAGAAGTGATTTAGATCTGACTCTTGCTTTTCTGGTGTGGTGGTGTATACAGGACTTGGTATGGTGGGATTCTGATGATGCCAAGTAACCTTGGTTTCTGATGTTTATGTTCTTAAGCTTGCCTCCTGCCATCTGATTATCTCTAGTTCTACCTGCCCATCCTATATCTGGCTGGAACCTACCCTTCCTGTGATCCTGGTTGTGTCAGAACTCAGAGTTCAGCTGATCCTGTGATTCTGGGATCCTGTGACCCTGAGATCCTGGGTGTGTCATAGCTCCTAAGAGTCAAGCTGCCTCTGCGACCCTGAGATCCTGGTGTGACCAAGCTCCTAGGATACTGTGATCCTGTGATTCTTTGGTCCTGGGCATGTTAGAGCTCCTGGGAGTAGAGCTTCTTCTGGGTGTTTTGGGACTGACTCCACAGTTCGCACCCAAGATCTGCTGACGGCATCCGCTCAGACCAAAAGGAACCCATTCCACTGGTCAGGCTTAGTTTCTGGGTGCCTGGGTACCACTGATCCCAGTTACTCCCGGTTTTGGGGCAGATGTTGTGTCCTCCTCACCTCTGGTCTTATGATTCTGGGCATGTTAGAGCCCTTGGAAGTGAGCTTCCTCTCGGTGTTGTGAGACCGGCTCTGATCCTATGATCCTGGGAGTGTTGGAGTGCCTGGGAGTGAATCTTCCTCTGGGTGTTGTGGGACAGGCTGCAGAGTCCACACCCAAGGTCTGCTCAGGGCACAGGCCCAGACTGGAAGGAACCGGGTACCACTGGTTGGGCAGAGTTCTTGGGTATCCAGGTCTTGCTGGTTCCAGTTACTTCTGGTGTTGGGGCAGATGCTGTGTCCTCCTCACCTTTGATGCTATGATCCTGCTCATGTAGGATTGCTTGGGAGTAGATCTTTCTCTGGGTGTTGTGGGACTGGCTAGAGTTGATGCCCAGGTCTCAGATCCTTGCAGTTCAACTTGACAGTTTGGTTATTTTCTGGTGACAAGTATCTCTCAATGGTGTCTGCATTGCATTTAGCTCCTCTACTACCAGAAATTAATTCAATAAAAATACTAACCTGGAGAATAAAAACATAAAGAGTTGTGTTCATTATATATCACCCATTTTGTGCCATACATTGTTTTTCTTTTGTGTCACTTGATAACATCTCTGTTCAGAAACAGATGCAAGGCAAAGATTTAGAACATTAGTAGGTGTGGTTTCATTGGATTTCTACATTATGAAAGTCACTTGTCTTGAATTTCAGACTGAGAACTGTTTAGCAACAAACTCTATAAACTATGTAAGAACATGATGTTATATTTAAAGAAAAAAAGAAGGTGAAAAACATTGAGACTTATGTACAAAGTTAGATGCATAAAACATGGTTCACTGGTTTGGTATTGTATGTAACAAAGCAATAAGCAAAGATGACTTTCAGATTTCTTGTTCAGGGTAGTGGAAACAACTCAGCTCTTTAGTGAGTGTTTATTTTAAAGCACTGAATGTGTAATTCAAGTGATGCCTTTCCTAAAGAATATATTTTGAGATTTTTTTGTGATACTAAATGGCTGATGGATTTATGGACCTAGTATTAGTATGGCTTATTATTGTCATCACACCAATAAAACCTGTCAGTGATGAGCAAATGCCATAAGCCTTTGCAATCTGAACTACTTCAAGAACTTGTTGAAAGCAATACACTCAGTCATAGAAAAATACTATGAAGCACACAACTTTATAAGTTCACCAAACCCCTTGACCTGGGTCAATGGATTCTTCCTCAGTAGAGTATGTTAACATAAAATTGAGCTGGATCTCTTTCCAAAAACCAGTCAAATCTAAATGAAGCATAGTTATTAGAATAAAAACCTGAAATTTTATTATCTAATCATATAATTTTAAAGTGCTGAAAATATCTATATATGCTTAATTATTTTACATCTTTAATTTTTGTAGAAGTATTGTTTATAATGAGATTTCAATTCTAGATTTTTTTTACTCTTTCTCTCACCCTCTCTCTTTTAAAAAAGATTTTCTGACATACCCCTGTGGAGTACCTAATTCTGTTTTTATGACTGATCTGCACAAAACCCTACTCCTGGCAGAAAGCAGTCCTGGAAGTCTGTAAAATGACCATGCATTTAAACAGTTGAAGAGGTACACAGGGATGAAAAAAATGCTAGCAACCATGCTAAATATGCTTCTGACGTGAATAAGAATGTTAAGCTGTTTTCTTGATTGGTGGTTTAGTTCCAAGAAGCTCTAGGGGTACTGGTTAGCTCATATTGATGTTCCTCCTATGGGGCTTCAGACCCCTTCAGCTTCTTGGGTACTTTCTCTACTTCCTTTATTGGGGGACCTTGTGCTCCTTCAAAGGGATGATTGTGAGCATCCACTTCTGTATTTGCCAGGCACTAGCAGAGCCCCTCAGGAGACAGCTATATCAGGCTTCTGTCAGCAGGCTCTTGTTGGCATCTGCCATAGTGTCTGAGTTTGGTGGTGGTTTATGGGATGGATCCCCAAGTGGGGCAGTCTCTCGATGGTTGCTCCTTCAGTCTCTGCTCTGAACTTTGTCTCTGTAACTCCTTCCATGGGTATTTTGTTCCCCCTTCTAAGAAGGATTCTGTGCTTCTGGGCTAATAGCCACTTATCTGTGAATGCATATCATTTTTGTGTGTGTGTGTGTGTGTTTGTGTGTGTGATTGGGTTACCTCACTCAAGATGATATCCTCCAGATCCATCCATTTGTCTAAGCATTTTATAAATTCGTTGTTTTTAATAGCTGAGTAGTACTCCATTGTGTAAATGTACCATATTTTCTGTATCCATTCCTCTGTTGAGGGACATCTAGGTTCTTTCCAGCTTCTGGCTATTATAAATAAGGCTGCTATGAATATAGAGGAATATGTGTCGTTATTACATGTAGGATCATCTGGGAATATGCCCAGAATCAAAACACCAATCAAAGAAAGCACATGGTAGAACTTGTGGTTCTAGCTATATATGTAGCAGAGGATGGCCTAGTCAGTCATCAATGGGAGGAGAGGTCCTAGGTCCTGTGAAGTTTCTATGCCCCAAAATAGGGGAATGCCAGGACCAGAAATTGGAGTGGGTGGATTGGAGAGCAGGGGGAGAGTGGAGGGGATAGGGGATTTTTGGAGGGGAAATTAGGAAAGGGGATAACATTTGAAATGTACATAAAGTATCTAATATATATATTAGATATATATTAGATATATATATATATATATATATATATATATAAAACAGAAGAAAGAATGTTAAACTGAATAGTTCTAGCATTTAACTAGAAAATTCAGTAACTTATTTATGATATTAAATGCTCTCATTTAATTATTATATAAATAAAACAACTTTTCACTTTCAACATTTGAATTTCAACCAAAACACAGAATTTTTAAATGATTTTTAATTGTACATCAAGGGTAAAAGCAGACTTGGAATGATAATAAAATGTATAAAATATAGCTTGCTCTGTAGCAAACAACTCTATGTTTGTCAGACAAATTCAACAATACCAGGCAATGTTCAAATAGAATCAACACAATAGAGGCATTGATAATGAAGTCATTAAATAGGTATCCTAGACAGTAAGAATGTGGTTTTTATACTAAAGACATTGAGGGCAGATATGTTCAATACTCTCAAGCAACCTCAACAAATGGAAACTTTAATAATTGAATCAATGTGCTGAAGGAATGACACAGTTTTTAAATTATTGCCGTACCCAATATGTACAGTGATTTTTCTCTTCTTAAATGTATATTGGAATAAAGATATGTCACTATGATTTAATTAAGTAAAAAGAATATTAAGATCTTACCCTTAAGAATATCTATGGAAAAGTATAATGATAATATAGTCATCTTTGTTTGCATAGCTATTTTATGTTTTGTTGGATGACCTATAAGGAGGTTACTATTTATATACCATTTTTCTATAAAGAAAATTGCTCATCTGTAATTACAGTTATATAGCAAAGAATTTTCTTATTGAATTCTCTTTTTCAGTAGAATTGATTTCTTTATTGACTAAAGAAGTGAAAATTGGCATTCAGACTCTGGCATAAAAGGCATATTTGGCTACATGCTTCTATCATTTGATATAATATAGACTCAACCAGAATACTAACAGTTTTTTGACTCTGAAACAAGGATATGTTTACCAATGGAAAAGCCTGTGACTATTAGAAACTGTCCTGAAAATTCATTCTGATATTTAGCCAAATCTTTAACTGGAAAAATATGCTGAGCAAATAACCGATAAAAACTGTATACAATTGGACCTCACATCGTAGCAAGCACCTTTGATCCCAAAGAAAAGTGAAGCCCCATGGAAATTCATGTGTTCCAGATCATCCTGATCTACATAGTGAGTTTTAGGCATGCCTGGGTCTAAAATGTGAATTAAAGGGCAGCCTGGTCTACCTAGTGAATTCCAAGGCTGCCAGAACTACATAGTGAGATCTTGACTCAAAAATAAAATAAAAACCAATCACAAAAGAAGTCACTTGATATGCACTCACTGATAAGTGGATGTTAACCCAGAAATCTAGAATACCCAAGATACAATTTGCAAAACACAAGAAAATCAAGAAGAAGAAAGACCAATGCATAGATACTTCATTCCTCCCTAGAATAGGGAACAAAATATCCATGGAAGGAGTTACAGAGACAAATTTTGGAGCTAAGTCTAAAGGATGGACCATCCAGAGACTGCCCCACTCAGGGGTCCATCCCATAATCAGCCGCCAAAGGCAGACACTATTGCATATGCAGGCAAGATTATGCCGAAAGGACCCTGATATAGCTGTCTCTTGTGAGGCTATGCCTGTGCCTGGCAAATACAGAAGTGGATGCTCACAGTCATCTATAGGATGGAACACAGGGCCCCCAATGTAGGAGCTAGAGAAAGTACCCAAGGAGCTGAAGGTGTCTGCAACCCTATAGGTGGATCAGCAATATGAACTAATCAGTACACCCAGAGCTCTTGTCTCTAGCTGCATATGTAGGAGAAGATGGCCTAGTCGGTCATCATTGAGAAGAGAGAGCCTTCATTCTTGCAAACTTTATATGCCCCAGTACAGGGGAACTCCAGGGCCAAGAATAGGGAGTGGGTGGGTAGGGGAGCAGGGTTGGGGGGAAGGTATAGGGGACTTTTGGGATAACATTTGAAATGTAAATGAAGAAAATATCTAATAAAAAATAAAATAAAATAAAACTATATATATATATATATAGTTTATATTTGCCAAATATATATGCCAAATATATATATTTGGCATAGTTAATTATTGGTGTTCTGGGTTTAAGATGATTCACATATAGTACAAAGAACTATATGATGATAGTGCATTATTCAATTTGCTTTTGCTCTAAATCTCAGCAATGAGGACAATGAATGATTCTATTTTAGATGCTGGCTGGAGGTCCAAATGACTTTTCTTTGACAAAGAGGCTGCCAAGATGTAGGTAATAAATTCTTAATGAAGAATTAATTTTATGGTTCTGGGATGAAGCATTTAAGAGATATAGTTTTAATGTTCAAGTGTACATGATGCTGTTGAATACCTGGCAGAAATATTATTACGTTAATTTTATATTATCCAGAGCTGTAAAAGAACAGGAGACTTAGGGATGACTGGAACCTAGTACATACAAGGCAAATGGTAGCATACATAAACATAAATATATATGATAAATAGACGTATATAATCACTATGAGCCAGAAGAAGGATGTGACTTTCTGTAATTCAGAATCTGAATGAACAGCATCTTCAAACTGATTAAAGCTCCTGCTCTCTTGTCCTGACATTAGAGTGGATGCTTGTCTTCTTATTACTTCACAGTTTCCCAAGATGGGTGAAGATTGGCCGATTTGTAATCATGTGAATTCACTTCTGCACTTTGACAGGCATACTTTGAGTTATTTGAGGTGACAAAGGTAATGATTTAGCAGTGACATTTCACTGTCTGTTAAAAGAAAAGATGGCACTGCTGTCACATGATTTAGCCATGATAGAGGTGCAGCCTTTTGAAGATATTGACAGAAAATGTCCCATAATAAATTCAAAAGCCAGCAGAGCTGCATTACGTTTGGCCATATATTACAGGCACTGGTTTGTTATAACTAAGATATGTTGCTGTCTTTGTGTAATTTTGAGATACTACAACCCACATGTCATATATTTTTATCATCCTGACAGTTATTAGCAAATATTGAAAGCTCATTTGTTTTTTCTTCAAATGAAGCTATAGAATATTAATTTCAGCTTAAAAATTATTTTTCTCTCTCCAGAAGGATGAAAGCCAATTATGAGAAACTACATTTCTGCTTAAATATTTTTCTTCATGAAAATTAAAGCTATTTCAGAATTTTGCAAGAGGGGTGGGATGAAGTACCAGGAGGGAATGCAATACTGAATCAAATAAAATGTATTGTTTCTTGTATGGTAAGAGAGATAAGCCAATTTTTGCAACAATTATTCTGGTTGATTTCAAATTTACACTGTAGATACTCAATATAATTCTGATTCTTATTTTCCTAAAAGCATAGATAAATATCAGTAAATAGAGGATCCATTCCATTGGAAAATGTGCTCTTGTCAATGTTAATTCTAGGGCTAAGATTGTTTTAAAAGCAATATGAAATCATATTCCTCTTAAAGCACTTCTCTTATAATGTATAGAATATACTAGGATCTAATCTTTCCCAACACCCTGGTACCTATGAATTCAGATGATGGAAAGGACACAAAATACAAGATTACTGGATATTTATAAAGTATTCCATCCACTTAAACTTCATCACATCACTAAGTGATACATGATCCAATCTGGAGCCAGATAATTCCTTACTGAGCATTCATAAGTCTTCCTAACTCTTTCTTCATTTGTTCCTTCTATGACCTTGCTTTCTACAAACAAAAGATTGCTAGCATAAACTCATTTTGTGTTGTTTCTATATCTGTTGATATTCCATGATTTACTTTTGACTTTGTTTGCCTTTCATTAAAAAAAAATGGATTCTTCTCTCCTATAATATATCCTGATATGGTTTCCTCTATTTCTACTCTACCCTGTTTCACTCTACCTCCACTCTTTTTCTGTCTCTTAATAGAAAAGAGTAGAGTTACAATAGCTAATAATAAATACTAAAATATAATAAGATAAGACAAAATCTATCTCATCAAACTTGGACAAGACAAACCAACAAAAGAAAAATAGGTCAAGAGAAGATACAAGAATAAGAAACCCATTCATTGAGACACCTGGGAATGCTATAAAAACTCTAAACTGGCATAATATATACACAAGAACATGGGGTAGACTTGTGCTGGCCCTGTGCATGCTGCTTCAGTCTCTGTGAGTTCATATGAACTTTGCTCAGTTGATTTAAAGGACCTTGATTCTCTTGGTGTCCTCTATCGCCTGTGGCTCTTACTTTCTTTCTGTTTCCTTTTTAATGAGTTTCATGTGTTTTGCAAATTGTGACTTATATCTTGGGTATCCTAAGTTTTTGGGCTAATATCCACTTATCAGTGAGTACATATCATTTGAGTTCTTTTGTGATTGTGTTACCTCACTCAGGATGATGCCCTCCAGGTCCATCCATTTGCCTAGGAATTTCATAAATTCATTCTTTTTAATAGCTGGGTAGTACTCCATTGTGTAAATGTACCATATTTTCTGTATCCATTCCTCTGTTGAGGGGCATCTGGGTTCTTTCCAGCTTCTGGCTATTATAAATAAGGCTGCTATGAACATAGTAGAGCATGTGTCCTTCTTACCGGTTGGGACATCTTCTGGATATATGCCCAGGAGAGGTATTGCGGGATCCTCCAGTAGTACTATGTCCAATTTTTTGAGGAACCACCAGAATGGTTTCCAGATGGTTGTACAAGCTTGCAATCCCACCAACAATGGAGGAGTGTTCCTCTTTCTCCACATCCTCGCCAGCATCTGCTGTCACCTGAGTTTTTGATCTTAGCCATTCTGACTGGTGTGAGGTGGAATCTCAGGGTTGTTTTGATTTGCATTTCCCTGATGATTAAGGATGTTGAACGTTTTTTCAGGTGCTTCTCTGCCATTCGGTATTCCTCAGGTGAGAATTCTTTGTTTCCTAAGTTCTAATGGGAGGAATTTGATAGACAACCCATTTAAGGCTGACTGCTCTCTCTCTCTCTCTCTCTCTCTCTCTCTCTCTCTCTCTCTCTCTCTCCCCCTCTCCCTCTCCATCTCTCTCTCTGTCTCTGTCTGTCTGTCTGTCTGTCTGTCTGTCTGTCTGTCTGTATGTCTCTCCATCTCTCTCTCCATAATGTCTGAAAGTGAGTCTTTGTATTTGTTCCCATCTGCTGTAGGAGGAAGCTTCTCTGATGAGTGCTAAATAAGGCACAGATCAAACAGTATAGCACAATGTCATTAGGTGCTTTTGTTAAATTTCAACATACTTTTTAGAACAGTAACATTTAGTTTTTACCCTATATTCCTGAGCTATCAAGTCTCTGGTTCTTGACCATCCAAGTAGTGCTGGGTATGGGTTCCTTCTTGTGGATTGGGTCTTAAGAAAAAACAGTTATTGATATGTTACTCCTACAAGCTTTGTGCCACTATTACCCTAGCATATTTTGCATGCAGGATGCCTTTGTAGATCAAAGCATTTGTGGCAAGGTTGGTGTTTGTGTTTCTCTTTTGATAGCTTGAAGAATGCTTTTCAATAACAAAGATGGAGTAATATATGTTAAGGCTTTATGTAGGAACCAGCTCAAATTCAGCATGTTGAATGAGTTGTGCACATATTATCTTCAGCAATGAGCCCTTGCCATATGATTGTGGAAAGCAGCATATATTCTCAGCAATGGCCAGGGTTCTTTGCAGATTTCCATGGGAACCCTTTGCCCAACAACTTAGTTAGTTATAACCCAATCCAACTTGAACAGTTATTTGGTGATGAGAGATCATCAGTTGTGACTCTGTTACCTTCATTATTTAGCACTTTAATTTGGACCATCTTCACATAGATAGATAGATAGATAGATAGATAGATAGATAGATAGATAGATATTATATATGTTAGGAGCTTCTATCATATTAGGTTTTCATATCACCCTCAAAAGTCTCTTAATTTAACTGCTTCTCCCCATATTCCCTCCTTCAACATTCTCTCCACCTTTTTCCCCACTTAATCCTTACAATTCCAGGTCCTACCCATAATTATCTATTATAGTTCCCTACCATCAGAAGATGTATGTTTCCTCTACTACCTTATTCTATATCTACCCTCCGTGTTTCTATTTTTTGAAGCTTGGTTATTATTGACTTGATGCCAATAGCCACATAATAGAATACATACCACATTTGTCTTTTTGGGTTTGCGTTAACTCGCACAAGATGATCTTTTTCTAGTTCCATCCATTTGCCTGTAAATTTTCTGTCATTTTTGATGACTATTTTATACTCCACTGGGTAAATGTTACACATTTTCTTTAGTCATTCCTGTGTTGAGGGACATTTAGGTTATTTCCAATTTCTATTATAAATAAAGTAGCAATGAATATATTTGAACAAGTGTCTTATTACCCACATATCAATACTATTACTTAAAGAGTTACTAAGTTTAGTATTAGTGTAGTTATACCCAAAATGAAATATAGAGAAAAAAGTGAGTTTTTTGGAGAAACCTGATATTAATATCACAGTCCCCCTTGACCATCCAGTCCTGAGCTAGGCAAAGAATGAAAGACTCCCTTACTGAGCAGAACTTCCCTGTCTCTGCTTAACTTCATTTAAAGAGTGTCTCTGAACAGAGGTAGCTGGCCTTATGTAAGAATGCTGTGCTGTGCAAAGAATGGCCTTGTGCAGAGCAGCTTAACTCCGCACACATATTCTGCTCTGGCTTCCCGCATGCATGACAATTAGATATTGCATTATAACCAATAAGCCCTTCCCACCCCCACGGATGTTATTACCAATTAGCACTTTTCATTTACACCCTAAAGTACTTATATACTCTATTCTTGGAACAATTAAGTAGAGTGGTCTTATTGTATCAGTCTCCAAGAAGTCCGTTATAGGTGTTCACAGCCTTCCCAACCCAGATTGACACTTCTGTTCCCTTTGCCCTTGCAGGACAGTGGCCAATTTTCCAATCCCCACCCCAGGAAAAGGGAGACTCACAGGGATTACTTTTAAAGAGCATCTGTAGAGGCCATAGTGTGGAAAAAGTAGCAAATGGACACTGAGAGCTGTATGAGCATTCTAGGGCATTTCATCATTAGGAAAAAATATCAAGGCTTTGCACTGTGAATGTACTCCAAATACTGCCATGTTAAAGCCTAATCTCTTGTGTGTAACTCTAATGGTACTACGTAGTCATTTTTTGTTGTTGTTTTTGTTTTTCTTTTTTTCGAGACAGGGTTTCTCTGTCTAGCCCTGGCTGTCCTGAAACTTGCTTTGTAGACCAAGATGGCCTCGAACTCAGAAATCTGCCTGCCTCTGCCTCCCAAGTGCTGGGATTAAAGGTGTGCGACACCACGGCCCTGCCTATGTAGTCACTTAAACATCAGGGCTGCCGGGTGTGGTCCCTGCTGCTGATGATGTAGGAAACATCTGTTGCACTGGTATGGATCAGTACAGACTTATAATTGAGAATAAGAAACATTGAAGGCTTCTGCAACAATTCCCCACCCCCTAGAGAAACAAAAGAAGCAGTCTAGATAAGTAGACATTGAGAAAAGTCCTTAAAAATATGATGCTAGAGTGTAGCTCTTCATATTTGTTGGTTTCTGGTGGGGGTATGGGGAAGGATTCAATTATTTTCATTGGACTTAAACCATATTCCAGTGAGTATATGGTCAACACAAATTTGCATGGTCTATGAGGAGTTTATAAGTGGGGGAATGTGGACCTGGGCAGAATGGGGAGTAAGTGATCATGATGAGTTATACACAATGCTGCAGCTATGAATAGACACCATGACGAAGGCAACTCTTATAAGATCAACATTTAGCTGGGGCTGGCTTGCAGGTTTAGAGGTTCAGTCCAGTATCATCAAGGTGAGAGCATGGCAGTGTCCAGGCAAGCATGGTGTAGGAGGATCTGAGAGTTCTAAATCTTCATCTGAAGGCTGCTAGAAGACTGGCTTCCAGGCAGCCCATGCCTACAGTGACACACCTACTCCAATAAGGCCACACTTTCTAGTAGTTCCCCTCCCTGGTCTAAGCATATTGAAACCATCATACTGTATAGTCCGGTATTATTCACAATAATAATTTTATTACTAAGAATAATGATAAATACTTAGAGACAGAACCCAAGTTCAGCAAATAAGCAAACAATAAGAATCTTTTCATCAACCAGAGTCTAGTTTTTAACACCATAAAAAAGTAGTCATAATCTTCCTTCGTCCTTAAAATGTGTGAGACAGAGGAAGAAAAAATATTCCTTGCCTCAACTTGAAGAGCTCTAATCTGAATCCTCTGTCTTTCTTTATTTATTGAAATATTGTGTGTATCTGTATGTGTGTGTGTGTGTGTGTGTGTGTGTGTGTGTGTGTGTGTGTATGCATTTATCAATGTGACAGAAAAACAAAACTCAGAGTCCACAGTTCAACGAAACCTTTAAATTAGCTGTGTGTGATGGGTATGTGCAGTTTTTAAGACAAGATCTCTCTTTGTACCAAGAGATTACAGAATCAGCTAGGCTGGCATGTCTGTGACCTACCTGTCTCTGATTCCCCTGATTTTAGTATTACAAAAGCACACAATGGAGCTTAGCTTTGTTATCTTAAGCCTAGGTGATAAGGATGCAGAAACAGGTCTTCATACTTAAGTAACAAACACATTGACACTAGCGTCAACAGTCATCTCTCTAGCATTTTCAGTCAACTTCTAATTTTCTTGTGAATTGCACTGCACTTTCTCTGTGTTTCTGACATTGTTCTCCAATCTCTTTTTTACCTCTCCATCTGTTTACAAAGCCCCCTTTAATTTTCTGTTTTAATTCCAACAATATATTTTTGTTTTCTCTTGGGAAATAAAGTCATTTTTCCTTCTCCACTGAAAAACTTTCAAGCTGGGCATGGTGACTCATGCCTTTAATCCCAGCACTTGGGAGGCAGAGGCAGGCGGATTTCTGAGTTCAAGGCTGGTCTACACAAAGAAACCCTGTCTCCAAAAAAAAAAAAAGGAAAAAAAGAAAAACTTTCCTTAAGTCTTTATAATAGCAATAAGCAGACACTTTAGGTAGTGAATTTAATTCTCTTTCTTCATCTTTAAGAATAGTGTGGGAATTTTTAAGTAAAAAAGAGCAGAACAAATTGGTCACGTTTGATTGGAAATTTACTTTCAGGTCAATAGGACCTTAGGAAAGCCTGGAAATGAGGAAAATTCACCTGGCAATTAAAACTTTCATTTGATCCCATGCAAATCCCTACTCACACATGGCTGCCAGTACATGTTTGAAATTTTACTCTTGTAACCAATGTCTAAGTAGACAGTTCTGCAGTATTGCAGAGTTATTGCACTCCCTTCCAGTGCAACAGCTGGATGAGGGATTTTCTCTGAACACACACACACACAGAAACAAAAAAACAAACAAACAAACAGTAATTAGAACATTCTCATCAACTAAAAATTCATCATGCATACTTTATATCAATAAGGTTAAGGTACTTATACTTCTATTTTAATAAGTGTTCCTACTTTCTTACTTAACCTCAAAGCATGGACACACATATATCATCTAATATTTTTCTTCAGTGGAGTAGTAAGGACTGTGATATTTTTCCAGCTGTTGTTCTCATAGACTAACTACCTGTTCCAAACATCTTCTTGAAAAGATTAATACAACCTGTTCTATCATGTCTGCACTTAGAAATTTTGCCCCTGTTACATAAACACATTTTATTTGTTTAACTCAGTAACTTCAAATAAGTAATCTTGTATTTCTAACACACACACACACCACACACACACACACACACACACACACACACACACACACACATTTATAAAATCTTCCACAAGTATTTGCTTCACTCTCCTGAGTGCTTCATTTCCGGGCTTCTCAGTGGTGGTGTTTGCTTCTTCTGCACTGGTTACCTTTGTTCTTGGTCTATAGCTAAGGTTCTAGAACTTTCTTTTACACATTTAGCTGCCCCTTTAATGACCTCCCTCTCCACAATCAAAAGAATTCCTTTGTGTGTGTGTGTGTGTGTGTGTGTGTGTGTGTGTGTGTGGTGTTTATGTGTCCTGTATTACTTGTTTTTCAGTGTGTACTAAAAATTATAGATCTTGATTTTTCCATGCTGAAAAATTGGTTTCTTCTATCCCTTGCCACCACTGTTTATTGACATACATTTTTCAGTAGGACAGCTCTTGCCACTGTCTTAGGAGTTCTCATTCCACTCCAATTCTTTGTGTGTAAACTCAGTTCTAATGTTTGGTTGTTGTTGTTGTTGTTGTTGTTGTTGTTGTTGATGATGATGATGATGACGACGACGATGATGATGATGATACTTTGCTGTGTTTAACTGCCTGTGTGCTAAATCTTACCTAGACTGGCCCAGAGATTGCCATACACCCAGCCTGGCTAGATCTCAATCCTTAGTAGGAGTGCCATCCTGTTCTATTCCAAATTGTCTTTCAAGACATATGAGTAATGGAAATTTCACAATAGTGCTAATTATTGGCTTTTTTCTCCTTATGTCAAACTGATCCTTCAAGACTTATGGTCTGTGCTTCTGTAATTCATATCTGTAATAAATCCCCTCTGTATTTATATTGTTCACTCTATAATACATTATACATTTACTAAAACCTTGAAACAACTGATCTTTATTCTGCTTTTATTCTTCCATCTCCTCCTCTGTGAGCTTTTCTTTTATTTCATTGACCATGTTATCCCACTATTTACTTACTTTTAATTTTAGTGATTTTTATTACTTCTAAAATGATTTTATCATCTAAATGTATAAATTATAAAAATATCTTTCTTTTTATTCTCTTAAGTAGCATTTTCACTTACTGGATTTAGAATATCACTCTAAGATCACTTTAGATGCTTTCTTTATTGCTTACAATGTCTCTACTTCTTATATCTATGACCATTTTCCCCAGGTTCAAAATTTCTTTAAGTCCTGTGGTCTAAGATATTCATTAGTACTTAAATTGAAGCACTAATGAGTTAGGATACACTGAAGCAGTAATGGAAGGTTCTTCCCTGAACTAACTACAAAGACCCCCTCTCCCACTATAGACAGAGCCAAAACACAGAATCTGGAATTTTTAAAAAGTGTTTATCAGATCTCTCAGAAGGTCTATATAACTCTGATAGATTGCCTATATGGCCATCTATGAATATTCTGCATGTAACTGATACCAAGATTGTTAATGCTTAGGTTCTAGTGATGTTTTTCAGCATAGAAAAATCAAGATCTATAATTTTTAGTACACACTGAAAAACAAGTAATACAGGACACATAGACACAACACACACACACACACACACACACACACACACACACAAAGGAATTCTTTTGATTATGGAGAGGGAGGTCATTAAAGGGGCAGCAAGGACCATTCACTGGCTTCTCATCAATAGCTTTCTCTAAAACACATGGAATTCCTTCTTGCATTCTTCAAATTTCTCAATAAAATTGCCATATTTTAAGAAAAGACAGTGTTAAACCTGCTATATCTGGGCCTATTGTCCTCCCTCTGATTCGGCTCCTTCTGGAGATTTTCAGCTTTTGAAACTTTTGTGACTCTGTATTGAAATCAATGCACACGAGCTGCTGACTATCCAGAAGTGTCACTCTCTGGAGGCATTTGGGTGATTTGAATAGTTTTAAGGTTTTATTATGATATCCAATATATATATACGTGTATATACCTCAAGATGCCAAGTTAAAAAGGGTGAGTTACAGAGAAAGAGTTGAACTGAGTTTTACCCTTTAAGAAGTACATACGGACTAGAATGTTTTTTCTTATGCACCATGGTGAAAACATTAAAATGTTAAAATGTCTACTTAATTAACAATCCACTTTATAACAGATAACAACATAATAATTTGGGAATTTATAGCACTTTCACAAGTAAGTATTATTATCAATCATAGGGATGAATAGAACACTACTTCTATAGCAATAAAGAGTAGAAGAGGAGCTATGATAGCAAATTAGTGCTTATGCACAAAGGACAATACTAGACAGCCCACATATGATATGCATCAAAATTACTTTCTAATTTCTCACTTCACAAATAATGTTGAGAAAATAACACCTCAAGATGGAAAGACAATTTACAAAACATGTGAAATAAAAGTTATATATAACAATGTGGCTGATGGAATGATCCAATAGATTGAGGTGGTGCTATCAAGTTTGAGGACATGGGTGTGGTCCCCATTCCCTACACTGTGAAAGTAGAGAACTGACTTCTGCAAGCTATACTGTGACCTCTATATACTATGTCTTAGAATACATATACACATGCACATATGCACACACACACATGCATACACATACACACACATGCACACACACACATGTATAAATAGAAATAATTTTAAAATTTTGTACTTATAACAATGATTTCTATAAATAATTTAACCAACTGACTCTTAAAAATGAAATAATACTCTATAGGCAAATTGCCGGGGAAGGGGCGGCCGAAGCATAGTATACGAAGGTCAAATAAGTGTAGGTAGAAAGGACACATGAGTTATTGCTAGGGAAATGTTAAGTATTGATTGTTCCTGAAGTATTTGAGAAGGCTATATCTTGACTGTAGTAGTGATCACAACATCTGTTTGTCAAAATTAATAAAATTGATATGAATCATAGAATTCTATATTTCTTATGTAGTATGCTGAAGACCCTTGGTTTTGTTTCCAACATCAAAGAAGAGAAGGTAGAAAAAGAAAAGGAGAAAAGCCAAGGGGATCCAAGAAATGCATAACTCAGTTGGTGAAATGCTTGCCACATAAGCAAAAGGATATAAGTCTAATCCCCAATGCATACATAAAATGCTGAGTGTTTTAGCTTGTCCTTGAATTTTAAATAATGGAGAGGTGGAGACAGGCAGATCCCTGGAGACTAACTAGCTAGCACAATTGAAGACCTCAAGTCTCAGTAGATGGCTTCTAAGGAATGGCATCCAAGGTTGATCTCCAGCTTCAACATTCACAGAGAGAGAGATGAACCAACAGCTCACCCACCAAACTCACAAAGAAAAGAAAGAAAATTTAAGGGTACCCTTAAAATTGCTAAATATCACTGTATATAATTTAATGGACCTTATTAAATAAATCTTACAACCCCAGGCCATATGAAAGGATACATAATATGCTGAGAAGACTCACGTGAATCACTGTTCTGTCATGTGAGGGATGTTGTCCTCATGTGCATTTCTTTTGCTATGATAAAGTCCTAACCATTATAAAATGCAACTTGGGATGGGAAAGAGTTTATTATACCTTAAAATTTATTGTCAACCATTGGAAGAAGCCAAGGTAGGAAGTGGGAGGCAGGAACTGAAGCAGAGGCCATGGAGGGGTGTCACATACTGGCTTGTTCTTTATGGCCTGCTCAACCTGTTTTCCAGGACAGTTGCCTAGATATGACACTACCCATAGCCAGCTTTCCATCATACATCAATCAAGACATTGCCTTTAAATACCAAAAGACCAACATCATAGCAAAAATCCCCACATTGTGCTTCCCTCTTCTAAGATATGTCGAGGATTGGGTCAAGTTGAAAAAAAACCTACCAGCACAGATGCATTGTTCAATGGCATACAATGAAATTTTAATTTGTGTTGAACTGTTTCTTCAAAGAATTGGAGAAACTGAAATGTCAAATGAGAAAAAAAAAAAAAAAAAAAAAAACAAGAAAACCAAAACATAACAGCACAAGAAGGAAGCGCCCTGATAATAAACACTAGAGTCTTACTAAAAACAGAGGTACGGATCACCAAGGAAATCCAAAACCAATCTGCCACCAGAAATACAGTCTTTGGAAAGAGAGATTTCAATTTTCCAGCCTCACCACGAGGAATTCTTCTAGTAGAACTATAAGAAGTAATTCAGCAAAGAAAGAAAAAAAAAAGATGGCAATAAGAACAACCAGAAGCCAATATCTGAGACTGATGCTGTGGATGTGTGGCTTCAAGATGTGCAGAAAGGACCCTGCAAAGCAACACTTAGTGGTCACTACCACTAAGCTATAGAGACTCAATCCCTATTATATTTCCTCATTTTTGTGAATATAGATTAATTTAACAATCAATAATGAATAAAGTATCAAAAATTAAACCAAATAATTCTAAAGGATATTTAGTAGTTTGTAGAATCTGAATGATTGCAATAGTTTCATATTTGCCATAAACTTCATTTTCTATCCTAAGAATGAAATGATGAGACCTTTAGGTTCTCTATAGTCTTGACTCTCTGTCTTCAGTCATCCCTACTTAATTATGTTGTATGCAACGTTGTTTTAAAATGCTCCAGCAGATCTTGGCACCTGCTGCTCCCTATCCTGCCAGATGGAAAGACCACCATTCTAGACTGAGCCAGAAAAAGCTGAAAGTATGAGCAATGGCATCACATGGGCAGCTCAGGGCGTAGCCAAATGCTTTTCACAGCTTAACCAAAGGTGCCAGGCAGAGCCAATGGGCTGAGGGTCAACAGGTTTATAAATAATGTCTTCTCAATTTCATAAGCAGTAATAGTTGTTCTAAGAATAAAATGTATCTTAAATGAGATATGTATTTTTAATATTTAGCATGTGATGCAATGTGGAAAAAATAAATTGTGTGTGTGTGTGTGTGTGTGTGTGTGTGTGTGTGTGTGTAAGTATACTCAATCAGTATGCCATAACTTCTCATCATTATTCTCAGCAATGTAACAACTATATACATTCCCTCCCATATATATAAAACTATGATGTATCCACTAACCTTACATTCCTTTTGCTTGGAAAATGAAGTAAAAATCAAAGAATGCAGATTTGGAATAAATAAGGCATCAGGAGTAGTGTTCTGATAGCTGGTAAAAGTGCTTGTGGCCTGAAGCACTTAGCCTGCTTCAGCTTCACCTTACATGTAACTAAACAGCAGGCTTCTCTGACTTCACCTATTTTTCTTTGCATAGTAGGAATTTCTTTCTTATACTTGAGGTCAGATGTCACTCTAACTCTCATTAAGTGGCATTTTACCTTTCGATTTGCCTAGTGTCTAGTCCTATTCTATCATTGCCCCATGCCAGCAGAGGCAGCTTGGTTGATGTGATAGTCAGGGAAGTAAGTATATCGTTTTTTGGAGCATAATAAGGCCTCAGAAGATCAGATACCCATGGAATCAGATGATAAAGATTAAATTGTGCCTTCATTTAACACTGGGTAATCCCCACACTTCCTTAATTCTTATAATCAAACCTGTCCTCTCTCACACTATAATATTACAAATAGGGAACAAAATTAAAACCCTGCTGTCAGTGGACATTTTGTCACCAATAATATGGATGATGTTTCACCAAGGCTTATGTGTATGGCTGGGTTTTTTTTTATTTTAATATTAAAACGTTCTCATCTTGATGAGCCATACAGACCTGGGGCAAAGAAGCTTGCTGTTAAGTAATGGAGGCATGGAAGCCTGGCAATATGGTCCAATAAATAAACTCTTATGAGAGGGTCCTTGCTTGGATTCCTTGTCATACATTCAATTTTCTCTTGTGAAAGAAATTGAATACAAAACAAAAAGGGTTCCTGGATAGAAAAAAAAGTCCTATTATCTATGTTAGCCTTCTGAAAACTACAATTAGAAATACCAGCATAAAACCAGGAGGCCACTACAGTATCACTTCCCCCTCAAATGTGTTTGAGATTCTCAAGGACTTATATAAGCAGCATGTTATAAAAGCCCAAATTCCCAGTTATTAATTTCTGAATAATCTCTATAGTATAAGTACATTTCTCTGACCCTGCTGACTTTCTGGTCCCTGACTTCTTGCAGAAATAAGGAAAGATATGGTAGGTGAGATATATCGGTGGGTGAAGGCACAAAGTGACTTGACCCCATACCTGATTACCTGAATTCAGTCCTCAGGACCCATTCACATACTGGAAGGGGAGAACCACTGTCTGCAAGTTGTCCTCCAACCTCCACATGAATGCTATCACAGACACACATAGATCCAGACACAGACACAGACAGACACAGACAGACAGACAGACAGACAGACACACACACACACACACACACACACACACACTAAATATAGATAAGTAAGTAAATAAATAAATTCAATAAAAATAAGGAAGTAGGGGAATCTACCAAGGTCACAAGAGGAATATTTTAAGAAACTGTTCTAAATGTCACAAAGGGGAATAATTATACTAATTTCTGCCAACTCTCTAGCATAAGAAAGTTGCCCTCAGATCCTTGGAGCTTACCTCTTGCAGCTCATTGTTTTCTAGCTTGCTTCTTTAGTCTGCAACTACAGCCATTGAGATGGAACCCTGAAGGGACAGAAAAGAGGCTTCTAACATAGCCACATGATCTGCAGAAAGATATTCAGAACATGTGATCTGTCTTTTGCTTCTACTTAGAACTGTGAAAGAGACCACTGAAGCATGGGAATAACTCAAAGGAGCAGCAACCAATACTGGCACAGCTGCTAACAAGAAGTGTATAATTTATCTATTACTGTAGCAAGAAAACCCAGGCTGACTTAAAAACACCCATATTTATCTCCTCAGTGATGTACAGGCCTTAATTGCTTCCCCTGCTTCAGAGTCTCTCAAAAGACTGATACCAAGTTATTACCTAGGTCTGATGTCTCACCTTCAGGTTCAACTGTGGATTAATCCTCTTCTGAACCTATACAAGTTGAGGTCAGGGCCTCCATTCTTATTTTATGGCTTGCAGCTACTTATGGTTTGGTCATATGATCCTTCCAACATAGAGCAGTGTACACCATGACAGTTTGTGCCATTAAATCTAGCAACTCTAAAAATGAAAGAGAAGTTATGCTCTTCTGTGACATCCCATCATCCATCATTATTGTAGTTCATTTGTTAATGAGCAAGTCACAGAGGCAACCCACATTCAAGGGGACAGGATGACACAAGGGCAGGCATGACATCAGACCAGGAGATAAGGAATCAAAGGCATCCACATGGAAAGGAGGTTCCAGCCATTATTCAAGAGAAGAAAGATAAAGTCAAAGCTTTATTCTTATTACCATATAAATAAATAGATATTCTTAAGTAGGTTTGCATAAGGAATGCTTCATTAAATTTATCTATTTTGGTAAAGAAGGCTGGCCAATGTTTCTACTCCACACTAGTCACATCTTCCTGAAATATTCCCAATTACTTTAAAGGCATGGAATTGGAGTCTGTTTGTTGCGTGCGCTCAACTGGCCAGGAAGAACGACGCTGCTACAGGATCCTTCTGCACACGTTTATTCAGTCCTGTTTCTTCTTTCTCTATATTTCCCTTGTTTATATCTCCCTTGTTTTTATATCTCCCCTGTTTTTATATCTCCCTTGTTTTTATATCTCCCTTGTTTTTATATCTCCCTTGTTTTTATATCTCCCTTGTTTTTATATCTCCCCTGTTTATATCTCCCCCGAACCCTGGGCCTCTCACTCTTTTATACTCTCAGTTCCCATCCACGCACAGCAGGCCACGCCACCTCACCAGGCACGCAGCTTCAGCTAATCAGGGCAGCAGGGGCAAATCTCCACCAAATTGGATTCACCTGTATCCTGGTACACCTGCCCAGCACTCAAGATGTTTGTGTCTTATATGAGGAAGTCAGGTGCAAGTCATATGACTTAGCTGCAGTCCCTGGCGCCTTTGGGACTGCCGCCACACCCGCTCCCCACAATTCCCCCTTTTTTCTTTTTTGGCAGAGAGAATGTCTGTAGATAGCCCCCAGCAGCCATGCCCCTTACCCGTCCTTGGGTGACAAACAGCATTGGTTTGATCCCTGTCTTAGGTTGGTGACATGCCCAGGGAGTCTTATCACTGACTACCTCTCTATTATGCCAAGCCACACCTGGGGAGATTGTGTTTTGCTTGTGGCAGGTGCATCAAAAGGCCAGGATGTTAATTAACTTATGGCCAGATCTTAATTGCTGCAAGCAAGCCTCATGGGTGAAGGTAGAGGTCTGATCCCCAGTGTGCAAGCATAGGGGCCCTACACAAAACCATCCCTTAGGCTCATCACCCAGAGAGGTCTTGGCCAGCTCCCGTGTCGTTTTTCCTGGGGGAAGGGAACTAGGACACTGAACCTTCATGCAATCAGATGTGCCTTCCACAGGATGCCAACAGCAAGCTATCCTCTGTGCAGTGCTTAGCCTCGCACCCCACGGCATAACGCAGCATAATTTCTTTTAGAGCGGCAAACCGAATCTGAGGAGATTGTCCCGCCTCCACTGCAGCAAAAGCCTATGCTACCATGGCGAAAGTGCGGACCCGCACACTCTGCACCTAACACATGTGCCAAACACAAAACACACACACACTATAACAAGCATACATCCCAGGGCTCTCATCCCCACTCATCTTCCCTGAAGCAAGGGATAGATAGCCAGAGGGGATATCTCTTTAAGGGGAATTCAGGGATCAAAAAGCGTGGAAAAATTTGAATGTCATGTCGAGCTGGTATCGGCTTCTGGAATACCGAAAGGATCTCTCATCTCGGCTCCATTGTTTGTGCTTGTGGGATCATCCACCACATCCACGGGGCAACTGGATCAGGAGCCTCATTCTTGCAGCGTCTCACCAATCTCTCCGGCACCCAAAGAGGTTCCATCTGGTCCTGTGGAAACACACAAACAGACCCTCTCGCCCACGTCAACACCTGATCTACTCGATCCCCAGGGGGATGGACACAATACCTCGTGGTGATGAGACCATAACCTCAATCACCTGTGTGTTCATCTGGGGAGTCAATACGCCAAATCTCCGGACAGAAGGTCCGCCTATAGGTGGCTGCTGAGGAGGCATAGGGAGGCGGCACAAAAGCTAATTCGCCTTCCTCCTCCACCTCGGCTCTTTTATTTTGTCCTTTCTGTCCACCTGATAACACTGTGTCTCCTTTCTTTTTCCTTTTTCTTTTTAAGCCCTTCTCTTCCGACATACTTTCTTGTTGCTCTATAAGGATTTTCTGACCTGTCTTGACTGCCTCTTGATTCAAACAGTAACAGAGTCCATATATCAGAACAAACAAGACCAAAACTATCAGACCTACCCACAAAGGGTCAACGGGAGAAAAAAGCATAACTACACAGCGAGGATCTATTGATCACTACACCGAGGTTATCATAGTTCCTTAACTTGTCCCCAAACCAGGAACCTTAACTTGTCCCAAAGCCAGGAACCTTATCTTGTCCCAAAGCCGGGAACCTTTCGTTACCTTGTGCCTGCTTCCTGGCAACTTTATGCTTGCCTCTATTTTATCCGAGGTCCTTCCCAAACTTCTGGGTTACTTTGTGCCTACTTCCTGGCAACTTTATGCTCACCTCTATTTTATCCGAGGTCCTTCCCAAACTCCTGGGGTTGCAAGTTTCACTCACCGTGAACTTACCCTGCCGGCAACCACTGACTGCTGAAAGTTCTGAACTCGGTGGGGGAGTCGGTTCCCCGTACGGGCCACCAATTGTCGCGCCCGCTCTCGACCAGCAAGAACGATGCGACCACCAGTCCTTCTAACAGCAGTTTATTCAGTCTTCATCTTTCTTCTTTCTCTTCATCAGTACCGTTCCCCAGCTGAAGAGTTCTGAATCCACGCCAGATCCTTCTCAACAGTCTGTTTCACGGGAACCTTTATTAACCACTCCTTCCCCGTGATGCAGTTCTGAATCCTCCCTGTAGCAGGGGGTCTTCGCTCTTGCCTGAAGATGTTTCTTGTCCCGGGTTTCAGCACCACTTGTTGCGCGCTCACGACCGGCCAGGAAGAACGACGCTGCTACAGGATCCTTCTGCACACGTTTATTCAGTCCTGTTTCTTCTTTCTCTATATTTCCCTTGTTTATATCTCCCTTGTTTTTATATCTCCCCTGTTTTTATATCTCCCTTGTTTTTATATCTCCCTTGTTTTTATATCTCCCTTGTTTTTATATCTCCCTTGTTTTTATATCTCCCCTGTTTATATCTCCCCCGAACCCTGGGCCTCTCACTCTTTTATACTCTCAGTTCCCATCCACGCACAGCAGGCCACGCCACCTCACCAGGCACGCAGCTTCAGCTAATCAGGGCAGCAGGGGCAAATCTCCACCAAATTGGATTCACCTGTATCCTGGTACACCTGCCCAGCACTCAAGATGTTTGTGTCTTATATGAGGAAGTCAGGTGCAAGTCATATGACTTAGCTGCAGTCCCTGGCGCCTTTGGGACTGCCGCCACACCCGCTCCCCACATCTGTTTTTCAAAAAGCAAATAGACTCAATGGATTTTCAGATTCTTGGCAACAGCAAGAGTCTTTGGTAAGCAAAGCAGAAAGTAATTTTTAGAATTCTTTGTGGTTTGACCTTCTTCCATAAAAGGAATATTATTGCCTGCTTCTGCAATGTGTTTTATCTTCTCTCCAGGAACTATTTATTACAGTGATCATTCCTTTTCATTGAGCTGTTTGTATCTTGCCATCTTAATTGTCCATTGCAAGTACAGATTAGCAAGATATTTGACCTACAGACAATGGCCATAAAATCAGATGAAATTAATCAATGTATAGACTAAACCAACTGGCTTTGTTGGATCCACATTCCCTCAGTTGCATCTCCAGGCGTTTGTGTGATTGCTCAGTGAATAAGAATGCTACAGCACAAACAAGAATACCTAGGTCTAAAACACCAGCAAGCACAGAAAAGCTTTATGTACATGCACATAAGTTCATATCGCATAAGCACAAGTGCGTGCGCGCACACACACACACACACACACACACACCAAAAATGAGAAGCAAGTTGCCACAGACAAATAAATATGATTTAAAATTATGAGAAGCTCAGGAACCCACAAGAAATTCCAGTTCTTGAAAATCTTTGAATGTTACAATTTATTCTTAATTTAATTTAATCCAAATAAAATTCTGGGATTTAAGCAAACCTATATAGATTGACTGGCCTGGTAAATCTTGAAAGTGAAGCACACCATAATGAATTTTGAATGTGAGAAGTGAAACAAAATGAAACTTCTAAAACCTCAAAGGCTGCAAAGCCACATGGGGCCCACTGTCTGTAATGTGATATTTCTTTTCTGCATAAAAAGTAAACACATATTTTTAAATCTACCTGAATCACATCCTTGCCATAGAGTGTCCTCAGGCTTCCCTAAATTTAACACTGTGCTAAATGCCATCTTATTATCACTTACTTGTTTCCCAGAAGTCTCTTACTTACTAAATTAATTTTACATCTCTAATCTTCCTATGTCCCCCAAGACTCCAGCTATGTGATGTCTTCCCAGAAGCTCTGGCTCATGTGCTAAAAAGCCAACTCAAAATGGATGACTTGACTGGACTTAGAATTTTAGCCATGCTGAGTTATGGGAAAAACAATTGAAATAAGAAGGGACTTCACCATGAAACAAATGATCAGTCAAAAGGCATGTGCATTGATAGATTATTGTTTTAGCCTTTTGACTTATCAGCTCAGAAAATAAATATGAGAAGACAGTGTGCTGAAACCTCCACTAAAACTGGGAAACAATCTTTGGCACACAGAAGAGAAACTGCTGTCTAGTTTCTTGTTATTAATTTTGTGACTTTTTTACGAATTTTTCAGCTCATTTAGGTCCTAAGCTTATTCACCACCAATGCAGTCGAAACCCACCTGGATGATGTCTTCATTTCCAAACTGAGTATCTTGAGTATGGGCCAGGAAGTTGGGCAGTGTAGTGCTTCACTGGGGGCTAGGATGCTTGTGGGAAGCGGCTCTGCCTAATGCTCTGGTGAGGCTTCTTCCTCACACTGCTGCTCTGCTCAGCTCTATGTTTCAACAGCTGCCCAAAGAAGCAGGAGATGCTCGCAGTTTGCTTTCTAGCACCCAAAGGACCACACTGGAATTATGAGAACAGTAATTATTTTCTGACCTGCTTTTTTCCTATAACCTATATTTGTTTGCCTAGGGGAAAAAATAACAGCATCCTAAGTATATCACTTCTTTAAATAGAAACATAGAACATGCAAATAATGAGGAAATGGCACAAACTTATTAAAGGAATAAGAAATAATAAAAGTACAAACAAAACCAAAGCATTACTTGCTAGCCCGATTGATCCACAGATGCTGCAATGAAACCAGTGTCCAAAGAGGCCTTCATCCCCACTACTTTTCAATTTTCAATCTTTGAACGCTGCATGTGACATTAGATGGTGACATAAGGTGTCATAATTTGACTGAGAAAAGTGTATGTCAAATAGAACTCTCTTCAATGATCGTGGGGAGTTGAGAACTTTGGGGAGAAAAGCCTTTCCTTAGAGATAACCGAATAAGTCTCCAGAAGGCCTGTGGTGCAGTCAATCCTTAAATTTGAAGCAAAACAGTGAGAAACTTTTTATTATGCCTGTTCACTTTGAAACCCCTGGAGGGAGATTAGAGACAAAGTAAATAGGCATTAAAAAAAAAAAAAAAAAAAAAAAAAAACCTTTACTATCCAGTATGCCACCATTATAGGGGCAAGTTTTTATAGTTTTCCTATAACATAAAGTAGCTTTGAAGTTGCCTCTGGTTAACATAAGGTAGCTTGTGACATAAGAAGCCAAGCAACATTTTCCACTGCTGTCCTGAAACAAAGGAGCAGCTATCTGACCGGGCAAACGTATGCTTGATGAGTATACTGTTGACTGCATACTGTTGAAGGCCTCAAGCTTCATCTATTTATAAAAAGGGAGCTATTTTCAAGCAAGGCATACATGCAGTAGCTGCGAGGAAGCAGGATAGAGATGGAAAGCTAATCTTTTTCAACATCTGTCATGATTGCACTTACAATCCTTCCTACAAAGGCAAATGTCTGTTTGATACTTTGGACTGTCAGGCTTCAGTTATGTGAGTGAATGCCTTGTGGTGACATTCTGTGTTACTATCTATTTTTATAAAGTCTATTACTATAGACCCAGGCGATCAAGAAGTCATAACCAAAACAGCCAAGAGGTCCATAGAGAAGTGCACTTGACCACTGAAGTTAGACGATGAGACACTCGTTGTTGTTCATTCTTGTTCTAGTCCAAAAAAGAATCAGTCAGGGAGGCAAGGATCAGAGAAACTGTCAATTGCCTCTGGCTTGCTCGATTGATAGAGCTGCAGGCCACCATCACTCTGAATCTTGTCAAGAAAGATGGCAGTGGAAGAGCAGCAACTCCACAGTAAAGGAGGGAACATAGTCCTCCCACCGAGCCTGTGCATGTGGTGATAACTCGGATCCAGCTTGCCTCCTCCAGGCTTGCCTGTCTACTGCACAGCAAGAGAGTTCTGTAATTTGTTTAAATGTGCACTGACCTTGTTCCATTGGTACTGGCACGTGAGAGTATGCTCTTTTGGAAGATTTTGCTGGGGGGCGGGGAGACACAGCACACTGCCTAGATTTGTCCTCTTTGTTCCTTAACGAGCCACTTAACACCTCATCTGTCTCTATCAAAGTATCATATCTGTGCTGGGGATGGCATTTCTATGCCCTCTGTTTATGGAGGAACTTTAAAGGATAAGCTTATAAGAAGTGAAATATTTCTATATGATTTATACCCCTTTGGACATAAAAGCCAAGCAATGAGATTTTCTTTTGTCTGAAGTTTTTACCAGCTGTTTTTCACACACACACACACACGCACACACACACACACACACACACACACACACTTCTATTAGTAAAATAATTTGCCTGAATCATAACCTCACAGACATTAAACTAAAACAGAAGTTAAAGTCTTTGACACAATGCATTTTAAATGGATATAACCTACACACAAGGAAATAGACATCCCTCAGGAGAATGTGGCAGAGCCTGCTAGAAACCCAGAGTCAGTGCTCCAGTTTCTGTGGAAGAAGAAGGCCATCAGAGAAGCAAACATTGACAAACATGCTTTACAAGCAGTTACTTCTGGTTTGCTTTTCCATTCTTCCATCAAATTATGCTCAGGCTTTTTGTTATAGTTATATTTTGCTATAGTTAGTTATAATTTGTTGACAATGTTATGATCCAATTTTCCTTGTCCTGGGTTCTAAATCACTCAAAATGATATTTATATTTAAATGTATTTATTTATATTTGAATGCTTGTACTTAAGTGTGACAGTTGTCTCAGCAGCCTTCAAGGGTCTACATTTTCATAACATCTTTCGATATAAACAAGGAAACTATCACATTTGTGCATCAGACCTTAACAAGGCAAAGCATTTAAGTATCATGACCCAACAAAAATGGAAAAACCCAGTCTTCAGCATCAGAAGACACAGGAAAGAATGAAGTAAACTGACCAAAATCATAGTGTCTTCTGAATTTGTTACAATACTTTCTGTCTGGGCTCATAATAAAGCCAGAACTAAAGATAGAAGTTGCATTTAACACCACATTTGGAAACTGTTCATTTCAGCTCAGTACTTCCTGTCATCTTTTTCATCACACCTGAACTTGACTCATTGACTTCATCTTGTAGAGATCCAGTCAACATAGAAACTTGCATTCCCTGTGTATGTGGCGACTTGTTGACTTTCTACCTCCTCCACGGAGACACAAGAGCTAGAACTGAAGAAATCATGTCTTCCTGTTTCCTGTTACAGATAAAGTACTAGGAAGACTACTCGACACAGAACAAGCAACCATCTGCAGGATGCAAAGGTAGCATTCACAGAATAATGTTTGCCCAGCATGCTCGAGCTCTGGGTTCAATCCCCAGCACTTTTTGAACTAGATGTAGTTCAGGCCTCATCAAAAAAATCTTCTCTTTGAAGCAGATGGAAGACACTACAGAAAACCACAACCAATACAAATGTTTATGGATGACAGTCTTAATACATACATCTACAAAATATTCTCAGGCCTAAGACTCAGCGAATTTTTCATAAAATTTTTAAGAGTCAGAGGATTAGGGAATTTATTGTGAGATTGTGCCTCCTAGTAGCATCAGAAGCTACACACACTAACTCTGGCCAACATGGCTAGTCAAACAGGAGCCAAGCAAAGATGACACCAATGGACACTCCAAAGTGAATAGGCAAAAGCCCAGGGGATCTCAAGTCACATCCCCACCAAACAAAAAAAGTAACATTATACAGACCAAATAAGTTATATTTAGGAATATAAATAGGTGTGTGTATATGTATGTAATACCAATTAATGAAAAAAGAGGCTATGAATTTGAAGGAACATTGGAGAGTATAAATGGAAGAGTTTGGAAGGAAGAAAGAAAGGGGAAAATGTTGCAATTAAATTATAACCACAAGAAGAAACACTGAGATGTTCGAGGCCATGCATGCTGCATGTCACGTTGAGACCAGTCTGTATATGACAAGACCATGTGTTTCATAAAGGAGGATATACTGGTGGAGGAGGAGTAAAAAGAAGAGGAGAAAGAGGAAGAGGAAGAGGAAGAGGGGGAGGATAGGATTGGTTCATAGAATTTTAAAGGCAATCTCTTATCCTTATAACAATTGCATCATCATTAATAGAAGCCTGTAAGAAGTCAAAATTCACATAATACCACTGTATGATGGTCTTCAAAGACCAGGTTTTGCTCTCACAGTCCAAATTGCAATCAGTCTTTTCCCTGGCACTCCAATGAAACAGTGTGCACAAAGTTCATAGCATATTCTAATGCTAACAGACAGTGGACCTTTATCCCATTGTGTTTCCCCTGTCCCTTTTTAGAGGCCTGAGATTGTGCTGTAGTTTCTCTACTTTCTCACATACTGTCTGATCTTTCTTGACTGGAATCCAGCTTTTTTCTGACTGTGAGCCCCAGAGTTCCCAACAATTCTCACTCCTTCCATCAGCCCTGGATGTTGTTTCTACCTTGATTTCCAGCCATTTCTTCTTTGACCTCTAGTGGGTTCTTAGTAAACTTCTATAATTTATGCCTTCTCTACATGCCACTGTCTTTCCATACTCATAATGTGCACATTACCTACCTTTGATATTTATTTCCATGGAAACCAATCTTTGTCTCCCAGCTACAGGAATAATGCTGCTTTGTACTTGTTTTGGCTCTCTACACTAACAAAAAGCCCCATGGAATGGGTTTCTCGGTTATTTAGTAAATATCTGTGCTTGATGAGTATCAAGCATGATGACTGTTAGAATAAACCCCTCATATATAACCTCACGTGGAAAAAGTGTTATTCTGTGCATGGTTTAGAAAAGGTCACATTGGAGCACACAGAGGATTTAACCCAACAAGAATATAAGGTTAGAAGTTGTAAGAAGAGAATTTCAGACAGCAGATGAGAACCAGTGAGGTTTCAAGCAGAGACTAGAGTGATGCACCTATCTATAGACAGAGGAATACAAAGATTACAACAGACATCAGAGGCTAGAAGCATTTCTAAGGGAGACTGGCCCTGCCAGCACCTAGTTATCTACTGCCAGCCTCCAGAACTATAAGACACTAGAATCCTGTCACTTTAAACTATTTTGCCAATGGTGCTTCATGGCCCTAAGGAACCGATTCAGACAAAAGCTAAGCTCAGAAGTCAGATAAAACTGGAATCCGTCCTGACTGCATATTCATTCATAAGCACTTTGAAATTGTATTCACTTCTACTTTCTCAGTTTTGTGATCCATGGAATCAGGCATATAATTGATTCACAGGGTAAGAGTTCCATTTATTGCATGTTCTGCAAACTTCATACAAAGTAAGGCATTCTGTGTGCTGATAACTTGTTTCCTATTCGCATTTGCATTTTTAAAGAATTATTTTAATTATATGTATGGGGATGTGTGCATGAGTGCAGGTACCCTTAGAGACCAGAAAATAATATGGGATACACTGGAACTTTAATTACAAGTGGCTGTGAACTACCCAGTGCTTTAGAAGAGCAATGAGTGCCCTTAACCACTGAGCTGTCTCTCGATTTCCCATTTGCATTTTTAGAAGACTGAGAAGCGGCTTGCTGCACTAAGGAGGCAGGTCATGTTTCAATATTAAACAGCCTTTTATTTTTGTTACCTATTTAATTCATTCAACAAACATGTATTAAGTGTTTCGGGCATTGTTCTAAGTTCTACTGTTGTTCAAAGTAAAGAGAAATATGCCCTCCCTTAAGGACCCTGTCATTGGAGAATATCTTAGTTGGATTACAATTACTTTCATGCATCATCATGACCAAAACCAACTTGAAGAGAAAATGCTTTATTTTGTTTGCTCTCCCTCATAATAGTTCATCATGGAAGACAGTCATGGGAGGAACTCAAATAAGGAAAGAAGTTGGAGGCAGAAGCTGATGCAGAGGCTAGGAAGAGATGATGCTTGCTTGTTTGCTGCTTATGGAGTGCTCATCCTGGTTTCTAATACCACCAGCATATAGATGGTACCCCCGACAGCAATCAATCACCAATTACAAAAATGACCCACAGGCTTTTGCCTACAGCCAGATTTTGTGAAAACAATTTCTCAGTTGAGGTTTCCTCCCCTCTGACAACTCTAATTTCTGTCAAGTTGACATAAAACTTGCCATCACAGAAAGTAAGTCTAGTTTTTCTTAATGAGAACATAAATGAAAAAAGTCAATGGTCATCATGTTTGTCTTATATTCTACTTCATGGACTTGTGATGAGAATGGAATCAGCTGATCTGGCTATTGAGCCATAGGAGAACATTTGAAGGTATCAAAACACACTTAAGAAACTATCATTACATGGGGCTTCATTTGTTGTGGTAGGAAGAAATACTTAGTAAGATTATCTTTTTAAAGCTATGAATGGAAAGAAGCCCAAGTTTTATTACCTTTCTTAACTTCAACTCCACATCCTCATGAGATTTGTTAAGAAACCAATTAAATTTTGTATGTATAGAAATTATACACATAAAGTGAAATTTCAAGTGAATCTCTGTCATTAAAAAAAGAGGAAATATTACACTCAAATGTCTTTTTCATCTTGAAAGAAGCATCTTTACATATTTATGATCATTTTGTCATTTTCTAAAGTGAACCTAATGGCAGACATTGAAGTAATGGGGACGTTTTAAGTAAGTACTATTGAAAATGTAAAGTAGTACAAGTTAAGAAAACAAAATATCACTGAATATTTAACCACTGCAAAAGAATAAAGAATATCAACACCCTTTCGTCTCAAAGGTAAGAAATGATTTTGTGGGGCATTTGATATATTTATCAGCAAGAAATATGCTGGAAAACACAAAAATTTGGCTGCATTGCTCTTGGAAAGTCCTGTGCATTTGGTTCGAATGCATTAATAATAAGCTCAGTCTAGTCACCATCAGTCTTGTATTAAGTCAAAACACTTCTCCTTGGTGACATTTAACCAAGAGTAAGCCCAGATTTGATTTTCTATGTCATGCTTCCCATGTTTTCTGTCTTGGGTCTATCTGTTCTATGAGTCTGCATCTACCCCAGGTTGGAAGAGGTTTTGTGAATCTCTTGCTGTGTCTGTCTGTCTGATTTTGTGTATGACTGTCTCTCTTAGTGTTTTTGTACTT
Source organism: Mus musculus (assembly GCF_000001635.26). Classification (NCBI taxonomy): domain Eukaryota; kingdom Metazoa; phylum Chordata; class Mammalia; order Rodentia; family Muridae; genus Mus; species Mus musculus. Next base: position 104,592,419 of record NC_000067.6, read on the forward strand.
ACCAAGTAATTTTATCCTTCCTCACTGAACATCACAGAAAGTATCGCATGAAGAAGGAATAACAGACACTTTACAGAAAGTTTTAACAGAGTTTTATGAGTCACTGATTCCAGGTGATCCCAGTTGGCACCCACCCCATCAAAAAAAGAAAAAAATAACTGTACTGCAATCACTGTTTATCAAGCAATATGAATATATTATTTTCAAAATCTATCATGGATACTCATTTTATAGCACTGTTTTCAGCCTATATTTGATACTTTCTGGAAATTAATACAAATGCATAACTCATGGGAATGACAAAGCTTATAATTTAATGGTAGCTCTATGCACAAGCTTCTTTTGTAAAGCTCATTAAATGAGAAATCCAAGGCAAGTAAGGATGCTTGTACAGTGTTCTCTCAAAGGCAGGTTAAACAAACAGGCTAAGAGCACAGTAGGATAGTAGGTTGAAGTCCTCAGTAAGTGCAATGTATTTTTCTAGCTGCATTTGTGAGGTTCAGCAAGAGATTCAACCAATTAGAATGTAAGAGATTCATTTTATCATAATGTATTGCTATAGTCCTGGACATGGAATCCTCTTTGACTTTGTGCTTCTATTGTGGTATTGTCTAAAACAATAATCCCTCACAATAAGTGGCCACTTTATACTCAGAATATAACTGTTCTTGAGAGGGATATGTCATTAGGATAAAAGGTATACAAAATTCTTAGCACTGTCTGAAACAATTTGTGAAAATTCTATCAATTTCAATTTAGATTATTTTTATTTTGAAAAAAAAATACTATGCAATGGCTTTGGGTAAAATACATAATGACAATTGGAATATGTGATGGGAATTGAATTCAACCATGGATTTCTACATTTTGATACTCTATATAGCTCATAGAAATGAAACTCCCCTGTGAGATCCATAACTCACTTCAGATTTCCATTGTCAGTGAACACTATTTGCATTCCAGACGCCACAGGACTGCTTGTCATAGTAAATATCAGGAGTCAAGTGATTAACCTCCATCATTCGCTGACTGACTTCAATGAGCAAAATCATTTAACCTACAGAAGCCATTGTTCATTCCTTGGTAGAGAAAACAATATTTAGCATGCTAATATAAGTAGTTTTGAAATCCCAGCTTTTGTGCCTTGTTTTGAAATAGCCATAGGAACACAGACATCCTGCCTCTTGTTGGCTAGCCTACACATAATGATCTAGAGCTCTTTTTCTTTGCAATCATTTCTCACTCATATAAATTCATTACGTCATTATAAAGGAAGAAAACATTTTTAACTTAGATACTCTACATTCATGATTAAAAAGCTTATAACAATAACAAATTTGAAAGACAAAAGCATGAAAATTTAATTAATATAAATATTGTGTGGCTTCAGAATCTTCTTAAGGAAATTAAGAGCCCCTAGCCTGAAAAATATTATACCTCCATACATGTCATAATAGGTTTGATGAAGAGTGGAGAGTCATGGAGAAATCTGATAGGAGAGCTGGTTATGATTGCCTGGTAATAAATGGGAGAAATTTTCAGTGTCTGTCTATTCCAAGTTTTTGTGTCCCTTTTTGTTCTCTGAAATCTGTCTGTTTACATGTGTGCATGCATGTGTGTGTGTGTGTGTGTGTGTGTGTGTGTGGTATGTGAACACCACAGCATGCATGGGGAGATTAGAGGACAACCTCAGGTGTTGACTCTTGCCTTCCACCTTGTTTGAGACAGGGTCTTTTGCTGTTTGCTGCAGCTGTGTCTCCTATGCTCAGAAAACCAAGTCCTGAACATTCCTGTCTCTGCCTATCACTTGTCTTTATGAGTGCTATTATAGATATATACTTCTGTAAACAGAGTTATCTAAATTCTAGAGATCCAAACTCAGTTCCCTATGATTTTGTGGTAAGAAATTTAGCTAAAATTATTATTTGCAAAATAAAAATCCAAGCTTTGCAGGAGTATAGGCAATTGGAGAATAGAATGTGTCATAATGGAAAGTTATAGGCATGAAAGCAAAGGAAAGGCAGAGATGTGGCTTAACCTAAGTATCAACTAAAACCATTGCATTCAAGGTTTTGAGACTTTGATTTTGTCCAGTTTATGCTGTGTGTGTGTGTGTGTGTGTGTGTGTGTGTGTGTGTGTGTTTGTGTGTGTGTGTGAGCTTCACTTCATGGATGAGGTTACTCTAAACAACAGCGAGTACCTTTAAACCTTGTTGAATCTGGTGTCAATACATAGCTAGTATGTGTCCTCATCAGTCCACATGTAGAAATCTTAGGAGAGATCCCTGGTTTGTCCTGTTTAAAAGTCGAGTATTCATTTTGAGCTCAGTCAACTACAGGTAAGTCAGCAGGATTTGTTAGAAAATGAGACTCATGTGCTATATGCAAGATTGGCTATGTGGATGTGGATAGATGCATAGTTGTCATGAGAAGGATGATGATGTTTCTACAAGTGAAGGCACAAGGTGTTCCATGGGTTAATATCAATCTTAGTGTAAGAATGCAGAGGATATTGTAGGAACATTGTTACATGCAGTTCTGCCTGTGAGAGGCATGTATTGATGCTTCCATTCCTGATCTATTTCTTGAAAGAGTGTTGTGTAGCCACATCCTAGTTGCTGTAATAAGGCCATCAATCACATTTCACATCCCTCCTTTATTCACTAGACTGTGAGGAAGGGCATTTGACACAGTCTTGGCCAAATATAGTGCCACATTTTCTTCCCTGAAAATAGCAATGGCTTCAAAGGTGACTGATAAAGAAATAATAATGGTCCCTCAAGAACTGAACCATCAAGATAGAAAGTGAGAGTTTTATCCCTTAGGGATTAATAAAACAAAATGGTAGGAATGCAGAACTATCTCAAGCTGCTCCCTGAGTACACAATGGATCCCCATCCTTCACAGAAGACAAACTAATAAAAAAAAGATAAAGAGAGTAGTTAGGAAAGGAAAGGATGGTGAAAGAAGGGAAAGAAGAGGTAGGGAGAGAAAACCAGGGAATGGGAGAAGAGGTCTGGGGAAGAAAGGAGAAGAATGAATAGAACCCTACTTAAGTCCCCAGAGCTAGCTAGCATGATGCCAGCACATTCTTGGGTTTCCCAATTCTGCAAACCATTTATTTTGCATATTTTAGCACACTTTGAATCTAGATTCTGGAATTCGATCCCAAGGAACCTTCCCATTTTTGCTATGCTCTCATATCTGCTCAGCCAAGCCCAGAAACTGATGGTATTGCCTTGCCCTAACAGATTTTCATTCTCATGGAGGCTAGGCTTTGGGTGCCAACTCCCAGGTACTTTGAGATCCAATGTCTATTGTAGGAAAAAAGTAGGAAGGAAAATGCAAAAGAAAAAAATGGTATTTTGTAAAACTTTTGGAACCATATCCCTGTAATGGACTCACTGATAAAACACAGGGGTAAAGATTTGCTTAGCTGTCAATGGTTGTGGTGGTTTAAATAAGAATGTCCCCCATAGGTTCATATATTCAAATGTTTGCTCCTCAGTAAGTGAGATTGTTTGAGAAGGATTAAGAGGCATTGCCTTGTTGAAGTAGGTATGGCTTTGTTGGAAAAGGTGTTTTACTTAAGGTAAGCTTCAAAGTTTCAAAAGCTTGTACCAAGTCAGGTTCTCTCTCTCTCTCTCTCTCTCTCTCTCTCTCTCTCTCTCTCTCTCTCTCTCTCTCAGTTTATAACTTTTAGATAAATGTGAGTTCTGAATTACTGCTCCAGTGTCTGCCTGCTTGATGCCATACTCCCTGACAAGATGCTAATGGTCTAACCCTATGGAACTGCAAGCAGTCTCCCAATTAAACAATTCTTTTTATAAGTTGCTTTGATGTGGTATTTTGTCATAGCAGTAGACTAGTAACTAAGACAGTTGGTGATACATTTAAAAAACAGCATAATAAGAATCAACCAGGTATTACATAATGGACTCTGCACTTTTATTGTGTCCCTGGTATTCTCCTAACTGCCTCCATGCTTTCCTCCTAGAATTTTTGACTTTGGCACTAATAAGGTAAGAATGTTGTACCATGATTTAGATTGTGATACTGTATACTTTATAGAATACCTGTACATAGATCTCTGTGCTTGCAACTATATGATACCCAAGAAATTAAGCAGGAAACTACATTAATATTTCACAATTCATATAGGGGAAAGGTCTCAAAACTATAATTATTTCTTAAGTAACAATAACAGAAATTAGGACAGGCCTTTGGGTCTCAAAATTTCACAGCCTTATGTGACCTGCTATAAAAAGGACATCAGCATCCTTGTGAGTATATCTGGCAGCATCAATATCCTAGAGAATCTGTGCATCATCTAGTAAGGATTTCATAGGCAGACATTACTTCCCATTTCCAAGTTTCATTTCTGCCTTGAAGGTCTTTTTTCCAAACTTCTTCCTTTCCCCCTTTTCACTTAGTGAATCCATTTACCAGAAATTGTCATGACTTTTACATGCTGAAATGGTTTGTTCACAAATGGGAGGCTACAGACAGTCCCTAAAAGTCATGTCTGCTGCTTTAAAGTAAGAAGCAGTGAACTGTGACAGAGAAAACCTCCTTCCCATCCTTCAATAAAAGAAAAATTCTCCTTAATGCTCAGGCCAGAGTATTGGCTCCAGCAGCAGCAAAAGAACTAACTCTTAGTGCATGCTGTCCCTGTATAGTAAAGGCATTCTGCTGCCCCAAGTGTTATATATATATATGTGTATATATATATATATATATATATATATATATATATATATATATATACTTATAAATATATAATATTCATTTATATTCATATATGTATATGTGAATTATATATTCATGCACATATGCAAATGAACGAAAATTTTATACACATAGCTAAATAGTACCCTAGAGCCAGAAAAACTGGTACACATCGAAAATCCCAACTTCTTGAGAGACTGAGGTGGGAGGATCACTTTTAGTCTACAAGTTCAAGACCAGGCTAGGCCACGTAACAAGACCTCTTCTCAAACAAAAGTAGGAACAAAAATAGACCATAGAGTATGTAACTTAAACAGGTAATTTTATATCAAAACTGGTATATGTGAATTATTTCCATTTTGTGCACTGATAACAGAATATCTGAGTAATTTATAAAATTGAAATTTATTTTAATAATATGAATCTATTTTCCTTTATTGATTTTTATAACTTCAAAATCTTAATATTATAGCTACACTATACAAAATACATATATACACAATACAATAGAGTATACAATATTGTGTGTATATTTTGTACTATACTATATAGTATACTGTATAGCTTGTAGTACATATAGTATATATATATTATATTGTGTGTGTTATGTGTCATGCACAGTATAATACAGCTGTACTAATACACAATAGTCAAATAGTCCACTCAGAAAAATAAACAAATGTATGCAAGGACTGCTACAGGGATTTAAAAAGAACGGCGTTCACTCATTCTTGCACAGAACTATAGGAGGGATATCACTTTAGCATCCCAGGAGAGCAATACACGGGCTTTAAATCAGTGGCACCTGATGCATTATTCGGTTACTAATTAAACAAATGTTTATTAAGCTTCTTATTTTTCTAGATAGTAAATGTCAAAAAATGCTAAAATTCACATGTTCATGAAATTCCCATCCAAGTAGTGAAAACAAATAACAGACGTGCAGTTTAAGAGAGACTACTCACATTTAGAAACTGAAAAAAGATTTGAACATTGTTAAGTTAAAAACCATTGAAAGAATACTGTTGGGAAGGAATTCTGTTTTAATGTGATCAATGTAAACTTCTTCAGGGCCATTAATTTTGCATGATGTGTGTGTGTGTGTGTGTGTGTGTGAGTGTGTGTGTGTGTGTGTGTGTGTGTGTGTGTGTGTGTGTGTGTGTGTTTGGTACATGGTGTGTGTGTGTGAGTGTGTGTGTGTGTGTGTGTGTGTGTGTGTGTGTGTGTGTGTTTGGTACATGGTGTGTGTGTTTAGAAGAATGTCATCCTCAGTCCCTTCTCAAGTTTGTCTTTTGAGACTAGATCTCTGTCGAACCCCAGGGCTTGTTGACAAGTATTCAAGGCATACACCAATGTGCCCTGTTTTCATGAAGTGAGGAAGCTTAGGTTTTTCTGCTTGTGCAGTAGTGAGTACTTTACCAACGGAGCCACTTTCCCCATTCCAAGGGTCAATATTTAATAGGAATCCTAAAAGTATGAATAATCAAGCCACACGAATACTGATGAAAGGGTGTTTCATGCAGAGGCCACTGAGGAGGACCATCTATCTGAAGCATAGTGACAAGTAATAGTGGCGGAAATGAACTTGGAATGACCTTGGTAAGATAGGATATTCTGCAATAGGCAATGAAATAAAGAGAAATTTCAGCCTTTGAGAATTATACAGAATAAATGAAGTGGTATATTTCCTTAGTACTATGGATAATTGGAAATATAACTAGAGAACTCTGAGGAGTTCACAGATTATAATGAAACATAGGAATGAGGATTTTTTATTAAAATTGTAGTGAAATATATTGAGCACAACATTGATATAAAGACAATTGGTAATGCCAAGCAACAACTGCTGGCCTGAGTTCTATTAGCTTACTTGGACCCTTGTGCTCAATATTTGAGTCTTTTAATGTTTGGGTTATTGAATGACATATCTACTTAAATTTATAGGGTAATCTAAATATTATCTGTGTACTCAAGTCCCAATGTTAATAAACTTGAAGATGTGTGAACAGTGAGCCAAATGAAAAGTTCAAGGGAGCTGTGCATCTCAGCCCAAATTCACTCTGGATATCAGTTACAAGTTCAGGGTTTCTCAATACCATTCTATTTATATGTAATTCTCTTGGAAGAAAACTCATTGAAAGTTGGTTTATTTATAGTTATTTGTTATGAGGAAAGATATAGAGAAATTTTAGAAAAGGGATAATTTTTATACAGTGTGGAGTCCAAGCAAATATCAAAATGAAGATTTAGATTCCCTTTCCTTATAAGGAATCAAGACTGCACTAATACACCAATATTTGTGTGTGACACTGTGTATGTGGAGTATCCATCAAAGATGCTCACTTACTCTTAGTGCTCAAAATTCTTCTTGAGATTTTATTGTGTAGGCATTAGTGACAGGCTAAGTATTAGATCTCAGGCATTAATTTCTCTAGAGGTCTGTTGATACTGTGTGAACCAATATTCTGCTTCTGAACCAAACTGTCCATCCTTCTCCAACTGTCAAACACTCAACAAATCACATTGTTAGACAGTCCTGGCCCCGGGGTGCATAGTCATTTCTATTAGGCATAACACACAAGAGTATCCAAAAGTAGAACACATGCCAATATTATGTTTGAGTGATGTCAGATTGTTTATGACACAAGAAAAAAAGTGGCCAGAAGGAAAACTAGTTCTTTATTAGCCATTGAAGTCTAAGATGCCAATTTTGTGTGAAAATGATGTTAAGTAATTATAATGCAAATATATAAACCCTGAGAAGAGCAGACTGATACTTAAATGTGTCAAGAATACTCAAACACAGAGGAGAAGAACATATCCTGAGCTTGTAGGCATTGACAGGCACATAGGTAAAGGAGAAAAGATGATTATGGTTGTTTGAAAGAAAAGGACTTCTATAGCCTCACAGGAAGTAACACTCTTAGGAGATGTGGCCTTGTTAGAGTAAATGTGGCCTTTTTGGAGGAAGTGTGTCACTGCAGATGGGCTTTAAGGTCTCATAAGTTCAAGCCAGGCTTAGTGGTTTATTGTCTCCTCCTGCTGTTTGTAGATATACAACTTTCTGCTACCTCTTCATCACCATGTTTGCCTTTGTACTACCATATTTCTCACCATGATGATAGTTACAAAACCTGTGAATTATAAGAATTTATTAAATGTTTTTAAATCTTTAATTTTTATTAAACATTATTAAATATTTTCCTTTATAAGAATTGTCATGTAACCATGACATGGTGTATATTCATAGCAATGAAACCCTAAGACAATGATCTAGTAAACAATATTATGATGCTTTCAGTGACTTGGCCAGAAATGAGAGAAAAATGAGGCATGTATTCATATAAGTCATAGGAAAGTGATGCTGTGTTTTATAAAAACATACATATGATAGATAATTTGTACTTTTTGTAGTTCTCAAAGTACTAAGCAAAATAAATAATAAAATTTCAAGTTC